>NC_083852.1:5055833-5686250 GCF_029169275.1 Apis cerana
GGTAATTGGAATAACTACTTTCGGATAATGAGATTTCGAAATGAAAAGATGAAAGCTAAATATAATACAGAATAAAAAAAATGAATAGAAAGAAGAGAGTTTTTTTTTCTTTCAATTCTTTAAATTTTGCTTATTAAGTACTAAGTAAATTAGAATATTCCTCAAAGATGTAATAATTAATAAAAGAACTTGAAATTGATGCATAAAATTGTTGATATATTGATTGTAATGTATTGATATATAAATATACTAAAAATTAATAACTATTTATGTCTTTTTTAGAATAATTTTTAATTTTTAAATCATATTTATGATAAAATATTATTCAATACGTTGTTAAATTAATTATCAAAAAGTTTTTTTAATGAAAATAGAGATAATAATGAACATATTCAAAAATAAAATTTCATTCATTCACTATCTTCTCAAAGTTACTAATAATTGTTAAGTCCTTAAAAAAAATAGTACATTAAAATTTAAGTTTCTTCACCAACAAGGATATGGAGATCATGGGGAAACAACAATGATCGACAAAGAAAATGATAAAAGAAACACTACTAACAGCACTGCACTGCAGTGGTAAATCTCGAATGAAACTTTCGATTAAATAGCATACTATACTTGGTGAAGGAAAGAATGAAACGAACGAAAAGAAAAGAAGAAGAAGAAAAAAGAAGTCAGAAAAGAAAGAGTTAGATCGGGGTAATTAAGACAGGAAGCAGTGTCCTCAGAGGAACATTTATGAAACATCGCATTGCGATGCAAGGAGAATCCTTCTCTTCAAATGAATTTGTAGGAAGAAGAGAGAAGTCTTGAGATTTGCATCCGTTTTTTTTCCTCTTCTTTTTGTTTTCTTCTTTCCTTCTTTTTAACTTTATGTACCAACCTTTCTGCAAACAAGCATCGAGAGGTTGAAACGCAAAATTTGAATCCCAAAAGGAAATCTTGAGGAACTGCTTCAAGCTTTCGTGATTCCACATTTTATGCAATCTTTTTTCTGATTTTTTTTTATTTTATTTTTCCGGTAGAAGACGATAATGGTTGTTGCTTTTATGTTCGTTACTGTAAAATAAAATTACGTTTTTTTTCCAGAGAAATTTTAACTTTTTTAATTTCGTCTGTTGAAAATTAAAACACCTAATGCTTTATAATTATTTAATTGTTTTCGTTTGAGTTTTTTATTGTTTTTTATTGTTATTAATTGTAAAATATTTTTGTTGACCTATTTAATGTAAAGAATGCGATATTATTGTAGAAAAATTTACTTAAAAGTTTGTTTCTTTCAAAGTAAAATTATTTTTTTTTTAACAATGAAGATTGTGATTAAATTGTAAAAGACTTGGGGATTATTGTAAAAGTTGAACAACTTTAAAGTTATAATAAACATACAACTTGTAATCCTTTGTAGAATGTTGGAAAACTTTACTCTGTCTGAGATATTTTCAGCGTATTTCATATACTTGTAGTTTTATATACAATAGGTATTATGCAAAAATCTTAGGTTATTTTCGTAACTATTTTCATAAATATAACAAGCAAACATATTTGAAGAAAATGTTTCCACATATATGTACATGTATAAAAATATAAAAAAATATATTATATTACAATATATATAAAGTTTCAATCCAAATGATTTTGAATATAATATATGAAATCATTTTGAATGAATATCATAACCTCAAAAATGGAAATGTTTAAAATATTGAAATGAGATAGCACAAACATAATATGAAATTAGAATTTAAAATTATGAATTCAATTTTAAAAATTATTTAATATTAATGAAATTGAATATTAAACAAATTTCTATTATTTTATAATAATGAAAAAAAATTATGAATTAAATATTACATTTAACTTAAATTATACATATAAATCTTATTAGAAATTTCACTATAAAAAATAATCTTTTACCAATTGTATTATAATTTATGTAATAATATTTTTGTAAGAATATTGTACAATATATATATAATTTATACAATATTTTTATAACAATTATTAATTCTTTAATTAATTACAGTTTAAAAAATAATGAAAGAAAATAATATAAAATATCTCTACATTTAAAAAAAAATAGTTTAATAAATTAAAAATTCAATATTTTTGAACGACTTTGTATCCACTGTTTATCTTCTATCATTATTTGTCTCTAGCCATTATTGTAGGTGGCGGAAGTAGAAAACTATAGCCTATAAAAAATTCAAATAAAGAGAGAAACACAATACTGCTGATCGTTTTAGAAAAGTTAGAATTCAACGTTAACATTCTGTAGTTTGTTTACGTTTGGATTTTCGGGTGTTTTCGTGACAAGCACCAGGAGCCGTAAATACCAATAGGTATTGTTGAAAAGCGCCGCGTCGCGTTTGTTGAGAACGAACTTTGTTGGACAATTTTTATACATATATATGTTGGTATAGGTATTTCAGAACGTCACGAACATTGCAAATACATGCACAGTCTATCTTCGAAAGTAATGATATCCATTTTATGACAAACTATCAAATCATTCATTAATATTAAATCACGATATTATAATTATATAATTATATATTCCTAGTTTTTTTTTATAATCATAGGTACTCAGAATGAAAAGAATGATAAATAGTAATTATATATTAATATGTATGAAAATATTTTTGTCTTTCTTTTTTTTATTTTTGGAAAGATAGAGTAAAATATTTTTTTTATTTTTATTCTACAGTTAAATTCACAGATAAAAGATTATTATTAATATATATAACAATTTTAAAATAAGTAAAATATGATTGATTTTTATATATTTCTTCTCTTTATAAAATAATTCATATCATAAAAAAAAGTATTGATTATAGTCAAAATGAAAATAATAATGATTAATAATTAATAATTATGAAAACGGTTGAATTGTTGTAAAAATAATTTGTTGATGAAACACACATAGAATCTTTCTACATAAAATAATAGTTTGAATAAAATTATTGTTTATGATCTTCTATTGTATCAAAGAACTCTGTACTGAGATTAAATAAATTTGCATTGTTTAATAGGAAACACACATACGTTTTTCAATTTAAAATGTACATATCTTTGTATACGTTCCAATTAAGAGATTTATAAAGAAACTGATTTGTTGATTTCACTAAATAAATAGTAATTATATTCTCTTTATATTTTTATATATAATATCACTTTTAATAGAGAAAAAAAAATATATATTAAAATTTATATCACTAAATTATATTTTATAATAAGAAAATATATTTTGTTACAAACTAATTGTAACCAATTTTTTTTATTTTATAATGATATATTTATATATATATTTCAATAATATAAATTATTTAATTTTCAAACTTGATTTTTATGAATGATACGAATAAAACTTATATATTATAACATTAATTTCCTTGTCACTAGATATCTCACTGTTTCTTACTTTTTCTATTGGTGCTTGTCTCTATTATAATCCTTATATGTATATGTTATATGTAATTGTAAATAATCAAATTCATATATGAAAGTAATGTCATATTTTTACATTAATTAATCGTCTAGAAATGTTGAAGACACGCAACAAAAAGTCTCTATCTCATCTATCCATCATTTTTCTCTGTCCAGTGTCACGATGGAAAATTATTAAAGACAGCTTATAAACAATGAAACGAAAATTAATTCAATGTTTATCAAATAACCGAGATAAAAATCAAGGACGAATCAAGGATAAAATGATATAATGAAAAAAATGCCGAAAGGGAGCGTTAGTAAAAGAAAGATAACACGCGAGAAACACACAAACACACAGAGAAAAATTAATGGAGGCTACATCTACATCTGAAGGAATGTAAAAAAAGAAAATTAAAAAAAAAAAAGAACACGAATAAAATAGAGGAAGAAGAGATAGTGTGTGGATAAAAAAAATTACCAGGGATGAATAAAAATGGTGGTAGACGGAATAAAGAAATAAAAGAAGAAATTGGCTTTGTATAAGAGAGGAAACGGGACAAATGCGTTTAAAGAGGAGAAGGAGTGGGGGAAGGTGAAAGAGAGAAAGAGGAATGTGGGGAGTGGACAAAAACAGAAGGGAAGAGGGGATAGATGGAATGCATTTGCGATCCTCGGAGAGGCTTGCAAACCTTTCTGGTACGCTAAATCACCCGAACATACGGCTTTGCATCGCGTCGCAAGCAAAGAGGAAAGTGTATGGTGTGGAGATCGTCCTTTATATTTTATTCACATTTCATTTCACCCTGTTGTTACTAACTTTGGGGGCATCTTTCTACATTCCACCGTCACGATTATTTCGCGAAATTGTTTTCTCGATTTATCGTGAATTTCGTTGGTTGGCCATATATATTTCAAACTTCAATTATCCCCTGTGAATAACATGTCCTTTCGGTTCTTTCAGATTTTTCCCTAGGAATACACCCTGTTAACCATGTTTTCTCTAGAACGAATAAAAACTAATTTTTATGGAGAGAGAGGGTTGGAAGAAAGACACAGAGGACAGAGCAATCTTGTTAACTCGTGAATATATATATATATATATATATTTTTTTTGGTACATTTTTATCCTCTAGAAATATTGCGATGAAACGATATTAAAAGATTTTTACTGCTGGTCTCTGGGTTATTGTGAATCATCTGGTGTTGGAGTAAATTAAACGTATCACAGGAAGCAGATTCTTTTTTAACATTGGAAATATATCCAGGAAAATTTCAATTTATTGAACAAAAATAAAAGAGTATTTTTTGTTCTTTTTAAGGAAGATAAAAACCACCAGATCGAATTGTTTTACTTATGAATTTCAATTGAATAGAAGCAAGATATTTAAAAATTAATTAATACAATATTCTTGAACAATTTTAAAAAATTTTTAATAATATCTAATTTTCATTTTTAAGGATTTTCAAAATAAAAGAAATGAAATGTAAGAACAAAGAACAAGAAAGTAGTACGTGAGCAAGGAAGGTGGACTTAACAAGCGGCAAAAAGAGTGCGAGGGACTTGTCGTCAATGCAGGTAGGCTGATGTTGAGGTGCACGATACTTCATTATGCAGAAAATGCGGGAATTAATTTTACTGGAGGGATCTCAGAGATTTTTGATGTGTTGTCAACCAGGTTATTGCTACGCCAAGAAGAGGATGATTGAAAAATTTAAGAAGTTGAAAGAAATGGAATGTGTTTCATCTCTTAGAAAAATAATGAAATGAAAATATTCTCTATATCCATAACTTCATACTAACATCATAATAATTGTATAACCTCTAATTTGCTAATTAATTTCTCATTGATTAAAATTATATTAAATTAATTCATCAATTATATTATATTATATTATGTTGAATTATATCATCAATAATGTCTATTCTTTTGAAACTTGTTTTCTTTTTTTTTAATTTTAAACTTTTTAGTTTTAAGAAGATAATAATATATTTAATATATACATATTGATTACATGAATTAGATCACTAATGCTACCAACAATTAGTAATCAATGCTACCACCTATTCAAGATATGCTATTTCATTAACAGATTTGTATCAAGAAAAAATTTTTTTTCATATTTTACTTACAAAATGTACTTTACTCTAAATTTACAATTTAATCACACAGCTGAAAAAAAAATACCTTGAGTTCTCATAAGAAAAACTCTCATTTTTGAAATTAATACAGAATAAATTAGAATAAATTAGAATAATTGTATAGCTTTTCAACGCAATTATCCAATATACACTCACTCACCGTACATCTGTTGAATCCCATGTCTGTCGTCTTCCGGCAACTCGTAATTAGAGCTCAATCCTTGATACCAGGGATACATGAGTGCACCAGGAACCGAGCTATGTGCCAATCCAAGTGAATGGCCAAATTCATGCGCGGCTACTGCGAAAAGGCTGGTTCCTGAAAGCGAAGGAAATGTTTCAAACTTTGTCTGTCTTAATCGACCATTCGTATTTACCCATATCTATTTTCGTTTCAGAATTTTTCTTCGAGTTTTTTTTTTTTTTGAAAAGAGAAAATAAGGTTTCTTTTAAGCAAGCTTGAACAAACTACAATATTTTGAAGAGGAAATAAAATTCCAGGGAAAAAGAAGATAATTTGGATATTGTTTTGAAAGGATATCGAGTTGATGCTTTATTCATTTTCTAAATTTATTTATAATTTAATATCTAAGAATGGTATGTATTTATTACATTTTAGGGAAATTCATAAGAAATATATTCAGAGAAAATAAAGTTTGAGAAAATTAATAAAAAATTGTCAAACAAAGTTTATTTTAAAACTAATTACATGTTACAAAATATCAAGAAGAAATTTAAAATATAATTTAAAAAAAAATATATTAAATTTTCGCTAAAGGTAAACTTATAAAGGTAAAGATAAAATTATGAAGAGATTTAATTAGAAACGATAATTGTACATTTCATTTAAATATGGAAATTCATAAACACAAAATAAGAGATTAATTAAATATAAATGCGAAGCGGATAAGGCGAAGTAAACAATAATTAACGTACGATAACATCAATTTGTGATAATAATTCAGATATTAACAACATATAAATGAAAACCTAAGCCATAAGTTGCGCGAGGATAAAATTGGAACATTAAATATAATGAATTCGTGGAAAATATTATTATAATAAATATTGACTAATTATCGGTTGATTTGTTTTAAAAAATTTATATCCGATATTAAAAATTCGCAATTATTTTCCGATAAAAAATTACGTATAAATTAAATTATATTTTATTAGATTGTCTTAAAATAAAATTTAATCAACTTCAATGATTTAACATTTAAAATTTTGTATATCAGAAATTTTAATTTTATATCTTTTATATATTTAAAGATATTGGAAAATAGATACTAGTTTCGTAATGGAATGGAAAACAGGTGTAATATTTCATAATTCTTCGATATCTGGAATAATCTTTTAATCTCGAGGAATATCGTAATACGAAACGTTTCTATTCGAGATATATTATTCCGTGAAAGAGGAATCCTGATAATATTTACGTTTGTGACGATGGATATTAAAGTTTTCACAGGAGGCATCGAGTTCGAGGCGTTAGCGTGCTTTTTCTTTTGATCTCTTTTTATCTATGTTCCGTCTCGCTTCGCATTCGGGACATTCGTTTTAAAATGTGGGTCAAAATCATAAAATTAAAGCTTGGGAGGCCGACGATAAAGGAAGCGTGCTCAGTTACTACGAAAAAGGGAATAAATGCGATCGTTTCCTTTCTCACGTATCACTGAAAAAAAAATCTACATCAATTTCTCCTTTTTACTCTGTTCGACTGTAATGTTCTAAATAATGTTGTAGGTAATAATATCTGTCGAGATAAATTAATGTAATATAATGTACGTGAAGTTTAATGTTTCATTAAATTTATTTGAACGTTATTCGTTATATATAAAATTTATTATCTACAAAAGAACAATAAAATGTATAATTTATATTATTATACGTACTATTATATTACGTTTTGATTTTTTGAATATCGATTATTGGTAAATTACTGATCACTAAATATACCATTGGTCAATTAATGGTCGGACATTGGACAATCAGTAGATATAGTCAACCAATGGTCAGTCAGTCACTGTTATCAAATAGAATTATTTATAAATGAAAAGATAATAATATTACGATTAAAATTTTTATTAATAATAAATAAAAATTATCCAAAGTTATTCGGAAACAATTCAAAATTCTAATTTCTATATTGTATTTAAACATATAACATAGAATGTTTCCTAACCTATAATTACCAATTTCGAAAATTTTCCAAGAGATATTAAAGGCAGAAAATAAATTCTGAACTAATTAAAGCGAGTATCAACATATTTCAGATTCTATACAGGAACTTTCTTCGAGCAGTAATTATTAAGTAATTATTAAGATAGAGAGGCAATGAATTTTTTAATATATAATTTGGGACAAATCTCATTTTCTGAAAAAAATTTGTGAAAAATATCAAATATAACAAAACAATATAAAACAAAATCGAAACAAAGAAGTCTTTCCAAATTATATATCAGTTAGTTTAATTTTGCGAACAGTAATAGAAATATATATAGTTTTATATCTTGTGAGACTGACGCATGCTTGCAGAGTTGCCAGACTTTCGAGGACTCGAGTATCGAAATAAGACCCACTCTGCCTTTGCGATAGCTAGACGAAATAAGATAGTTGAGAAAAGGATGGGTGATGTAATCAACCGGCATAGTAAGGATTACACCTGAATAGCCAATATCCGTAAACCCTCAGCATTGTCACGAATAGCGTAACGTGTTTGGCTTGAATCCCAGCTTAAAATTTTCAATTCGACTAAAGAGATATATACACGTATGTACGAATACTATTTCAATGAGATTAACTTCCCGACTCTGTTGAGATTTAACAGATTTTAATATCAAAGAAGAGGATTTTAATATGCGTGTGTGTCAATTTAATTGAATAAAATATTGATAACACGAATTTTCTCTTCTATATGCAGAAAATATACGAAGGTTATGTTTTTAAACGTAATTTCATATTTTTAAGTGATATATCCTTAATTTTTCTATAAAAATGTTATAATATTTATATAGAAAAATAAAAAAAAAATAAATTTAAGTGTAAATTCTTTTCTAATATTATTTGAAACAATCATATTTTTAACAAACTAAGTTTATTTTTATTGATTTATTAAACGTAAAGAAAAGAAATTTCACATGCATTTAATCTAACCTAATTCATTATTTCATTAAAATGTGATTAATAAATTATAACATTATAGAATTTTACTATTAGCCTATCTAAATCTAAATCCTGAAATAACGAAATAATTTCATATAATTATAACAAATCTAAAAATTTAACTTACTTCAAATAAAATATTCTTCAATTTTTACATTTTTCTTTATATTGCAGACTATAGATTACGCCTATTTCGCGCATGAAATCAAGATAAAATACTTGACATATTTGAGATAAGTGATAATTTGACACTCGAAAGAACATTGCAAAGCGTCAATTAAAGGAAGGAAGTCCACGCGAAGGCCTAAATCGTGGCATCTTCTAGGCGATCTTCCGATGGAAGTTTCCTCGTTACGAACTTTCATCGCGTCGCACGTGATACTTCGGAATCTCGACGTTAACAGCAGCTGGCTGCAATATACCAGAGTCAAGTGCTCTTAATCAAAAGCCCGCTCGAGGACGAGCATGAAAATAAGTGGAATGGATTACGGTCGTCCTCGAAGGGCATTTCAGATTGCTCGATATGCCCGGCAAGTTTTTTGCGAACTTAAAAGTTCTTTTTTATTTTTTTTTATTAAAAGTTCAAGTTCACTATTCTTCTGCACTAAGTTAAAGCTTATATCTTTGCACGTTTTTACTTGATAAATGATTTCGATATTATTTTACAGCGGAAAGTTTTCAAGAAATGAAACAAAATAAAAAAAGAAAATATTTTAATGGATAACAATAAATCGTTTTATAATCGTGAAATAATTATCAGGATATGTGATTTATCTGGAAATATATACAAAGTGTTAATATATGGAGATCTTTGGAGGATTGATTTTAGAAGTTAAAACAAAAATTGATATACAAAAATGTCGATTAACGCTTATTTATTAAATTATAAAAGCATATGAAGTTCGCGTTAAGTGACATTTTTGTATATCAATTTTTGCTTTGGCCTCTGAAATTAATTTTTCAAAAATATCTCACGATTATTTTAACGCTTTGTAACGTATATGTAACGTTTATTCGATCGGGATTTGGTCGAAATTATCGTGTTGTTTGTTATATTTTCTATCAAATACACAAAGCAGAAAATTAAAACAGTTTCATCCACAAAATATCGCGATATTTTCTGATTCTTATTTATTGTCATAATCAGATCCATAATGATTTATGATCATAGGTTTTTGATATTACATATGAATTTATTTGAAATTTTACTACAAGATTATTTGAATTAATAAAAAAGAAAATAAAAAAAAATATTTCACGATAATAATAAATTACGAAATATATCGAAATATATCGAAAATCATATTTATATTTTATTAATAATATAAAAAAGAAGAAGAAAATAGAAAAGTTTAAATCTTATCTTAAATATATATTTTAAATTTATTTTATAATAAATGAAATAAATAAATTTGTATCTTGTAATAAATTACAAAATAAAATTTTAAAAATTGAACGAAGAGGCAAAATATTTCAATCTTCGCGTATTTATTTTTATTCATCATAAAAATATCCGGAAACGCGATTATTTTGGATAGAATTTCAAATTGTTTCGTATTCAAGATGTATTTCTGTCAAGACTATTCGAGGAGAATGCTAATTTTCCAATGGATTTGCAAATCGTGATGTTCCGGCTTCTCATCGTTTGCAAACGTCCTACGGTTCTCGACGGGATGTGTCAGCGATGAAATTAGCAATTCATAACTGACACCAACACTACATATTGTCTGTGAAAAGGTCCTTAGTTTCTATTATTCGAATCTCGATAACAACATTAATTTTTCAATTAATGTGTATCAGTGAACATTATCCAATAATATTTGATTAACAGAAAATATAATAAATTTTATTTTTCTTAAAGATATATAACTTCAATTTAAATTTTTATTTAAAAAATAATTTTTGCTAAAACATCTCAAAGTTAATGTTGCTTTTCTTTTAAAAAATCTCGATTAAATTTGTTTTTTGAATTTTTACAAATATTTGAAAATACCATGTAAGCAAATAATATCTTTAAACAAATAATTTTCCTTTCAAAAATTTATATGATAATAAATAATCTAGCAAATACAAGATAAATATCTTTCACGATACATGTGAACACAATGCAATGCACGAAACAGGGATAATCAAAGTGAAGCGAGAACAAACAATTTCGTCAATGATTCTCGAGGTGAGAGTGTAATTCTGAATCCAATTACATGGGAGTAAATTCGTACAATTTCCTGAATGTGCTGTTCGATTACCACATTATTAATTACTAGTATAAAACATTTTGAAACTTAAGTTTGAAATTAGGAATATAAAAAAGAAAAGCAATAAGTTTTTCAATTTATCAAATAAAAATGTTTTCTCGAAGCTAGATAAATCGTGTTCATAATCGAGTTATAGTTGTTAAGTGATATCACAAGTATAGAAAAAAAACCAAAAAAGATTAATCAGAATCGATCATCTATTTCCTACATCGCAGATTATTACACGTAGTCCAATTTCGATAGGTGATTGGTGTAATTTCGATTGGCCTCGTTAATAATTCTGGCTTAGCTCTCATTCTCTGCTAGCCTTGCATAGTTCCCATTAACATAATTATCCTGTTATTTACCTACGTCGTTCAATTCTCTTATTAATAGCGCTATATTATATCGAATATTTATATCATTAATTTCACTAATTTTAAAAAAAATATTAAAAAATATTTACAAACACTGACAAATTCTGAATTTCAATAAAAAAAAGTTTTACAATTTCATTTTCAAAAAATAGAACAAAAATTTGGAATAATACTTCATTTTAGAAAGAAATATTTTAAAGTTTTCCATAAGCGATTTTTTTAACAAAGATTTATCGTTAAATTAATATGTTCCTAGATTCTAGAAACTCAAAACGATAAGCGATGTTATCGATCGAGAATAGCGATAAGGCATATATGGTGGAATAGAGAAACGCTTTCCATCGTCATTCCCTTATTTCTTCTTTCGGTCACGGGGTGACCGAATTGGCGAATTGCCAAAAAGCGAGAAGGGCTCGATTTCTCTTGCGAAAATTTCTCGGTTCACGAATCTTTTCTTTTCATCTGCGAATCCCTCTAAACTTTTCTCTTATGTCTCTCTCTCGTCACTGTTATAAAATCCAGGTTTAAATTTCACGATTTATTGTTACCGACCGAGAATAATTCTAGAGAAATTGTATTTACTTTTTGATATTTGAACGAGTTTGAAACGTTAGTTTGAAATTTCATTGTTAACTTCTCGATTTCAGTAGATATTCCGAATTAAAAAGTTGTGGTTTCATCGAATTTACGAGTTTAATAGAATATAAAAATAGTATATGACATTTATCTTTAATTAATAATAATTTTCTATCGTTTTCTGTTTAGAAATAATATAATTTTATTTAAAAATATAAAATTTTTATTGAAAATATTTTTATTTTATTTTAGAAATCATTTTATATAATAAAGTTATTGATTATATATTAAAAGAGAAAATGTGACATATATTTTTTTACCTTCTTCATTGTTGTCGCCCTGCAACAACCATATTTCTTCCTCATCAAAATGTACGTCTCCTCCTCGATCTCTGCCAGGAAAGAATGCATGTGCTAGAATTTGGCCTCTGCCATCGAATGGATATCCATCTCCATGATAACCACTGAAACAGAACAGAATATCACTATTAGTATCAATATTATATAAAAAGTAATTTATAATATTAATTATAAAATTTGATTAATATTAATTCAAATAAAAATTCTATCATTTCTTAATCACGACTTTATTTAAATTTCTTATACCGATTGTTTTTTAAATTTAAATATGAATGCCGATTGGTATGTGTGGAATTATCAATGTATCTTGGATAGTTCTTAAGTGTGAAAAAAGAATTTCTGGCAACAGATTTCACATTTATTGCGTTTTCGAATGTCGAAAAATAATATTTTTATTGCAAAAAAAGATGAAATCTCTTTATGGATATGTATTTAGTATCTTGATGTTTGAGTTTTGAAGCAAATTTATCATAAAATTTGCCCATGACAAATAGTTTGTATTTAACTATAGTTTTATATATACATGTAAGTATACATATTACATTTATATGATGAAACTCATCATTGACTAATTATAATTATACAATTCATGATAGAATTACCTTTATTTGTTTCATATTTTTCGTTTTTTTTCTATATTTGTCACTAATTCACATCAAAAAACAATTTTCACAAGCACTCAACTATTTTCACAAACGCATTCTTTAATTTAAGATGCCATTACTGTTATGGTGAATAGAATATGAACTAATCTAGATGGTGCTGCTGTTGAATCCCTCTAGCAAGCCCAGAATGAAACACTTCTTTATATTACTAACTGATATATAATATAATCATATAATATAATATATGATTTATATAATATAACATAATAATAAAATTTATACAAAATTTCACGTAAAATTTAGCAAACAAATATTAATCAGAAATATTTAAAAATAATATTAGATATATTGGAATGATATTTTATTTTAACAAATTCAATAATATATATTTTCACGTCACAGAATATTTTATGTGCTGTTT
This sequence comes from Apis cerana, assembly GCF_029169275.1. NCBI lineage: Eukaryota > Metazoa > Arthropoda > Insecta > Hymenoptera > Apidae > Apis > Apis cerana. Next base: position 5,069,140 of record NC_083852.1, read on the forward strand.
ATTTAGACGTTATATCTTTAATTTCTCATGGTATTTCAGACATATAATGCACAATCTATCGCTTAGTTTTGCGGTTCGTTTAATTTGCCTTTTCTACAGAACTGGAATGAAATATGCTATACCGTAAGGGCCGTAATTAAATTCCATTCGCGAGCACTCGTCGATTATCTAGACAGCCGATACGCCACTGATATCGCACCATTCGGATGGCTAATCAAGAAAGCGAATCGTTCCTTTCTTTTCTTTCTTCTTCTTTCTTGCTATCTTAATTTAAAATTAATTTCAGTATTGTGATAAATTTCAAAGCAACCTCTTAAAATTAAAGAAATACAAATGATGTTTTGGTTAAGGAAAATATAACCTAAATTTGTATGCAAATATTATTTAGAGGTTATTAATTATAAATATTCAAGTATATATATACGTATGTATATTTTATTTAAATTAATGAAATCTTTATTTTTTTTCAAAAAAAAATTATTCTTTTTAAGAAATAATCAATTATAAATAAAAATGAAAAATAATGCAATACTATTTTTATTTTCTAATTGTCAAAACGAAAAAATAATTCTTAAGAAAGAATTAAAGTAAATAATATAAATTAAAATAACAATACGAATATTATTACCTTCTTAGGCAAAGTTTAATCTTTTGCGATCATTTAATTTCAACACTTATTTCTGTTAATAGAATCGATTCTCCAATATTAATTTGACATACAATAGTCGGAATCGAAACGCGTAACAGGAAAATTAATTTGAACGTTACAATCCCAAGAGAATTATAAAGACAGTTTGCTTATTTCGGTTAGTGATACTAAGAGAACATTTGACAGAAAATTTTATTTTCAAGTTTCATAATAAAATTAAGTACGATTATAAAATAATTATTAAATAAATTATTTATTGAAATTAAAAACCTACTTTTAATTATCGAATTTCATTTACAATATTTATAATAAAGAACGAAGAATAAATTTAACGAATAAAGGATTCAAGAATCAAGAATTAAAAATTATTTATTATATCAATTATACGATATAATTGATAAATTAAACTTTTTATAAAATTTGCATCTATCAAAAGTAAATGATGTCGATAATCTAATAAAGAAGTTATAACTTGTTATAAAAAGAAACGTTGATCAAGATACATGAACTTTCGAAACAAACTGTGCTACTGACATAAACATGATCGATAATCGGTTGAAGACTTTAGCGTAGTCTGATGTGCGCCATAGGTATTATATGCGAGATGTTGCACACAAATTAGGTATGCATTATATAACAGTTTCTCATCATTTACAAACTATAGGAAAACCAATGAGTTAAATAAATGAGTTTTATACAATGTAAATATCTAATATATATATGAAACCGATATATTGGAATAACGTACTTTTCTTTTCTAAAATAAAATATTTATTTACTATATTTATTTAATTTGATTTTTTAATTTGACACATTATAAAAAAAAATTAGTTTCATATAATAATTAATAATATTCGAGTTTAATAGTTTTTTTATTTACAATAAAATTTTTAAATATTTTTTTAAATATTTTTATATCGCGAAGCATTGGAAACTTGATTATTCGAGTAGGACATAATCGAGACTTTTTTTTGCAAAATAATTATGATTTTGATGTAACTTTAGAGAAGAAAAATGATTTACCTTAAAGATGCAAAATATGTCAAGCGATACATCTTAATATATCAAAAAACTTGACATACAATAAATTGCTATCTTGCTGATATTTTAATAAATTTTTCAATATAATAGAATAGATTTGAACAATAAGATAAAAAATTATTCTACTTTATTCTATTCGGAATAATTTCAAGAAATCTACTAGAATTCATAACCTATAATTTGTCACTTGACGATTAATTATAATTAATTTATAATATTATAATTCAATAATTTATCGCATAAATTGAAGGTTTCTCTCTTTTTTTTTTCATTTCTTTTTATATGCATATTCCATTCGATATGAAATTATATAATTTTAAGAAATCTATTCATAATCTATAATTTGTTATTTGATAATTAATTATAATTAATTTACGATATTACAATTCGATAATTTATCATGTAAATTGACCATAATATAAAACAATTTTAAATCTTATTTAAATCGAACATTTTTTTTTATTTTATCGTTTCTTTTTATATCCAGACATATTTCACGAATGTATAAACGCGCACCAGTACGTAACTTTCATGACCGCGGAACAATTCGCGCAAATAGCAGATTTTAAATAAATCCCTTCCGTTTAATCGTACTCTCATTTCCAGTTGCGTCATTGCGATAAATTTCCCGATAACAAGGAGGCCTGTGAATCGAGCTATTGATCCCGCCCTTTGTCCGCTCACATTATTTCCCCTCTCTTTGTTTTCTCCCTTCAACTTTTATAGAGGGATTCAAATTATCATCCTGATTCGCGTCAGTATTATTGATATCTCAATAATACTTGTGTTAATATCTCAATAAAACGTACAAATTGGATGAAAACGTGACCGGAACCGAATAAAACTAAAAGTATTTTGCCTATTTTCGAGCGTGGATAACCATAGATATACAACAATTTCATTATTTTACAATTAAATTGTCATTAAAAATATTACATAAAATTTTAGCAATTCGAAACGAATAAAAAATTAATACTTCACAAAATTTTTAAAAAAATTGATAAACGTTGTTTTAAGTATGTGAACTATGATTCGAATTTTACAATAGATTTTTACAAGAATTTTACAATCTAATCCTATTAATAATTATAAAATTTTCAATTTTGTATCCTATCCTATTCAATTCTTAATAAAAGTAATATATGCACAAAATGTATCGTACCCACAAATTGAATCACAATTATAACAATTACTGTCCAACCAATCGTTATCATATTAGAATTATTATAATTTATAAAAAAAAAAGGAAGAAAGAAAGAGAGATAACTCACCGATGAAAGTAAACCAGAATATCCGCTCTGTCGCTGTTAACTTCCTGAAAGGTGAGTTTCGAGTTCCTCGCCCACAGATCGAGAGCCCTGCTCAGCTCGAAGCGAACGCCGCCCGTGTCGAGACCACTCGGTTGCTCGGTTCTCAGGCTGTAACAAGAAGAAAAGGAAAGAAGGAAAGGAGAATCGTTACGAGAATCCGACGAAAAATCGATCGGCGGCGGACGACGCTTTTGTCCGCTCTCTTTATCGGCCCTCCTCGAGAGATGCCTTCGATCCGATAACCACGCCGGCAAACCGGAGGAAATGTTTCCGGCGAGAGAACGATGAAAAGGAAGACGATTCAATCGTTGTCGAAGCGAGATGAAGCTTTAGGAAATTAGCTAAATTATTCCCGAGTGGAAAGGAAAGTAATAAGGGGAGGGGGAGCGAACCGCTGTTGCATCGACGAAACGCGGAAATTTCGCGAAATTACTGGAATTATGTTCCACTTTGTGGGAAATCAGGAACTGAGCGGGTGGAACGCAGTTTCCGATTAGGCGTAGATAAAAGTGGAAAAGTTTTTTCTAATTGTAAACTCGATAAATCGAGAGAATTTTTCAAAAGTATAAAATTCGAAAGTTCGAAAAGGAGATAATTATTTACTCTGTTCAATTTTATATTTCTTTGTTATTTTTCTTCTTTTTTTAATTTTTGAATTGTTTAAAAAATAAAAATAAGCTTAATATTTTAGACAATATTATAATTCTATTTTCTTTATATTTTATTCACCAAAAAATGTGAGCAGTCAATGTGTAGTACTGAATGGTACGTAAGACTTAGTTTTAATTTCCCTGAATTATTTTTAATTTATAATTGACTATCACTGATAAATTCAATAATCTTTACAACGCATGATGTTGAAATAATTCGGATGTACCATTCTTTAAAAAAAAAAAATTAATTCTACATAAACATACCACGTTACGAAAGGCATGAACGAGTTGTTATAAGAAATATACGTTTCAAGCTCAAAAGATTAAATAATTAATTAGTCGGATCGTTCAGCGATATATGGTCCCCTTTTAATCGACCGAAACCGGATATCCTCTGATATCCGCGACACTAACGACGCAAGTTATAAAAATCAACTTTTAAACTGCAACCCCCTACTACATGTACACCCTGCTTAGATAATTAACATCATCCGGCTTTTAAACGAGAACATTTCAAGAACGTGCAAACAGGCTATGCCCGAAGCATCCCCTAAAAGGATTACACGTCGCGCAGACTGTTTGCCTTATAGATGGGTCGATCTATCTTTATGGCAAACATTATATCGCTGAATTCATCTTTTCAATCATTAAAAAAAACCGATAAAAAAAAAAAGAGAAAAAAATTGAATATTTCTTAGGTATATTTCTGATTTGGAATCGATCGATTTTTTTTGGAATCGATGATTCAATTAAAAGCATTTCGAAGCAAAGTTATATTATATATACTTACTAGGAAGAGTAAGAGTCGATATTTTTTAAAATAATGGTCTTTATTTGTTCGTCGATTGGCTAATTTTTCTAGGGATTTTTTAAGAAATTCGTTATTAATTGATTCTGTTATTTATTTTTTTTGCTAAATTAATATATTTGTAACAGCCTATATTTATTACATTTATTATAAAAATATTTGTTTTTTTGATAGAGAAAAATAGTTAATAATTGATTTTAATTTAATAAATTCAACTGTTCGTGTTAACAGTAAAAACAAAGACTTGAATGCGCATTGTAATTTTCGCAATCAGTGTTGCTCTTAATCAATGGCAATAATCCCCTCATTTAACTCGGCGTGACCGGGGTTTAACCACGACAAAAACAATTTATCTTGTAAAACGTTTCCATCAACTACTAATCAGGATCGATAGAAATCGTTGATGTTGGAAACAACCTATTGATAACACTTTTATTTCTACATATCACGCGTTTATAAAACTCGCCCGATTTAAAAATTTTAATAGAAGATTTATAGCGATAATAAATATTATATAATATTTAATAAATAATTGGCAAAAGAAATAAAAAAAAGAAATACGAACTATTCAAGTATGTTCGAATTTCTCGACTGGATAATTAGTTCGGAAGTTTCGAAATAGTTGAGATAATAAAACTAGAGATAACGTTCGGATATTAACTAAAACAACGGTTCTCAATTTGTGATCAAATATTTTTGATTAATTGTTTCTTCTTATTTATTTAAATATAATTATACTCTCATACTTTATAGCAATAATAATAGAACGATGAATTTTATTTTTTAATGATTTCATATTAGTTAAGTTAAATGAAAATACGACTGCTATAATAGCCTCATAGTTTATTTATTTCAAGACATAACCTAAAAGATTTATAATTCCAAATAATTAATTTATCAAATTATCTATTCGTAAATAATTAATATTAAATTATTTAATCATTATTCTTTTTTATGTCACCAAAATAATTTTTTTTTTAAATATTTTATCGAATATTTGAGTCATTAGTGTACAAAAGGCAGTATGTTCGAATGATAGATGAGAATGTAGACCTATATATTATGCTTTAATGGTAGTAAATGAAAAGAGAAATCGATAAATCTTATATAATGCGTTATACAACAAAAAAAGAGTTTAAGAATAAAACAAAAAATATAAAATCAACACATTTCAGGAAATATTCTATTGTTTCCATTTTAAAAAAAATTTTAAAGAAACAACTTATATTTAATCAATAATTCAGATATTGGTAAAGAAAGACTGTCGTCTTCTATATATATATTTCGATCATGCAAACGTTTACAAATGTCACCAATGTGAATTTACTTCTGCAAAGATATGAAGCATATATCGCAAATAATTCGAAACGACTATTCATTCAGAAAAATATACATCCATTGTTATAACATTTCATAAATTTTAAGATTTTCTTCAATATTTGTCCTTAGATCCAAATTAAAATCTATTTCGATTTTAATCCTAAGAAAATGAATCACGAATAAGTTAGTCGTTAATTAAACCTATCCGTGAATCGTTCCATCAAAAGCTAATTAGAAGAAAGAATCAACGGAAAGATTATTAGGAAGGAAAAAGCGAAACAGAGTTGAGAGAACGAATCTCTATTCATCGAAGTGAACCGGGTTTACTTGCTTTTTTTGTGAACACCTGTGTATTGTAGCTTGGAAAATTTCGAATGGTAGTTTCGCCCTTTTCGTGTACATGAGAGTGAAAGACTAAAAAGCTGACACGGAGAGCCGCAGGCAATGCAGATACGCAGTTATGTACCTATGAGTCGACATGTCGAGACAACGGCGCATTGCGTTTCAGTGTTCCACGATCGCTAAATCCTGATCAAAATATTATTTTCAAGGTCCAACTTTACAAAGAAATTGGATGAAAGCAAGGACAAACTTGGATATCGAAAATGTAATGAAAATTAGATTATACTTTCTCAATTGAAAAATGAAGATTAAGATATTTTTTAGAGATGTTTTGGTACGAACGAATATATAAGAAAATATATTTATAAAAATTATTTAAATATGTAAACTTACTTTTTAAGAAATATCAAATTTTTAACATATCAAATACTTAACTTAGGAATATAAATTTTTCTAAACTTTTTCAAATTGTTATGCTTATAAAAAATATACAAAATAGTATATAGGTTATGAAATATAGATAAATTGTTTTCTAATTACGTTAAAAATATACGTTAATAATATTACGTTCAGTATTTATTTATTTTACTCCACAACTTGAAATTGGTCACAAAAAGATATTATATAGTATTTATATATACTTTAGTTGTTGCTGAAGAGATGAAATTTGAGCTCATTTTATCTTTATAGACAATGACGAACATAGAAAGGCAAGTAGCGAAATTTTTTTTCTTTTAAATGTGTTAGAACTGTCAATTCAAAACATTTAAAGAAATTTATGATTGTTTTGATGTGAAATTATTCGCTTCACTGAGTTTAAATGAGAATAACCTTCAAAATATAGCAAGGAAAATTTAATATACGAATAAACGTTATATTACTTTTAAAATGAAGAATTTTTTAGAAAATAGAGTTGATCAATTTAAATTTGAAAGAATTCATACGTACAATTAGAAATTCTAAATATAACGAAAGGATGTCAACAAAAGCACAAATTTCAGATATGTTACATAAAAGATAAAAAAAAAGGTGATGAGAGATATAAAGAGCACGTGGCTGCATCAACATGATCAAAGGAGAACTGAAAAAAGACTGACATAATGAAAGTTTGAAACGAGTTGGTAAGATATGACGAGATGGATACCAACACATTAAATGCGAAAATTGCAATACATCTTGCCATAGTCAAGTAACAATCAATCTCCATAAAGTTAAACTATATGAAAGTTTTTATGAAGTAATTATATAATAAAAAAGGAGTTTATATTTCATCCATAAAACAAACTTTCTTTATCGTTTAAATCCTTATCTTGTTCTTTCTATATGATTAAAATCTCTATATATTAAAAACTGTGAATCTAATTTAATTTATATATATATGGATAATTACTTTATAGATTAATTATCTATCCTTTATAGATAATTGCAATTTTTTTCTTAGTACTTTTTGAAAGAATGTTTTACAACTTGACTGACAATAATTTGCATTAAAAATATAGACCATGACCAAAATAGTAGTTCAGAAAATTCATAATTTAATTTAAACGAGCAAACAAAATTGCTTAATTTGTTTGTTTGAAACAAAGATTTTATTTTAATAAGATTGTAAAACTGCATTTTTATATAAATTTTACTTTTAATTTTATTATCACAATTTATTAATTAAAATGAAAGAATATTTATACAAGATATATATCTATAATTCTAAATAATATGTTTCTTATCTTCTAACAATCATTTAAAAATTGTAGAGGAAATGGGAGTATAATAGCAATTTTAAATGAGTCCATAATTAAAACGTTCGATTCGACGAAGATCACGTAAAAAAGAAAAGAAGAAAATAATTTTTCTTTGTGGAAAATTTCTCGCAAGCTTCCTCTCCTTTTCATCTTCGATGTATCTTTACCATGAAAAAAAAAGAAAAAAGAAAAAAAAGGAAAAAAAAAGAAAAAAGAAAAGACGAAAAAAAGGAAGAAAATGGGATCTCAAGAACAATGAGATGCGCACTTACTTTTTTTTCTTATTTTTGTGATTATGTACGCATGAAATATATCCAAGTAGTGAAAAAAATATTCGGTAACAAAAAAAATATTTTTTTTATCACTTGATAAGCTATTCAGATTTAAGAACAATACGATGACAGGATTAATTATATTAATATTAATGCATTTTACATTAATGAATTTATATTTTACGAATTATAACTCATATTCTATAAACTTCCATAATTATATTTCCCAAACAATTTTGAAAATTAAAAAATTTTTCATACATATGATAATTATGTCATATTTATTTATGAAATTTTAGTAATTTTATTTTATTTTCATTCACATTTTATTCTTTATTAGTTATTAATCTTAAAAAATATTTTTAATAAATACAAGTTTTTTTTAAATAATTAATTCTTTTTCTAAAAAAATGAAAAAAATTTAAAAACAAAATGCAATACAAATAAATCTATTATATTTTATATCTTTTTTACAACATTCTCGTGCAAACTTTGAAAAGAACATGTAAATTATCAGTTTTTAAATATATTTATTATTATTTTATTAATTTATTTATATATTATTATATTTATATTACGAAAAACAAAATTTAACGTTAGTTACAAAAAAAAATAATGATAAAACTATACAGTATGACGATAGAAAGATGAACTCTCTTTTTGAAACTAGAAAAACAATGTATGAATTCAGCAATAATGAGCAAAACGAAAGAGTGAATTGAAATCGTGCTGCGAAACAAAATGGTTGAGCGTTCATGAACTCGCACGAATTGGAACGAAGGAAATAAAGTAGAAAATGAAACAATACATCATGCTGCGATATTAATTTTCTGCTCTGCGCGATTCCTGTCCTTTTCTAACTATCGCAAAATTTGCGTTTCTCTGATTATACGGATTATACACAATGCGCAGTAAATAAGAAACAAAAAAGAAAAACGAAATAAGCCGAAAAATTCATTTGTATAAAACGCAATATTATAAATAAGATAAGTTAATGATATCATTTTAAATATTTCATGGAAAGAAATAGAAATTTAGATATCTTTGAAATAAGATTATTTTAAATTTTAAATTAGTAACACATGGAATATATGAATATATGATATAAATTATAAATCAAATGATATTTTATACATTTTGAATTTTCTTAATGTTGTTTTACTCATTATACAAATAATATATTATCCAGTGATACAGAAAATAATGAAAATAATGAAGAAATAATAAAGTTTCATAAAAATAGAAATAGAAGAAAGAAGATACATAACAATTAATAAAAATGGCAATATATATCTCTCATATTTGTATGTCCTACAAAAATAAGCTAATATTTCAAGAGAAAAATTATAAAAGTTTTTTAACAAAATTTTTTAATAAAAATCTTTTTTAAATAATTAAATATAATTTTAGATAATAATAACAATATTCTAAATTTTTCATTTAACTATCAAAATTATGATAAAGGGAAGATAAGATTTTACATATCATTTCTACATATAATTCTGTTGCCTGTAGTTCATAGAAATCACGTTCCAAGTTTCCGTTATATCGCTAAACAAAATAATTGAAATTCGGTGACTTGTAATAATTACATTCGCGATGTATTCATTGTTCAAATTTTCATTAATTCTATATTTCTATACTTCACTGTTGAAGTATCCAATATGTTACATATTGTAATTAATAATTTCATGCAAATTTTAGTTTCTTAAATGTAAATAAATAATTATTTGGAAATTTTATTTTATAATTTTTATTATTCTTCTTTTATTATTCTAAAAAATAATTTGTAAATAATATATAAATATTGAGAATATTTCAATGAATTTATTTTCATATGTATATTTTTAGTTCATATTTTTTCCAAAGAGAATACGAAATAAAATTAACGAAACATAATCTGAATTTCTAAATAAAATAAGAAAAATTCAACATACTAATTTGTCACGTTAAACGAAATATCAAACAGACAGTTGAATGTCTTTTGTCGATTGAAATTTTCCAACAAAACCACATTCCGTTATCGTTTTGTCTTGGTCGAATAAGCATCAAGAGGAAACTGTTTCAGCGACATCACGCGAAACAAGTCCTATTTCCAATTCCGGGAGAAATTCTATAAACTGTTGCACTGCGTTTCGCCACGAAACGGAAAACATTGTGTGCACGCGATTGCAGAATTGGTATTCGACGTAGATTTCCAATAGCAACGTGAATTTTTTTACGGTGGCCAAGTCCGTGGAGATCGATTTACTTCGCCAATCGTAGAGACATGTGTAACAGATTGACAGAAATCTGATAAACTAATGAAAAAATTTTTTCTTAATACTTTACTTATCTAAATTTAATTTAATTTGAAATAAATGGTATAATATTTTTTAAATGTCATTGATTTATAACGAACAAAATTTCAACTTATTAAACTACTCGAACTAATCTAACCTCTCAAATTCAATTCAAACTCATACAATAATACCTCTCGAATTTACTCTACTTCAATCTCTTCAAATTCAATTTTATACAACAAAACCAATAAAATTTCATTATTAAATTTAATCTCGTCAAATATCGTATTATACATCACGAATCACCATTAACAATTTACAATTCGATACAAAATTAAATATTAAAACACAACACAACAAAAGTAATAAAACACTTAAACGATTCATCAAAGTAAAACGCGATCAATTGCAAGATTCTTATAAATGTTCAAATTTCTAACGTTTCTAACTTTACTTGTCCTACCTAGAGGGCAGTAAAAATTCTTATTTCATTATTTGGATGTTTTTATGATCACATAGGTACCTCTGTTAGATGAATATCCCTCGCCATTTTCCCCACTCTTCACTCATTGGCTATTCGACCAATTCGCATTCCCTCGACCGCGAATCCAATCACTCGAGTCGCAGCTAAAAAGCTCTCGAAGCTTTGGCCCCGAAGTCTGTGTGATCGACAGATTATAGAGAGCCGTCCCGTAGCCGAGTGGCATTCGACGCTCTATACCTTCGGTGTCAACGACGAGCCTCGACACTCGCAGAATTCTGGAGGATCGAGTGAATCGGTCCGTGACATCAACCAACTAGCAGAATATCGGGAATCCTGTGTTCGACAAAGCACCTGATATTGACAAAGACTGTTTATCACACATATGGGTGATCTATTATATTATGCAGTCTATACGACACGTGAGAACTTCTTAACCTCATTTGCGAAAAATTTTAGTTGATCTAATTGAATTTATATTTTTTAATTCGTGATTTTATGATAGATGTGAATTTATATATATATAAATGTAAAGAAATAGAATAGATTCTATATTATAAAGATATATATATTCGTATAAACATTCTATCTAAAAATTACAAAAAAAGCAATAAAATTTTGTAATTAGCTCTTATAAAAATTAATATCTTGATATTATTTAAATTATTTTTATTATTTTCACTCCAATATGAAAATATTAAAAAAAAATATGATTTTTATCAATTTCTTTACGTTTACATTGGTCTCATAATGAGTAGCTAAGCGTATGCTGGTCACGGATCGCGAATGGGATAGCATGCAGAATTAATTAGCACATTGGTTCATGTCGGTGAATTCCTTCAGAATCTATTATACAAAGACATTACAGACAATATTTTCTGTATTATTCCACACATGAGCAAGAATTAGAAAGAAATATATATTAATATATTTATTAAATATATATTAAAAAATATAATAACGTTATATTTTTCTCTGTTGCAGTTCACTCTACTATATAATAATAAATAGATTAATATAGTATATATTAGTTTTCGACACTAATTATAAGTTTGTATCATTGTTTTTCTGTATTATAGTATATTAAATATTAAACTCAATTGATAAAGAGGTTAAGAAAGATTAAAATTAAAATTTTTGAAAAATTAATATTTTCGTTATAAAAATATTATTTTATATTATTTAAATTTAAATTAAATTTATAAAAAATTTAAATTTTTACAATTATCAGTGTATATAATTTATTTATTATTGTTATTTAACATATGATACACTTCTAAATATCATTTAGTTATTATTTTATAGAATCACAAAGAGAAACGTCAAAATTATTCCAAATCTGTTCATTTAACGAACTCAAAATATATTTATCAATAAATGAAACATAACATATATAATAACAACGACAATTAGCATTAATTTTATTAAATAGAGAAATTAAGGAATTAATTGTGTAACATAAAATAATTATTTAATGATATATTTCAAAATATATAATTGATGAAATATAAATTTTATATTTATTTTATTATTCGTATTTAATATTTTAAAAATCAAATAAAAAAATGATTAAACTCATCATTAATAAAAATTTATTATAACAATGAATTTTAATATAATTGTTTAATTTAATTTAATTGTTGTAAAATTGATGTATCATACATATTGTTTTGAAACTATTACATGTTTCATGAAAAATTGATTGTTATGATAGCATTGCTTATTAAATAAATATACAATAAATAGTTGTTATTTCTATATTTCTGTACTAATTTATAGTATATGCAACAATGACTCATTAAATTTGTATTACTGCCAAACTTTGTTTATAACTTTGTGAAACTTTGTGAAACTTTCAAGAAATGTTAATGACTTTTTTCATAAAAATGAATATTCTTAAACTTTTTATAGAATAATTTCATTAATCAAAACATTAATAAAAATGATACATATATGAATATGTAAAATAATTTAACAAAATAATCAAAAAGTGGATATTTGAAATTATATTTGAAATGAATTTTTTTCAATGAATTTTTTTAAAAATTATAATTGAAAAATCTAGTATATTATATATCTAGTATATTAAATAATAATTAGGAAAGAATAAAATATAATTAAATTTTATTACGTTTATGAATAACCTAACCTAATCTAATCTTTAATAAAATGTAAGTTAGATAATTATTATATACTCATTTTTTTCTCTAATTTTTTATATTCCTTTCATATAAAAAATATTTATGATTTTTTATATATCTTCCACTATAATAGGAAAAAAAAGAGAAGAAAATTTGGCTCACTTTGACTCACTATCTTTGCCATATTTATACAATAGACATTAATTGAAAAAATAAAAAATATTACATTTAAAAAATAAAAGTATTTTATCATTCTTACTACTAAATCTTTTCTAATAATCAAAATCCAATAACCAATAATAATAATAATAAAAAAACATACCAAAAAAACAAATAAAAAAAAAAGAAAAAATAAAAATGTAAGAGAAAGCTCTTGAAACGAAGCAATTCCGTTTTTCATGTTAGTTTCATTTCCAAGACTCTGCTAATTCCCAGTTATCGTGGGCTGCTACGGTTCGCATCCCTTTTTGTTTGGTCGGATCCAAGAGAAGAGGAAATTCAGTAGCACGCATCGCCCATAAATCTGTTCCTCCTACGGTGGAATTTCCCAACAGGTTTTCTGGGAAAACCCAATTGAAGAGCGCTACGTGGAAACTGACCGCCATAGAACAACCGATTTCGATCGTGAACAGCGAATCTGGTTTACGGAATCTGACTCGTTCAGGTTGAAATGACCGCGATGAAAATTGAATCGATGTCGTCGCGTTTCACCGAGTTTAACGGGCCAGAAGACGAACACTGGCTACCATGACAACTAATGATCTCCGTTCGTGATTACCTTGATATTTTTCTCAATTTTCTTTCCTTTTTTTCTTTTTTTTGATTACATTATAATCAATCTTTATTAGTGGTGAAAATAGGTTAAAAGTAAAATAAAATAATCGAATGGATTAGAAGTAAAATAATCGAATGGATTTTGAAAATTTAAAAATGTCATGACTCCAATATAAAATATAAATCCAAATATAAAATTTTAAATTAGGATACTTAATTTCTAAAATATCAATGAAAAACTTTTAATATTATGTTGAATTTTATATATGCATATATATGATTAATACTATTGTTTTCGCTATAGATGTCGTTGATATCGTTAAGTGTTTAATGGCCGATTTTAGAATGTTTGTATAGAATTTTCAGTTTCTATGATATAAAAATTTCTTGATATGTGAGTGAAGTTTTTTGATTTTCATGTTGCAATTTGTGTATTTTTGTTTTGTTTTTTTTCGATATATGTTTTATGCTAAAGATTCTCAATTTTTAATATTTAATTTTGATATATTAATTTGAACGAAATTAGAACAAAGTTTATGATAGAATATATGAAAATTGATTGAAATTAAAACAAAAACTTCCTGTGCCAGGAAGTTTCAAGTTAAAGATTCTTATGCAGAAACTAATAAAATTCTTTTGCTCAATAAATCTCGTTAAGTGTTTTACCTTGTTTCGACTTTGTTTTCTTTTAAAATACTTCTTTTAAAAACTTTTTTAAATAATCTCTTGCAATATTTACACTCGATTTAAAAAGATTATTGAAAATATCACGATATAAAAATATATAATACAAAATATTTATACATAATAAATATCGTAATGTCGAATATTGAAAGCTAACCTATGAAAAATGAATAAGCAATTTATGTTTTAAAAATCAATGATTTAAAATTTATTAAAAAAAAATTATATATTATATCAATTTAAATTTAATAAAAAAAAATTTAATTTAAAAAGAATTAACAAAATAGAAAAAAAAATAGAATATTATAAAATTATTTACATTTAATAAAACATACAATATGTATGTTATTAAGAAAATATATTTTTTTGTAATATATATGTATTATTAATTTAAATATATATTTGTTTCGAGTTCAATCCAAAATAATAAAATTATATATATTGATATATCGTACAAATACACGATTATAAAAATGAATATTAATGAATATTAAAAAATGTGATTTATATATATAAATTTATTTATAATATTGAATAAAACGATCTAATTGGATCGAATATTATGATCAAAAATAATTAAATGAAATAATCATTAATCAATATAAATATAATATTTTAATAAATATAATTATTAGTAAATTATGAATGTTTTCGAAAATAAATATTTTCAAATATCAATAAATTAATAAAATGAAACTCTTGTCAGTTGTAAACGGAATAATAGAGATTCAAATCTTCCTCGATTTACCGTTTGACGAAACAAATGATAAATTGATCGAGAGTGATGGACAGACAATCGGGTAGATAAATGGAATGGATTGACAAGTAGATAAAGTGATCGATGTGAAAATTGATGAACCAAACGAGTGACAGGTCGTTATATACAGAAGTTCCAATCGAATCTCGTAAAATTGCAAATTAATTTTTCTCTTGGAAGTAGATGATTCCATTTTGATTTAGAGCAAAGAAATCATTCAAATTTCTTTTGGGTATTTAAAAAAATTATAATGAATCAACAAGTTTCTATAATTTAATTGTACTTGTTCATTAATTAAAATTATAAACTTTATTTATTTTTATAATAATTTAAAATTAACTTAGATATATTTTTAATATTTGATTTTTTTATTACATAATTGAAAATCGATAAAAAAATTGCAAGAATGAACATTTTATATATCAATTCTTTTAAAATTAAATTTTAAATATTTTGTTAATTGGCTATAATTATAATTAAGGAAAAAATTGAATTTTTGTTTTTTTATTTTCTTTTTTCGTTTTTTTTCTTTTTTTTACATCTCATTTAAAAAAAAAAACAAACTTTTAAAATATTAAAGATAAGTTTAGCCTTTAAATAGAAAATTTCATTTTAATTGCTTAACGAGTTGAACGTGACACTTTCTCTTATCGTCGTTTAAAACTTTCAAACTTCTGAAAATCATCAACGATTTCATTGTCTTTGAAGTAATTTGCATGGACCCTCTCATTACGAGAAATGTTATTCATAAATTAATTTTATAAGCTTCTTGCTGTTTTTTTATCTCTGTCGTTCAAATTTTAAATTAAACGATTGTTAAATTAAATAATTTTATTTTTTTTAAACAAGTAAAATAAAAATAAATAAAAAGAATATGTAAATAATTTCCAATAGTAAAAAAAATTTATTTTAGCCTTCCCAAATAGAAGCAACATTTTAAAAAATAAATAATAAACAAAAAAGTTTTTGATTTATGTTAACAAAAATCATTTTAAATAAATTTTAATATAATAATATTTCAAAATAATTCTAATATAATAATAATAATAATTTTATTTTTTTACAGATACGATACAATTTTCAAGTTTCAAAAAAATTATATGATGTTTAACTTCAGACTAATATCAATTTCTACAAAAACATTGTATTCTTTTTCGTAAGAAAAATATCGCAAGTTTCGAAGACGGAAGTTGGGAATCGCGCGTGTTTGAAAGTTACGAAGGTACCGAATGCTGGCACATGCTTGAAAGCGAGGAAATAAACAAGTTTACTCGAAAGGAAAGGAAAGCTCAATAGAAAAGTTGAGAAAACAAACATTGTCTAAACGGATAAATTGCTGATTTTTTCTTCTACGAAATTGATTTTTAAATTTCTTTCGATATTTTCAATATTTTCATTTCTTTTATTTGTTTTTTCTTGGAATAATTTATTTAAAAATTATTATTAATAAAAAAAATTGTAATTTATTTTTATTTGAAAGACTTATTTGATGTATTATTCAATATATGCTATTTAAAATAATTAAATTTTTTTGAAATTAATATTCTAGATTTTTGAATTCTTAATAAAAAGAAATATTTAAAATATACAGAGAATAACTTAAATAAAATGTTATAAATTATTTTGTTTCTCAAATTATTATGTTAAAAGCAGTAACAGATTTTAATTATCTTTTAGTTATCTTTTAAATTATATTTTTCTCTTTAATTTCGATAATAATTTGATAAAACCATATTTCTACTTTCATCACTCATTTATATTATATATTTCTATTTTCATATGAATAAAACAAAAAAAGTGTTTTATCGATATATAAATTACTCTCTTCTCTTTTGTTTAATTTTAAAAGTAACAACAATTCAAGGAAATTAAACACGGTGTGATAACAAAATTGAGCTTTTAATCGAGAACTTATGTCGTGCTAAAAAATAATCTTTATTTTTTTTTTTACATTTATATTAAAGCTTAAAAAACGATCGGACGATATCGTGCTTCTTATTTCTCAATTTCGATGAGATTGGATTAAATGAGTACGGAAAGTATGAAAGGATTACGAAAATCAATTTTCTCAACGGAACAACGCACGTTCGAAAACTTCGACTATTAAATTTCACGGACGAATAATTAATTTAACGACGCCGAACACATAGCTGATTCGTTCAACCGGAGTTTCATCGAAGAAAACAAATATGTGCAAAATTAACGATTAAAGGAAACTTGTTTGATTGTAATACATTATTTGATTGTTGGAAATAATCATGTGTAAATTCTTTGACCTAAAATACTTTCTGAATTAGATTAATGTTTTGAACATAACCTCTAATGTTAACCTCTAATTTTTCTATTTTACGTTTGTTCAGATTTTTAAAAAATCCGATATTCTTTAAATTGCATTAATATTTTGAATTTGATTATTAATGAAAAATTTTTACAGGTTATGTTGTAAAAAAATGAACTTTTAGAAAATCTACAATTATTTATTCGATAAGCGAATTAATGAATTATCAATGAAAAATTTGTAAATATAGATTATTTTAAATAAACAATTTTATAGATTATGAGAAGTTTTTGAAAAGTTTAAAATATATATATATATTTATTTATCTGGAAAAGAAAATTATTAAAAATTTATGATCGATCAATTTTTATCTTCTAAAAAATTTCTTAACCTTGAAAATTACTTATTAATTTAAATCACTTTTAAATTTGTTTTAAGAAATTATTTTTTCTCAAAAAATGTTTAATTTATGTTCAATTAATTAGCATTTTATATATCAAAATAAATATACAAGAACATGTATATAATATATATATATTTGAATTTTAATATATATTAAATATTCTTAAATTAGCCAATTTTTCATTTAAATTATATTTTTATATTTCTAAAAAATTATAATAATTTTCAATAATTTATTGTAAAACATACAAGTTCCGAATTTTTTTACAATTTTTTTAACATTACTATTAAAATTTATAATAAAACATAAAACCTTGGAATTTTCATTAAAATGGCGCGAAAAATATTAGCAATTAATTTAGATGGCCATTACAGTCAGGCTAACCCATTTTTTGCAATGTCCTTATAAAAGGTATACTTTTAATCGGTTTTGCACGATGAAAGCTGCATACTGGCGAGGTTAAAAACGCGACTTCCAGCTCCGAACATTACGTACACTAGGTCCGATGGAATCTCGTTCAATTAGTGCAATTAACTATTCGAGAGCGCGTAGGTGAGACTCGAGTGCCGTGTAAAAATGCAAAATTGGATTAAGCGCCGGTGAAAGGACCATTAGAGGGGAGATATTAAAAGTTAGCGACGGCTTTAGTTACTGCTATCAGAAAGCACGAGTGTGAAAGGGCCTTGAAAATGGTAGCGGACTCAAAGCCATGAACATCATTCGTTCGATATTCGATAATAATAAAATACGTTCGAAAAATGAGGGGAAAAGGTAAGCAATTATTATTTACTATGTTTTTTTTAAATATTTTTTTTAATATTAATATATATTAATATTGTAAAGATGATAATAATGACAGAGAATTTTTTAAGGTAATAAAATTCTAACCTATTTTTTAATATCTAACCTAACTCAAATTTAAAAAATTTATTTTAAATTCTAATTTTCAATAAAAGTTGCGTGTATATATATAGAATATCATATTCTTTTTTCACATCTAAAAGAATCCAATGAAAGTAAAATAATTTTTCTTTGTTACAAATAATGTTTCAGATAAAGAGTATTTATTCAGATAATGGTTAAGATAATGAAAATGTCAAGAGATAAAAAAAGCATAACATCCTGTTATCATTCGATTTCTGTGTGGCTTATTATTTATAAATGCATGTAAAAGCTTATAAGCTCTTGAACAAGCAATCGAAAATACAATTCTATGAAAAATCCAACGACGATATCGTCAAAAAGTTCGTTTTTGGAATAGTTTGTTCTTTAGGATTTTTTGATTTTTACTTGATTACTATCAATCTCTTTTATATATATTACTTATGTAAAATAATTTTAAAATATGTTTTATATATATGTATTTACATATTGTTGATTTAAAAATTTATAATCAAAAAGGTTATTTATGAAGTTGACATAGAATTACTATTAATAAAGAATTTTTTGAATTCTTTATTTTTGCAATTATTAAAAGTATATGAGAGACTTTTGACAAATTGAATTTGATATTATTGTTGATTTTTATTGAAATAGAGAACTAATTGTATATTTATATATATAGTTATTTTTATTATAATATTTGATTATTATTAATTATCATAAATAGACATAATAAAATTTAAGATTTTTTGCAAAACTCTTCCCAAAAATTAAATCTTCCATATAATATATTCCAATACTCCTATATTCTTTCTTTCCTCAAACTTCTTTTACCAACTTCAGCAATAAAAACTTTTAGAATATATTCACATCCACTTCAATCTCAAATATTTGATTCTCCTACATCACTTGAACCTCAATCAATTGCAATGAATAATCTCATTTTTACATTTTACTACCTGAAAATTTGAACTTATTTTCATTCTTAATTTTCATTGTCTAAATATATTTATTTAAGTGACATATGATTGTTATTTTTACTAATTATAAATCAGAGATGCATTAATATTTAAGAATTATGTATCAATTAATTATCAATCAATATGTGATTGTCACCTACTTTCTTTTATTTCATTTCATCTTCTTGATTGTTTTACTTCTCTGTTATTGGTTCTATTATTACTTGGTTCTATTATTACTATTTATTATTGGTATTCTTATTTCACTCTCACATTTAGAAAAAAGAGGATAATGATTACAATTCATACTGACTAATAAATTTGATAACTATGAAAAATTTTTTCCATATTTAATATATTGATAATGGGTTATACATTCCTAATTTATATATTGAAGTTCTGAGAAATGAGAATCCACATGAAATGCTTTTCCCTAACAAATATAATAAGATATATCTGTAATATATTCAATTCTCAATGACTAATTCATAAACAATATGAATTTGAACTTCAAAGGAATGTTTATGAAATAAAATAGAGAAATAATAATATGATTTATCAAATAATTATCTAATACTAATTGTGATTATTTTTTTCTTTGACAATATTAATTCTTATCACAAAATAAAAGTATATTTACTAAAAATATCAATTTTCTAATAATTTTAACAACTAAATTTTAAGAATATCTTTGTATTCATATCATTGTTAAATGTAATCAATCTTTATTTATTTTCATTTTTCTTTAAATTATATAATAAAAATCTGATTTTTTTCAAAATATTTAAAAGTTTAGAATATTGAAAAAACTTGTGTAATTTTTGAATATGAAATCAATTTGAACAAATGATCAACTTCCATTAAACAAACCTCTAGAAGATTGATATTTCTTTACTAGATAGAAAACATTATTTGTCAACAATCAACCTGTCATTTAAATATAAATAAATCTTCCTCACTTCAAAGATTAAATAAACAAACTCACTGTTCCTACATAGCACAAATGAATGCTAAAGATTTGACAATAGCATAAAAGTAAAGGATCGCTTTCAAGTTTCTTATTTATCAGAAAGCTGCTGCGTCATGGCTTTACAATAACATAACATATCTCTCTCTCTCTCTCTCTCTCTCTCTCTCTCTCTCTCTCTCTCTCTCTCTCTCTCTCTCTCTCTCTCTTTCTCTGTGTGTGTGTCTTAAGCTCCTATCCCTGTCTGCATTTTAGTCTCTCCGCGAAAACCTCTCGTTTCTTTCTCGTCGCCACAGGCCTGCACCCTCCAATGCACTTGTGGAAATGCAAGACGTTCCATCTGTATGTACGCACAGAGCTGCATCGTCCAGTGAATATATAGTATCCATCCTTGGTTGTGTCAAGAGGGTTGTGTAGGCACTTCTCGAGAGAGTTCTCTCGTAGAGACGTTGCCGGAGGGTTGCGCGCCTAGGCAAGGGCAAGGGCATCCAAACAAAAGATATCAAAGGAAGAACGCCATCGAGACTCTTGAATAAAGAACGTGGAACAGGAGACGCGGTGAGATAGATGGGAGAGCTGTAGCAGAAACAGGAAAACGCGGAAAGATGCCAGGGCTTCCTTCTCTGCACCGCGTGCAGAACTGATGCTCTCCAATATCTTTTCCACCTTTCTTGTTTGATATCCTTCTATTTTTCTTTATTCGAAAATTCAACCGCCTAGTTTTTCATCTCTTGGAATTATTTATATATAGGAGACGTGGATTCTTATCCTCTTGTATTATCGTGTTGAAATTCTTGGAGAATCCTGGTTGTAAATTTTACATTTCTTCGGTTTTAGATATACAGTATATAGTAAAAGGATTTTAAAATTTTCTTTAATATATATATATTCCTGACAAATAGAACTACATATATGCCTAAATATGCGGAAAATAGTATCAATATATATAATCAAATCAAAAATGAAAAATATTAAAATATGTATTTCAATAATATATGTAATATTATCAGTCAAAAGTTTGAAGTCACTTATATATTTTATAGAATCAAAGAATTTACAAGAATTCAATAAAAATAATAATAATAAAAAATTGCAAAGTATGTTTTCAAATAGTTTAATTCCTATACAAAAATGACACATGACAATAAACATATAATTAATTATTTGATTATTAACAGCACAAATTGATAGGATTAAATAAATTATATAGATACTATTGAATATATAACAAGTAAATATTATACAAGATAATTAATATGTCACGAAATATGACATAAATTTCCTATATTTAGCTTTGAATTAATTTATATCCCTATGTTGACAAAATATTTTAATAAACATCGTATTAATAATTCAAATATGATCTCGATATTATATTGTTGAAATTTTGAAGAATGTATCGAAATTTTCTAGATTGGAGAAAGAGATATCTTAATTCATACATAAGCAAGTATGCTTTTCCGATCTTAACCGATCTTAACCGATCTTAACCGATTTTAACCGATTCTATCCGAATTTTTCCGAATCATCCCGAAGTTCAAATCACAAGACGATTTCACGCATCCCTAATCGAAATACGTTGAATATGCAACGATTCACGCCTCGTGAGGTAATCGATGAATTCTAATTCATGAGACGAGAGCCTCGAGGCATAAACTGTGAAAGGGGAAATCACGATGCTGTTCGAATTTCCTGAGATGTTCTAAAAGGCGATGATAATTATTTTATTGAAATAAAATGTTCATGATTATTTGTCGAATTCGTCTATCATACATTTTAAGAAAAAAATAATTTATTCTAACCTCAATTAGAGAAAATATTTATCATCTTGCAAGTTACAGATATTATAAATGAAATATCGAAAATTGTGCAGAAAAAATGAAAAATTCATCAATTAATTTCAATTATTTTCATAAATAAAAATTCCTTTTATTTGATTTTTTTAATAAAAAATAATTTACAATTTATAGGAAATTAAAAATATTAAGATAAAAAAAAGAAAAAAATAATAATGAAAAAAATCGAAGAGATTTGCGAAACGAAAATTTTTGCAATTCAATGATTCCAACGATATTTTAACGTGGAACACGATTTTTTTAAAGTCATTCTCTCTCAAATACTATGAAGTATCAACATTGTTTTAACGCAGAAATTTTTTTTAGTCAATTTACATTCACTGAATTCTGCTTTTTAATATCATGATGATTTCATGTGAAATGGAATGTCAAGAATTTATTTTAATATTTCTTTCGCTTTCGATTTTCCTTTTTGCATTTTTATTCTATAATTTTATAAATTCTTGAAAAAAAAATATAAAAAAAATTGCTAAATAAATAATTTTTATATATTCAAAATTTAAAAAATTTACACGATTTCACTCATCGTGAAGAAAATTAATCAAATTAACGTGATTATTATTATATTTATTTTATGCAAGCTGTAATTGCAAATGTGTTCAAGATAATAAAAGCACACAGTAACAGTATTACAAAACGTCGACAAGTTAGATACAATTTAATACCTTGTCCCAAAAACCGTTTAAACCAACTGTGTTACACTGTATCTTGAAATTCACGGAATTTATAATATTATTCGCGGTGAAATTTCGAAATATTCATCACGGCTATAACTGTTTCGTGTTTTTCGTGTCGTGCATCCATAAAGGAATGAAAATGTTGCAGCTGCATTTATTCCCTAGGAAAATTATCTTTCTACGAAATTTCTCTCTTAAATCATTATGGACCGAGCAATGAAATAATATTATAAAGTCATGTTAAAATAATTGAAATACTTAAGATATATATAGCCTTTGGAAAAATTATTTCGATTTCTTTTATTTTTATTATATCAGGTGAAAAAAATTTGAAAGAGAAATTGTTATTAAAAAAAAATGAATTGAATTAAAAATTTCTGTGACAAAATTAACAATGTAGAAAAAATTAATTATTTTCTTCTGATTGATTTCTCATTGTGCGATAAAATAAAATAAAAAAAAAAAAATAAAATTACATGAAATCAATTAAACAAAATTTCTTACCATTATTAAAAGAAAATTAAATTAAATTAATTATCGTTTCCTATCAATCCTATTAAATTTCATCACATTATAAAATCTAGATATATAAAAGTTTTAAGTTTTACAAAAACATAAATGAAAAAAAAATTCTTATGTTATTTATATTTCATAAAAATTAAATATTTTTGTGGAACGATTAATAATTCAGAGAGAATTTTTAATCAATTATACTGAGTGAAAAATATCTGTGCCATTTCTGAAGAAAAGAAGGGGAAGAAATCAAAAAAAAATATTATATCTGGAAGAAATTTACGAAGCGTGAAATTCTCGTCACTATGACAGAGAAAACATCAATCATCACGAGGTTATCTACGATTAATTTAAATTACCATCCAGCAAGAGTAAGATCATAAATTTGCTGCACAGCATTTAACCACGCAGTCATTATCCCTCTACTGCATCCAATTTCTCCTGTAATCACGTCAATATAGAGGTGCACGCGGAATCTAATTCTGGCTAGGTAGAGCTAGTTTGATAACGTATCAGGGCACAGACTAGGCAATCGAATGGCTGGGTCAAGTCGATATACAACTACATAATTGAAGACAGAATTTACTCGTTGGAAGACGTGTCATCAAACAGTTTGTAAAAGGAACCAGGGCTGTTTTACCAGAAGAGCAAATATGTTTATGTATACACGTGTCTTACATATCAAAAATAGTGATAATAGTCTAGATAATAGTTTAGAGGTACTATATGAAATTTTATCTATCTTTATATTTTATCTGTTGATATAGAAAAATTTCACAATATTTAAAAAAGAGAAAGAATAATTTTAGAGAATTAAAAAAGATATAATAGTAAACTTGACATAGAATACTGATCAATATTATTTTAAAAATAAATAAATTGTAAAAATTTTATTACAATTATGATAATAGATTTTATTTTCTGTATCATTAAAATCATAATTCATTTATTGATAAAAATTACTTTGGGTTTATTACATATTCATTCTATTGTTTTTAAAGATTATTGTAGACAAAATTTTAAAATTGCTTCCTTTTTATTGAACTTTATTTTTGGAATAATGATTTAAATTTTTTTTATTATTAAGGGATTAGCTATTATTAAGTTTCTGTGGACCAAGTATAACAGATTATATAACAGGCCTCAAAAGAAATAATGCTATTAGTACTGTGTTTCATAATATTCGCCACGTTAGAACTTAATATTGTATGTTAGTGGAATTGTAAATAAAAAATTTAAATTCCTATCTGGAAGACCTTCAAATATTGACAAGGATGTTTGGCAATGGAAGAGGCACGTTTGGCAGCAATGGATATTGCAAAGAGGTTTAAAGTATCACGTTCAATCAGTTTGGAACACGTCCACAACTTTGAATCAGTGTACTTCAGTTTTCTAGTGCTTGAACTAAGCGAAAATAATATGGCTAATTACGTACTCGATCAGTTTTCGATAATCTATCCGCGTGATTTGATCTTAAAATAATAATTATTTTAATCCTAAATTTTCATTTTCAATTCGAATACAAGAATTATACATATATACTTCAATAATAATATTTTAAATAATACATTCTAATTTATAAATCAAAAAATATGTATTTTTCACTATAGTGTGTAAATTGTAACTACTTCAAATAAAAATGATAATTAAAAAAGATTTTGGAAAATATTTCCATTTTTAAAAAATTGGAAGCGATCTGAAAATGATGAAATTTCTTAATAAATCTATAAAAAGAAGAAAAAAGATTTCTTATTCACAGTTATTTTCTTTGAGAGTTGCCGTATTGAACTTCTTTCTTCTAACCTCATTTTATATATATTATGATTATATATATAAATGATTATAAAAATCATGATTATAAAATCACGTTACCTATGGAATGAATTTATTATTTTAATAATTTTTATTAATTTTTGTTATAAAACTTTTTCTTATAAATATTTTGCTTACGTATAGTATCGATTATTCATCGAAGCGAAGTTCGATCAGCATCGTAAGTCATCACCCGTCATAAAATAGTGTGTCGTCAATTGACTGGATCGATCGGCCTCGAACTCTCCTCCCAGCCGACGTTTAGGCGCCAATCGGCTCGATGGAATTGCCAATTTACTAGAACACGTGATTTCTAATTTTTTTTTTCCCTAGTCAATCTCTCTCAGCTCATTGTACAATGAGGGTTATGAATTCTGAACGTCCTACGTTGATTTTTTAAATCGACAGTAATGAACAGTTCGATGGAAGTTTGTTATCTATCACGTGTTGATCATAAGATCATTTTAATCTACATATTAATATTAGATCACATATCGACGTTTATGATTGCATCTGAATACAAACAATGGAAAATGAAAATATCTTATAATTTCATGTTATTTTAATTATAATATTAATGTGCATTTCAAAGTTGTGATATTTTTTGTAAAATTTAATTGAATAATAATAAACATATTTGAAAATAATCAGTGATATTAATATTAAATGTGTATAATATTTGTGTTACATACATCGATGATTAGGAACTATTCGAAATGCAACATCTAGAAATTTCTTCGCCAGATGGCAGCATCGATCAAAATGTCGAGTATACTTCTATATTACTTTAATAATTAAATAAATATAATAGATATACAGTATATAAACACAAATCAAAAAGAAAAAAACAAATTTTTTCATTTGAAGTTTCGTTTTTGAATATAATTAATTTTTTTTTTAATTTTTTAATAACGATATTTTAAAATATTATGCTTTAAAAAAATAATTCATAAATATTTAATACACAAAATACTTAATATAACTTTTTAAGTTTCAACTGGGAGTTTGGTTATTGACTGAACGACTTGCGTCAAGGAAGATCAAGCGAGCGAAATAAATGTCAATTATATTGTGCAACGATATACAATGAAACGGTTTTACAGACTTTATAAATCGTCGCGACGTTACACGATAAAGAAAAGGTCGAATTAAAATAGCACAATACATTTGAATTTTAAAGATAAATATACGACTTTTAAACATTTTCGTAATAATCAACACTTTCGAGTATCAAGATTGTTTTAACAAGACTTAAATCGGTTCAAAATAACGTGGATCTAGTGTCTGAAGGTTAAAAATAAAAAAAGGAATAATTAAAAAGCATAAAGCATATTAAATAGAATAAAGATAATTATAAGTCTCAAATGTCAGTAGCTGATAATATATGACGAAGAAAATTATATATTTATTTTAATTTTCAATCTTTTTTTTCTTTCACTCACTATGACTTTTTTATTTGACAAAGAAATTAAAAAATTCTAGCTTTAGTCGAGCCACATTGAGGTTATGTTTTAACTATTTCATGAATGTCTAACTGTGGATATTTCTAATTTATTTATTTGACTTTTACAATATCTGACTGTATATCTGATTGTAATATCTGTAACAGTCTGAAAGATCGAAATCGAACGCTTCTTGATTTCTGAGAAGTCATCAATATGTACGATATATAAACAATCGATAATGACGGGTGTCAAGTTTCATTCGGCAGTTTACTTTACCCGGCACGCTCGATTCTCACTCTTATTTCTAAGGATTGGTAAGTTAAAATTCGTTAAATTAGGTTAAGTTAGATTAGATTATAATGGACAATTACATCTCTCTTCTAAAATTTAAGATGTTCTTTAAATTTAATTTAATTTTTTTACAAAAGAAATTAAAATAAATTAATAGCAATGATACATTACATAATATATTAGCTGATTATAAATCTGAGATTTTTATTTCATAAATCGATCGTAATGAATCTCTGATTAATAGCCGGTCACTCGAAGGCAGATGGTCCCCATCGTAAAGATATATCTCCATGCTGATCGGGTACGCGAACAACGAAGCCAATATGATCTCATTGAAGCCTATTACGAGGCTTTATGGATAGCGTCCTCTTATACAGCGAAATTGGTTTCAACGATGCCCAATCGGTGGCAAGTGCACACCACCGAGAAGAATAAGAACTTAATTGCTCTGCATCCAAGGCTAAAATGTCTCCTCTGTCTTTCAACCGGTTAAATAAATTGGGTCACGACCCCGTTTAAAAAGAACCTCTAGGCTAGCAAGAAGAATCAAACAATCCACACATAGAACCGAATTGCTTCTCTTTTGCTTGATTTTTCGAATTAATGTGCCTTTCTCTATTGTCTATATTTAACGCTTCGGTCGTCATTTTTGTTCGAATGTATTGTACTATTAAACATGGATGTTGTTGAAAATTTCTTATTTGAAAGGACAGAATGATTTATTTTTTTCTAATGTATATTTTTGTTTAATGCTGTTTATAGATTTTTTTATTCTTGATTTATTTGTTTATTTATTTATTTTTTCATTTTTATATCTTTGATAGAATATGTTATATAATTGGAAATTATAAAAGTTTCTCAAAAAATTTTGGACTAGTTCCAATAATTTTTGTTGATATGATCTTGTTTATGATATCATTCTCGGAACTATTTCTAACTTGAAAGTCATTTCAAGATCATAGAAAATTTTAATATCATGTATGGATTTCAAAAATGTTTCTTATAAATTTTTAATACCACTAGTATTTAATGAAAATATTTGGAAACTTATTATAATAGTTGAAACATATTAATTTTACACTTCTTGAATGAATATATTACGTATACTCTGTTCCTTTGATGTCAAACTAATCTTAATGGCATATTGGAATTTATCATTATCCTAGTTATATTATAATTGCAAATTTTCTATTTCATAATCACATTAAATATAATTTGATATTCTAAAAAAAATAACACATAAATATTTATAAAAGTTAAAAAATATTCAAAAAATTATTTCTATTAATACGAATATAAAATTATTTACAAGAAAAAAGACAACATGAAAATTCCAATCGAATTTTTTCCAAACAATTCCAAGAAAAAAAGACAACTTTTCAATCGACGATAATCTCGATATTTCCGTTTTAGTTTGAATACTTTCTTGAATGATTTCAAAACGATCTGGCCATTCAATTCTGCCTCTTAAGCTCCTCCTTTTCATGGATATGGTCGATAAAACGGTCGCGTTCGCTCACTCAAAAAGGTTGTGATGACCGCTAGGGCCTGATACACAGGCAAGCATCACACCCAGGTTGAGTGAGTCCACGTGACCGCCATTTTCGAGATGCTCCTCCAATGTCCAATTCTAACGATTACATCGTGCTTCTTTACGTTATTGCCCTTTAAAGATGTTCTTCTGTTCTTCAACTTTTTTTAAATATTTTATTTATTTTTATCTCTTTTCACTAAATATTTTAATCTTGTTAGACTTATTCGAAATTTTATTTCATCTTTTTTTTCAATATTTATTATAATTTTTATAGAAGTTAATTGTGAAAATAAAAAAATATAGCAAATTAAGAAAAAATTTTTAAATTATATTAATTATGAATATTTAGATTATATTTGGAATCTTTAAAGGACTAAAAGATTAAGGAATTTATATTATGTAAAATTACGAGAATTACAATATAGAAAATTATATTATAAAATACGTATTCTTTTTTTCAATATATAAACTATTATTTGAAATATAAATATTTAAATTTATATCATTTTTAATAGAATTCATATTATTCAAATAAATTGAAAAATATAGAAAAAAAAAATACTTCTAAAAAAATTGGAAAATATAGCAGAACAATTTTTTTTTCACAATATATGAAAACCAAATCAAATATAGAAGAAATAGACGATTATATAATGTTCTTATTCAAAGACTGAATACTAATCGTTAACTATTAATCGTATACATTATTAAACATATTTTCGCAATATTATTTTAGAGAATAAAAAATGACTCCCATACACTATCAAATGTAATATTCAATCTATTAACTCTTTGTTTGCCAACATTCTTCATCAAATAAAATAATTTTTGTGTCAGATATAGAAAGCTATCCAGATTAATATATTCGTATATACATCAAATTTTAAATTAAAATAAATAAAAATATTTTAAAATTAGTTGAAATATCAGTTTTTAAATTGATATACAGTTTTATTGCATCTATGAGACAAAATTTGAAAAATTTTTCCATATAGATAATTTTATGAAACGAAAACATTCAGTTTAATATTACGAAACTTAATGTAGTCTAAAGTAACTTAAAGATGATTATGAAAAATTACAGGCTCGAAACGAATCGGTAAAGTTCGGATGAAATCGACCAAGATCGTAAATTAAACGATAATCTAACTTCGGGTCAGCTCGACAATAATCGGGCACGATCGGTTCGCTCGTGAAATATAATAAGCAAGGAGCTACATGCATTTATATATATTATTTCGAGATGTACAAATGTAATAAATCAATTTAATAAAAATTTATATATTATTACACATTTATATATAAAAACATTTTTGAAACCTTAAATCGATTATCAATATTATTATATATGGTACTTGTAATTTACAAGAATAACCACAAAATTGTCATAGAAATTCTATCGAGATAAGATGAGCAATTTCGAGCAGACGTCTGAATACTAGCACGTTTCAACCGCTTATTCATTCTCTGATCAGGATACCACTTATCCTTTGGAAAGGGTCATCCTGTAGATTCAACGGTATTTTCCAAGGACCGTAGACCGATCTGCTTAGTTCACTCTTAACGCGTGAGCGCGCGTCAAACAACCGAACGAACAGGCATTCCGCTGTAATTTCCGCCATGGGAAATGCAACTGAATTTCGTCGAGTGTGCGACGAGCGTACGGAATGACGAATGTGCAGAACAG
Organism: Apis cerana; assembly: GCF_029169275.1. Lineage (NCBI taxonomy): Eukaryota > Metazoa > Arthropoda > Insecta > Hymenoptera > Apidae > Apis > Apis cerana. The sequence continues at coordinate 5,099,697 of NC_083852.1, forward strand.
ACTAAGGATTGGTGACTAAGGGGATTACTTAGGCTTTCAAAGGAAACGACGTAATCGAAAACTGTCAGAAGACGAAGAAACAAAACAAAAATGGAAAATGATAACGAGAACGAAAAAGATAGATTATAAGATGCTTATGCAAAATGTCTATGATTATGATTAAAAAAATTGAATTTAAATTATTTTACATATATGCATAAATAATACAATAATGAGATTTTGGTGATCGACGATTGAGAATTATAGAATCGTAAAGTAATAATTGAAAAGAAGTCTTTAATTTAACTTGCAATGTAGAATAAAAAAAAAAGATTAAAATTTCTATTTTCTCACTTTTATATTACTGTTATATAAATGCAATAAATACTAAGATACACGAAATAATATACAAATGAGAAAATAAGAAACGAAAGAGAAATTTTCGATAAGACGAAGTTAAATACGCAAAATGCGCGAAAGAAATCGATTTTTGCGGTGACGAAATAAGCGAACAGGAAGCAGACAAACGAGGTCGAGGCTCGAAAAGCAGAGGAAAACACGGGCAGCTGAAAAGAGGACAAGAGTCACGGGTAAGAAAAGGGTCAACACGTATTTGTCCACGCTTTGCCTGAAGATAACAAGACTGAGGGATAATAGAAGCCGCGAAAGGACGTTTCGTTGGAAATGCCTCTTTAAAAGGCACAGTTTAAAATGGATTACAGGAGATCGGCCAAGTAGTTCCTCCTCGAAATTTACAAAGAAATATTTAATCGTGGATTAATTTCTCTTTTGCATTCATCAACGATAATCTTCTTTTCACGGATCTTTTACAATTTAACCTTTTCAAACGTTTGTAATATTATGTATATTTACTCATGTTTAGAATTATAAATTGCTAGATGAATTTAAATATTTCATTAATTTTTATATATTCTTAAATATTCCTTTGATAAATAAATATTTAAAAAAAAATTCTTTCTCCATTTTAGAGCTAAAAAGTATGAAAAAAATTTTAATTTTATTCTTCAAATTAATAAAAAAATTAATAAAAAAATAAATAAAAAGAATAAAGACTTCATATTTTATTTAAAATATTCCATTCTTCGAATATTCTTCAGAAATATTTATTTCTCTGTTATGAGTAGCAATTTTTAATATCCATTAAAACCATTTCCTTGTAATTGTACTTTTAGATATAAAAAAAGGCCTCAATAACAATCATCAGCTTCTACATTAGAAAAATATATCGAAGAATTTGTTGACAACATTAAGTTACAAAAGTTGTTTATTAATTTTGAAAATACAATAATGAAATTTACAACGATATTATAAAAAAGAATTTAATCAAATATTGAAAAAGAATTTGAAGTTTTTCTTATAATACAATGATTATTTTTTGAGATCATCCGAGATAGTGATAAAAGGTTAAAAAGATTGATTTAAACAAGCGTGAAAGAGATCGGTATAGAGAGAATGACATTAATTAAAATTAATTCACATATAACAGGACCAAGAGTAGCTGCTTTGTTGCCGTGAAATGAGCCAGCCTGGTGCAGGCATCTCCGGCCCTGACATTTCTAAGGGTTCTACAGGAGTCTCTTTTCCTTCCTCTCTCCCTCCTTTTTTTTTTCGCGTCGCTGGATGCAACGACGGTGTTGCATTTCGTGATCAACGAGGAGCACTTTCGGTGCTCGAAGGGAGACACCGAGGAGTACCCTTTCAGTCAGGCCCTGAGTAGACGGTGTTGAAATCGTGCTGGACGAGGGAACACCCTCGCCAATGAAAGTCGACACCTCGTCGAGGAGACAGACTTACTGGGGCTTTTGTAACGATCGCGCCTGGAAACCCGTCAGATTCAGTCTGGTGTATCGTTAATTGAGAAAAGTTGCGATTTATAAGATATTTGAATTTTTCTTTTTCTTTTCGAAGACATTTATTAGTCAAATTTTTAAAATTCGTGTCTTGTATATAAGCATCTGAGAATTATAATAATGCATGAATAGTGAATATCAAGATACGATTCATATTTATTAATTAAATATAAAATTGAATACAACACGTGACGAATCAGATTCGAGATAAATGAGACAGGCGAAAATATCTGAAGTTGGAGCTGATCGTTCTTCGGCCATCTTCGACTTACGTCGGTAAATTAGAGAATCTCGACTTCAGCCGAACGTTTTTCGGTCATCTTCGGTTAACATCGGTAAATTAGAAAAATACGAATCCTACAGCCGATTATATTTCGGTCATTTTCGAAAATTTTCCACAATAGACAAAGGAATCCGTGTGATCAGCATCTGAGACGAGAAAGAAAAAAAAAATTCGTTAGCCATACGAAATCTTGCATTGGCATAGAAGAGTTTAATGATCGCCATGCCAGCAGCCGTAATTAACGTAATACTCGTTAAAGGTAGTCCCGCCAGTCTTAAGAGTGATTGCCCGCACACACGAACGCCTTTTCAAGAGCTTAAAAAATATGTAGACGCGACTAACGATCAAAAGAGAGACCAAGAATTATAAGACGAGGAGTAAGTCCGTCTTTTTCTCAATGATTCAAGAACAAATATAGTTCTGAGACATGCTAGGATTTTTGCCGACTCAAATGTCTCGGTTTTTCCAGACATATTAACATAAATAATTGTTGTAAAGTTGCCTTTGAAGAATTTTTGGTAATATAACTACTTTTGAGATATTAAAACGTAAAATAATTTCAGTAAAAATATTAAATATTATAAAATATATTAATCATAATATAAATATTTTTAAAAATAAATTAAATTATTTTTCGGAATAAAAAGATTTATCTTTCATTTTATTTTTTATTCACATCATAAAATGTGACATGAGACTTTATTCTTAATATTCTAATTTTACCTTAATTTTACCTAAATCTACGCATTTATCCCTGGATCTCTAAATCTCAAATCTCAATTTTCACTTCATTGATTCTAAAGTTACAAAATCTCATTCTATAATTACGGTTTCTAAATATCTCTAGATCTATCCTTTAATTAATTCCAAAGTTGCCAGATTTAATTTCCAAAATCTCAATTTCATCTCGGTTATCCCACGTGCACTATAATCAGAATAATAACGCGATTAGATTGGCAAACACAATGAAGCTGGCAAAGAACAATTCTATTAAATTGATCAATCGATCAGAATCTATTTAAATTTACCTAACAAGTGGTTTCAACGACTCATAAGCGTAGAAGTGAATCGAATCAAACATCAGAAAACGAAAGAGAGAGAGAGAGAGAGAGAGAGAGAGAGAGAGAGAGAGAGAGAGAGAGAGAGAGAAGCGCGAGTTTAATGGATGCACACAACTGAAAGGTTGGCGTGAAATGGCACACTAGAAGCGTCTAAATTGATGGTCACACGGATGTCGGCGAAGAGACGACGTTGCGTTAAAGCAGATTTACCTGGCTGGAAAGGGGCAACCCTGAAACAGGCTGGCCACAACCGTAGCCCGCCGAAGGCACGCAATAACGAACGACTAAATTAAATTGAAAGCCCTCACCGGCAGACGACCCTTCACAGCTCCGCGGCTAACATAGGCTTTCAACTAATTAGGTCGTCTACCCGCAAGAAGATACTTCTTGTCATCTGACACATGTACACTTCATTTTCACCAACTTGAAGAACTTGAGAAACTTTCTCTTAACGATTTCAATTATTTTACGAATCCTTCCGTGTATGTTAAAAGTGAAATAATTATTCCTGGTTCTAATGCGGCTGTGTTCGATCAATTGATTGTAAAATATTTTTTTGTCCTTGAGTTAGTCGAGCAATTGATATAGATGAACAGATTGGTATGACTTTTCAGGCTCTTCTTGCACATTTCAAATTATTATATTGTAAGTTTAAAGTTAAACTTTTTTACTATTGCTGAATTAATTATTATAATAAGTGAGAAATGTAATAATAAAATGAATGAAATTTGAATAATATGATAAAAGAAATAACAATTTGTAAAAATTGTTATTCATTTTCATGTGTTTTGTTTATTTTAACTTTTAAATTATTGTTATTTGATTATACAAAAAAATTATATGACTTTTATAAATAAAAAGGTACAATTGGTACAAAGTATATGATACAAAGTAACAATTTGGTACAAACATTGTTATAAAATTCAAAACATTAAAATCTCTTCTTAAAGCGGTGTGCATTATGAAAGAATTTTCAAGTATCTTGAGATCTTAAAGTGCTAAAAGTGAGTCAGGTAAACTGTTATGGTAGTCACAAAAGAAAAGATTACAAGGAGCATACTGCATTTTGCATTTTGCAATATGAAATTTGAAACACAGACTATTATGTTTTTAATTATGTTTTTAAAGTTATAAAATATTTTAATATTTATATTTTCAAAAATTTGTATCATATGTTCATTTTAATATACATATTTAATTACTAATTCTGTTATATCCTTTCCATTATCCTTAAATAATTTCTTTTAACCTTAAAATATTAATTTATAAATGTATGAAATTTAAAATTTAAAATTTTATTTTTTCATAATACCTAACTTGTGAAAAAAAAGTAAAAAGTTGGAAAAGTTTTTCCAAGGTCTAAATTGAAATTTATTATACCTTAAGTGAGAGAAAATAAAATGAATATGAAAACATGAGATACGAAAAAATTTTATATCTGTTAAATAATAAAATAACAGTTTTCAAATTGTTGAACAATTATATATATATATATATTATATATATATATATATTATATAATATATTGACAACAATTTGAATTAAATATAAAGATATACTTATAAATTTTTAAAACTTTAAAAATGAACATACATCCTAACCTCTCTATTTTAATCTTTTTATATTTTAATGTTTTTTTAACAATTTTATAAATTTCTCTATTAAAATAGATGTAACATTGCTCACAATTTTCCCAGATTAATTTTTATTTACTAAAACATTGAAAAATCTATTTTTTTAAATAAAAAAAAAATTCATTAGCCACTTTCGCAGTTACACTTAATTACACTTACTTTAACGAAACGATGAACATTCAAGATGCGTGGACGAGATGCGCAGAAAGCACGTAGTTAAATAGCGCATAATAATCTTAATAAAACAATTAACAAGCTTTGGGGCTCGACAAGCGTGAAAATTAAGCTTAACGGAATTACCGTGGCCGCGAATTCGAATTAGCTGAAAAAACCAGAGCAAGTTTGCACGAGAATCCAGGAGAAAAGCAGGGTTTTAAACTCGCGGCTAAAAGAGACAATTATACCCCCTCTCTCGTCAAAATTTGCGCCGTTTTAACATCGTTACTAGGATCGAAAAGTATAATTACATATACAGCGTGTCTTTGAAATCATAGTATAAGCGATCAGATAGTATTTCTACATGCAAAAATAGAATAATATTTTTTCATTTAAGACTTTTTCGTTTTTAGGTAAATCAAGCTAAAAAAATTTTCAAATATAAATGAAATTGGTTACTTTTCAATTAATATGAAGAAAATAATGCTACATATGAAAATAAATGAAAAACATGAAATAAATTTTTTTCATCTAAAAATTGTATTTAAAAATTCATTGATTACAGAATTCTTTAAACGTGAAATATTCAATCTAGAATTTTTTTAAAAATAAGAACGTAAAAATAATAAAATTTTATTTTATATTTTTTATTTATTTCCACATGTAAAGTAATTACCTATTAATTTCTATCTGGAAATATCAATTTCACTTATGTTTAAAAAATTTTTAAATAAATATTGAAATTGTTTTATTCGAGAACGAAATCTTAAAGGAAAATTATTATTTTCTTTCGACATATTTTTAGCATGATTTCGAAGACACCCTGTATATCGAATTTCGCGCGGTGCGAATAATACGTGATATTAAATTTCACGCATTGTTTAATATAAAGCTCGTTTGGTGTTTTGCCAGTGCTATTTTATCATTATATCGCTGTGATATTTAATCGATATGGAAACATTCATAATTACAGTTTTCGTAACGAAGTAAAATTAATATTGGAATGAGTAAATGGAAAAATGTTTAACTACATTTGCAATGAATTTATGGTTAATTTTGCTTGATCGTAAATATTCTTACGATAAATTTAAAAGGAAAAAAATTATAAAAAACAAAAATAATTAAATATTATATAAAAATATTGTAATTACGTCTTTATATATAATTAAATATTTTATGCATATTAATTATTATATATATATATATAAAATTTATCTCCATATTCCATAATAGAAACATACAGACAATGGAGAAAATATGAGATAGAATATAAATCGAGTGAAACGTTAAAATTATAAAATCATCAAATGGACGATGAATAAAAAAAAAAATAGAAATGAAATCTTATTTCATTCGATAAACGATATCCGATATCGAGTGGGGCAAGATGATAGAGGGGATAAAAACTCTTCTGTTTGTTAATCTCTTCTTTCCACATCGATGCAGTGCTCGTAATTATTCCCCGTTCACCCCTCCGATTTCAGCTAGTGAAAAAGAGGTTCTAAAAGACGCGACGGCATTTTATCTGGCCGTAATACGTCCTTTGTGGAAAGAAATGGCAGAAAGAGACGAGCTGCTTTCAGAAGTTTTACACCGACTATAAAAAGTATTCACGGTTGAACAACGTTCAATTTTTATCTATAATTTTTCTTATATTTCGTATTTGTTGATGTACAAGGTGTTAATATTATTTGAAGAATATTTTTGAAGAGTCGATTTTGAAGATTAAAGCAAACACAAAAATTGGCATAGAAAAATTTCGATTGAAACTTGTTTATTAAGTTACAAGCAGTAAAGTTTGCGTTGAATAAAGGAAGACATATGTCTCGCTCTATATTTATCTCACTTGGTTTAACTTCGGCTAACTTCAATTGCTTGTAATTTAATAAATACGTCTCTATAACCTATATCTTTATATACAACCTTTTGTGTTTGTTTTAATTTCTAAAATCGATTTAAAGATATTCTACGAATGTAAATTAAATAACCTAATCTAACCAATTATATGTATTCAATATATATGTAAAAATTATTAAAAATTAAAAAATTTTAAATCAAAATATGTGAGAATTATATTTCTATAGATGAACAAAGATAAGATAAATAAGTAAAAATATCTTCGAGAATTCTAATCGTTTCATATCGTATAATTATAATTCGAAAACAAAAAAAAATTCTGAAAATATTATATGCAATTCTCGTTTCTTTGAAAGAGGAAACTTCGTTAAGTGCGAAGACTTAATTATTACGAATACTTGGGACAGCGAGAATAGACGGAATGTAACAGGAATGGAGAAGTTAACTCTCGTATCCAATCAGGAAGAACAATTCGTGTCGCATTTACATAAATACATAATTCTCGAGCAGTTCCCTTCGAGGTTTCGAATTACTCCCATGAAGCGGTTAGAAACTCGCACGGAAATGTCCAATGTGTTATTATTTAATATCAGTTTTAGCAGAATAGTCCAATTACAAACTTTACCAGTATTCCTATTTATTTCTAACGTGACACTTGCTATTTTTAAATCATTTATCCTATCATTATAATTATGAATTTTTCCATCTTATCGATCAAAATTAAATATTTGTTTTTTCTAACCTATTCGAAATTCTAATTTCGAAAAAATATTCGTTTAAACTTCAATCTAATATCAAAAAGAGCAATATTGACGGGATGGAAAATAAAGAATTCATATTTGAATGTGAAATTCCATATCACATTCAATAATAAATATTTGCATATATGTATATTTATATATGTAGACGTAAGTTGAATATTTAAAATATTTTAAATATATCGAATTAACAATATATTTGTTTCACGAACAGATTGTAATTTTTCGCGAATTATTGAAAATTATAATTTCCATTACGAAGTACCGCGCATTAAATAAATTTCCGTTTTTTAAAAAAAAAATCGAACAGAAATGGAAGTAATGAGTGTTACGTGGAAATTTCACTGGACGATACATTACGGTTGACATTTCATCAATTACACGATTCGATCGATCTTAGTTCAGTTTTTCATCGATGAATTAGTATCATAGTGCTATTAATCTTGTCTCAAGACAGAAAAACGAATGAACATCGAAAACAAGATCTGATCTTGGATATATAGAACATAATGTATAAATAGTAATGGAATTATATAAAATAGAAATTTTTAATAATATAAATTTTATTTCTAAGCATATTTTTCAAATATGGTGAAAGAATTTTATATTTTCGATTTAACTTTTCTTTGTTACGCTATATATTATATTCTTTTTAAAAAAAATTTGTATTGTATTATATTTCATTTTTTATTTGTAACTAGAATAACACTAGCACTACCAACCTAGAATATATATAGAATATATTACTAAATTATTACTATAGGAGGAATTCTTTTTCAAGATAAATTTTTCAAGATGACAATATTCGATTTTTTCCATTTCATTTTAATTATTAAATCAGGATAATAGAAATCAATTAATTAAATTTTATTTCTATATATTTCTTGAAATACGCATACAAATCGAAACTGTAATTTAAATCGAAACTGAAATTAATCAATTAGTTCGATAACAAACGAGTGGATATGAATTAAAAATTATCTTTTTAAAAAAACGATTAAAATGTAACGATTAAAGTAATTAACAATTACTCACATATTTTTCAGAATTAATGGAAATTTTTACATTGCACGTGACATAAAATTGATAATAATTGGAACGAAAAATTTAAACGTAATAACGTCCAATCAATAGACCCTTCCAAATAAAATGTATACATGGAGTTTATTTCCTAGTCTGTATTCACCACAGTTGAATTAAATTGAGATTTCAATCGAAGCGGAAATCACGTCCAAGAAAGACTCTGCTTCGATTCTGGACAGTTTCCAGCACCAAAAAAAAAAAAAATTTCGATATCACCTCAAAAAAAAAAAAAAGAAAGAAAAAAATGGAACGTTACCTCGTGAAAGTTCCCTACTATTCTCGAATAAATTTGCAAGTAGATCCATATGTGAATATACGATACATAAAATTTTAAAATAATATCCTCGAACTTAATAATATATACATATAATATTTATTTAGAATAATGACTTATAATATTTTTCAAATAAATATTTTTATAGAATTTTCAATTAATTACTCACTGTTTCTATTTCATTGAAAATCGCAAGTATAAAATTTTTGAATAATATACACGAGATCGTAAATCATCTTTCAAATTTAATTTATCTTTAAATCAACGTCAGGTAAAAACAGACTCGTCCTCAAAATAAGTTAATTTTATATGAAAATCTCGAAAGATTAATCAATAGATTTTAAGATTATAGATACCAAGAATCTAAAGGCCTGATCTACCAATTTAATAATCATAAATCACGATTTGAATTTAAATTACCCTCAAAATCAATGTCAGCTGTAACAAATAAGGCAACTTTCTCATCGACCAAGTATGAAAGCTATTCTTCTTAAAAAACCTATTTACCAGATTCTAGGATCTGGAATTCTACGAATCGTTGGAAATAGAAAAGCAAGCTATGTGATACGATGGAACGAATTTACAATTCGTAATCCAAACGGCACGCAACCAACTTTTTCCCAATAAACGAGGAGTTCGACTTCACTTCGGTCTCGGTCCTCCACTCTTTGTGGATTAGTTCGTATAAATTCAGTAGCCTGCTCGACAACCTCGAAGATTCACAAGCGTGCCTTCGATTCCTGACTCTTTACAGGATTATCGAGTAGGCGTTCGAACTTTGCCCTCTTCGGTGATATCTGACGAGTTTTAATGGAATTCCTTCTGGAGATTGACTTTCGTGCTTTCTCGCGAGAGGCCAATCCCCCTACCACACGTCGCGTACCTTTTCGATTATTCGGTGAAGATTTAAATAAAACCGAGACGGAATTTGAAATTTTAAAATACGTGACGAATTGATGATATAGATTTTAGAAAACTTCATGTTTTGTATATGCATGTTTTCATCCACGAGCTATCGAAAATTTAGGTTAAGTTTCGACGTTCGTACGAACGTCGAAAAATTGGCGCGAAATTTGAAATTTTTAAATACATAAATCGAATTCCGATATAACTTTTAAAACATTACGTTTGAGCATATATATATTTTTATCTAAACGTCATCGAATAATTAGGTTAGGATCACATGAGCGTCAAAAATACGGTTAGAAGATTTTCGTGTTTTGTAAACTTACAGTTTAATCTATAAGTCACTGAACATTTAGGATCAAGGTCATACGAACATCAAAAAACGGATATTTCTAATCCATCCTATATTTAAGAGCATATAAATGTGTAGTAAGCTACTATTATACTTTAAGAAAACATAACGTTCATTTCTTTAGTAATATATCGTAGTAATATAACACGATTTAAACAACAAATGAATATTATAATTGAAATATAATATTGGAATTAATAAACCGTTTGAATTATAAGAAATAGTATTTGGATTTATTAGCCACCACTTGAAACCGTTCTTGGTCATATATTCGGAGAGTTCCTAGAATTGGCCGACGTTATCTGATTCTGGCCCACTCAACTGTGCCTGCAAGGGCGAGAGTGAGAAATAGATAGTGCGAATGAGACAGAATATGCAGAGTAATAACCGAATATAAAGTCAGATCATTTTTAAGTAATTGAAATTAATATGAAAGTTAATATAATTTAATATCCTTTTTAATCATAAATAATTCGATTAATTCTTATTAAATTTATGCACATATTTAAAATTATGAACAATAACCTTTTTTTCAGACTATAAACAAGAATGTAAATCCTCTTTTCATTGAAAACAAAACAATCGAAAAGAAACGAGCAACGTTTTAAAAATCCTATGTATCGTTTAAAAAAATCTCACGAATGTACGAATGAAAAGATGCATTAGGAATTCACAGTATTTAGGTCAGTCACAGTCAATCGATTGCATTCGAATGGCTCATTATGGCCACGTTTCGCAATCATATTGCCATATGTAGTAGCTTCATAAGAACGAAGGAAAATAACGTAGAATATCCATCATCCTGGAAATAACTATGCATCTTTTCCGCATCGTTTCCTTTCCAACCGTTGATTCAAAATCGACGGAATAAAATCTAGTTATTGATTCATGCTTTCAAATCATTTTTTCTTTAATTTCTTTTTTTTTCTATTCTTGCAAATATGTATAAAAAATTAGAAAATTTATCTTTCTAATGATTTTTTTTTTGTTTTTCAAATGTTTGTCAGTTAAAAATTTTCTTAATATTTATTTAGAAAATTTTAATAAAACTTGATCTTTTAATCTTATGTATTTTTATATGTATTGTGAAACATACATATCTAGTTAGATTTAAAATAATATTTAACCTATAAATATAAGTAATAAATATAAATAATTAAATGAAACATATCTTATTCAAGATATCGAATAAAATATAATTTGAAAGATAAATTACAAGAAAAAAAAACCAAGATATAATGATATCTACATTTAAACATAATAAATGCTTAACTCAAATATATCAATCTTATATCAGTTAAATATTTATACTGATTATAATTATTTTGCAATTTCTACCAGTACTGCTCACATTTAATATTTATAATATTAAATAAAATAATACAAAAATTAACACTAGAACTACCAGCTTATAATAATTATTTAAATATTATTGATATAATAAAAATAAACAGACAATTGTACAATTACATTTTTATCTCAATAAAATACAATATGAATTTTATCAAAAATATTTTTATATTTTCAATAATTGTAAAACAAAAAAATATAAAATCCATTATTTTGTCGAATTTGATAATTCTAGCAATAATAAAATTCGTTTATTAAAATTCCAAATAAAGAGAAAATGAAATTATTTTGTAAAAATATGATCAGTAAACAAACTCGAGTATATCTAAATCATTAATTAATGACAAATTGCCAAATTTATGTATACATATGTTTACTTAATGCAACAATCATATGAAACAAATTATTTTAATCTCATTCTCTCTTCTCCCAAAGGAACAACTTAATTTCCATTTACTTACCAACAACATATTCTTAATACTCAAGCATTCGAGGATACGTTTGTTTAACATCTGTGTTCAGCTTCTTCACTTACCTGAAAAAATATTTAATTTTCAATTAAACGCCGTGGAATAAAAGTTGAAGAAAGAAATGAGAAACGCGATTCAAGACTAAGCTTTTCCATTATCGAGATAGAAAAACAATGAAACCTTATTTGGTATTTTCTTTTTCGTCATGCGATATCCGGTATTCCGTTCAGATTTCCGTTTTTGAGAAAACGGTATTTTTTATTGTAAGAAAATTCGAAACGTTCACCACAGTGAAATAACGTCTCTGCAACGGGGGAAACATTTCCTCCGCTAGCAGGTGAAACGAACACTGGAAAAATAGGATTCCTCATAGAGGATGAGAGGGCCACTCGACACTTTTCATCTCGCGCCCTCGAAAGACGACGCACACCCACACGCAATACGAGTATACTTGAGAGTATCGATATGAGCAATATCGGTGGACGATGTTTGATATAATTAAGAATTAAATAATAGAATTATTGAATTATAATTAATATTCAGATTAATATGCTATATAAGAGATAAAGTTCGCCAACTCGTCGTGCTACGAAATTACTACGTACTACTTCGTTGGCGAATGTCACTTTGGTTACCTTCAACATACTTCCTTTGGGAATGCACTGATGTTACTAGCATCTTGTCCACCTTTCAAGATAATTTTGGAACTTGCTCTTGTGGATTAACCTTTAGAGCTGCTATCATTATTTTTAATATGTTATTAATACGTAAAAATTCTATTCTTTCAATGTTTATCTCTGAGAACAGAAAAAAAAGTTATTAAATGAATAGGGAAAATTTCATTACGATTACTTTTAATCAAGAGTAATACGATGATAATTTTAAAGGCCATTCCACAAAATCATTGTTTGGAAACATGAACTATATATATATATATATAAATCATTGTAAATTTGAACTGGAATGATTTCAAAATATGTGAAATTATTATTTTTAATCTTTATCTCACAAAGAATGTGTACAAGCAGGTTAAACACATCCGACGGATAATATTTCAAAATGTACGTAAATACACGAGAGAAGTATCGAGTTTTGTGGACAATAAAGTTTACAAATTAAATTGGTGGCGACAGGTTCTCTCTTATGTCGTCGTAATGTCTTACTAAGATACTCGTGTTTACTTGCATTATTGCGCAAGATAACTGTTATCTAGATTAAATAATTTGTCACTGTTTTACAATCACTATTCCTTGGTAGCGATAACTGTATTTTCTAACGCGATATATTAATTAATTAAAATTGCACAACACACTTGAAACTATACTTCGAAGTACATCTTTAAACTATAATAACTATTATTAGTCTAGAAAAAAATTTTGTAATTCTATTTTACATTTCAATAATTCTAAATGAAATTAAGATTGACAATAATATTTTAATATTTTGATTGATTTTAATAGATCTCTTAGACTGATCGCATCCGATTATTAATGAACAATGCAAACTCTGAATCGAAAGGTTAAAATTCCGAATAATAACGAAAATACACGATCTCGCACGATCATACCCGAATTTTTCCGATCTGTCCCGATGGAATCGTACTGTCTATTTAAATGAATTTTCAAATAAACATGACACTTTAATTAAAGTTTATCATATATATTATAATTACTATGTAGTCAATTGGTCTTTAAAATTGTAAATATAATAGTATTTAAGAAATTTTACGACTTCCCGCAAGTCTAAAAATTCGCAATGAATCGTATAAAGAATATTTCTGACTAAGCTTCATCGTAAAATTGAACAATATTTATTTCTGTAATTTTTCAAAAACCCAAACAGTAATAATTTTGACGTATAGCGATAAGAAAATTCGATGGAAAGCATACCCATCAAACAAAGCTCATATCGCAAAAAAATTCCTTTCCCTATGGAATCGTGACGTATCTTTCATATTATCTAAAAAAATAAAAAAAAAAAAAAAAGAAAAAAGAGGATTTCATGATGATAAAAGTGATGAAACATTTTCTCTTTTTATTTTTTAAATTCTCACAGTGAACGTATTGAATTCGTTAAAATAAAAACTTTCTAACTAAAATGATCAAATATATTTTTTATCATCCAACATTGAAAATTATTATTGAATTTTATATTTATTATACAATCATTTTTTAGATATTTTAGCAAATATACAATTAATGATATTTTAAAATTATCTATTTAATGAAAAATTTATAATTTACAAAATGAATAAAATTATCGAGTAAAGATGTTCAAATATTATTTTCGACACAAGAAACCGTAGGAATGGAAATTAAGGTTTGCAAATGTAGCGAAGAAAAATTTAAAACTTCATATTTGATATACACGAGAGAATTGCAAGTCTAATTCCGGACTTTTACCCTCTTGCTTTACGATTTTTCTTCCACGTTTCCGCCAGAGTTAGCTATTCACAGCTTCAATTACCGTTACCACTACACTTGTATACGTAACTTGGGTGTAGCAATCTTCAATCTCATAAATTAAAGCTAATATTAAAATTAAGATTAAAATTAACTTTTTTATTCGAACATAATCTATATCCTATCATATTAGGCTCAATATTATTAAGTATAAGAGAAAATAATATTTTTTATTATAATGATAATAATTTATGATAAATTGCGAAATTTTCTTTTTATTTTTCATTGAAATCTCATATTCTAGAAAAAAAATTAATCATATTTTAATAATATGAAATAAAAATTTTAACTTATAAAAAATTTGGACAATAATAAAAAAATTTATATATATATTTCTAAAAATTAAAATTCCAGATGTCATGATTATCAAAAAATATTTGCTATTTTTCCATATAAATATATATCTTATCTTTCATTTCTTGTGCTGATTTCATTAAAAAAAAAAGTTATATAATCTTTCTCTGACAATGACAACTCTCTTTTAATTAACTCTTAAAATTTATATTTATATTCTTTATAATTATTTTTGTATTATTTGTTTCGAAACAATAGAATAACAATTAAAATTTTACTATCCAAAAAATCTCTCTTCAAAGTATACATACATAGTCATGTATGTATCTCTATCAATTTAAATATTAGAGTTATTATTTCACATCGATATTTGCGACAAAATAAAAAAAAAATTGCTGTTTAATTTTAATACAAATTAAAAGCTTTTCTGTTTTTTACTTTCTGCTAAAATACAAGCTCTAATATTCATACTCTTTTATAACATGAAAGAAACATTACTTAGTTTTCCAGTACTCGTTTAAATATAAAATCACTAGATAGATTTTTTTATTCACTGAAAAAAAACGGTCGTTTTTTGATGCAATTTTTATTTTCATTCGAACGACAAGCACAACGCTGCAACAAGGATTGCTGTTGTAACATGGTGTCCCTTTCCTGCTCGTGAGAAAATTAAGACAGAGTCACTTGAAAGAGTGGGGGGAACAGAGGACGATGGAAAGTTTATACGTGGAAATATTGCGCGTATACGTGTCAAGTTAGAGAACATAAAAGCGAAAAGAATGAGTAATACTCTCGATGGAACATTTTTATTCAACCCTGGGGGGAAAAACTAGGGGGGAGGAAAAAAGATCTTCAGGGGGATACGGATAAAACTACAGATAGTGGTTTTATGTGAAATCCAACAGAAACGAATTGTTCAGAGATACCGAATGATCGGACAGCTCACATCCGATCTATTTTTCAGAGATCGAAATTCGACAATCGACAACTTTCTTGTCACGCGATTATGTTTTATACATTCGCGTTTTTTGAAAGATTTGGAATTAACTGCGGATCAAACACTCAAAATCTTCAAAATTGTTTCAGAATTTGAAAAGTTTCGAGTTTTTAAAACTTTTGCAATTTTTGTGATTCGAAATTTTTAAAAGGAAATAAAGATTAATTTTTATAAAAATTATTTTTGTTTTCAGTTTTAAAATTAACTAGAAATGGGATACTTAAAATCTTGAGATTATTTTAGAATTTAAAAAATTTCGACTTTTCGAAACTCAAAAGTTTAATTGATATTAAATTTTAAAAATTTAAAAGTTGAAAATAAGAAATCCACCATTTTAGATAAAATTGATGGAATTTTGTAATTCTCGAAACTTTTACGATTTCAAGCTCTCAAGAGAGAAAAAGTCTATATAGTTCCTTGAAATTTGATGGAATTGCTTTGCGAAAAATCGTAAAGTTTTACAAAAACCTATAAAGTGATCTTCCAAGTTCCAGTGAATTCTTGTTGAAAGATTAGACCCGTGACAGTGATGCTTTTGCAGTATTAAAGTTGAACATGTTTGAAAACGAGGAGAAAGAAGATCGAACGAACTACATCATCTTTCGATTGCTTCTTCTACCTCTTTTAAAGACACGGAAAGAGAAACCAATCTCGTTCAAGTGAATCGACGATTGTATCAAAGGTTGAAGTCATCAGACATATTTCGTTTTTCATAATTCATCGATATTTTTCGTAATTATTCAATGTACATATTCGAAACTTTTCGATTAACCTTATTTTTGGAGCACATTATTATATAATTTTCTTTTAATACGTTCGAAATTTAAAATAATTAAAAAAAATTTAGAAATATCGTTACACAAAATTATTAATCAAAGTTTTAATGATTTTAAAGTTTAATGAAAATGAAAAATAATCAAATTTTTATATATTTTACAAAATAAATATAAATATATTTTACAAAATATAAAGAGAATAACAATTGTTCTAAAAAAAATATTTAATTCTAAAAAGCTTTGTAAAAGTTTTTAATTAAATAAAAAATATACAACTGTTATTATCAATCCTTTTACTGAATATAAATTTCTATTAATTATATATTAATTATTATACTGATTAATTTAAATCATAATTGAATTATATTTAGTGTATTTTAAAATTTTTAAAATAATACATGTGATTTTCTCTAAAAAAATTTTATTTTTGTTCGAAACATTTATATAAATTATCTATTTCAAATTGAACAATAATAGCTAAATTCCTATAAAGAACTATCGTAATAAGATAATAATTTGAATCGTTTGAATGGCGGCATACAAATTTCAAATTAGAGAATCATACGATCTGACAGCGCTTAAACGGAAAAATAAATTCAAATATAAATGACTTGCCATGTGTTGTTGAATAATTTGATGTTGATCCATTGTGTTCCTTTTAGAAAGTAATTTCACAATCTTCACGGTGCAAGAAAACTCTTGTCAGCACCAAAGTAAAAGGAGGGAAATTGTAAAGCGACTGCAAGTACAATATTCACGAAACAAGACGCGGCGAAATACTGAGGCAAAGCCAGACCGTTTCTACACTGACTCTGTGTATTTGCGTCTCAGGTGGGGAGAAGCTCTACGCATGCGCGCCAATGTTCGCAGTCGAATGATTACAAGACTGAAGATTTTGAAAAAACATCCCTAGGGATTCTCATTATCCGTTCAATCTGCTTTTTATCATTTAATTTTCTTCAAATTAAACTTTTTCTGATTTAGTTCTCGATTGATTAAGATAGATAATGAAACGTTAAAATAATTTTTTTATTCTCTGTTATATCGAGTTTAATAACGAATATTTTCATACTGATAGTTATTTTTATTCTAGTATAATTGTAATAATAAAAAAAAATATATTATTATAATTATGTTGTGTAGAAAGAAATTTTAGATTTTTATAAATTAATTTTCAGAATTAAAGAATTGATTTATATAAATTTATTAATATCTATTTAAAATTTAAAAAAAAATTATTTAACAAATAATATTATATTTGATAAATATAATTCATAAAAAATTGTTTTTATCTCTACAAACTATTATATTTTAAAAAATTCAGTATAAAAATGCAGTCGTGCTTTAAATCGTTTTCATTGCCGTTTTCAATGGAAATGTTTTTCCAAGTTATCTACAATTTTCCATATTTTGCACATGTAGAACATATAAATGTAAATTTTCTTAAATCTTATTTTCTTAAAGAAGCTGCTTTAGAAACATAGAATGTTCGAGAAATTGTACGTAAAATCTTATGCTTGCACAAAAATTCACAATATACAAGTTATCGATATTTAATTTTCAACTAATCTAATTATTTTATTATCAACTTATATGCACTTTCAATGATAAATATAATATCTCAATAAAAATAAGAATTTAAATCTACAATAATTTTCCCAATAATTCTCACAAATTGAAAAGAATATATAAAAGAAATTAAAATTAAATCAATCTTTAATATTGAAAATCAATAATTGTATAAAACTAATATTCAATTTTACTCAAAAATACTTCTCTTAAAATAAATATAATATAAATAACCGAATTTGGATATCCATCTAAAGAGATATATCGTTATATAATCGACGGACCGATAAATCGCGAATGTTCATAACCAATTACAAATTCTGCACGCGAATCAAGGATTTCGGAAATTTAATTGACCCTTCCACTTCTCTCTCTCTCGTTCGTCACGTTTCCTCGTACGCGACAAATTAAATAGAGAAAATCACCGCAGGGGAGCACGAAGGAAAAAGGAAAAAGTCGACGTCTATCCCACCCCTTTAGGTGTGCGTAAGGTCGGTCGCAACGAGTGCATTTAGCCCGTTTTTTGGCACAAAGAACTACAACCCAGCAGAGTAGGGGCGAATAAGAGAGTCTATTGTTTCCTGTTCGATAGTATACTCCGGCCACTCGAGACACCCGGTATATTTGAGCGGGCGTCCTGCAAGGGGCGTCTCTCTGACTATCGCCAATAATTGTTCCTTATCAAAAGGGAACGAAACAGGCGTCGACCATATGCGAGCCACAACACGCAGCAATTAAAACCTACCATGATTTTGACCCGTATACGTAGTACCTTGCACGATATGCTCGTCTGTTCCAGTTATTCTACAAATTACAAAGGGCATGATGTTTCGCGAATTTTCAACGCGTCATTTGATTCCGGATTATATTTTGATATTCTTTTGATATATATTTTTAAATAAAATATTATACATATATGTATATGTATATGTATATTTAGAATTTTTTTTATTTTACAATAAATGTCTTTGTTTTTTGAAGAAATTGATGAAAATTTCAAGTTTATATATGTCTTGAAATAATGTAAGATACTTTAGCTAACTGAAAGATAATATATTTTTGAATTTTACATATAAGATTTATTTTTTGTAAATTTTTAATTTTTTTTTCTTTTAAATAATCATGTTTGAAATTATTTTTATCCAAATATATAGTAAGTACAGAAAAAAATGCCAAGATATATAATAATAATAATGATTAAAGAAAATGAAACATAACCTAATTACATTAGATCAAATTTAAAAAGCCACATTTGTTATGATTATCATAATGACGCAGATAATGAGATAACATGGAAATGGACGGAAGGATCTTGTCTGTGTAATGAAAATTATTGCAACGAAAAAGGATAGGAAAGAGGAAGTGTATATTCACAACGCATGCCTTGATCACATGCATTCTGTATCAACTCAGCAGCCAAAGATAAGAAACTACTGCCATTCTATGTTTAAAAGTAGTTTGATATTAAAGAATGGTATATTATTAATGACAAATTTGACTTACTGTAAATATTTATTATTAATTTCTAGAATTAAATATTATTTATAAGAAATATACGTATTATACATATAAATATATATATATATATATATATATATATATATATATATATATATATATATGTAGAACTTCATATAATAATTGTGAAATTTTTAACTTTGAAATCTAGACTTCATTTTATCAAGACTTTAAGATCACGTCGCAATACATTTTGAATATATTTTATCATCAATTATGCTAATAAAAAAAATATAAATATATTTATACGAGAAAAATGAAATATCAGAAATATTGAAAATTCAAAAAGAAAAAAAAAAAACTAAAAATGAAAATTCATCTTTCAATATTATCCAAATTATTCATATATAATTATTCATAAATTATTCGTATTCATCTATTTTTTTATTGTGATATTCGAAGAAGATATTTAGATGATTCTTTTTAAATGAAAAATGTTTTATGTTACATATTAGAAAATGTTATTTTTTTTTGTGATGATAATAAAATATACCTAACGAATGCGTGAATTTCTCGACAGTGAGAAACTATGAAATCTCAAGAAGCTCGATATAATTTGGAGAAGTCTAAAGTTAATTTCATAACGTGAAAACCCAGGAAAATTTTCATTCATCCATTCAACAAGTTTAACAAGATCTCAGCTAAAGAACGTTTCTAATCTGAAAAGATCAACCAACAAATCCTGAAAGCAAGAGTTTTGAAGTGTGTGAACTGCAAACTAAGTATTTAATGAACGGCTTACCACTTTACTCTATTGTTTATCAACGGGAAGCGCTGAAACTTTTCATACTCAATTTCATATTCTTGGAATTACCAA
This sequence comes from Apis cerana, assembly GCF_029169275.1. Taxonomy (NCBI): domain Eukaryota; kingdom Metazoa; phylum Arthropoda; class Insecta; order Hymenoptera; family Apidae; genus Apis; species Apis cerana. The sequence continues at coordinate 5,120,164 of NC_083852.1, forward strand.
ATTGTGAGTTTTATATTTTTTACCTTTTTTCATTTTAAAAAACTTCTTTTTTTACATTATATACATATAAAAAAAGTATAAAAATATGAAGAAGCGATATTGAAAAAATTATTCTCTACATTTTATTAATTTATACATTCTTATACAAAAATTGGGTTAGTTTTTTAAGTAAATGTTTTCGTTTTCTCATAAAAATTTTCAGCCACATATTTTCTTTCTTTATTAAAATCCAAGTTTTGATACCTAAAAAATTATTTTCAAATATTATTATTAATAATATCTATTAAAAAAATAACTATTTTAATTAAAAATTCAAATAATTATATTTTAAATAATAATATTATCTATTATTATACGGAATAATAATTATTTCGTCTAATTATTTTTATATATTATATATATATGTTATTTTATATATTATATTATATAATATACGTTTCAATAATTATTTTCTACAGCACGATTTCTCAGTATTATTGAAATGCATATTATTGTGATAGCAATTTATGTCAATACTTTTCTTCTATAAACAATAGCTCTATTCAAAAAGATTACGTACAAGCGTTATTTTGTACCTTTCATCACAGAGAGTTGAGTGGATTGATGCTCGCCAATCAAGTTTGCAACTGAAAATTTACTACTACAATTCGGCTACAGCATTCTCTACGCTTCGTCGATCACCGCAGCCCATCAAAAGGACTCTTCTATCGTGAAATTTAGTAAATTTATCTGCACAGCACTTACCATTGTAACACGCAAAATTCGGATCTCTGTTAAAATTTATCCTTTCAAAAATTATTCGAAATACAAAAAAGGATTCGGAAACAAAAACATTACTTATATTTTTACTAAAAACAAAAAAGATGAATTATAGTTTCTTACTTGTTCAGCTAAAATCTTTATAAAAATATTTATGTTTGTCAGTATCCAAAATTCAATGCATTCGATTTACTATTCCAATAATTCTTTAATAATGTAATTTTAAATGTGAATCGATATAGAAAAAAAAAAAATGTAATGTGAATAAAGAAAAATGAGAAAAAATGAAAAATTTTAAAATTTGTTTATGAAAATAAAAAATTTTAAATTTTATTACAATTAAGATTTTTAAATGAAAAAATTTTTTTTTTTTTATATAAGAATTAATCGAAAAATTTTATTCTTATAAAAAAATAATAAATGAATAACCTAACCTCAATTATTTTCGTAATTAATAGATTGATTTTTATCGTGAATAGTCCATTTTTACATTTCTATTTGAATTTTGGAATATTTTCGGAATACAATTCTAAAATCCATTATCTTTGTATGCACCTAATAGCATTTGGCAGGAAGAGCCTTCATAACGGATTTTTCGCAAACAGGAAAATGTGACGTAAGAAAAGGTTACACTAGGGATGCATCCTTTTCTTACAAGTTCCCTTCATAGCATTCTTTGATCAAGCGAAAAGTGCAAGATCTTATCCAGCACTTTTTTCGCGATCCTTTCTATAGCATAACTATGACTTCACCTGAAAAGAAATTTCATTCTTGAAAATTTTAAGATATTCACATGAAAAAATAATATTTCTAATATATTTTTTATGATTTGAGAAATCAAAAATTATATCAAAATTTTGAATTATATCTGGAATAAAAATTTTATAGAAAATATTTTTATATTTATTCAATATTTTTATTCATATTAAAAATTTTTTTTTTTAAATTCCACAATTACCATTTAAAAGATTTTTTAGAATCAATAAAATTAAATTATTTCTACATCAAAAGTATTAATTATATATAACAAGTAATTAAAAGAAAAAAGCAACGAGAATATATGCATGTTAGAATAAATTTATATATAATAGCATTAAATAGCATTTAAAAATATTTAATAGTATCTATACCACAATTTATATTTATATTATATTAAATTACATTTTCAAAAATTTTTCTTTAATAGTAATATCTATTAAATAATTCAAACCTTTTTCCATGTAAACGCACAAGTATTTGATCGAATTATGTTATGAATGAAAATTGAGGTTATGTTATATTATATATATATATATATATATATGTTATATTTCAGATATCTGTTCGCTGTCATATAAATAGCACTTTTGGTACAAACTAACTAATTTTATAATAGTACTACTATAAATAGTACTACTACAAATCGCTTTTTCGTTTCCATCGTAGAACACTTTGAATTCCGAAGTCAACATAGCGTCTCGCCAGGAAGGACGTAGCGGAACGAATAATTTTCATTTTAATTACTTTTGCACGTGGAAAGGTTTCGCGGATAACGAACGTTAGTTTTGTCCGATACGAAATAGAGAAGGAAGCTTTTTCAGTTTGTGACGAGTCACGCGGCAAAGTTAATAAATCATTCGGTAAAGAAACGACACCTCGAAAGGCCCACAGGGTATAAGGAACGACAGAGGGCAGGAGGAGCAAAATTTATCGCGTTGCAGCGTCCTCCTTGAAAAGTCAAGTGACGTAGATTTGCGTGTTTCTTTTCAAGACGTGAAAAACTTATGTATCTTAAATGTCCAATTATTTTCAAACTTCGTCTATGCAAATTTTTTATTTTCTTTACTGGAAAAAAACTAATACAATTAAAGCAATTGTGGAATTAAAAATATGTACATAATATTAATGAGATTGTGAATTAAAATGGTTATAGAGGTTATGAAATAAAATTATACTGCTTTTTTCTCGTAATATATTTGGAAAATGAGTTGCATATTGTATCATTGTGTATATGTGATATAATTTTAACTTAAATTAAATTGATGAAAAATGTAATATGAAAAGAGATATTTTTATTAGGAGAATTTAAATTACTTATAGATGCTGTTATTAAATCTTTATGTAAATTCTGTTATTAAAACTATTACTATGTAAATTTTATATAATTATTATGTAAATTTTTATTAAAACTGTTTCATTTTTATATTGGAAAAATTCTTATATAAGTTATATTAATTTTTATATCTTATATAATTGAATTACAATTTCTAATAAGTTTTATTAAAGCAAGTTTTATTAATAATTTTGATCCAAATGTAGATATATATATAAAATATTGATTAATTGATTTATCAGTTGATCTATTAATTAGTTGATTTCGTAACGAAATTTTTATTCTCGTTTGTATAAACTTGTGAGGTTAAATGAAATTATATGAACATTAGATGGACAATGAGAGAGATTAGAAATAAATAATTAAAATTAGGAAGAATATAGATAAGAGCATGTATTTAAAATAGCTCGTTTTGGATCATATGGACATAATTATGTCAGACTTCATTCTTTTTTCGATTCACAAAACGGAAATCACAAATTGTTATTTCAATCCTTTAAATATTGCATGATTTGCTTTTATTATTTTCCAGCATATTTTTCTATATTTTAACTTTTCTTCATATTTTTATGCATTTTTTTATATTTTAAATAATTTTATCACAAAAATAACCAATCGAATTATATTATGTATTACAAATTAATTTATTACACACTATTTATTTTACTGCGCATGCGTCAAAGATAAAAATATGAAAGATAAAGATTGTAATATTAGAAATTTAATTTAAAATTAATTCAAATATAATCGATAATTATTAATCATATTTAGTATTATTACTTATTTAATTATTTACTAATACTATTTTAAAATTATTTGAATTAAGCATAATGAATAAAATGTATCAAATTAGAATCAATTAATTTATTTTAAATTTAAACCCTATCGAAATTGCATAAAAGGAATTTTATTAAATAAGTTAGTTTTTTTTTCATTCTCTAGAGAATTCTATTTCATTATTATTGAACCTGATAGATTTACACTCAACAGGTGTTCTTAAAATCACGCGAAAAGTAAGTAATAAGACAAAGAAATAAAAAAATTAAAAATCATTGTTTAATTTACGAATAAAATATTTTATTTTTTTTATTTCTGTAAATAATTATAAAAGAATAAATATATAGAAATAAAGAAAATATTTAATAAAAAATCTACTCTCCAGAAAAATTAATATAATGTAACGTAGAGAAATATAGCATAGTTATCATTTTTTAAGTATAATATACATCTATATATCATTTTAAAGGTTGTCATTACTTTATAATACACTGATAGTCTTTTAAAGTGATAAAACTGCATAAGTTCCAAAAGCTTCCATGAAAGTTTGAACAAGAAGTAAATCCACAAAGATTGTACGTATAAATCCAAAGAAGTTTTGATGAGTACTGAATTCAAAAGGGTTGTGTAACTTTCATAAAAATGTATCATTTTTATAAAACTCTATACTCCATTTATTAAGATTGCAAATATAATACATTTTTCATTTCAAAATTTCAAAATAAAGGGTATTATACAAATGAATGATTAAAGGCTATTATTAAAGATTTGTAAAAAAGAAATAATTACCCTTATCTTCATTATTATTTTACATTATTATCTCTATATATTATGAAAAAAAAATAAATACAATTTATTTAAAATACATGGTTTTTCTTTATATATTATAGTTATTATTGTTGACATAATTGACATTTAATTGACTAATGACTATTGACATAATAATATTAAAAATTTCAAAAGATAAATTTATTTCTAATATTTAAAAAAATCTAATTTTTTTTTCTTTCTTTAATGCTATTGATACATTAAGAATAACAGTAACTTACAAATTATTACTTTTATTATTTTTAACAACAATGATAAATTTTTAAACTTTTTAAAAATAATATCATTAATTATTAATATTTAAATAAAAGAATAAAATCTAAAGTTTAAAATGAAAAAAAAAGAATAAATAGAAAATACAGAAAAAAATCTAAATTGCGTGACGAATGTTTTTTTACTAAAACGCTTGATCTATTCTGTTTGACCGATCGAAGAATACGTACTCGAAGGCATGCCCTCGATATCGTGTAAAGCACTGATTAAAAATTAACTCGTCAGAGTGAAGAGTCTACGTGCTCGACACCATCTGGTCCAACGAGTTTCATATTTTCCGACATTATTCGAGCATTGTTGAAAAATCGTATGACAAAACCGTGACATTGGTTAAATGTCGAGTATAATCTGATCAAAACCATAAACGCATATGTATTGTATATTCGAGAATCACTGTGAAAATATATTATTCACATGAAAACTCTTTTCCATACGATCGAAAAGTGATTCTCTTTGACATTTTTATTTTCTACAATTTCGTATTTTACATATAGCTTCTTTTATAGAATATATAATATTTATCCACATTTCTTGTTCTATTTTTGGTAGAATTCTTTTTCTCGTAAAATCAAGTTTGATAATGATGAAATTATAAGTAATTATAATTATAATTATAATTATAATTAAATAAACTTAACAAAATATACTTTATCATTTAAAAAATTAAAAATAATTTAACATATTTTGTGCTATTTTAGACTTCTTATATCTAAAATTAAACAATTTTTTTTTATTATTAAATAGGTTCTTTTAAAAATTTAAAAAAATTTTAAGATATTAATAATTTCTCCATTATACATGATTCGTCAAATTAAATTTTTCCAATAATAAAAATCCAAAAAAAACAACAATTTAAGTATCAAATTTCGCTTAATCATTAAATGAAACTGTAAAATAAATTAATCGATAAAATAATATTTGCGTATAAAAAAATAAATTCAAAATTAAATGTCTGAATAATAACGTGAATAACCAATATTTCAAGCAGAAATTGATTACAGTGATTCGAATCAATATTTAATCGTCCTTATCTCTTGATGTTTACGTGTATTATTTTCTACCTAAAATCGAACCTTTCGGTGCGGAAATCATTTTCTAGATATAGGAAGGGGAGTGCTCTCACGGAAATCGTTTCCTCGGTAAACCGATAAAGGGGCTCTAAGCATTAAGGATCTCTTGCCGTTTCAACCAGTCTTGAAATTTCTCTGAAAAAAATGCCAGAATCATGGTTCGAATTGTTTATTTAATTGCAAAATAATTATCGATGCTTGAAACTCGGATGAAAATTCAATTCTAACTGTATTTCCATATGAAAAACAAATGGCGAAATTAATGATGTAATATTTTAGGTGAAAAATGTGAAAAAAAAAAGTGAAAAATACGATGAAGAGAGAAAGAAAGAAAGAGAGAAAAAAGTGACCTGAAGCTTTCACGATCGAGTGGTGCTGTCGTAAATTTTTTTTCGGACGAAGTAGACACTTTATGTTTAGTTAACTTGAATGTCTCTTCAAAAAGAAATTCCTATGGCTAATGTTTCTATAAATGAAGATTATTTAAAAAAATTATTGGAAAGACGATGAAAATATGACTCGTAATATATATGTACGGTTACGCCTAGTTTTGCAATTGGCAATTCGGTTAATAACGATGCAAAATTGATATTAGAGAATGATATATGACTTACTGGCTGATAAAATTAATGGTATTTAGCGACTTAATACTTTTCAATATAATTTTGCCATATCTAAAAAAATTCAAAAGTCTTAAGTAGAATTTTATAAATTCTGACTATTCAAAATTAAAAATATATTTCTTTCAATTTGTTATCATGAGATAAACACACAAAATGTTAAAATACATGATATTTTTGAAGATAATTAGTCAATGGTCAGTAAATGGTCAGTGAGTAATGAGCTAATGGTCACTTAGTGGTCAGGTAATGATCAGATAGTGGCCAGAGAATGATTAGTAAGTAAACAGTGACCTGTTTTATTGGAACACTTTATATATTTTATTGCATTGATTTAAAATGAAAATTATTTGAAAAATTATTTAAATTACTTTATAACTGTTTATTTCTTTAAAAGTTCAAATAAAAATTTATCAATTCAATAATTTCTAATTATAATCATATATAATTTTCATTACTATTTTTTACTATTTTTTTTAATCTTTAAACTTATTGCAATAAAAAATATATTGTAATTTGCTGCAAAGAGCTCATTCAATTACAACTACAGAATTTATTTTTTGCTCCCATAAAATGAAATTTAAAGAAACAGAAAATAAAAAATAACTCATAAAATTACCCGTATAATTAATAACTAACACACACACATACACGTAACTCGATCAGAGTATAAAATTCTTCCTTTTTTCCTCTCAATAAAAAATATAAGAAAAAAAGAAAAGAAAGAAAGAAAAAAAAAAATAAAAACCAAGTATAAAATCACCCGTGCAATTAGTAACCGATGTACACGCGCACGTACAGCTCGAAACAGTTACCATCGGGGTATAAAATAAATAGCTCAATCGGTATCTAATTCCCACGAGGATACACCAGTTACCCAGTCAGCCTGTCTCACAGTGATCAAAACGCGATCACAGTATTACGTAACGTGCAACGAACGATGTCATTGATACAACCCTTTCGATGTGTTAGAAGGGTACGAAATCGAGGGATAGAAAATGGACACGACCCTAATTTCCACCTCCACACCCTTCACACACACACACACATACACTATTCCAAACTGTTCTCTCTCGCCTCTGTCTCCCTTTTATTCCTGGATAGCGGGCACAATAATTCCATTGTTTCTGGCAATTAAGCGACAGGAGGACGCGAATAGTCGAAGAGTCCACGAGAGGGTAGGGCACCCCCGAGGACCCGGCGCGAAGTGATCTCGTGTCCAGGACACGGGATCACCTCTCTCTCGATCGAGACACGTGATTGGCCGCTATTGTGGTCTCTATGATTCTCGACAAAGGGACTCGTCGGTCTCCGGGCTGTCATGGTGCCTTATTGTCTTTCGATTTGTTTGCGTTATTCGCCGCGCGGAGGATACACCGCCTGCCCTCTGAAACTTCGTGAATATCGAGATGATTTTTTTTCTTTTTTTTTTTCCGTCTTTTCGATTTCCTTCTTTCGAATAAATTCTGCGCTTTTATTTGTGGAAAATAGGACATAGATGATATATAGGTGAATAATGCAAATTTTTCTGTTAGATAAAAAGTTCGATTCGAAAATTGTAATTAAACTAAAGTTACATAAGGTTATAAATTGGTTATAAATTTGATGAAATATAATTGACACGTGTCCCATTGAAAATATAAAAATATTTTTGCTTGAAATGACTTGATTAGAATAACGTTAAATCAGATGAATATTTTTGAAATATATCGTATTAAATAAACGATACAATTTGATTAAATAATTTTTCCTTTACAAAGGATTAAAAGTAATATTCAAAAATATTCTTCCAATCTCATATAAGATATATCCAGACCTGATTCGATAGAAGTTTTTCAATTTTTCGTTTTACTTGCCGAGACCAACGAATATTCCTTGGAAAGAGCTCATGTTAAACAACGGAACAACGTTAGCATCGTGCAATAACGTTCGTTCTAGCGGATAAAGCATCAAAGTACAAAGGATTAAGAGGTATCGAGATTCCAACGAGAGCCAAGATCGATACCTGCGCCTGTCTTATGGTAGACAATGCGAGAAACGAAGACGAGATGCGAGACACGATATCCTATCGATCTCGGTCCCGGGAGAATTGACCTTCTCTCAGGCCTAAAGATTATTAGATAACCAAGAAAGCCTTTTTTTGTCATTTTATGGTGGAAAAGAAGAAATGACGGAAGAAAATTTTTATTCGTTACACTTTATTCAATCGTTCTGATTCTATTAGGATAATACGTCCCGAATTAATTTTTACAAGGATTGCAGATTTATCAGAATTTTCCTATATTACCGACAAGGAACTATTGGGATATAGAGTCATATTAAGAATGAGATTATACATATCCATCTCATTTCGAAAATTAAATTTTCAAGATTATTTTTCTTTTGTTTATTATATTTTGCATTATTATAAATGTATTTCAATAAGTTGAAAATTCTTTTTTCAATATAATTTAATCTTCTATCACAAAAGAATAGTGATAGAATTTTCTTGGTTATCTAATAACAAATTTTTTTTAACGAATTATATCTTTTTCAAATTATTGTTGATATTATTCGAGAATTTTACAAATATCCAGTGAAAACATTTTGTATTAGAAAATGGAATGAATAAAGTCATTAATATTTTTTAACGTAATCTCAAAAAAGAAAGCAAAATGTGATAATAAAATCATAAAAGTTGACGTATCATTGATGCAATATTAGTGTAAAATAAATATTTCGCAGTCATGAATGAATATTATTGATATGGCAAAATGATTAAAAAGAATTGAAATTGGATGATGTGTTACTTTAATGGAAGGCAAAAAGAATTTATCATCTAATGTATTATTTACAAAACAATTGCAAAACCATTTAGCACAATAATTCACTAGCTAGTAATATTAATTATAGACTTTTTTTTACTTTGAGAAATTTAATATAAAAATATTCTTTTTTTTTTTTTCTAAATAAGAATCGCAAAATAATGACGATAGCCATACGAGAGCACACCAATACAGAGAAGGTTAACCACCCTTGAAATAAGAAACTTTAGGATGAAATTGATCAGTACACGAAGCCTCATTGAACCGCAAGATTGGTAAAACCTCGATTCCCTTATTCAATATCTTCAAGTAATACCAGTGAGAAAATAAATTTAAAAATTGAGACTCTGAAATAAATTAATATAATGCGATTATCATGAGTTATAAAATATGAAAAATTTTAATAGTAAATTAATTTCGTTCATCCGATGAAAAATTTGAGAATTTCAGTATATTAGCTTATTTAGTATTAAAGTATTCGACTTGATTAATTGAGCCACTATGATGGCGTCCAGACACAATTATTCGAAAATTATTTCTGAATATTGCGTTAACATTTAATGTATCCATTAACCTAACGAGGCAATCGTCGATCGCCGTAATGGCAAAGAAATTCAATCAGAAATCCTCGTTTCTTTGATCGTGACTTCGTTACACCATGGAAATCGAGAGAATCATTAAATTAACCCATCAGCGTTTACGAGAAGTTTTAATTGACACGAAAAATTTAAATATTTTGTAATCTCGATTTAATTTTTTTTTATTGATTTCTCACTTTTTTATTATAAGAATTAAATAATCATTTTTAATATAGCAATTGCGATTGAATGAAAATGATGTTTGAAAATAAATTTAATTATACGAAACAAAGAGAAATCGATAATATTAAAATTTTCATTGAATTTCAAGTGTTAAGTGAAAAATTATATAATAGTATTAATATACCATGTTGTATTGATATATCGTTATTTATATTGACAAATATCAGGAAATATTGTTTGATTAAAGTTGTATTTTATATAATATATAATTTATAATTTATGTTAATTTATGTAATTTATATGATTATTTGTTCATTTATTAATTTATTCTTGATTGTTAAAATTATTTGTCAAGTAAAATTTTAATAAATAAGTTATTTAAACAATTATTATTTAAATATAAACAATTGGCTATTTTTTTAACTATATGTTATTCTAACAATTTAAAATTAAAATGAAAAAAAAATATAAAAAATATTATTTAAAAAAATAATACAATAATATTAAATAAGATAATATGCGATTATATTTGCATTAAATTCATAATTTTTCTAATTAATATGAATTTGGAAAATGTAATAATATTATGTTTAATATAAACTTAAGAAACTTGAAATTTGAACTCGAGAAAAGTATTGGAAAAGTATTATAATAATACTTGTTCTTATCTTACGTCCTCCATTATTCCCTTTACTTCATCATAGTAAACTCTTCTTGAACAAATTATCAAGTCTAATTAACCTAACTTGACAATTTTAAGATAATTATTATAAATTGATATCGATAAGATTCATAGATGGAATTACATTTTAAAAATTCTACTCAATATATTTTCTTTTTTTTTAAACTTTAGATATTATAGTTTATAGAAGATTATAATATTGTTTTCATAAAAGAATTACAATTATTTATAAAATATTATATAAATTCAAATTTTTCAAATTTTAAAAATTTATAATAAAATGAATTTTTGTTCAATTTTTGATTTATCGATAAATATTTTAACACTTTAATATATCGAAATATTGTGTCATGTTTGGAAATTCACGAATATGACGGACCACAGGAAAAAATTAATAGATACTGACCTAAATTACTAGGAGAGATTAAGCCTTGCCGGCTTAATATTCAAGATCGCGTTTTGGCCGTCGCGTGAGCGTGAAGAAAGAAAACGAGAGGTGGTTCATGGATGAGGAGTAAGAGGGTCGCTACAAGGTTCTTTCGCGTCTCCTGGAACGAGCAAGCTTCTCGCTACACTTTGAACGATGCTCGAACTTTTTTCATTCCTCGCTACCTTTCGAAATTAGCAGAAACCCGTTTCGCAGTGGAAAATCTTGTTGCCCCGATTTTTCATTCCAGATTTTTCATCACTTTGAAATGACTTTTTTTTTCTTCAAAAATATACTATTTTTAACATTATTTCATTTTTCAAAATATAGAATTATCATCGATAAAAAGAAAGTATAGTTGTTGATTATTATAGCATTATAAGCGTATGTTTTTTTTCTCATTAGCTTATTATATCGGGAATATAGACATCTGGCGCCCTCTACCACGATTGGAATAATTAATGTTATATTGATGAAATTTTACAAATCAAATGAATGGTTATGTATTTATGGGAAATTTAATAATGAAAAAATGTATAAATATATACGTATTTATGTTCTAAAACATAAAAAATTTATCGAAAGCGAATATAATTTGTATAACCTTATATGTCAAAAGTAAATATTTTTATTATGTGTATATAACTATGCGTTTTCTTTAGCTATTAAAATGCTGTTTGCAGAGCCATCTAACGAATCTAATCATTTCACTACGTCGTTTTATTGACAAGCGTTGATTAACTCTCTTCTTCTCGTTAGAAAGGGGACCTTAAATTCTCGAGGACTATCATCGTGCTCGACATCCCGACGAAATTACCGCGAAATTTTCGTGCGACACACCATGCGGCTGGGTCTGGTCGTTAAGGCGCGCAATTAAGGCGAACGATGGTTCACCCCTTGCGCTCGCTAATTAGAACCCCTAAATACTAACGAACCTTGTATTATTTATATCCTACCTCGATTACTATGCCGGACATGCACTAAAAATTCATTTGTTGTTAACATAACATTCTCTAAACATTTTAAGCGTTATTTATATACTATGAAATCTGTAATTGATTCTATAATAACTGAAGAACTTATGATACAGATCGTTACACTTAATATCTAATGTTCAAATACAATATTTCCTCAGGGGGCGCCACAGCACTATAAGCGTAATCGGTATCGCAGAAGTCGTAATACCGACAATGGATAATACACGCACTAGAAAACTACAGTATCAACTGAAATAATTTCCATATATATTCTATGGTAAAGAAATCAAATTTTGCAAATAAATTTTAATTTATATCGAAAAATTTATAATTTATAATAAAATTAAATTTATAATTTATAATTTATAATTTATAAAAAAAATTTCTCTACTCTCTTGAACTATATATTTATATATATATTTCTTTTTAATTAAATATAATTTAAAATTATTTTTTGTAATTTATTTGAAAATTCATTTTCTTTGTAAGAACATCGATATTTTCTATTAGTTCTTCATTTTCTTTAGAATATAATCATATTAACGAATTTCATTAAAGTCAATAAAGATACGAATGCAAATAATCTTTTCTATCTTGAGTTTCTTTTTTATTAAATCTTCTTCTTTTTCTTTTTTCGATTGAACCGTTCGCCGAAATGTTCGTAGCCTTGACTTCTCTCCATGTTTCCCCAGACAGCAGAATAGTAACGAGTCCAAGATAATTGAATTAACTGTACCCCAACTTGTCTCCCTTCAATTACATTTTTTTTACCCTCTCTCTTTTGTCATCTGATCGGATAACATGATTCGTACGTATTGGTTCTCTTTTACGTGACACGTCCAATTATCGCGATGGCAAATAAATTCGATTTGAAATCGTTTGCTTTCCAGTTAACACGCCTGGAAATATTTTCTTTGCACTTTACTCAACGCCATCTAGCATGAGTCAATGTACTCTTTTGATTTTAATAGTGAATTCTGCGTGAACGGAATAATGTATACCTTACATACGTATAAACTATATAATTACTAAAATAGTGTATCTCGACAATCATTTCATTGTCATCAACTATATTTTAACAATGACAAATAATAATAAATTTATATAAACATATCTTATAGACTAAGAATATGGAATAACTTCTTTGAGATAATGAAACTCTAACCTAATTTTTTTTCTCTTTTTTCAAATTTTTGGATTCTATGGATTATTTTTATAAAAATTTCAAAAAATAAAATCCTTTTTGAACATTATAATCAAAGTTTCCTCAAAATTACACAGATATATTTATAATTTTTCTCAAACCTGTCACCAAAAATCAGAAAAAATAATCTATAAAATCGTTCAATTCTGTTCAATTCCTGTTTAGATTGAATGAACAATCACCGATTATTGAAAATTCGGCTAATTTATATCGAAGAATGAAGATAAAGGACAGATACAAAGAGAAGCTTCGAGAAAAATGAATTTAGCAATTCTTTTTGTTCGAAATGTGAAATCAATGTGACTTTTACAATTATTCGCATGATTGCAATCGTTTTCTACAAAGAACAGAAAGAGAAGAAAGAACACGTTCGTCAATTGGTAAAGAGGGAATCATTCGCAAGCAGAAATTTTCCATTGGCTGAAGACCAACAATGTCAATGGCTTTTCCAGACAACGATGCGTTGGAGGAAAATTTTATTCGCGGAGAAATCTTGGAGACTTGTGCAATACAGGATGGCAATTAGAGAATCAAACGTCCTGCATCTTCAACGAATAATTGCTACGCGTGCACAGAATCATTATCCTGGAACTGGTTTCTGCTGACACGTCTGCTTTTCAGTTAGAGCAAGTGACATGTACAGACTTGACTAGATGGAATTTATTTAGAAAGTACAATTAGTTAACCTTATAAATTCTAATTTAATTTGAAGAAATCTTTCATATGGAACTGATTTAATTTTGTGCTTTCTTCTACATAAATATAATACCAATTTAAATACCAATTTAAAATAATATATATATCCATATTATTATGCTTATTGAGAAAAAATTTTTTTATTTTAAGACTTATACCATAAATTAATAATTAAATAGGTTATAATTTTCGATTTTTATAAACCTTAAAAAAAATATCAACTTACCTCCAAGTGAGATTCCGATGTGGCCATTGTTGCCCATGGATCGTGTACCGTTTATGCCTGACCCTAGTATATCTAGGATCTACTTTATCCGGAAGTCCGCACCGCGGAAGCCTCATTAATTTCATAGTAGCTTCGTCGATATCACCAGTTACAGGAATGCCACCGAATCTCTAATGCAAAAAATAATATAGGATAAAATAAAATTATTTTTATTTTCTAAATGTAACATGTCAATGTTTACAATATAATCATATTTTGTGAAACATTTATAGAAACTAAAAATATTTAAGTAAGTTTTAATAATGTCAATAACAATTATTTAAAAAGGTGCATATTGAATAGGGTGCATTAAAAAAAATAGGTTAATATTCATTAGAATTAAAATGATAAATTATAAATATTTTTTTCATTTTAACACAAAATATTTATTTTTAAAAGGAAGTATTAAATATATATATGTTTTAAACAATCCTTGTTTTAACTATTTCCCAAACGTTTTGTCTTTTTTTCTCCAAATTTCAAATTTTCAAATTACTAATATCTACTATAGATACGTATTTTTAACACAAAATTATACTCAATGTATTCTGCATGCATAAATTCATTTATAAACTAATTAACTAAACTATTCCTTACCATTTATTACAATATAAAAATATAAACATCACCATCGAAAAATAAAATTACTCACTTGTTGACATTCCTCATCATCTTTAAGCAGCAATTCAAAAACTAATTTTTATTCATTTCAAAAAAATTCTCTAATTTATTAGCAAACACAAAAATTATCTTTTTCATAGATCCATAAACAAATTCTCATTACAATTCTAAGCAATGATCAATGAATTGTAAAAAATCAATTTTATACAAATATAATAGATTTCTCTTTGCATACTTTACAATAATAATAATAAAAAATGATAGAATACTTTTATATTTTAAAAAAAGTGAATCTGAAGTAAATGTTTGCCTAAGAAAAAAAAAGGAAAAAATAGTTTGCTCTCTGTGAAAACTTGTACGAGATCGTACTTTTATCCAGTGGCGCGAAGCCTCACCAACCCTGTGGAAAAGTTCTTTTCCCGTAGTTGAACAGGACGCGATAACTCAACCGTTCTTTCTGACTTGCCGTTCTCCACTGGGAAAGAGCACTCGAACTTTCAAAGGAGGGCGGGTTTCAGGGATAGGGAACCCGTTTTATTTTTATTCGTGACAAGGAACAACCATCTTTTCCACCCTGGAATACATAATTTCCTCCTTTATCGAGTTCCTTCCTATTGCACGAAAATTCTCTTAACATTATAGGACCCAATGTTATATCGATACTAGCAGTTATTTCAAAAGTATTTCATTTCGGTCTTGGGGATCGATACTTAATTTTTCTTTCTTCTTTGTTTAAGTTTTCTTTATTAATTTCAAAATATTTATTTTTTTCGATACAGCAGTATTATAAAGTGTTTCATTTTAATCCTGGAGATTGATATTTAACTTTTCTTTCTTCTTTGTTCAAGTTTTCTTTATTAATTTTAAAATATTTATTTTTTTTTTGTTTAAGTAAAGAATTTAAGTACTGCTGCATGTTTAGTCTGGGTTTTTTTTATAAATTATTATGGATTATTACTTAAAAGTTTATTAGTTTATTGTATTATAGTTACTATAATGTTACTAATAGAATTTTTTGTTTTTAATGATATTCACAATTCACTTTTTTTTTTTTACAAGATATCCATTTATAATAATCTTTTTCTGTGTCTTATATAAATTATAAAAAAACATATATATATAATAAAATAAAGAAATTCCTTTTTATGAATTACTAATAATAGAAACATCTCTTCCTTTGACTTTTCTATAAAAAAAGATAAAAAAAATTAAAATTTGTTACAAATATTGACAATACCAACAATAAATTTATTTATTATTCATTTATTTAATTTATTTAGCTAATAAAAATATTACGAAATATTGAAAGAATAATGTGGAAAATGTTAAAATTATTTTTCATATAAAAAATTAAAGCTTACGTATTATCAGAAGAATCAAAGGAACTATAGCTTTCGTTTATGCGTTTAACGAGGTCGATTTTCATGTAAATTCTTGTCAAACGAACAATACATCGTTTTTTCCTCAATTGTAGATTTATCTTCGTTTTCTATTCTCTCTCTCCTTTTTCTCTTTATTTTGACCATCGACTAGAGGATACACTGTTCCGAAGGATTGATCGGTGGGATCATCCAAACGAAACAGGAACACGATTCCACTCAAACGGTTTCGACAATCGAATCCAAGGGGATCAAAGTTTTGGAGCGAGATCAAAATTTCAGAGGACATTTGGCACGTAAATAGATTCGTTTCCTTGAATCTTTTTTTTTATTGTGGGATTAGGTTTTGAAATTAATTTCTGTAATTTTTAAATTCTAAATTTCTTATTATTCAAAGGTTTTAAAATATTCCTATCTTTTTAATAAAAATTTAATTTGATTTAATATTGAATAATTTGAAAAAGTTACTTGTATTAAAATGAAATTGTACAATTGTACAATTTCTATTATAATATTAATATATTAATTGTAAAAACATTAAGAATTGCTTTATTGTTATTCTAAATTAAGAAATAATATATTAACATAATAAAATTATTATCAAATATTATGTAAAGTAGTTGTAATAATTGTAAGTTCTATGTAAAGTACCGTATCTCATAGTTAAATATATTTAACACAAATTTCTTATCATTTATTATCATTATGATATAGAATGATGTACATACCATTTTTTGTATTTTCACTTTTCTTTTACTCATAAATATAAAATAATATAAAAAAACATCTAATATAATAAATTATTATTAACTTAATAAGTTATTATTTAACTGTATTATTTTTCAAATAATAGAATATATTCTTTTTTTTTTAAGAAAAATTTAAATAAATAAAATAAGACAAATATAAGAAGGTTATTTTATTTAATTTTTTCATGCTTCCGCAATTTTATTTTGTGCTCACACAAGGATAGTAGAATTTCTAGCTTCGAAAACATCCTCAAAATATCTCATTCACCTGTAAATTTTTAATGGCGTCCGTAAGCTGATCGTCCGTTCTAAGGTTTCCGGTCTCTAGATCCGACTGGGGTAGATATCCGAATTTCATGAGATAATTTTGCTGAAACAGAAAAAGAAAATAAAATGATAAAATACAAGCGTTGAATATAAATGAAGGAATAATCGAAATACAATGCACGAATCATCGATGAAATTATTTTCATTTCCTTTGATTCGTAATACTAAGTTGACAAAAAGCATTATTTTATATACTATTTTAAATATTTAAAGGTGATAAAGATATTGTATGAAATTTTAGATTATTAGATTAAACAGAGATGAAAATGGTAATTTAGATAAACTTTATTGTTTTAATGAAAATATATATATATTTTTTGATTTTCATTTTTATAATTTCTAGTACTTTATAGTACTCTTTAAATTCTTCTAATAGAAATTATTATTGAATTTTATACGGTATCTTGAGAAAATGATCCAATTCAGAGAAGAGAATTTTAAGTCTAGTAAATCTAATTTTATCAGGACGTGATTGTGAGATAGAAGATAACTAGAAACATTAACGTGATAGTTCACCGGAAGAGGAACATAACAGTCGCTCCATGGAAAATTATTACAACACGTAATCGAATATGTTATTATAGATAGAGATCTATTTTTTTAATAAAGTGAATCAAGTTTAAAATTAGGATTAATATTGATATTATTTCGATATTGTTTATAATATAACTATTGTTTATAATATCTAATTTTATATCAGCAAAATCATACTGAAAATATATATTAAATTAAAATAATTATTTCTTCTAACATAACCTCAAAAATTTTTAATACTTAATATAGTATTAAAGAACACGTTAATGGAATATTTTATAAAAAATTAAAATGCATAAAACAACCAATAAAAGAAATTTAAAAATTTGTAATAATGGCAACCAATTCAATTTTACGAAAACTTTCGCAACGAGAAAGCTAGGTGGTCTCGAATAGTTTCTTGAATTATGTACCCACCTCGCATAAATTTGCTGCAGAAGACAGACGTGCTATGCACAGTTTACTTTGGAAGACAAGTCCACAATCCTGAAGTGATTATAAATTCTAGTTTTGATTTTTTCTGAAATTTATTATTTCGTTTGCTCGACGAGATACGAAATTTCGTATTTTCCATAACCTACAAATATAAAATAATGATTCTGCATCGATGTAATCTAATATAATGCAAAATATGAATGTGTGTTTTTTGTTCTTTTTGTCAATTTCTTTTCTGTTCGATATCATTTGAAAATCACTTGAAATTTGAAGAATTTTAATATTATAATTGAATTACATTAAAAATAAAATTTTTTTCCTTGTATATATATATATATATAATATATATATAAATTATACGAAAAAATTTATAAAATATATTAATAATTGTCTTTCGTACTTTGAACGTAGATCTTTTATCAATCTTCAATCGTGAATAATGTTTGATGTATCACTGGAACAAAATAAGATTGAAATGTTTACCGCGCTAACTTTCTTATGCGTATCCTCTCTCTCTTTTCGTCAAGAAAATGGAAAACATTTTTCTCGCGATACGGTTATGAAGGGAAAAATATGATTGACGAGAAGAGGAGGCGTGACTTTAAGGAAGATTGCGTTATACCGAAACGCGATCTATAAACAGGATTCATCCAGTTTCTTCGAGATAAAGATATTTCAGTAGAAGAAATAAATTAGATGAAGAAGAAAAAATATATCACTTTTTCTTTAACTTAAACCGATTTTCTTCAACTTTTCACTTAAAATGAATGAGATTTCACAGATTTCAAAATATTTACAAATCTAATTGGATTTATTTTATGTATTTATTATCACTTTTATTTTTAAAAAATATATTCCTAAAATCAAAAGTTCAACTATCAGAAAGTTTAGATATAAGATGTATAGTTAATGTATTGTATCAATATTTTTTAATCGCTATGAGGTATTGAAAGATTAACACGTTTAACTAGGGTCAAGTGTCTTTTATATACTAGCAGTGGTTTTCAAATCATGGATCTCAAACCTTTTAGTAGTCATCATTGTTATTTTTGGTTGATAATCTTTAGCATTTATTTTATTATAATTACATAATTATCATGTTTTATCAAAATCATTCTCTTATTAATCAAAAAATAGTATTATTTATATTATAAAAAAATGTAATTTGAATATTACAAAAAAAGATCATAAAACTTTCAATATTGCTTCGAATCTTATTCCACCATTGGCAAATTTTTATTTTTCAATATCTTTTTTAAAATTTTTTTGATAAACAGTTTCAAATATTCAAATTAACAAACAATTTTTTTTTAAATTTTTTTAACATCTGAAATATTAAAATTAGAAAATTAGAAATAAACGATTTAAATTGTCTTTCTTAAATCTTAATTAAAATATTTTTAATTAAACTTTAAGAAAATAGCAATTACAAAAATTTATACATTTGTAGTAATAATATATTCTAAATAAAAGTTGAATAAAGTGTAACTGAACTCATCAGTCCATATATAGGAAACGACTGAAGTGAAATAAGTATCTATCTGGCATTGTTCTCTGAATCTTTCAATTTACTTTGGGAACCGGTTAAACATGGCTACGTCAGTGGTTGCAGTACCATTTAAGGAGGATAATATGTATCGTGGAATGTCATCTGGCAAAGATATTTTTCGGTCGATCCTAGCATTCCTGAATAGTTTTATCCTTGTTCGATTTGTGTCAAGGAGCGTATAACATGTATTCCATACATTTTATTAAATCCATGTTTGGAAATCAGAACGATTCATGAAAATGATAGAAAATTCTTGATAACTCTATATTTGGTATCGAGGATTTTACAATAAGAGAGAGACAGATCCATAACGAAAATTTAGATTTACTTATGAAATTATTAATATTTAAAAAAATGACAATTGATTGAGAAATAATAATTATACCAATTATTAAATTGATAAATTATTTTTAAATTTGGATTTGTATCAAAAGTTAAAATAATAGTTATTTATAAAATTCAAGATAATTTGATTCTTTATTGTTTTATTAATAAAACATTTATCATTTTCTAATAAATGTGGGATAGATACAAATTTGCATTCTTATATCACACGATGTAACTTTTTTTCAAGTATATTACATGTAATAACTCAAAAGTATTGTAAAAAAGAGATTTGTTCCTTAGTACTAGATCCTAAATTACATCTAATTCTTATTTATTTTATGTTCAAAAAAAGAAAAATTATAATTTCATAATTTTAATATATTTGAATATTCTAGATCAGTTGTAATCTCAATTTATTTAACTTTAATAAATTCATCAAAAAAAAAAAAAAAAAAAAAAGAAAAATTATAGTTCTTTGATATTTCCTTCTCTGGATCGCGTCAATGCATAAAAATTGGGATTATTAAAATGGCGACGAAGCATTCAAACCTCACTGAATCTGTCGAGAGGATTCTCGCAATCCTACAAAGGTACAATCCGTTTGAAAAGAGGAGAAGCTGCGTTGGATTACAATTATGGCCGCTTAGATGCTCGAAACTTTGGCGCATTTGTAACAAAGATATCGTGTTCGCACGACTTATCAAAGGATTGGGATGAAAAAGAAAGAAGGGAAACACTCGAGAGATCGAAATAAGAAATGGTTTCCCAGGCGACATCAAACCTTCCTCCCTTTCCTTCTTTTTCCTTTTTTTGTCACCATCATAATCACCAGTTTTCTTGCTTGAAAATCTGACGTTTCGCGGCTAACTGACACGTTGTTAAGAATATAGATGGCGTCGCGACAAGCATGCCATCTTGTGAATATCTTGAGTTGATGAAAGAGATCGTTTCTCTTTCAAAAATCTTTGACTTTGAACCGACTGGGATTATTTGTTGAAATAACTATTATTACAATGTTTAATCTTGGATTTTCTAATTAATTTCAAGATTCGCTTTGATATTATTTGACATTTGATATTATTTCAAAGAAATTATAGAAATAGATTTTCATAAAAATTAATTTTCCAATAATGTTAAATATTAAAATAACTATTTAATTCTTAAAAAATAAAATTCTTGAAAAAATTGTTTTGTTATATAGAATTTAAATTATAATGCAGTTTTTAAAAATTATTTTTTAAAACTCATAATAAGCATTATAACAATAATTATCCAACAAAGAATAAAAGTGGAATCATAAAAGGAAAGACAAACTAAGGAACATCAGAAGCGTTTAAAAACAATCGTTCCATTCATCTTCGTCTCTTTTCTGTCGTAGCATTCATAATCTTCGTTTATATGACTCTTTCTTTCTATTGTAAAGCTAGACAGTTCGAAAGAAAGTGGATGAAAGCATGAAAGAAAAAGAATGAGAAAAATGACTTGAAGTTTGAAACATGAAATACATGTTTATCACTACAAATCCGGTTAATATCAATAACCACAATTTTTTTTGCAAATATGCCACTATGTATTCAACTATTTTACCGCGTTACTAATTACATCGTACTCAGCCAATGCTCGTCTTCGACAGCCATGACCGAGTTTCCTTTACATAGCTTTTTCCCTTTACATCCAGCTAACAAACAACTCGCGGAAGAAAAGACGATGACCTTGCTCTTTCGACTGCCAACACGTATACCTTTTCATCCGCGGATAAGGTTACCTCTTGCGTAAGCTAGCGTACTGAATTCAATTTCACCGAGAAAACCGAAGATAATTTTCACACTGTTTTTTATATCTTTCTTCATCTATTTTAACTTACAATGACGTAAAAGAAAAGTGAAAAAAAAGAATACGAATTGAGCATTTTTGAGGTTATCGTGAAGAGAAAGAACACATGTAAATTTTAAGGTTATCATGAGAAAGAAGGAATGAATTATAAATAAATTTTAAAACTATCTTGAAATATTTCTTATCTGACTTATAGATATGAAAACAAAGATGTGCACATATGATATTACACAAAACCGTTTATTCAAGACTAAATTATGAACTGAAAGAAAACAAGAAAAATCGGAGAGAAGGCCATCTATTAGCAGAGTAAAACAATTAATAGAAAAGTCCCTATGGCGTGATCATCATGTAAGACTTTTGATTGGTGGTTTAGTATAAGAGCACATACTTAATATATATAATATATTAAATATTAATATATTTATAAGATTTATTGAAATATAATTTTATAATTTATGATTTAATTTGGCATTAAAATTATAAACAATCTATCCTCAGGTAGTAAGTTCAATTATTATTAATTGGTTCATTTTGTAGATACATAGGTACATTTTGTAGATACTATTGAGAATATCTATGTATTTGTTTGAAAAAGATATTTAGAGAAAAAGAGTAAGTATTGTTGATTATTATTTTATACTTTTTTTCGATATTCTTCTTTTTTTTAATCATTCCATATTTAAACATATCTAGTATTTACATTTTATTCAGTATTTTTTTGCTTTTTTTCAATTTTTTTTTTATGTTTTCGTTTTTTAACCTTTTGTCAAGCTCTCTCTTCTTCATTTTTTCTTTTGTAGTCATATCACTTTCTCTTGGTGTTTCAATCTATTTTTATTTTTCTCTGTTATATCGATCAGCGTCTATTCTATTTATTTTCTTTTCTTTTCCATTTCTATATTCATAATTGATTGTAAATAAAATATAATAAGGATTGTATGAAAAAAAAGAAGATATAATTTTAGTAAAAATGCAATCGAACACGTTCTTCACATGATGTATCAGCAAACTGCTTCTCGAATTAAAATCTTTTAACGAGGGTCACTACGATCGACTGGACACTTGACCTCGTTGACCTGGTTTCCGGTATGCTAGCGTCCTTGCTGACTGTCTTCCATTGGTCTTTTTCAAGAGTAAAGATAAGACACGAAAAGAAAAATAAACTTCTTTTCTATTTCTTACCTATTCTCTAAATTCTTATTATTTTTTATCTGATCTTTTTAAAATTTGTTTTCCAAATTTTTAAATCTAATGGTTTCTATTTATACAATCATGACTTACTTTATTATTTAACTTTATAATTAATAAGCTTCAATTGATATTTTTTTATATCCAAGTTTTCTATTTATTTTAATTTATAGAATCAACTCTTCAAATTTGTTATATACGAATATATTAACAGAAAACCTATGAATAATAAAAATGCAAATCTCCCAACCACGAGATCACTTTTCAACGTATAGAGAGAGTATCCGACTAAACGTGGAGGTAATTAGACTGGACGAAACTCGAGTTAATTGAAGAGCAGGCGACAGTTAACTGGAAGACACTACGCTGGTCCATTGTATTCAGTCTATAGCCCTCTAAATCTCTCTCGCGAGTAGTGTTCTACCTCTTTACTTGCTAACCTTCCATCCCCATGACCATTTTGCTTTAACCTAGTAACCAACCTTCTATCCCTTTAGCGGCTAGTGGATAACTCTGATCCTGAGACAAACTTAGCTAAAACCAGCTGGATATACATGCACCATGTTAAATGGTAATTAACTCCCGAACATGGGATCGTGCACAGTGGACAACACATTGGAAATTAACTATGGTGAGTAATTTATACTCAATTATGTTTGATATTTTATATTTAATAATTTTATTAGTATCAGTATTCCTCATATATGTTATTTTAATCTATTAATTTGAAAAATTTTAATTTTAATTATTAATACTTATTTTTATTAATTTTAATTTCTAAATTTAACATAATTTATTTAATTATTAAATTTAATATTTATATTTTTGTAGATAAATTATTAATATAATTAATTTTAAAATCATAATGAAATTTTATTATTGTACAATTTTTTTATTTTTTATTAAACCATGAATACTAAATTAATACTAATACAAACTTTAAAATCATTTCTTAAAATTTTTAGTTGCCATTTAAATTTTGCCAGAAAATTTTAATGATAAAATCTGAATATAGCACTTATTTTAGAAAAATATATATTTTTTTGATTTTTATATTATTTATATATTTTATATTTTTAATTGTAATTTAAATGATAAATATGTGCAGCTTATACATAAATATTTAATTTTCTAATCATATAGTGTTATAAAAGATTAAATTTTGTTTCTTTGAAAAATATTTTAACCTTTACAGAAAAAAAAAATTAAGAAAAGAGGATTTCAAGTTGCCAAATCATTTTTATTTATTCCAACGGCATTCTGTATTTTCTGCGAAAGGAGTTATAAGAATAGCCAAGAAAGAAAAAGGGTGTGTATGTGAAGATGGCCAAATAGAATTATCCTTTTTTTTCTCTTTTTTTTCTTAGACTAACGTTATTCTCCCGCAACCAATATTATTCCAGACACGTTTCGTTTTCCGTTGGCCATTCGATGGAACCCTAAACGTCTTGCGTAACCGGAAGCCAGTCAGCGGATATCGACAGACAAAGCCACGACCGTAATGCAAATTCCTCGAATCGATTCTATAAGTTATTTTTACGGTACTATGAGTGTTCTTTGAGCGATTATACGATTATTATACATGTATTATAAATATTTGTCGATGGTTATTATTCGTTGTCTCATTGAATGATACGAGGGTCATCGGAAGTTGACAATGCCGGAATTAATTAAGAAATTTAAATTAAAGATGAAATCAAGGATAAGTAAATTATTAAATTAAACATGTGGAGAATTGAAATCTACTTTTATTGAATTTTTCTTTTTTTTTTAATTAAAATTTTAATATATTATTATTTTAATTAATAAGTCTGATCTTAAAATTTATTTCAAAAATTAAAAAATTTATTTATTCTAAACAAATTTTGACACATTTAAAACGACACTACTTGAAATATTAACTACTTTAAATAACATGTCATTTATTTCATAATTATTTCAAATATTGTTGTTTCATAAATTTAATAGAAACAATAGAATTTAATATATGAAATACATATCACAATTTCTATTTGGAATTATTTCAATGATTATTTCTTTCGCTAAATTTGAAATAAATAATAAATATAAAATATTTAAATCATTTTCAACTATCATTATTTCTAAATTAATATTATATTTTCAAAGAAATTAATTTCTGCAATAAATTGTTTCAATTTCAATTTTTCACAATTTGTTTTAATCTAATTATAATAATAACAAAAAAGAAATAGTCCAATATTAAAATCTATTGGTTTTGAGTAGCAAATATCTGGTTGATATCCATCAACCAAACTTACCTACTCGTTTACGGATCGCCTACTAATTAGTTGCCTATTTCACTCACATTTCTCTTCACCAAAATGTGTCATGCAATTTGGTAGCTGGTTGATGGAGGTTGGAAAATTGGACTTGCGGTTTTGAAGTGAATTTCGAAATCATGGCATAGACAGTGGTTAAATGGCAATTATTCCTTAGAAAGATTGAACATTATTCTAAATTCTATATATTTATTATTCGTGAAAATTAATATTTTTATTTTTCAAGAATCAGATGATAAGATAATTACCAATGAAATTTTATAAATTTATGAATATTAATGTTAAAATTTGTTCAATTCTGTATGAATATTTTGCTATTCTTAAAATTAATTTGAAAATTGATTTGTATTCTCGGTAGAAAGTATTTAAATTTTCAATGCATGCTGTTGGACTGTGAATGAACACTGGTTTCTATTTACGACGATATTTATAACAACTAGGTTACTGGCTTCCGTCATTATCACTTTAGATGTGAAACGGTTAACTATAGTTTTAATTAAATGTTATTACGCATTTTGTATTCTACTTTACATAATCGTTCCTTTTTTTTTTAATATTTTCCGTATTTTTTGCTTTTTTTATTGTTTTCAATTTTTATTTTGTTTTCAATATTTTCTCATTTTCTTATAAAGAAATCAAACAATAGACTTATTTAATTTATATATTATTCAACAAACTTTTTAACGGGAAATAATTATCTGAAATAAATAAATTTAATTTTTATTATTAAAAATTAATAATTTATAAATTAACTTAATTTAAAACTGATAATTTCAAATTTAACAATATAAAAATAATCCTCCAAATATAATACAAAACTTGTATCGAATTTAATATAATTTAATATTGTTACTGTAATATTAAAAATTAATAAATATCATTTTAATATACATATAAAAAGAATCATACAGAAATTACTCTTGCTGTGATTTCAGGCTTTGTTTTTTCTTTATCAAAGGTCACTCTTCACCACGAAATAATATCAATCATTAGCACAAGGACTTTTAATTTTAAACGTTCGAGGCTATTTAAAAGATAAGTCTTACTACTGTTCGATTCATTGCCAGTTTCTCTGAACAATTTCTTTGTTCTTTTAAACCTATGACGAGATTGAGATACACATATGGTATACAATACACATTCTCATACTTATACTGACAATAAGTTATACATACATTTATACACAAAGATAATATATGTTCAGAGTACAATCATTGCAAAAGAATTGCAGAACAAATAAGATAAAATATCATATACTGTGATGATCGACCAGAATAGTTAGTTTAAACTGATTTCTAATGATAATTGAATCTACAAATCTACAAATATACGATAAAGAAGCAAATAATTCAATTATTTCTTGAACTACGTTTGTACCATTATATTATTAAATAATAGAACATAATATATATAATATAACATATAATATTGAAAATTTGACTATTTCTGAAGCATATTTATATATAATGATGTAAATTTTGTAAATGTTTAATACAAAAATTAAATTGGTAAGAATTCGAATTCTCCAAAAATCTTAGATAATCTTAATAATTACTTCACTCGTGAATATCACTTATAAGTTTTAAAAGGAAAAAAAATGAAAAAAATCTCAAGTCTTCGTAACGATAAGATTTACTTAATTATATTATTCCTAGAACAATATATCACGTCGTATAATTTATATCAACGATGAATCGTTGGATCAGGCACTTGGATGTCTTTGTTTGCGAAGGGTTGCAAAAGTACACAAGAGTGCCTATGACTCATTCCAGGAATTATTTTTCGTGGCAGACAGACTGATTTTCGATTGTCTAGACGGAATGTCTACGTACACGCAACTTTGCATGCTATTCTTCAATTCCTCTCTCTTTCCTTTTAATCCATATTTTATTTTCTGTAGAGATAAAACGAGAAACAAAGAATTATTTCATTTAAAATAATAATTGAAAATAATTTTCATTAAACAATAGAATAAAGAGAAATTAAAACAAAATTTCATTATTATACATACCGCCATTTTCAATAATTATCGAAATAATTTCTAGAACACTCATTTGATTAAATTATGAGAAAAAAAGAGAAAGAAAAAGAATAAATAATAAAACAAGTTTCGAAATTCTAGAAGAGTTTCATTCGATTTGATAATAAGAAACGTAGAAAAGGAAGAGGAAAAAAATAAATTTCATCGGTAAACAAACTAGGAAAATTACTAGACTCGCCTAATTGAACACATGTATGCGTATTGAATGACAGGGTGTGGCCCTTTAGTTGGCGCACCCTCGTCTCTCAGCATTTCCTCCCGGACAACTATCCTTCCATTCTCCTTTATCTCTTCCTGCATCTCTCATGTCTGGCTTATATTCCCTTTCCCTCGGATTTTTCGAATTATGACCATTGTCCAAAATCCCTCGTGAAATTTTGAGATTCACAGCCGCTTGGAAATCAGTTCGTTTTATCTTGGATTTGTATAAAAAAATGTATAAAAAATAATCTCTATTTTGAAATTCTTGAAAAAATTTTGAGCATCGCTTCTTGTGGTTAATCTCCTAATATAAAATTTGGACAAAATGTAATTGGATAGCAGGTGGCATGCGAAATTTTTCTAATATTATGAAAAAATTTTTTTTATAATATTTAATATACTTAAAATATACTTATTATTTATTTATTTATTGCAGTTATTTTTTAAGTAGTCTTCTTAATTTTTAAAAAATTTTAAAATAGAATAAAATTTTAAAAGATTATATATTAGATGAGACATCCTATATGTTATTTTTACATTTGGTGAATTCAAAGGATACATATATATATATGTACTATTTTTTAATATAATTATTATTTCAAAGAGATGTTTATCTGCAAAATTTTGTTTCATTTGAAAATAAAAATATTTTTATTTATTCTCTACTTCTTAGCCTTCATTTAAAATATAAACAATTATATAGTCATCAAGAAATTACGTATGTAGATTACTATATTCCATCTATATCCACGTTTGATCGTGTTATATTCTTGTTATAAGTAGAGAAATGTATATTATGAATCATAAATTATTCATCTTTCGATAAGCAGTATATCATATTCATGAGATTAAATTGTAATATCTGCAAATATATATGCAAAATTTATATCGAATCGATAATTTCAATATAACCAAAGGAATAGATTTGAAGAAAATATGGTATGATAATAATATTACAAAATACTTTCCAATTAGATCCGATAATTGACGTTTTATTGTATACGTATATAAATTTATGAAAGGAAATTAAAAAATGAAAAAAAAAATAACATAAGTAATAAAAAAAACATTTGAATGTTTGAAACGACACCTTATCGAATATCCATCACTATTTCAATGATTCCTATAAATTTCACCTATATCTCATGTCATATCGAATATAAAATTTAGAATAAAGAAATATTGTATATATAGAGAAATAAACGCTTGAAAATAGTCCCCTGTCGTGAATGCTTGACAAGTACAATTTTTCATCGTTATATCAAAATGATAAATTCTTTCGAATAAATTTTAAAGCCGGCTATTTTTCATTTTTATTCCAAATTTTCTCCAATAGAATATAATAAATATATATATTAATACATTCGAGAGACACTTTTGGAAAGTCGATTTTAAGAGACCAAACAAACCTAAAAATATATAAAAATATTTTATTAACTGATCGAGTTTTATTTATTGAATTATAAATAATTTAAATTTGCATTAGATGCAGATATCTCTATATTCTTTATATTGCTATGAATAATCGTACAATATAAATTCACTAAAATGTTTATAATTTAAGAAATAAACCTCAATTCATATTTTTTTACACTTTTATGTTGTGTCTCTTTAGAATTTAAATTTATTCCACGAATATCATAATTAATATTGATACTATATATTATTTTCTTCTTTTTCCATTGATGTTTATTGCTTCCATTCCTAGATGAGTAAACAAAAACAAATGAATAAATTGCGTTTTAACCAGTAGCAATGGTTACTATTAATCGATACTTATCTTCCGTTGAAGCGGCGGAAATTTCTCATTTCATTCCGGAAACGTTCCTGCCGGACATTACTGAACCCAATGGGGAAAATGAATGACCGACGATAAATCTTGCATCGTGGTTTCGTTACGATCCAACTGCAACTAGGATGTGCAACGTGGATTGAACTCTGCGATATGAATTCACTCGAACTGATATTGGGGCAATCGTTTTTCGATCGAGTTATGGACAACAATGGAAATATGAATTAATTTTTTGTAATGCCAGAATGATTGATGGAATTATGAAAGATAGCTTGTTCAAATGGCCTAATGAATTCGGAAAAATAATTGAAATTAAAATTAAAATATTTCTATAAGCAAGTATTATTTATAAATATAAAAATAAATAAAATAATATTTACTTGTATATAAATTGTATGAAATCACCATTTCAAAATTTATTTTTAAAATTCTGTAATCACTTTAATAAAAATATCTATTTTTCCTCCGCTCTGATATCTTCTGTCCTCATAATATACGTATATATACCATATATATACAATACCATTTTCTTTCAACAGATCATCCGTCATTTGTATTAGAATACTGCGTCGTTCATTTGAGCCATAAATGTCGCGTTTGCTGGATACGTGGCTAGTTATGGTCTTGAAACTGTAAAGTGGTATAGCAGTTGCGAACAATTAATCTTCTCGCATAGCAGTTACTTTCAGAGGAAAGTTTACATCGACATTCGAGCACTACGGTGAGATACGACACGCATTCAAGAAATAGTATACACGTCACGTAAACGCGTACCATCTCGTACGAGTCATCCCTCGGATAGATCTGATGCTCGTTCGCGACTGTTTGCAAGAATTGTTCGACGTTCTCTACGATTGTTTTCAAAGTCGTAACTTTCAAGCACCACCATCTTTCGAAACGTGCGTTGTTTACATTCAGTTTACAGAATCTAGGCCAAATTTGCCTTGGCAGTATAATATCAAAATATTTTAGTTTTCTTCCAAATATTGTAATAAACTGTAATGATATTAAATAATTTTAAGTGAATAATTGTATACAAAAATTATAATTTAAAGTTATGTTTGACTATAATGCTATTTGAAATAAAATTGTAAAAGAGAAATTTATAACCTACAAATTAAACTTTGTCAATTTGGTAATATTATTAGTTCATAAATTATCACCAGATGACAGCAGAATCGTTTTTAATTGCATGTTTGTTGGAGTTTAATTGTGAAAAACGTATTGTGATACTATAAATTATTGTCGATTTTTTACTATTCTTTTTCTTCTTGAATATTTGTTTCCTAAAATTGTAGAATTGATAAAAAGATCAAAAAATTATACATATATAAATAACTAATAACTAACTAAAATTTTTAATCCTATATTTTCCCATATAAATAATATTCGCATTTCTTCATTCCACAGATAAAAATTCTATTATAAATTTTCTTTATATACCTGCATTTCCGAACAGATGTTATTTCACACAGTTTACCGGTTTATCCATAATGCATTTAGTTAAGTTCAAATTACAAGACTATGTAAGTATATATTGAAGCATGTAACCTATATATATACATATATCTTTTACAATCTTTGGAATATTATTTTAAATTTTAACTGAAATTTCATCACTTAATGAAAATAATACTTTGTAAATTTATTTTCAAGGAAAAGAGTCCAAAAAGCTATTACAGTTTTAGGTTAAGTTAGGTTAAGAACAAGAAGACTTAAGTTTTATTAAAAATGCTCAATTCTGAAGATAATAACGAAATGAATTTCTTTTTGAAAAAGATTCTTAAGAAATCCTTTAAGAAAAAAGAATTCAAAAAACGTCTGAAGTTAACAGAATAGCGACTCAATGAAGCGTCTGAAGTTGATTCTTACCGATACATTCAGGACTTGTAGAACGTACTAGTCGTCAAGCCCGTCGGAGGAATCTAATTTTATAACGACCTATATTTAGCTGAAACTTATTCCAGCAACGGTGTGCACCGGGTCACCGGACTTCTATTTTACCAATGCGATATCTCGATCCAGCGTTAGTTTAACCAAGAATTAGCAGATTTTGCTCAACTACTAGATAGCCTTTACTGGTTTTATTTTTGCGCCAGTATGACTGATATGAATATGTAGAACATAGAATGAAGTATTGAGTTGCTTTTCTCAGAGGAAAAGATTTAGAATTTTTTTTTGTTCTCATGTGCAAAAGAGGAATTTACATTCAATTACTAATGAAAGAAGGATTTATCAGATTTTTTAATGATAAATTTATATTTATTATTGTATTATCTCCATTATTTTATAGTATATTAAGAAAAATATATGTTAATTTCAGTTTTTCTTAATAAATTATTAAAATAAAATGTCTATTCATTTGACATCTATTTTACATAATAATTAACTAATATTGATAAATTGATAATTATTCTGATCCTATATGAAATATCATCTTAGTAACTTATTTACAGAATGACTTCAGACATATAGCATAACTTACCAATTAATAAGTTATTGAGTTGATATATCAAATTATTCACATTAGCTTCTTTATTATAATTTTATAATTTTAATGGAATAATTAATGGAATTTAAAAAATGGAATTTAAAATGGAATAATTAGATAAAAATTTTTTTTTGTCTTATTGATACACTTATTATTGAATAAAATTCAAAAAATTCTTATTAATAATGAATTTATAATTTATGATTTATAAAAAGTAATATTAAAAATATTAGTTTATTACAATTTAATTATGTTTATTTAAAAGTATCTTGATATTATACATATCAAACATATATTTCAACCATGAAACACTAGTAGAATCACTAGTCACCCAGCTCTCAGTCATCGGACAACAGAATTAAGTGTCGCGACTTCCTGGGTCAAATGCATTCTTGCTGAGACGATTACTGTCGCCAATAAGACCTGGACCTTTTAATTTACCGTTAAGTCGAACTCAGTGACTAATCGTTAGTTTATCGAGTCATCGGCCACTAAAAGTCAAGTGTCTTGTCATCGTTCTTGTGATGAAATTATTTGACGTCTGTATGAATTATTCGTTTTATAATTGTCCAATCAATATTAAATCTGAAAAATATCAAAAAGTATTTTTTTTTTAAAATTATCCTTTTCACCTATTATATATTTTCATATATTTTCATTATATTTTTTTCTAATTTTTAAATAATAAAAGATTTTGATTTCATTTTTTTCTAAATTTTTAGATTCTAAGAAACACATTATTAATTTCATACTTTTTTCGACAATATAAATTTATAAAAGAAATTAATTTAGAAATTAATAAACGATACAGCATTGGAACAAACATTATATACATTTAGAAATTTGATATTAACTTGTTTCATAAAATCTAAATTAAAAAAAGGTTAAAATTTTTTTTTACCATAAAAAATTTTTTAAACAATATTATATATATTTAAACAAATGAAATAACTATTAACATTATATCTATAACATTAACTTCAAATAAAAAAATTAATAGAAAATTTAATTTAAACTTTAAATTCTTAATCAATGATTACACATTAACAATATTAAACATTTATGCATCATAAATGCAATATAATTTTGACATCATATGAATTCAGATGATACTTCAACGAATTCATGCATCTTAATAAATGAATTTCTTGGTAAGCAATTAAATCTGTAAATTTGTGGTATGACAAACACGTTCTACGAACTTCGAATAAATATATTTATAAATAGGGAAGAAAGAAATAAATGATTAGAAAAAAATACAAGTTGAGATATATATAATAATAATAATAAAATAAAATAAGAATTAAAATAAAAAGAATTAAATGAGGAAACTGATGATTAATATAAAACTGAATTTATTTTATAATAAGAAAAAATATTTCCTATATTAAGCTATATCCTTGAATTGAATTTCTCCAAGGAAAAACTTCAACATAAAAATAATTTCTAAAATATGTATTACTTTTTAAAGATTATTAAACATAATTGTTCTCCTTCACAAAAATTAAAAATGATACCAATAAAATGATCATTATAAACAATTATATTTTTGGTTTAATTATTGATTAAATTATTATTTCATTAACATTTTAAAATTGAAAAGTAGAATTACAATTTAATTTTCTATAAAACTATAATAATTATATATAATTATATAATATATAATTTTTTTAAGAAGTTGTTTCTTTAATTTTCCAGCTATAAATTATTCACTTATAAAGTTAATTGCATTTGAATTAAGAAATCATTAAACAAACTTCAAATAAAATAACAGAAATTGTTCTTTCTAACAACTTCATTTAATTTAGTAATTCCAATAAAATTTTCTTTCCCTCAAATGATTTCTTCTCAAAAATTTTAAGTATAATTATTCTATTCAAAAACTTCCAGTGAAATATTTTATAATAATATCTATGGACCATTTATTTTCAAAATTTTTCAGAAACAAGATATAAAATAACAAATGACTTGATTGTTTTCTTTCTTTTTTTTTTTTTTTTAAGGAAATGCCCTTTAGAGGTATTTAAGGGGTCGCGTGAACGTCAAGTACGTTTATTAGCCGCGAGACGCAACTTTTACGAGCGTTACTTAAAAATGAGAAGCCTTGTGGCGTTGGACAAGGGAATGCCTTGTTCGTTGCACAACCTCTTTTCACGAACATGGACTTTTCTGCCACTTGAGAAGCGTTTTCAGCTTCTTGACACTGGTTTTTTACGAGCTTGAAGATACCAACATGAATGATTGGTTAATAAAATTAATACAAAGTATTTGGACTATAATTTTGCACAATCAAATTGATATTATTAGAAAAATTTATAATTATTAACAAATTAATTAATTTAATTCTTTAAATTTAATTAAAAAATAGTTATAAAGAATTTTTGAAAAATAATTGACATATTTTTCTTTCTTAATTATTTAATGAATAAATTATATATGAGTAATAAAAGTTCTTAGTCATATGATTAGGATATGCGTAATATCAATGAAATTTAACAATAAAAAACAAAACCACTAAGTATGTATTTCCGCAAATAATTGCACAAGTTACAATGAATCAGAAAACATCCTGTTTCATTCATTTACGCTTATATGACTTTACTATCGGTATTACGCATCTTTACAGATGACAAATGTTTAAAAAACATTCATGTTTATAAAAAAATCAATATTAGTAAATGATTTTATAAATAATAATTATTATATGTACTTTCTACTAATATTTTTATATTTTCTAATAATACATCTGTATTGAAATATTTCCATCATTAAATTAATTCAATAAAATATTTTTTTTCGGGTTAAAATTATAAAAAAATAAATAAATATTATAATTCAATACAGAATCTAAAAAGATTGATCCAATAATTAATTGATCCAAAATTGGTTTTATTAATAAAAAATAACCAATTTTATAACATATTTATGTTATAAAATATTTTTGTTAAATTAATTCATAATTCAATGAAATTAATGCAAAAATTAATTAGATAATTAATAATTAAATTCATCTTGAAATAAATTCCCTTATCTCATAACCACAATTACGATCTTTATAATATTCACTATGAACGATCGTATAACCTCTCCCAACCACTTCTAACCTGTAAACAAAGGAGGCATTCTACAGCAGCAGGGATTTTGTCACGAATATTTAATCGTCGAATAATGAGTGGAACATACCGAAAGATTACAGCTGCTGCTCGGAGACAATCCACTGTTTTACTAGACGCGTGTCGGTTTTGGTACATAAACCTCTTGGGATCCGTATCCTCCGCTGCCATAACGTGAATATATCCCCGTGAAGGACGACTTGAACGAATTTTGTACCCAAGCCCGAAAAGCCGGCTGTGACAACTATACCGCCTGCTCTTTCGACTCGCTATGTAAATATTTGTTACGCTGAACGCGAACTGTAAGGAAAGAATGGGTCGACGAAATAATGCATAGGTATACGTGTTGAATGTGTTGCTACGTGTGTCTCGTGGAAGAGGGCGTAGAGGGCGCATTAGAAAAAAGAACTAAAAAAGAGAACTCGGTGGGCAATATAGTTTTATATATAGTATGAGAGGTAGAAATAGATTGGAAGGATCGAAATACAGAAGAATGCATAAGATAAACAAAGTAATTTAATGATCTTGAATATATTTTCTGTTTAACTTCGATAGTAGAAAAAAAAATAAATATGATACATGTATCTTTCATAAGTTGTCATTCTGATTGAAAATACTTCACACGATATATAAAATAAATCTATTTATTTACAATATATATATTTCTTATAAACTAATACAGAAATATAAATGTCTCAATTGAATATTTTTGTTAATATAGCTTACATATAATAATAATATGTTATATATTAATATATTGATGTATATGAAATTCATTTTTTTTAAAATTTAATTTTATAGATTTAATATGATCCACAATTGAATACTGATAAAACGACTCGAGTTAATTCGCATGATCAACAAATTCGCAAAATTTTATAGGCACATGTCCAACTCTTTGACAATCAGTGAATCGTGCGTAAGATCGAGATAGGTCACGCGTGACTAGATAGTGAACAGAGTCAAAGAATAGTTCTCGATTTTTATTCGATCCGTGCGAAACGGGCAGCCTGGCGTAATTAGTAACACATGTGGCGAACGAACCGCACCCATTGATTGACTGCCAGACGGGAAGAACTATCCCGGTGCATAATTCCATGAAATTTGAGAGAACATGGAATCCATGAAAAATCGATCGCAAAGATATTTCTTTGGCACAATTGTTCTCATCATATGTCTCAACTGATCAAAAAATTTGTAATATTATTTTAATTTATAGTCATTCTAGGATAGAATAAGAAAAAGTTTTTATATATTTTTGATCACATAATTTAATAATGTAAAAAGTAATGCAATTTATAGTAATATAGCAAAAAAATGATATAACGAGTATTTCATAACGAGATTTTTCCAATTTTATAATTAAATAGTAGCTATAATAAAATAATTAATCGTATATCATAAAAATAACATATTACAAAAAATAATCTTAAATCAATTAATTCTTTCCATCTTTAGCATCTCATATCTCATTAATTGCAAATGTTCACTTTTATCCCAATCTAAACTTAATTTAATTTTAAAAAATTAATTTTAAAAAAATAAATTTTAAAAAAATAAAATCAAAAGCAAGAACTTGATGAACATAACCTACATTCAAATGTAATTCAATTTTATTAAAATAAAGATATCGATATATTATATAAAACGAAGAACAGAGAAGAAAATATGATGAATAAATGTATTTCCAACTGAAATGTAATTTAATATAGGTTAGGATTACATGCATAAAAGCCATCATAATTATTTGAATAAAATATCAAAAAAAACCATAAAAAGAAAAGAATGAAAAAAAGAATATCACAAATATCAGCTGTGAATTTAGGTTTTGCATGAATATAGCATATTCATGGTGAAAGCGAATTTCTATGGAAATCAACATGCAAGATTGCAATGTAAAATTGTATATGTTCATCGCTATCGAAATTGAACGAAACCTTGATTTTTTCCCCTCGATTTTTTTCATTTTTTCGAAATTTTTCA
Organism: Apis cerana; assembly: GCF_029169275.1. Classification (NCBI taxonomy): domain Eukaryota; kingdom Metazoa; phylum Arthropoda; class Insecta; order Hymenoptera; family Apidae; genus Apis; species Apis cerana. The sequence continues at coordinate 5,157,265 of NC_083852.1, forward strand.
TTCAACTCTGAAAAATTATGTTCTCATTATTTCCTAAAAATTTTGATAAACTTCTCGCTGATAATTTTGATTTTTATGCCAATTATTTAATTAGACACATTTTTCATAAACTTCTGATCGATTATCAGATATTAATTTTTACAGAAATATTTTAAAAATAATCAAAGAAGTTCAAATTTTATTTTTATTTAAATCAAATAATTATACTTTTACTATTTTTAATTAAATATTTAATTTTATTTTATTTAAATTTATTCAAATTATAATTTATATTTTACAATTATATACAATAATATAGAAATTTGAATTTATTCGACATAAATGAATCATGGAAAATACTCATTGATGTGTTGATATATGTATATTTATCTGAGGGAAGATTCAAAGCAGTGAATTATCCAACAGTGGTGGAGATGTGAAAGTGTCCTGCAAACTGCATGAATTACGCTCGGCGAAGGAAATTGTATCAGACTTTCAGGGTCGAGCGTAATTGCGATGAAACTTTGTTTCATTAAAACCAGTCCGATCCCACCGTAATTATACATCACCGGAATCATTTTTAACTTGGAGAACAGATATAGTTAACACAAGAATCAACATAGAATTATAAAGAATTTTTTTATTATTAAAAAAAATAAAACTTCTTTTTTTTAATATTTGTATTATATTTACAACTAACTCTACTGATCAATCAAACAAATATGTATATGTGTGGATCATGCTCAATAATATTTCCATTCTATTCATTTTAACAAATTGTTCTCTTTAATTTTTTAATTTTTTTTTGTCAATTTTTAACTATTTAGATTTTTAAAATATATTTCTAATTTGTTGTTACGTTTATTGAACATATAATAAATTTTTGAATTTGTTTTTTTTCATTTCGTATTTCATTTTATTGTTATATCTTCGTGGAGAATTTTAATCATGGGACAGCTGTTATTGTTCTTAATCTTTGGTTTTGAAATCTTATAATGCCCAAAAAATTTTGTTTTTCCTTAAATTTGAACTACAACACATTTGTAAAAGCAACGTGATTAAATTTGTTTGCATTAATTTTGATCTTTCACTTTTTTTAGCCCATTCAACTGTTCTCTATCCAGATATTCCTGTAAAAATTTTGACACTTTTAAAAGAGTAGTACATAAAGTCGTTTCCGACTTTAAATACACGGATCTTACATGTATACTATCTTCACAAACTCATACAGAAACTTACGATCCGTTATTATTGGTATGGAATATTTATTTATAAACGATTACAATTTAATAATCCTTATTTTTTATTGTAAATTTATATTCGCTTGAATATAATTAATAATTTTATATAACACTTTTATAAATTTAAAATTTTTTTTATTAGTGAATTATTTATTTCGTATGATATATATATATATATATATATATATACGTATATATTTTTTAAAACACTTACATAAAAAGAATTGTTAATTGCACAAACGTCAGTTTATTTGTTTGATATAATAATTATCATTCTAATTTTTTTTTTTTAATTTTAAGATATTAAAATTTTCAATTTCACACTTTTCATATACGAAATCTTATTAAATCTATGCTATATCTTGTTTAGATTCAAATGTATCGAAAAATGAATTAAAGAAAAGGTTAACGTCTTCTTTTCATGTCGCATGGCAGACAACTAACGCCATCAAGTAGCTAGCTTTGAAACATGATGATATATCGAAATAATTAATTCAAAGTTGAAGCGAATTGGATGATATTGAAATAACTGTTGAAGCAGTGTTTATTTTTCACTGTCGTAAATTTGCTTGCTATTTAATCCCCTTTATATTAGACGATAAAGTACAAGATGATGCAAGCTTGTTTTTGGAGTTTGATGACTATTTCTGGGAAAGTAAGTTTAAAAGAAAAATTATTTATTATACACTCGATCGTTACAATCGATTAATCTATCGAAGGATAAATGGTTTTCTTGTATATTTCGTTCGATTATCGATTTAATAATAGCACAACTAAAGTTTTTTAAATTCATTATTCAAAAGTAAAAGTACATTTGCCATTATATCTGATTTTTTTGAAAGTTTAAAAACTGTAGAAAAATAGAAATAAATATTTTTTTAAATAATAATACTTTTCTTTCTCTGTTTTTTATCAGCCATCACGAGACAAACGTATTGTACCTGGCTTGATAGCTATACAATTAAATAGATATACGACTTTAGAAGCTGATCTTGTAGTAATAGGTGGTGGGCCTGGTGGTTATGTGGCATCGATTAAAGCATCACAATTGGGAATGAGAACAATTTGCATAGAAAAAGGAGACACATTAGGAGGAACTTGTCTCAATACCGGATGCATTCCATCAAAATTTTTACTACATAATTCAAACTATTATAACATGGCATCTAATAGAAGTTTTCAAAACAGTGGAATTACAGGTATAATTCTTTTCTTTCTTATTAATTTATTATTATAAATTAAAAATTTAATTTATCGTAATTTAATCTCTTCTTTCTCTTCTCTTTCTCACCGTAGTTGAAAATGTTAAACTTCATGTCGATAAATGCATGCAGCAAAAGCAGAATGTAATAAGATCTTTGGCAAACGGTATTATGCTTTTGTATAAAAAAAATAAAGTAAATTGGGTGAAGGCCCATGGAAAAATTACTAGTCCAAATCAAGTTACCGCAATTAATCCGGATGGTTCGACACAAAGCGTAATAAATTCTAAGAGAATCATGATTGCCACTGGCAGCGAATATACACCGTTAACGGGTACAAGTATCGACGAAAAAGAAATTATTTCATCTACCGGAGCTTTGTCGTTAAACTCGACACCTTTGAAATTCGTGACAGGTGGCGCTGGTTTCGTTGGATTGGAATTAGGCTCAGTCTGGCAGAGGTATTTTTCTTCATCAAAATTGAAGTAAAAAAAATATAGAAAATAATTTTTAATCAATAATTAATTTAATCATTGATTATTAGATTTGGCTCGGACGTAACGGCAATTGATTCTTCAACCACTATTGGTGGGCCAACTATCGATAAGGAAGTTAGCCAAATATTAAGAAATATTTTAACTAAACAAGGCATAAAATTTAAAATGGAAACGAAAGTCACTTCCGCGAACAAAACGGGAAACAATATCGTCGTTTCTGTTGAAAACGTAAAGGATTCCAGTAAGAAAGAGAATATTTCTTGCAATACGTTTTTAATTTGTGTTGGCAGAAGACCGTACACTCACAATTTAGGATTAGAGAGTGTAGGAATTAAAAAAGATCATTTAGGCCGAATTCCTGTAAATAGCAGATTCCAAACAGAAGTACCAACGTAAGTGTACATTTCTTTTATTTTATAATGCTGCGTGCATAATGTGATGCGTGTAAAATTTAATAAATAAAACCTTTACATAGGATTTATGCTATTGGAGATTGTATTCATGGACCTATGTTGGCTCATAAAGCCGAGGACGAGGCTGTTATTGCAGTTGAAAGCATTACAGGAGGTAATGAGTTATATATATATGTTATACTTCTATCATGAAAAAATTTACAAAAATCACACGTTCATCCAGGTACTAATCAAATGGATTACAATAGCGTGCCTCACATAATATATACATATCCAGAAGTTGCTTGGGTTGGAAAAACGGAGGAAACTTTAAAGCAAGAAAGAGTCGATTACAAAGTTGGAAAATTTCCAAACACGTCAAATTCTAGAGCAAGAACGAATCTCGAGACGGATGGTTTCGTTAAAGTATTGGCAGACAGACGTACGGATAAAATATTGGGAGTGCATATGATTAGTTCATTCGCTGGTGAACTGATTAACGAGGCAGCTCTTGCTGTGCAATGTAAGGTAAAGGCAGAGGATGTTGCAAGGACATGTCATGCACATCCAGTAAGTATTTTATAACGGGATAATAATTGGTTAAATTGTCGAATATTGATTTCATTGAGTTCTTTTTACAGACATATTCGGAAGCCATAAAGGAAGCATGTTTAACTGCATATTTTGGAAAACCAATTAACCTATAAAACTCTTGAATAAAATTGCGAGAAACAGTTAATTCAATATAATTCGTCGAAGCTTCGATCTATTTGGAAACGTGTTTCAAAAACACGTTGCATTACATATTTAGATATCATCATCATTTATATTTGTATATAAGATATACAAAAACTTTAAAAGAATTTATTTTTTTTATACATTGTGTATATTATGATACTTTTATTTATATATTATTATGTATATTTCATATATTATTTGTATTATAGAATATATTTACACTTTTGTATCTTTACTTTTGTCTCTTGATAATTATGTATATTACAAATAAATGGATGTTATATTAGAAAAAAGGTTTTCTTGAAAAAGTGTCATTTTTAATCTTCTAATAATCTTAATTTTTAATATTGCAATAATCTCTTAAATGTGTGGAAATAAGTTTTTATAAAATTATTGTTATCAAAATCTGTTTAATTCAATCATAAAATTATAAGATTCAAGAATATATAAAATATATATAGTAAACGATCGAATGCGTAATCTGTATTTTATTATATATGAAAATAAAATTTAAAAATTTGAATTTGAAAGAATCAGCTGAAATCAGCTGATTAAATATGTTCTTGAAAAGGAAGAAATGAAATTAAATTAAATAGATATATTAAATATTTGTCGATAAAGACTAATTTATTAAATTTTTCTCTGAAATCTTAAAATATAAATTTATTATTTAAAAATGATATATTTTATTTTTACGCTAATAAAAAAAATGAATAAATAAAAAAAAATAACAGAAAAATGAAAGACGTAAAAAAATATAATCTTTTCGAAAATCAATTGATAAAAGTTCTAAGAACCGTAGGTAGATAACATCTCAACAATACTAAATTCCAAGTATATGTTTGGTATCTAGCCAAGATTTTCCGTACACATATCACTTCTAAAAACGAGTTTATAAACATAAAATTGCTATTCTATGTTTTATATTTAAAAATTTTGTAAAATATTTTTCCACCGATTATTAGTTAGTTCGTATTTATCTATTATCAAAAATTAATTCATATATTACAACAATTGTATATATTATTCCACTCGAAAATCCAATTTGAAGATACAAACAATCCGTAATTCTATATCACGTTATAACCTATCTTTCACTTTTTTTTTACGCGACCTCATTCTTTATCTTTGTCTCAATGTTTCTTTTCTGCCAACAACTTTGCCACGTAGAATCTACTAGTCTTGTTTGATCATCAAAGTTAAGCGATGTCAGATATGGTTAGTTATTCGATTACCACTTGAGAACACCGTGATGTTGCTTCGGAATTTACTTTAAACTCTAGATCTCTAGCTAATGACCAAGCATTAATAATGGTAATGATAATAATAATAATAATGAGGAATATCTAAGAATATCGCAGATTGAGATAGACCTCGAAAGTTATTTGCAACTTTGAGTATTTAAATTTTAATTCATATAATGATTATGAATTTGAAAAATTTGTATATAAATATGAAACTTTTTTTTATCATTTTTCGATCTTGAATATCGAAACATTACAAATTTGCGGGATCTTGACACAATTTTCTGAGAATATTATAATATTGTAAAAACAATTCTCATTTAAAATTGTATTGAAAACATGAAAAAATGCTAAAACTTTGGAGATTAATTTCCTTTTGAAAAAGGATTTTTCGAAATAATTACTTTATATAATATATTATGCTCTATGTACAAACATTCGTTAAAATTTTGAGGTTAGGTGAACTTTTATATAAGATGTTCGAATATACGTGCGTAGTGACGCCATAAACACATCCATTCGATTACACGCAAGAAACGTTTGTGTGAGTCACGTAGATCGGTGTCGCGTCCAGGATTGCCTAGCAAAAACTAATCGTTGAAAGAGTGGGACAAAGTAGTAATAGTGGTGGAACTTAGAAAAAGAAGTAGAGAAAATAATAAGTATGTATATTGCACTGTGAGAACATATATAAGCAAAATTTAGTAGTAAAGTTAAGAATAAAGTTCAATAAATTCTTTTAATAATTTATTATTCAAAACATCGAATAACTGCAAATAACTGTAATGTCAAATAAGATTATATGAATAGCGAATCAACTATAATACAAAAAAATGTTATTCAAACATTTTAATAAAATAAATAAAACAACTTTATTCAAAATTTTTAATTACTTATTTCTTCAACGAGTTTAAAAAATGTCGTTGCGTGAGGGTAAGGTAGGGATCTTGTCAAAATGATATAATACGAAAAAACCCGTTATTTCTTCCATCTCTTTCTTCAAGTTTCACTACTATTACTACTTTCTTCCACTCTCTTCCAACGGTTAGAGCTTGCTCGACAAATCTTTCGTCGTGTTGGATAGTATAAACGGACCCTTACGCGTTGACCAGACGCATTGACCAGACGCGCATATATCTATACGTACATAGAGCGCAAGTGCGTGTGTCACATCTTGACACACAGCCGAAGAATTCTGTATACACGCCGGCGCTTCCTGCAGTAAAGTTAACGACCTCGATTGCATATAAATGCCTGGCTTAATGGTTTCGAAGTAAGGCCGAAGGCCTCAGCTGATAAAATCCACTCTCTCCTAGCGGGGTTTACTACTACGCCCATTTAAGCTCATTTCACACGGAATCTTTCTGTCAGCTTCTATCTATGACATGGTGATATTTGTTATTGCGTAATCACTCATATCGTAATAAATTACTAGTTATTGGTATTAGTTATTAGATAGACACTGTTCATCCACAAGAGAAGATTGCAAACACAAAAATATAGCTATTATTGCCCAATCTACTTACATCTATATTTTGCGTCACACGTAATTGGTCGAATCATCTGATGAAAAAAACAATGATTATATTGAGTGTGATTAGAACAAATGAATATATTTCGAACATTTATCTTATAAGCAGAGTGTTAATTATTGAGAAAATATATTGTAATTATAATTTACAAGAATCTTATTACTAATGTCAACACATTAGTACTCGTACTGAGGCGAAAATCTCCTGTTTTCTTTCTGCCATTTCACCTTCTCGTGGATGATGGTATTATTATATGCCATTCGATTGTGTAAGAATTTGCTGTACAAGGATGTTGTAATAATCGTGGAACATTCCTTTGGAGGGAGAGAGACTTTAATTAACATAATTACGCGTTTCGAAGCAGTGATAGTAAAAGTTTGACTTATAAGGTAAATTTCGATTCAAAGAGATCGATTCACTCTGAAATTTTAAGGTTAAATAACACACTTAACTTAAACGTGCGACAGATAATTCGAGTTAAAATTAACTTCACGTTTCGAATGGAAGAGAATAAATAAAATTTCAGTTTTTTAATTGTTTAAATGTTTTTCATTTGTTTCATTTTCGAAATAAAGATAGAAATAAGACTTGTCCTATTTTTCCTAACCTAAATTTTTTGTTCTTTTGTGAAATATTCGATACACTGGGAAGAAAGAAACGAATAGTTACGTAGAAAAGAGGGTTATGATGACGCAGGCGCTACTATACTGAAAGCACGCAGTCAATATACGCGTTATTTTGTACGTGGAATCGACCCGTATTTTGGCTTTTAGTCATCGTCACATTCACAAGTCGACTCATTCTATGACACACGCATGAAATAATGCTACATATACGTGTTTAACATTCACGCAAAAAAGAAAAGAGATCATTTAGAATGTATTATAATCGCTTTCAAACTTGATCAAACTTTATAAAACTTGAATGACTGATAAATTATGTATGTATTGAAAAATTATTGCATGAAGAAGTTTCATAAAAAAAGAGCATAATGTATTTTTTTTACAGGTGGAGGCAATTTGAACTTTTAAAATCAATTTTGTTTCCTGTTGAATTCTTATCTCCTGTTGAATGATTATCTAGGTTGAATCTAGTTTTTCCACTTTAAATTTATTTTAATATTCTTTTTTAATATTTCCAAGTTTTTAAAAATTTTGAAAAAATTTAAGATATTTATCAATGAACGTAATAAAGATATAAATTTATAATATTAATATAAATTCAGAATTTTATTTTTTCAAACAAAAATATTCTTTGAATATTCTTTTACGTATCTATATATTTTGAAACTTTTTATTTTTTTCATTTATCGACTTCTTTTTCTAAAATAAATAAAATTTAATCAAAGATCACATTAATAAGTTAATGATAAAAATTTACAAAAAATTATTTTTAATATCTTTGAATATTTTTTACTTTACTTATATTTATGTTTTCTTTATCTCTCAAATATCATGCAATTAAAATTCAAATCTATTCTTTATATTATCATTTTCAAATACTAAAATTCTAATATACTTTCTTCTGTTTACATTGTTAATCAATATATAAAAAATTATTTTGTATCCATAATGAAAAAATAGAAGAGATCATTTTTAGATTACGTATTGATCAGAAATTATTTAATTTAATAAAATTTTTGCGTATTTCATATGAAAATAGCTCGTGAAACACTCTGTATAACGATAAGCTTACGAAAATCAACATGTCCGAATATTAATGCCAATCATTTTAACGAGACACGAATAAGACAGAAGTCTGCCTGAAACTACAGATAAAATCTGTCCTTGAACGTTCAACATTCATAGCCCTTAATTCTTAATTTAATATTCTGTATGTTTGACTTACTACATTCTCCCTAGAGAACTGAACTTTCGCTTTGAAGTTTAAAATTCCGTGTGGAAAAGGAAAATTGTATACACGTTTTTGCTTTTTAACTGATTGTTTCTGAGAATAAATAGAACTATATAATACAATTTTGATTTATTTTTTCTTCATCTAACAATAAAAATAATCTATTATACAAAACAATTATCAATAATTTGCTTATAGAATAAACATGATATGAATCATGATGATCATCTCTATTATTTAAATTAATATTTCCAATAATCTAAATAAAGTTAATACAAGTAAAGATTTCAAAACATCACGTATTAAATTAAATTTATCTTAATGTATCACAGAGACAAGTCACGTATTTATAGTGAATCACGAAAATATGCATATCCTGAAATTAATTATAATCTGTTTAATTATCTTTTTATTTTAAAATGTTAAAAAAAAATATCAAAAATAACAACATTATTCTTTTTCCAATCCAATTGCAATCGTACGATCCACATAATTTAATTAAATAGATCACGATTTAATTAGATAAAATTTTTTTATAATATAATTATATAAATAAATCATAATAATTTGTTTCTCTAGTTCTGAATTCTTCATATAAAAAAAATTCAAAAAAAAAAAAAAACTCACCACTTTATCATCTGCATAAATGATCGAGGATCTCGGTGTCCCGGTAGCCATCACAGTGAAGAGCACCATCAAAATCGTTCGAAGCAGTATCATCTTGCAAGTACGAATCCTTTTGTCGTTTCAAAACTGACACCAATATTTTTTTCTCACTCGCACGAATTAAATTCACACTATCGTTGTCCTTCAATATCAATCCTTTGAGACTTAATAAAAAACAACAGCGATTTTGAAAAAAAAAAACTATACTGCACTACATCAAACCACACTCATGTCACAATAATAAAAAATGTACAAAGGCGGCATTCGTCGAATTTTTCCGATTCACGTGGCACGACGTTTCCGTTTTGCGATATTTAAGCGTTGAATATAGCTTAGTTCAATATTTTAATTTAATTTATTTAATTTTATTTTATTTTATTTTACTTTATTTTATTTTATTTTATTTTACTTTATTTTATTTTATTTTATTTTATTGATTCCAATAGATTAAGTTAGGTTAGAGGACACTGATGGCACTGGTGGAATCAAGGAACGAACACGGACGTGTTCGAACCGCGATTTTCTTGGAAGAAGCACGATTTACTCAATATTTATCACCACGATTCGCCTCTATCTCTCTTGATTCAATAACGAATTCGCGCTCTTCTTCTTTCTTTCTTCTCCGTGAAAATCTGCCGACTTTCGTCAACTTGGCCTTTCTTCGACGTCGCCGCCGATGACGACGGATTCCAGGTTCGTACTTTCCTCCGTGTTCGAACTTTCCAGCTGCTACCACGTCCATCCGCCGACCTACGACAGTTTACATTCTGTAAATACTTGGTTAAATTTCTAGATTAACTTTATATAAAAGTTGGTGCAACTCGACTCAGGGAAATACATCAGATCTTTAAACGACAATAGATTAACTATATTTTTTTTCTTTCGAATAATATCTTAAATAATATTATTCCGAGAAAAATTTCTCATATTTATTTTCTCATAAAAATTTGACGTTCGTTGCATGCTATATCATGCTAATGTTTAAATACATTTTTGTGGTTCACAAATGATATCACATTTCAAGGAAGAAAGGAAGTTGGAAATCATGATATTTTTTTTTTTTAACAAATACCTCGGCTGGGATACTAAGAAATTTTAATTCCAATTTTCCTTGTCCAGTCACATATAGTTTTTTAATTTTTCTATTTTCATTATTTTTATATATAACAAATTAAAAGTTATAAGTTTTCTATTTCAATAAAAACGACGAATTTTGTCAAAGTAGTTGCATATTTTTAACAATTCCAAAAATAAAAAATCTGCAATATCTTTGATGAGTTTATAATCTCACAATGTTAAAATTTAAAAAAAAAAATAGATTAAAATTTAAATTGAATAATCGTATAATATTTTCCGTCTATCAGCAGCCCTTTACCGAGTAACGCATACACAGCACGTACTACGCATATCTACTTAATGATTAACGCTTTGACATGGGAATTCCCCTATCATCCTCCCAAGAAATAGGATACGTCATTACATAAGTACTTTCTAGGAATAAGGCAACGAATACGAGGAATAAAAAATTTTAATTAGCCAATTGAAATATGGTAACGAGTACGATTAATGAACAAGAATTATTGTTAGGATGAATTGCAAATGAAGATGACAGAAAAAATAAGACGAGTCATCAAAGAAAAACGGAAGTCGATGCCATGATAGCCCGGATACCAAAAGATAAATTCAATCAAAAGAATAAGAATTATCATCATCAGAGAAATGTGTCAACGAAGATTGACCTCATTTTTCGTATCGATAATTAAGAAAACTTACGTATTTTACGAATAATTGTTTGTCAAATTTTATCATTTGAAAAAAATATATTTTCAGTTTTAATTCTTTAGTTGAAAAAATACAAAATGAGAACAATTAATTGATCGATACTGATATTCGAGATAATAAGATAGTCAAAAAATATATTTTTCAGAATAAAAAATCAATCCAAAATGGGTTAATAATCATAATAATTAATAAATGACTGAATTAAACTTAATTTTATAAAAAAAGGAAAAAAAAAAGAGATCTACTCACTTTTCAAATCGGCGATCGATAAGACAGTTGAATTATCGTAAAAGAATCGTGACACATTTCCGGTTTGTTGCAACGTATCAATCGTACGTTTCCACGATGTATCATGATGATTGTCGTTTCTGTAATAATCCTGAGTTAAGAATCCTGGTTCAAGTTTTCGATGTATATTCCGATGAAAACATGTGCTTCTTGACTTCTTTTTTTTTCTCTTTATTTGTTTCTTTACCGAATTTATCTTAGATAATCTTTGACGCGTGATTTTTTTTCTTTCAATTTATCTTGATTTTTTTTTCGATCAGTCGCCGTTGATTCTTCCGTTCGATGCTTCTTCGCTGTGACCCTAGAAAATATGAAGCACGTTGCACTAACGACATCTACGTTTGACATTTTGAAAACGCATTGTTATCGAATGCGTATTGACACGTTTCTTTTATTATGATAAATATCTCCAGATAAAAGATATAACACACACGCATTTACAAAGAATATCCGTAACAATGCGATTAAATGACAATTTCTGTTCGATTCAAATTCAATTATGATATGACACATATATTTATATTAATTATAAAATATATATATATATATATATATGTAATATATATATAATATACTTGATTAATTAAAAATTTGAAAAATCTTTTAATTTTAAATCTAAGAATTTAGTTAATAAAAATTGGAAAAATAAAAATATTAAAGATATAACGATAACAAAATTCATGACTTTGAAAAGCTGATATATTGATATGACTTATCATTCGTATGAAAAATATTAATGAACATTGCACCAATTATCATTTAAACATGAAAATAAATAAAGAGTACATTACCAAAAGAGTATGGAAAAAATATATTTATAACTTTTGCAAGAGATATGAATAATTAATTTATAATTTAATTTATAATTTAATTTAATTTGTATCTTTTGCTGTTTAATCTAATTTCTTTTATATTCACATTAATAACCAAGATATCGTTTATTTATCTTTATTTGTGACAAGAAAATAAACCTTTTGTACATAACATACAATTTCCAAAAGAAAGTCATTATATTACAAAAATCAATTATTATTCAAGAATTAAAAGAATCATTATTTTTTTTTCAAAACATTAAATTAACACTTGTTATTTAAAACTTATTAAAGAGAAACAAAGACAGCAACAATTAAACAAATCATGTTACAGTCAACAAATCAATCAAGCAAAGATGTAAAGTAAGTATATTATTTGATATTAAATGAATAATAAATGGAAAATTATTCACATGATTATTATAAATAAAAAAATATACATTGTGCATTATGGAAAGAAATTTCATATTATGTATAATAACTTTATATATGAAATAATAATCTGAAGTAAAAAAATAATTAATTATATTTTTTTAAAAATTTCGTTTTAGTAAATCCTATTAATATATGATTTTAATAGAACTATTTTATTTTTTATTTTAAAAACTATTTCTGAAATGTAACAATTATAAATGATTGAAGCTTAACCACTCGTGTCGCAATTGGATTAAAAATTATTTATGGTAATAATTGAAATATCTAAGTTCGAATATTTATTGTCGTTAATAATATCTCGTAGTATGAGAAATGATCATATGAGAAATTGTTGTTTTATATAAATTCTTTGTTTCAGAAATGTGCTTTTCCTTGGATAGGAGGTAACGATACAACTGAAGGAAACTGCGATAAAAAAATCGTAGAGCAATGAATGAATTGTGCATACTCTCAATTCCTATCAAGCATTATGCTAATTGATATATAAATATTTTTTTCATTTAATCGAAGCATTGACGCTTTCGTAATTATCGTATTTATTGTGCGATATTTCAATCTTGTTTCATTTTTTTTTAGTTTTTTATGTTACAATTAAATATTACTTTATTATAATTTGTATTTTGTGAAGACGGTATTACAGAACATCATGCAGTTTCTGGATATGGAATAAAATTTTTTCATACGATATTTTATTTTTAGAGACATTAATTCTAAATATTTGATTTAAATATTAATAAATTTTAAAATCTAAAAATGATGCATTATTGTATGAAGTAAAATTAAAAATAAATAAAAATTAAAAATAAAAACTAAGATATGTAAAAAAAATCGAGGCATGTTGTTAATGATAACAAACGCCAATTTCATCAGTCAGAATTAGCAATGGAATTCGTTCGCAGACATCACGATCAATTTTTCTTCGCATCTAGAAGGCTAAAATTAAACTCCAGTAAGACAACGTTTTTTCGTCAAGTTGGGATAATATTCTGAGAACTCTAAAAATGAACGCATATAGTTTTGAATATAATATACTTTATTGATTAAAAAAAAGTTTCGTTTAATTACGGATTTTCATCTACTTTTCGAATGTAAAGATTTAATGTTTAACCTTAAAAGAATAGTATCTGAATAATATTGATAATATTGATAAAAAAGGTTCAAAGAATTTACCACGACCACATAAATTATTCAGGTTAACATGATAGGGCTAATTTTGAACATCGACGCAAAGTAACGCGCCACGAACGGAAATGGCTGCCACAGTCGAAGATAACAAATTATCATACTGCCACTAGCGGTAAGATAGTCATAATACACGATTTATTAGGTTAATTCGCGAATTTTTCAAATATTAGGATGAATTATAAAATTTATTTATATTTAAATAAAGTTCATATTTAAATTTGTCGAACAATAAATCACTTTAATTTTTAAATTCTATAAAAGTATAATTTAAAGAGAAAATTTGCAACAATTGAAAACTAAAAAGCGTAAAATGAATATAAACGAATATAAATCGTAGCCAGAGGAGACAGTTCAACAATTTTTTAGTCACCCACCAAGCTGAAGTTTGTCACGATAAAATGGAAGCACGTGCATCACAAAGGATACGATCCCTAGGGAGGCTCGAGTAATGCCTGGCATAAAAAAAAGGAAGAAAAAAAGCACAGATATGGAAATCGAACACATTCAAGTCTCATTTAAACAAGAAATCTTTCGAGACTAAACAAATTTAATTTATTTCGGTAACAATTTATCAGACGTTAGAAAGCCACTTCTATGGTTTCAGTGCGTACACGTGAACACACTATAGTAGTTTCTCACAATCACGTATATTGAACAAGAGGAAATAAAGTCACGTTCGAATAAAATCCATCGTCGAAACACACGGTGAAATTCACAATATAGTTCGAACGACACTAACCATCGTCACCGTGTCGCGTATAAAAATATCGTGAAACAACGATCTTTGTCTCGTACGTTCTGATGATATTTCGATCAAGGATCGCGCGTTTCTAACCATAAAAATTCGCAACATATACTTTTATCGTAGAATATAACGACTCTTACCGGATTATCGTGAATACCGGTCACGTTCACGATCACACTTAATCGGTTGTGACAGTTGTGAGTAAAACGAATGGCAGTGTTTATACACCGTGAAGAAAGACGACGCGGACAGCCCTCACGCGTACGGTGTACCGCGGGCGACTGGCGCTACTTTCCTTCAACTTTCGACCCACCATGTATTCCAGTGTTTCCCAACGTGGGGAGTAATCACAGAGGGGCCATCTCGATATTTTAGAGAAACAATTAATTGAAGTTAAACACCGCTTGGTTTAAATATAATATCTAATATTTCAAAACATAGAAGAAATTTAAAATTTTACAATTTTCTTTACGTCTTTGTTTAGGAAAAATAAATCAGACCAGATTATAGATCATTATAAAGAAATTTGTAATTTCATTTAAAAATTAAAGAACGTATACAGCAAATATTTTGATATATTTTGAATTATAAAAAAATGATAAAAATGAAGTTGGATATTTTAATTAAGCAGGGCAGAATATTTAAGTTATACTTTTCAGAATTTTATCAATTTTTAATTGTTGAAACAAGCATACGAATTTTTGAGACATTGAAATGGAGCTTGAATCAAAAAAGGTTGGGAAACACTGATATATCCCTACCACGCTTGTTGTCTCTCTTCAGAAGCTACATTATATCCTTATGTGTTCTATATTTCAATGTATCGTGCAATAAATTTTATTGCTATTTTATTAATATTTGTCATATTATTATTATTTTATCAGTAAAGTTTAATGAAAACTATTACTTTTTATTTCATCAATATTGTGTATCTTTGATAATAATTAAAATGTACATCTTTGATAAAAAAGACAAAAACAATAATTTTTGTTAGAATAATACAATATTTGATGGAATTCAATTTTATAATTTTGTGAAATATATCTTCATTAAAAATATGTTAGATTTCATATATCAATAAGTATTATTTATTTTTATAAGAAATTTGATTTTAATATTTTCTAAAATAAACCTTAGTTGAAAAAATCGAGTATAACAAATATCAAGTATAAATATTTTATTCATCTTTTACATTCCTAATATAATCATGATCTGATCACCATAGAAATTCGATGACGAAATCCTAGCTTATTTTAAAAGAATTGCAAAATATATATATATTTTACACATGAATATTTGAACGTAATGTAGACCTTCTTTTCTGCCTCCTTATACTTTGAATATATGTATATATGTGTATTCGCAATACACAAATATCACAATTCATAATCTCAATTCTATACGTACATAAATAAAGCTTTTATATTTTATATCAAAATTTTTAAAATTTTTTTAAAGGTTTTTTTTAAAGAATTTTTCTTTAAAGATGAATTAAACAAAATTTTTGAAAGAATAATAATTAATAACTCATTTTATTATTAATTTTCTATTTAGATTTAAATAAATTTGTTCAATATATGTAAAGAAATAATATTACAATTCATTTATTACTGATATTCAAATTAATTTTTAAAATTTTTGAAATAATTTTATAGATTCATAAAATAATTATTATTATCAATTTTTTTAAATAAATAAATAGTCATTTTATTGTAACTTATTCCATTTCTTGTGTTATTCATTCAACTGAAAATATCCACTATGTTTCAACTGCTCCCGTTTCTATTTATAAATTCAAGGAGCAGTGAATAGCATTGTAAAGAAAACTAAAAATGTTTCATTTAATTGACCACTAAAAAACCATGGGTATCAATTATCCATGTCCGACCCTGTCTTTACACATCCGAAACACCTACACATAGCGATGATTCTTGCAAACTTTTCATCAAATTCTTTCACCTTCAAAATTTACAGCCTTGGTTGAAACCTTGAGTAGTAATTTCGAATTTTATAAACTAATGAAAATTTACATGCAAAAATCACTTTAAAAATAATATTAATTTTTTATTAAAATATAGAATACACATCATTTATTTTATTTTTTGTAAGTTGATAAATTAAAAAAAATTATTGCAATTATTGTATCTATTTTGTTCTATAAAATAAAATTATTATAAAAAAGAACAAATGTATAAATATTAAATAATAATTTTTATGTTATTAATTAAAGTTTATATTAGGATTATTTATTTGAATTTTTTAAAATTGCATTATATTTTTATAATATATTTTTATAATATATTTTTATAATTACAATTATAATTAAAACAAGTTCAATAATTTAATAAATATAATACATTCTTGATATAATTCATAAGTATGAAGTATGATCAACAAAAATGTTAATCTGCAATAATAAATATCAATAGGTTATATTAATTTTTATATGAAAGCGCGAAATTTATAAATGAGGTTATGTCTATGTCTAATCTTAAATGAGATTATGTCATTGTATATGTTTACTGTGCACAAACAACTATATTAATTTAATACAAAAATTGCCTTTATCAAAAATATATAGATTTATGAATAAATACACTTTATAAAATTATAAAAATCTAAATAATATATATATATACTAAAATATAATTTATATAATAGAAAATTATTTACTATATATATAAATTAATTCGGATGTTGAAAGAAGATAGATATTTAATTAAATTAAAGATAATTAAAAAAAAAAGAAAATGAAAAAAACAATTATATGAACAATGATTAATACAATGATGTACACAACACAGGGAGAATTGTATCAATATCAATATCTGAGAAGAATAACGTGGGCCAACGACCAGCCATTTCCCGCAAGATAAAAGTGCGTTAGAACAAGAGATATACGCGATGAGTTCATCCTGCCAAAGACAAGTGGGTGTCCTCAGGAAGTACAACACCGGAACCACGGCAAATTCCGGCGCTAACTCGACATTTCTCCAATATGACAATTATAAAACTGCTTTTTGTTAAATGGACAGTCGATGAGAAATTACATATTTAGCTGGAGAACTAACGTATGGAAATATTAACGCAACAGATAATATATATATATATATATATATAATATAACTTTTGTTATAGGAGAAAGATAGAATTGTACACGAATATAATATGATAATATGAAAAATATCCATTATAATATATATGAAATTTAAAATTAAAAAAAAAGTTACAATTTTGAGGTTATATCATTACTTTTTCGAATCAATGTTATTGTTAATGACAATATGTAAAAATCGATGGAATATTAAACCTAAATTTAAAATGTAATTGTGTATTATGTCATAATTGAAACTAATTTTTTTTCTAAAGTATATATTTTTTTCTATTTTCTATGTTTTATCCAGGTTATATGAACTATATTATATAATAGACAAAAAGTATATTTATCTCTCAATAATAACATTTTAATCGAATATCTTATGTTTTTATAACATGCTATGTTTTTGTTGGTTATTGTAGCAGAATGAAGATAAGTCGATACGAAGAATCTAAAGAATTTAGATCTGAAGTAATGCATTTTTAATAAAAAATGTAATAAGAACAATTTCATATTTTATTTTCGTTACTCGTGCTACAACTTTTATAAGGATAAAATTACTTACATAGCATTCTTAGCGATTTATTTCGTATAACTGTTTCTTCACGATAAGATGGACATTTGTAGGATGTTTCAGTAGGATGATCATTTTTTGCAATAAGTACTTGACACCAGACGATACATTGGCAGGCATCGTCCATCATAGATTCCTCATGAATTACAAGGTCTTTCAAAAATCATTTATGGGCGAGTTAATCTATTAATAATATCTTTTTTAATTATCAAAAAATATATTAATGGAGTACATTTGGAATGAGCTAAATGTTCGTTTTAAATTCCATTTCTTCATTTTTATTTAAAAATATATATGTATAAATTTGCCGAAGTTTGATCATAACAGTATATATAAAAATTTGATTAACTGGAAATTATTTCAATATGCGAATAAATTGTTTATTGCGTGTGAAACTTACGTAAAAACGAATAAAAAGACGAGTAAGAACATTGATATAGAAATATCAAAATGATTCATAAACATACGCGGCACACCGGAAGTCACTGAAGGATGTATTGTTCCGAAGGATGGTGACCTCTGTCTCTCTGTCTACCGCGGGTCAATTGCCTTTTTACCAATTAACTCGATCGTCATAAATTGACCAATAATTTCTAACCTGAACTTACTGCATCTAAAAATTTAATTATTTACTAGAATTATTCAAAATATAGTACGATTAAAATATATAATTTTCGTTATATATATTTTTTCTTATATTTTTATGTACTATTTATATATTATTTTATTATATATGTAGATATTCCATATTCATATATATTTATTTTATGTATTATAATATAATTTAATTTTAATTATCATTAATTCTGCACGAAATAGATAATTAATCGATAATCGATAATTGGTTTTTAATAAATTATTTCATTAAACAGAAATCGAATAGAAATTTTTAGAAATCGTTCTATTTTTTAATTAATAGTTAACAAAATAAGGTTAATTGGATATCAGAGTCATCTGTTGACCGCGTAAATTTTGTAAAATAAATATGCAACAGAAATGCAATTAGTATAACAAGGATAAAGATAAAGACAGGATAAAAATTGTTGAATCAACGCCATCTTCAGAATGCTGCTGATGAAACAAACACATAGATAAGAAAAGCAAATAGTGGAAGGTTAGAAATAGAATAAGAATTGATCTTCAACGCCATCTGTTGACTATAAAAAATATTTCTTTAGAAATAAAGAATAGAAATTAATGATCTGCACTATCTTTCGAGTACTTTTGCAGAATTTGGTATTAAAGAGATAGCGTTTGTTTTCAATTGTTATCCTATTTTAACTTGTTTTTAGAGAGATATCATTGGCAATAAATGGCGTTAACGACTAATTTTTATTTATTTCTATTCTCTTACTATTTATTCTTCTTATCTTATTTCATCTGCGACACTGACATTGATTCTATAATTTTTAACTTATTTCTGTCCTGCTCTCATTTTTTGATTTTTTTATCTTGATCTTGATATATGATAACAAAGTATAGGATGAATTGAACACATTTAATACATATTATGCATATATATTTTAGAGTACTTTTTAATTGTTGTGCAAAAAATGATTACGAATTTATCTATTTTCATATAATTTATAATAATTTATTTAGAACTTAATAATAAAATCTAACAATTTATTTAAAAAATTTATTTTCTTTTACTTTTTTTATGAAAAGATATACATTAATAACTTTATGAAAGAATATAAATATATTCTTAATTATAGTTAAAAATATCTTTATATTAAATATAATAAATATAAAATATCTTTTCACAAATTGATATAAATATAAATAAAATAAATAAATATAAATATGAAATAATAAATTAAATAAAGAAAGAAATATAAATATAAAATATAAATATAATAACATATTCTTAATCACAATTAAAAATATATTATAGTTTTCTAGAACTTTTTTGTTTTTAAAATAAATTATTAATACATATGTGTATTAATACATATGTTAATGCATACGTTAAACATATGTTAATGCATATGTTTAAGCAGTAATAATATATGCATAATTTTTACTACAATAAAATAAATTCCATTTATTTATACTTTATTTTGGCGTAGCAGGTATTACACGTATATAAGGTATTCTGTATCTTCTTATATATTTATTTAATGGCGATCGCTTTATATTTTCTAACAAAAAAAATTAAATACGTATTAATAATAAATTGTTATTGCATTAATTTTTATGATAAGATATAAATTTCATATTAAAAATTTATTATTTAAAATCTATTTATTAAAATTACTTACTTTTATTTTTATTATCTAAATTTGCAAAATATTGTCTTAAGTATTTTACTGGTTTAATCGGTGATGTACTTATATAATTTGATCTATTTTTTATATAGGGTGGTGTATAAATCTTTTGTGAATTATTAATTAATATTTTCTCATTTTGTTGTTCAGTATTTTCATCTAAAAGAATTATAATCATATAATAAAAATAACAATGTAAATACATTTATCGTAATAATTCTAACCTTCTATATATTTCGGTAAAGATACACTTCTCCGTTTTATACTTTGTTTTTTTTTTATTGGAGTTTTTTTTTCATTATTTGGTGTTGCATTATTACTTTTTAATTTTAAAGAATCATCCATTGATAAATTGTTTGCCTTTTGAAAAATTTCTTCGGTTACTTTTTTAACATCATCTGATATGCTCGAAGATGTACTTTCATTACTTATATCACTAGTAATAAATATATGTCGATTTCTATATTTCTTTTCTCTTCTGTGAGAAGTGAAATTTTTTAATTTGTCTATTAATCTTCCAGACCATTTAGAACTATCATTTCTCTGTGAATTACTAGAACTTTCATTGGAATTTTCTAATATTGTATTTATGCTTCTAGAATCTAATATATGCTGTGAAGATAAAGTAATAATTTTATCAGAATCTTTTACATTATCGATAGTAGTTATAACAATATTATTAGATTTTTGTGTTTGACAAATTAAAATATTATTATTTACTTCATCTGCATTGTCCCAATTATCCATTGAATAGTCACTGTTTGAACTTCTGTTAATCGAACTTACATTTGACTGTCTTGTGATTCCATTATACTTTCCTAAAATTTCCTCAAACATATTCCTTAACAGCGTCCTTAATGGAATATATCCTTCATGATTCTCTTCTTCGATATTTGTATGTTGTGTATCTTCCAAATTATCTGAATTTTCTTGTTCCAAGTTCGAATCAAAATTGGATAAAGGCTTTAAACTTGTGCTATCGGTGTGTTCAAATAATGTTTCATTTTGTTCTTCGATATATGAATGATAACAACTATTATTGTCAGAATTTAATGTATTATCATCATCGATTGACATAAGCATCGCTTTGTTTAAACTTATTGTAGAATTTGAGCTTTCACTATAAACTGAATAGAATAATTTACTACTTTATTTTTAAAAAAATATTATTACTTTTTGATTTAAATGTTAATAAATTTTTTTTAATTTTTTTAATACAAGTCGTTAATACTCACAACTATAAGCCAAATCCATGGTAGAATTTGTCGATTCCATATTTGTACCTTTTCCTGACTGTCTAAAGACTATCGAAATAGATCCATGTATATTTTTTTTTTTTGACCTTCTGAAGCTGTTCAATATATGTTATGACACGTACACTTAACCGTTCTTTGTATCTCGAGACAGAAAGAAAAACGTTACATTTAGCCTTCCACATTCTATTTACCAACAAACATTTATATGTAACGTAAACATTTACATTATAATTTCTATTAAAGAATAACCAGTAAAAATTATTATTAAAAAAAAATCTATAATGTAAAATAAGAATTGATTAAAATTATAATTTTTAATGTAAAAATTAAAATAAAGATTTTTTTGCAATTAATTTTAAATAATTCGATAATAATTTTATCATAATCAAATTGATTTGTAAA
This sequence comes from Apis cerana, assembly GCF_029169275.1. Classification (NCBI taxonomy): domain Eukaryota; kingdom Metazoa; phylum Arthropoda; class Insecta; order Hymenoptera; family Apidae; genus Apis; species Apis cerana. The sequence goes on from NC_083852.1 coordinate 5,179,456, forward strand.
AAGAATAAAAAAAATAAAAACAATTTAAAAATTATATGTGTCAAATGAAACATCAAAATGTGATAATAAGGGACCAATAAAAAAAACAAGTGATTTTCTCAACTTTGTAGCGCAAGTGATATCATTTAATGCCAAGCAATCAAATAACATCGACATCAGATAATTGAAGGCATGGCAGAAAATTATTTTAACAATTATATGTATTTCGTTTTCTCGTAACTCGAGTTCGCAAAAGACGATGATGTAAAAAAAATTTTTAAACATAAATTTCATCTTTTGCTTCTTTCCTCTTTTTTTATATATATTTCATATATTTCACACAATGCAAAATTTCAATTATTTCTTTTTATCGCTCTAATTCATACATTCTTACTTAATATCACGTATATCATAAGAAAACACAATTACAAATTTTTTCAATACTGAATCACAAAAATAAGAACATATTTCTCTTGCCTATACAAAAAAAAAAAAAAAAGAAAAAGAAAAGAGAGACAAAAAAAACATTTCGTTTTTTCGAAAAAGTTAATGAGTGATTGCATTTGTTTTCTTTTAAGCTTCGCAATACTCTTGTTAACATTTATTACTAATAAAATCAAGAAAATAATCAGTCTAATTTATTACGTGATCATGCTCTTCTCGTTCTTCTTTCTTCTTCTTCTAACCTCTGCTGTTAATTGGTTCGCTTCGCACTTGCTTTTTTTTTTCTTTCTTTAATGATATCCTTTATTGTCGCTATATTTACAAAGAAAAAAAAAAAAAAAAAATAAAGAAGCAACACTGATATATTACTCGATTGACATAATCGATATATAGTATAATTTCGTTTTACGAAATACGACCATTCCGTCTACGCTCTACCGCGTTTTATAAAAACAATAATGTCCGACCCGCGAAATTCGTATTTCTACATAGTGTAGTAACTAGAAAAATAGTTATGTTTTCAAGATAATATACAGATTCTTTGAAGTTCCTTGTCTTCCGGGATGAATAATGAATAATGATCAATGAAATAAAATCTGAGATTTCTAATATATTTTGAGAAGGGAAAGTTTCCGATCTGAGGTCTCAGCAAAATGCGCGCGAAAATTTGAAATACACGCTCAATCAACAGATCCTTTCCATTAGTACTAATAGTAATAATAATAGTAATGATAATAAAATAATGATAATAATCATCGTTTGTTGTACAAATGATAGAAACGTCTTTCTACACACTAATACTTATACACATGTATAGATTTATGTATATATACATATGTGTAAATGTAATGTATATATATATATATATAACATTTCAATGATGATCAACAAAATTTACTGATGAACTTTTTTTTTTACGCAGGACAGTTGAAACTAACGAAGGCAGAGAAAATTCGTACTCATTGGTCGTACTCATTGCAATAAATACAAATTTTCGAATGCTATTTTTTTTTTCTTTTTCTTTTTTTTTTTTTTCGTTTTTCTTTTAAATATAATATACAACAATGTAACAGCATTTAGACGGGTCATCAAACCGAAGAAGTTGCATTCAGTGCATGTTGGGTGCAACCAATGTAAAAACGCATGTTTTTATTACATTCGACAAACAAAAATAATAATAATAATAATAATAATAATAATAATAATAATAATAATAATAATAATAATAATAATAATAATGATAATGATAACAAAAACTACATGTACCACAGTGAACTTGAAAAGCGCACGAATTTCAGGTGAGATCGAGATAAATAGTGCATGTTTGGTCGTGTAACATTATATACATATATATATATATATATTTTATATATATATATATGTATATATATAAAAAAGAAAGGAAGAAAATTATTATTGAAAATAATAACGAATCAATAAAATGATTCGATTAAAAAAAAATAAAGAAAAAACAAAATGCCAATGTACGACGGAAAATGTAAAAATAAATGTGTATGTATATATAATATACTTATTAAATAAAATAGAAAATGATTACAAAAAAAAAAAAAAAAAAGGAAAATTGTTCAATATCAAATGAAAGATGGAATAAAATAATAATTATAAAATCGCAACGTGCGTCTTATTAATATAAACGTAATTTTCTGTCGCATCTTGTTGGCGCATTTGTATCACCATTTGCCCGCCCCCTTTCCCTTTTTTCCCCCATCTTTCTATACTGCGTCTCCTTAACAACACTCTCTTTATAAGAAAAACTCTATTTGTCGCATACATACATATATACATACATTAAAATTGATAGAATATACATAAATGGTAAGTAATAAAATTCTTTTTTTTTACGATTACTTATAATTTTGTTGCAAGGAAAACAAACTTGAAAAATAAATTCGATTTCTTTTTTTTCTTTTTTTTTTTTTCATACATCTACAAAAAATGGAAACGAGAAAATATCTTTCTCCCGAAAACAATATATCAAGGAATGTGCCAGATTTATATAAGATTGTTTTGTTTCTCCTTCCTTTCTTTTTCTTTATGCCTTTTTATTTCTCTTTTCTTCGTTATTTTTATTATTTTATTAAGTAACTAACCACAAGAGTCAGACGAGAAAACGTCGATTTCATGATTATCTAAAATAGAATATAAAAGTGACTTGATACAGAATCGTTAGTAGTGCACACATCGAGATGTTTGAAGAAAAAAAAAAAAAAAAAAAAGAATTAAATAGCTTCTAAGACTTCGGGTGCCACTATCTAAAAATAATCGTCTAAAAATTTTTTAACATTATTCCTTTTCAAATATATTCATACAAGCATTCATACAACGACGCTGTTTTTATTATTTATTCGACCATATATTTTGCAAGATATACTTTCATTTTCACCTCTGACCCTCCTCTGATAACCGCAGAATTCACCTTCTTCGTAAATATTTAAAGAGAAAGTTTAAAGTTTACGAAACGATCATACGAGAAAAAAAAAAAAAAAAAAAGAAAGAAAGAAAGAAAGAAAGAAATCTGTATAATTAAGAAATAAAACGTGCCGTGCAGAAACTCAACAAGGAAAAAAAGAAATAATGTTAGAAAAAAATAGATAAAAAAAGATATTTATGGATATTTTCAAAGTTATAATTTCTTTGTTCTTGAATCCCATGATTCTCGTTAGATCGTAACGTGTACTTTTTGTATATATATTCTCAATGCACTTGTTGAAACTTACATATATATCATATTCTTTGATTTTTCTTTCCATTTCCTTTTTATTCGATATATATCTAGCCTCTGCGATTGCGAGTTGAACACACCGCGTTACTTCAATCGTTTACAAATTAAAACGCAGGAGACGAATGTCGATCCATTTCTCACATTTCATTTATGATTGCTTTTTCTTTTTTTTTTCTTATTTTTTTTTTTCATGCAACATATATTCGTACATACGTATCGAAGGATGAATCTTATAGAAATTTTCTCGTTCGAATTCTACCGATATTCTGGTGATATTGATATTGGATTTCTTTTTTTGTGTATGTATCTATACGCACACGACTAAAGGAAGAGAAGAAAAAGAAAAAAGGGAAAAAAGATCATGAAGAAATAGAGCGACTTATTATATCACAGTATCGACGCAAGCTTGTATGAAATCGCAGATAGAATAGCATAAAGGCCAAATGGCGACACTACGCGCTTTTCTCATTATTTTTCTCTCGGTATGAATAATTATTTGAGGAGGACAATAATTTCTTTCTTCGTTCTTACTTGTAAGAAGCATTGAAATCCATGTTCACGCACTTTGTCTCTCTCTCTCTCTCACTCATTCACTCACTCACTCACTCACTCGCTCCCTCACGCATTTCTCTCTCTTTCTATCTCTTACACACACTCATGCATCTCTCTCTCTCTCTCTCTCTCTCTCTCTCTCACTCACTCACTCACTCATTCTCACCGCACATTTTCAACTTTTATTCGATCTATGGCAATGACTCTTACATCCATGGTCCATGATAACTTTGCATGAATCTAAGGTTCTCAGTATCGTTAGTAACAAAATAGTAAGCAATAGCCACTGTGTTTACGCATCCTGAGAATAAATCGGGGTTTTTTGTTTTTTTTTGTTTTTCAAACTTTTGTTTAGATTTCTTCTCTTTACAATATATCATTCGTATGTCCGATAATTTTTTTCTGCCATTATTAAACGATTTATCATCTGAATACGTATCACCGGCGAAATACAGTATACAAGTAATATTCGAAAATGTTTTTTCGTACTTTTTTTTATCCTTTTTTATTTTGGTTTCTTAGCTGATGAGAAAAACAACAGTTATTCGATTATTTATGCGAATATCACAATACTTATCTATACACTAATTAGATTAATTGCTAAGGAAACGATAGATAATACGATATGTTATATAATATATATATATATATATGTAATATATATATATATGATATATATATTCTATATATATATATATATATATAGAATACATAAACTCATTATTTTTTTTCAATTCATTGAATACTTTTTAATTGACATCATGCCAATTTCACTATGTGAAAAGAAATTAAGATAAAAATAAAGGAACTCGAATATTACTTTATACTGCGTTTTTATACCCATAAAAGGGAAAAACTTTGGCAACATACTAAACGTTGGCAACAACATCCTCTCTCAAGTGTTCCATTGTTTTTCATTTCTTTTGTTTGTTTTCAGCTGGGCAGCACAGCCTTTTTACCATACACGCAAAATATTCTTTTTTTTTTCTTTTTTTCTTTTATACACGCATAAGCACTCGCATTAGCTTCTGGTTTCTCCGTATAATCGTTATCGATAATCAGCAAGTACAATTAATAGTTAATCGAATAGCTTCATTGTAATCATTAATAATAATTAATAATAGTTATTAATATACGTATATACATTACAGAAAAACTGTTTTACACTGAATAACAAATTGTACAGTGATACAAGGCTAACACTGAGATCGTCGGATACCTTTTTCTCTCTCTTTCTCTTTCACTCACTCGCTCATTCTTTCTCTCTCTTTCTCTCTCTCTCTTTCTCTCCCCCTCTGCCTCTCAATCATTATTTAATCGTTATTTCTTCTTTTTACTTCTTTGAACACTATCAACACGCCCTCTCTGATAATTAAGTTTTCATCTCGAGCAATAATCCACGAATACATTAAACATTTTTGGAAAGCTTCTTCAACTGGAAGCGCGTCTGTAAATCCAATCTCTGAAAAAACGAATAAAATCGATTACTTTTAAATCAATTACATTCCCAAAAATGTTTTAATTATTCGTATGATTATATAATATAATCACGTAATTCCTAGACACGCAAACAATTGTATCAATCCGCAAAAAACAGTTCCATAGACGACCGTCAAAATTTGTGAACATTCAAATTTACACAAATGAAATCATCGGTAAACTTCTTCTTATTTGCGTGAATTCGCGTGAATAAATTGATATACACGTGAATTTCACAAAAGTAAGTTAAGATGGGAAATAACATCAACTATTTCTGTTTTTTTCTTTTTTGGTTTTCTTTTCATTTTTTTTTCTTTCTTTCCTTAAATTAATTTTACATCTTCAACAGTTCAATCGAATCTATATCTCATTGATATAATACAAGCTGAGAACGAGATGTGCAAGAGTAATGCGCTTGTTCTGGAACTTCGTTACGTCCAATTAGGATTTAGTTACCCATTTACAGGAGAAACATATACATATTTATATTACACAGCACAGACTACTAGTTTATGGATAAATGCAATTAGCCTGTTGTTGAACAAAATTAATCTGTTTTCTCTTTTTCTTTTTTATCTCCCATAAGTAAATTAAAACAAAAGAATCATACATATTCATGATATTCGTCGATCATTATTGATTTGGTACATACAAATACAAAAAAAGAATATGATATATGATATTCATACATTATCGCCTTGCACGTTGATATTTATACATTCTTCTCTTTTTCTCTCGTCATTCATTTATAACAGAATTAGTTAAATCATGTGTTTCTGAACATAACATCGTTTCACGGCATAGCTGCCAATTTGCTATGATACATAATTTATATGGTCCTATTTTCTTTCAAGTACATCTGTGCTAGTCTCTTTGTGTGATTCTTAACAGTCATGGTCATTTGAACCATAATGCACTCTACTAACTTTAAGGCGATGGAGCACCTGACTTTTTGAATAGTTTCTTGCATTTGGATAGAAATACCTTGAAGAAACATCATCCACTTAACACATAGATAAAATTATCGCAATTTGTCGTAATGTAATGTGATGCAGGTCTTGCAATTAAAAAGAAATTTAAATTAGTCATATTGCATCTGAATGTAATTTAAATTTTCAAAAACAGCTGATTCTTTCGATGTAGAAAATTTCTTGCAAAAATTGAAATATTTAATTGTATATTATAAATGCGTGTATATAAAATGATTAAAATATTTGTATAGTATACTAAAAAAAATTTATATATCTGTACTAAACGTATACGATGATACAAAATTAAAGGACAATTACATTTGTGTCAGATTATTGAAAATTCATTTACAGTATTGAATAATGTTTTTTTCAAGGTATATTCCAACACATATTAATAATTTCTATACGTGTTAAATATTTAAATGTATTATTCATTTGAAAGCTGTATGCCCAGCTGTTATATTATTGAACAAACTGAAAAACATTAACAAAATTTATATTTTGTCCTAATGTGCAATTTTAAGAGAGAAAAAAACAACAACAAAAATCGCCAATCTTAATTTGTTAATAACGATTAATTTCTGAATAATAATAATAATAATAATAATAATAATAATAATAATAATAATAATAATAATAATAATAACGATAATAATAATTAATAATAATGATAATAATAATATATTAATAATATTAATAATATAATAATAATAATAATAGTGGTAATAGTAGTAGTAATAGTAGTAATAGTAATATTAATAGTAATAGTAATAGTAATAATAATAATAATAATAATGATGATGATGATGATGATGATGATGATGATATGATGATGATTACGATGATAACATTAATAATATTAATAATAATAAAAATAATAATAAAAATAAAAATAATAATTAATAATAATAATAATAATAACCATAATAATTATGATGATAATAATGATTATTAATAGTAATAATTAATAATAATAATAATAATTAATAATTGATTAATAATAATTAATAATAATGATAATAATAACGATAATATTAATATTAATAACAATGATGATGATGATGATGATAGTGACGACGACGACAACGATGACGATGATGATGATGACGACGATGACGACGATGATGATGATGATGATAATGATGATAATGATGATGATGATTAATAATGATAAAGATGATGGTGATGGTGATGATGATAATGAAGATAACAATAATAATAATAATAACAACAATAATAATTAATAATAATTAATAATAATAATTATTAATTATAAGAATTTAAGTAGACAAATACACTTTTATTCTTTCATATGAAACTTGTCTATGATAATTAATTAGTTTTTTCTTATTGTATTTGAAGGTGATAAGTTTCTGTGGATTTTATTATTTATTTACGTTTTTGGTTTCAAATATGTGAGATTTTCATTCAATTCAGAAAGTCACTATTTTGATCATCTATCGAAAAGTAAAATATATCGGAGGTAGGCTTCCTATTTGACGAATAATATCGTCATAAAAAGAATCATATTAAATTCATTTTTTCTGTTTCATTTTTTTTTGATTAACTACTCGTATTAGTTTTTTTTCTTATTGTAAATCGATAACAACCATAAAGTGTATTAGTTACTTTCATTTTTTTTTTTGCATTTAGAGGATAACACAATTCCATGAAAAATTCCAAAAGAATTCAAGACACAAATATTCAAAACTAAACTAGACATCAGCTAGTAGAGTATCTAGATGCACTATACGCATTCACACCATCATACTTTATGATCACAAGCAAGTACTTTATTATAATTATCATTACCAATAATTAATAGTTAATTATTCATTAAATAAGCGAGTTTGTGTAAAAATTTAGCGTTTTTGTTTTGTTTTTTTTTTCCAACACATTCGCACTTTTCTCACTGTCTCTAACCAGTTTATGATCTTGAGCGCAACATTTGCAAAAATCAAAGTTTTTATGATTCTTTCTTTTTTCCTTCTTTTAAATTTCGTAAACTAATATCTGTCGCGGCTGGAAGAAGTAACCACTCCTTAAAGTTGTAAGTCAATCACACTACTTTTAAATATTTTACACGTGTTTAATAACACACTTACATTCACTATTTCCATTACACTTCACACATCTTTATAACTTTCTTTACTTTTCTTTAGTATTTGTCTTAAATAAAGTACAATCTAGCAACCACTATTTTTATGTTTAATCTTTTTAAAGTTTTTCTTGAAGACTCACTGATGGCTGCAACAATCCCCGTTTTCAAGATGTTGTTTTAAGATCATCTCTGCTTGTAACTATTTAAGATAATTATTATATAGTTTAATAATATTTCCAATGGACGATCTTAATTTGCTATAGTTAACATAACAGGATTTTTTCAACTATCTTTAAACTTTATTACAATGGTCTAAGATGTATTTCTTATTCTTTAAAGGCATCAGCATTAACCATTGTCACAGCACATGCAGTTTTCAAAAAATCTCGTTTCGTGATGATCATGTTTCAGTTAATTTTTAAACTCTTTTTATTTCACAATTGTAATATTTTCTTAACTCTGGTCCAAAAAGCAATCTGTTTTTATTTATTTATTTTTTTTTTAAACTTATATAAGACTACTTAAATTTTCACATTTTTTACAAGAAATTTAATATTTATGCTTTGAAGAAGCAAAATGTGTCACGAATTTATAATTTTCAGTCAAATTGTATTAGATGTCAATACTGAAACTTAAGTATTGCATTACAACCTTCTCAAAGGTACCTTGTAATTTAATAATGTATGTACAATCAGAACATACACATACAATTTATAAGCCTTGTCTTTTTCAGATGATTGACTATTATATACATTAGCTTTAGAGGCACATTTTGCGCCAATTGGCTTTACAGAGTTATCATTGATGATGTGACTCAAAAATTAGTACAGCTTTGGCGATCGAAACCGAAAGTTAATATAACTTTTTTGATACAGGCTCGATCAGATTTGTTTGTATTTAGATATATATTCGATCTTGTATTAGTTAGCAGACTCTTCTGGCTGTTTACAGTTTTATAACGAATAACTTGTAATAGAGGTAATTTTGTGGTACAAAAACGTTAATGTGTTATTTACCCCATATTTCTTAGTGCCCATTTCACTGACCACTGTAGAACTGTATACGACCACCTGCAGTTACTGGCATTTCTCTCATAACAGCGTCCCATGCTATATTAAAAGAAACAAATGAAAAGATTTTAAATTATAATTAATGGTTTGAACATTATAAAACATATATATATTTCCTATTTATAATTTAATCATAAATTGTTATTGAGGAAGCTAATTATATTAAAAATGATTATAACGATCAAAACTTTTTACAAATATTTTTGATTTTTTTCAAACGATTAATCGTTAATTTTAAAATATAGTATAAAATTCTAAAATAAAATATATTTACCTAAACCAACAAATGAGACGATTTTATCATGATTATATGTTTGTATATTAACGTCTTCTTCAGGTGCAACATAAAGCATAGAAAAGTCTTCTTTTGGTTGATGATGATATTTCTCCATTATTCCTGGCGGAGGTGTAGGTGGTGGTGGTAGACATGTAGGAGGAGGAAATCTTGGAGGATAACCCATACACGGTAATCGTTGTACCATCACCGGATGCAAAGGTTGCTGACTTACATGCGTATTTGGAGATTGTATGAAATTAGGCGTAAATTTATCACATCTCATGTGTTTATCAAATATCGGAGGATATCTATCAAAATTAGAAGGTGGTTTGTTTATAAGTGGTGGAACTACAGAAGGAAACACAGAAGTGGCACTTGAAGTCTCTTCGGTCGTCGAATCTTCTGATAATAAAAGTTGTTCGTTAATTTCAAATCCGAACCTAAGTTCTGTTGGCAATTCACTATTCTTGGTAACATCTGATGAAGTTTCATCTAGTAATATAACCGCGGGCCTCGAAACTTTCTGTTTATTAGATATTTGTGATTCTGTTTTTTGCGTTTGATCTTTATCTGATGTGGAATTTTGTTTCGTTTTTTTCAATTTAGAATCTTCTTGTTGTTCTTGTTTCGAATTTACAGAATGTGCATTTCCTGATTTAATTGTTTCATGCTTAATATTAATATTTGGTTCTTTTGTAGTTTTTGTTGATTTTTCATTTTTTGTCAACTTAGCATCTGATTCAATATTTTGCATTTCTTGCACTGATTTTGGATTATTTATGACATTGGTTTTTTGTGATTCAACTTCATCATTTGAACCAGCATTCAAATTATTTTTATTTTCACAATGTGTATTAGAATTTTCAATATTCTGTTTTTTTGTATTTTCATCGTAAAGTGTATATCCAACTTTCTTAAAATGTTGATCTTCATATGGTACTTGATTTTGTACATTTTGATTATTTTGTGTGAAACCTCCTCGGCGTGCTCGAGGATTATTACACCTTATATTTACAACTGTCTCCTTATTATTATTGTTGCAATTGGAATTATTATTATCAGAATCAGGATTACAATTTATTATTGCACTGCCAAGTTTTGATGACACTGTATTCGTTATTGAAACTTCGTTTGATGTTGTATTATGATTATTAAAATTTACAGTTTTTTGTTCTTGTTGTGTTAAATTTTCACGCATTTTTTCAATATCTTGTACATATTTAATAACTTGTATATTTTTATTAATAGCTTCTTCTTGAGCTTCGGCTTTTTTCCTTTCTGTTGAATTTTTCATTTTTGTCAAAGTTGGTGAAAGTGGTTTTTCAAAACTTAAGTTCAAAATATGATTTGAATGGGTGAAATTATGTTGCCTTGTTTTTCTGTCAGAGTGTTGTAATTCATCTAAGCTAGGATAATAATCTTGAGGAATTTTATCTGGTTCTGAGGGCGTCTTAGGTGGCACACTAGGCCATGAAGATGGATTTAACATATTTGGAACTATTGTAGACATATTTAACACTGAATTGTGAGTCATATTAATAGTTGCCATACGAGCTATATCCGCATAACTAGCTTGCGGCGTTCCACCCGATGAGGTAGCTATTTTTGATAAATTATGTTTGGACGTGTTTGATGTGACTGGTAATGAATGGACAGAATCAGAATCACTACTGTCCGATTTATCACTGCAAATAATAAATAAATTAATAAAAGTATAATATAAATAATAATAAAATATATACTTGATTTTCTTTATGAATTATATTGCAAATTATATTTGTTGTTATTTATATAAAAGAAATTAAAAGAAAGTTATATTAATTACCTTGGTGGCATACTACTTGCAGATTTTCTTCTAAGTTCAGGAGAAAGTGGTGTTCTATATTCATTAGAGAATCCTCTTGAATTTTGAAGATAAGATCCAGATGTTGTTAAATTTTGTGCTCTACTTCCACTGGAACTTCTTCTCTGTTTTTTACTTTTTTTCTTTTTCGTAACTACCAGGAATTCTGTTTCATGTTCAGGTTCTGGATTGATTTTTTTATTGGAATTTCGACGACTAGCATAATCATCTCCGGTATCATTACAATATATAGACTGACCTTCTTCTGTTCCCCAAGATCGTCTATCACCGCGACTATCGATAGCTGGGTCTCCCGTGCTTCTTTGTTTCGCACGACGTAAGGCAACATTGATTGTACCTGTTCAAATACAAGAATAAATAAATTTTGTTGATACAAACATAACAAATTCAAATATAACGTACAAATATAAAAATTCAAACATAAATTTCGTTAACTTTTATATTACTTAAATGACAAATTCTTAATGTTTTAATATTACTTAAATAATAAGTTTTTGCAATTAGTTATTTACCATGTTGACTTGATATACTACTGGCACCACTCGAACTGACGCTTTTCTCTGTTGTAAGGTCTTCAAGTTTAGTCTTAGATATTTCTTCAAGTGAATTAGACTTCTGTAATTTTGCTGGTAACTGTTCCCTTTTAGTATCTTTTTCTCTGCTTCTTGGTTTTGCACCTGAACTAGTTTTTACTCTCACTGGATTACCTGGCTTTCCTTTTTTGCTTTTTGATTCTTTATTTTCAATAAAATTAATTAAAATTTCAATATCATCAATGTTGCGATGTCCTTCAACATTTTCAGCACTATATACAATAACATTAGGTTCTTGAGTATGCTTTCTTCTAGGTTTTTTTCGTTCTCCATTATATTGTACTGGATTTCCATTTTCATCCAACGATTTTTTTTCTCCAGATCCAGTAGTATGCGCTGTATACCTCGAGCCTTCTGTGCAAAATTTACAGGTTTTAATTTGTTAAAAATAAAAAATCTAATAAATATTACATAAAATATTACATAAAATATTATTATTATATTAATATTATATAAAATAAAATATTTTATTATTTTAATATTTTATTTTATTAATAATTTTCATAATTTTTTTTATTATTAATTTTCATTAATATATCACCTACCCATTGTGATATTCTGTGTTTGTAAGGATGCAGACATCATGGAGCATAAACTTGGAATTACTTTACCCTGACTAGTATTAGAACTGTTTCCACCAATACCACATTTCACACTATTAAAAGTTTGAAAAGAGAGGGATCCTGTTACTTCTGTACCATTAACAGATATTTTTGATTTATCTTGCTTTCCGCTATGTTCACGGAGAGAAAAATCTATAGTAGTATCCACAGGAGTTTGAGCTATGTCAAAGGTAGTGCGTGGTATATATTGAGGTCTACGAGGTTCAATAATTTTCATTTCAATTCCTTCATCATCTTCTGTGTCTAATGCGTGAGGTCTCTGAACCCCACTTAAAGTGGATCCCACATTTCTGTCACTGATAGTACCCACCTAAAATAACAAACATCAAAATAAAAAAATATGAATAAAAAAAATATAATATACAATTATAATTATTTTATTGAATTATATATTATTTTAATTATAAATTACCTCAGCATCACCTAAATCAATCACCATGTAATCTGATTTATATTCTGGTGGTGGATTATCGGATTCAAGCATTTCATTTGTCCCGTATTTTCCTTTGCTACCTCGTTTCTCACGTATTTCAACTTCAGTCTCACATAAATCTTTTTTTGTATCTTTTTTATCTTTTTCTTTTTCTTCTTTTTTTGTACTATTATATGATGGTTTATCTAATGATTTAGATTTTTCTTTATTAGTCCAATCATATGTTGATCTTTCTTCACAGAATCCCTTCTTAAAAAAAGATAGTGAAAAATTAATTTTTAAAAATTTTTATTAATAATGTTTGATATATATATATATATATATATATATATATATATATATATATATATATACATACTTTTTTATCAAATAATAAATCTAAATTAGCCAATGAAGCAAGACTGTGTGATGCATTAACATTTGAGGGTAATGAACCACCTTCTCTTTGCCTTGCAGATACACTAGATCCTGTATATTTTTTATTTTTTCTTCTGTTTCCTCCGTAAGTATAGCTAGATCCAGATGTTAAATAAGCAAAACTACTATCAAATTCTGAAGTAACAGGTTGTGCTAAATTTTGTAATGAGCCTCCATGAGTTAATCTCTCAGATACAGAATCTCTTTTATGCCTTCTACGATTTGATCCAGGTAAACAACGTGAATTAGTTATTATTCTACAACCTTCCTCAGTTTCATCAGCTTCTGCTTCTTGAAGTAACTCCTAAAATAAAAGTCATCATATTATTATTATAATATAAGGAATAAAATTATTAATAAGCTTACTTTAAAAAGACTTGATTTTCCTTCACGATCCTTTGGACACTTATAAGTTATAGCTTCATCCAATAGTGCACGTAGTTCACCTTCATTTAATGTAGATAAAGTAGCTGGTTCTTCCTAAAAATTAAAAAATTTTGTATTACTATAAATATATGTAATTATATTATAAGAATATAAAAAACCATCTTTATAAAAAAAATTAAAAATTATATTAAATATAATTGTAAAAAAACATCAAAAAAATAATATAACTATAAATTAAAAATATACTATTATTAAACAAAAACTATTATATAAGTTAAAATGGAATAGACTTTTTTATAATATTAAAATAATGTTAAAATAATATTAATTTTATAAATAAACATAAATTGTTAATATTATATAAATATTATATCAAATTCAATTTAAATATTATAATGTATGTGAATACTTTGTTTGTAATCTATACATAGTGCAAGAACATATTTGGCAATGTTGATTCAAATATGGTAAGTGTGCCAAGAGTTCAATCTAAACTTTAGGAGAAAACCGTAAGTAGGAATACATTCAAAGATATACTAAGAAATTGAAGGATATTTAGGATATTTATGATTCCCATAAATAATTTTATTATATTATTTATTATTTTTATATTATCTTAATATTTATCTTCTATTAAAATTTATAAATTTCATATTATAAAATTATAACATATAAAAATTCTTTCAATATAAAATATTTTATATTTAATTAATTACAAAAATGTTAATTATTATTAAAAATTACTATGATTTTATTATCACAATTGATAAATACACATAAATATTTCACAAAAAAATTTATAAAATAAAATATATTTATTTTAAAACATTCAATTTTATGTGTGAGATTAAACACCATAATATAAACTAGACAACAAGATAGATAAGCATAGATATAGATAGATTCAGAGAGTAAATTTAAGGTTTCACTTATTGGATTTTATGAAGAAATATAGAGACCATAGAAAAAAGTATATTAATATAAATGATATATACTATCACAATTAATATTATTCTAAACTTATCTAAACATATGAATCTATATATATTTTAATCATAAAAATTATATATATAATTTATAATCATTAATTTTTATATATAAAATTATTGAAGTTTTTAATATTTTAATAACAATATGTTTTCTTTTTTTATTGTATTTATAATATTAACTAATCATTGCAAATAATCTATAACATTATTGTACTAAAATGTACATAACTGTTTATATAACAGCAAAAAATTATAAGTCTATGTAGACTTTTATTTGATTTACTTACAAAATAATGCATGAATATTATTATTACAGAATATTTTCCACCTATAGGCTATAAACAAAGTAGAAAATATTGCAAAAAATTATACATGATGTGTCATTTATTTTCGTAGTAATTCGACTAACATTGCCTTGCGGTAACCTGACTAGCTTCATTCAAAGCAAAATATCTTATCAGAATGGCTGCCCACATAAAAAAATAATTGACTACTGCAGTCTTCTTTCTTCATTCTTAAAACAGTACACAAATATTGTAAAAAGACAAAACATAATAATAAATTTCTTTTCAACGTTTCATATAAAAAAATTAAAAACGATTACGATTAATCCCAGAATATATAGTTTTTATAGAGATAACAAACCTTTCCGAATTTATTGACCGTGAATCGTCATACATACAATGTAATACTTTATACGTTTTCACAGTTAGGTTAATAATAAACTCTTATCATTCTTCCCCCCCCCCCCCCCTTCAAAAAGTAAAAGAGAAAAAGAAAATTATCATTCGTTTTATAATGTTAAATAATTTTCTTGGCAGAACAAAAAATTTAATACGTGCTTTCATCTACGAACAATACAAACCAATCATCTTTGAAGATTTAGAAAGCACTGTTAATGAATACTCGTAAGTCCTTGGAAATGCGAAAAGGATAGCCAATAGCGAGTTTACCTTCGCTCGTAAATTAAAATAGGACACACACCAAGAATGAGTTTGGGCTTGTCCAGAGATCGATAGGGGGTCGCGATTAGCTAATTGAGACACGAGATACCGGGGTGACTTACAGACGAAGGAAAAATCTGCTGGGCAGTGCCGGCACGGAATTTATATTTTTAGAGGGCACCTGGGTCGGTTGCAGTCGTCTCTGCTCCGT
Source organism: Apis cerana (assembly GCF_029169275.1). Lineage (NCBI taxonomy): Eukaryota > Metazoa > Arthropoda > Insecta > Hymenoptera > Apidae > Apis > Apis cerana. The sequence continues at coordinate 5,195,533 of NC_083852.1, forward strand.
CGAATTGCAGTTCCACAGTATAGCACCGTTACGTAGAGACTTTGCACATTTGAGTATATGATAAACGTAGCCGATGATATGCTATCACTGTTCACAAGAAATATTATCGGCAGTATCAAAAATACGCTACCGATTTAAATGCTATTGTAACGAGCGGGCGCGGCGCGCTCTTCTCACCATGGCCGCCGCCATTACACTGAGAATACGGCCATTCCAGGATCGTAATAAGTGAAGGGCCCTTTGATGTCTCGTTATTCATTATTCTTTGTCAATCTATATTGTATACTTAATGTTGCATAAATTTATACATAAAAATTACATATTATGAATGTATATTATTTCACTTCTTTAAAATAATAAATTATTTTAAGGATTAATTAATTCAATTACTAATTTTTTTATGTTTATATTATGTTTTATAAAGTCATTAATTACTATTCTGTTGCAATAAACATAAATATATCAAAATTATAAATATATTATAAAGTTTAAATTTGATGATATTAATCATAAAAATTATATTTTTAATATTTTAAATGTATATTTAATGTATAATTTAATATATATTTTATACTATCATTTATATTTATAAATATAACAATTAAGAAATAAATGATTATTAAATTTTTTATATTATTTCCTTATGAAAAAGTATGAAATATTTATTAATATGTTGTGCTATTATAAATAATATTGAAATTATCAATTATAAAAACTTTAAACTAATTGCTATAAATTTTTCTGTATAATTGATATAAGTAATTTATAACTAAAATAAAAAATTTTAAAACACTTATTATGGATTTCAAATGTTCAATTTATTTAAATGTATGAAGAATAAATATATTTAATAATTATATATTACATATTATAAATAATTTAAATTTGAATTTAAAAAAATTATAGATTATAAATTATTGATTAAAAAACTTATATTATAACCTATATATAAGTATTAAGATAAGGTTATAAGTATTAAGATAAACATCTATGTTAAATTTTTAACATAGTATAATGATTAAAATTGTTAGGAAATATATATATATTTTTATGTCAATAAATAATATTAAAGAATTTAAAAATTAATATTATATAAGTTAATAATTATGTATATACTTTTTCAAATTCATATCTTAAAAAATTTAAATCTTTCAATAATATATTTCAAGTCATCTTTATATATATGTATAAATATTCTTATAGATATTATATACATCTATATATAAATGATTAAAATGATCTTATAGTATTACATATTCTATTCTATTAATACATATCTTGTTTATATAGATTCCTTATATCGTTAACTCACCTGTTTATTGTCAGATGTAATGCAAGTTGGTACACTTTGGGTTGTCGAATCTGAATTGATGTCAGTGTTCGTTGAAGCACATTCTGTATTCGAACTCTGGTTACTAAGAGTTTCAACAACTATCACTGAATTTTCAATATTATCTCTTTCATTAGAGATTTCACTATTGTTATTTTCAGCACTTTTATCAGGTGCTATTGGTTCTTGGCGATGTTCTGGCCCTGGGGCCATTTTGACTGAAACTGACAGCGTTATATCCGCTGTGCTCATATTTTTATCATTTTTCTTTGGTGATTTTAAGGTCTAACGACCCATTTTATTTGATCACAGAGAATAACTTGAGATTTTTGCATGTCGTATCACTTTAATTTTTATGATTTTGTTTATTTAATTTATTTATGAAATTATCGAAACCATCACGTCCATGTAAACGAAAGCATTCTGCACTATACCGTCACATTAGGTTAAGCCTAATCGGTTTAATTTATACACAATTTTAATATATAATTGAAGTCGAAAAATATACATACATAAACAATAATAATTATTTGTATTTAAACTGTGAGATTCAATTGATGATTTTTTTAATATACTCAACTTTCCGCGCGTACCATGCGCGCTATGAAAGTGACAAAAATGGCACCGTCCACCATCTAATGTCGTGACTGTCGATCAATCAGAAAACTGTTGTCTTTCAACTTTTGTTTTAATGATTCTCCATATATTTTTAATTAATTCATACACTTCTATTTATATACGATAAGTTTGAAAACATAATTTATATTTCTATTTTGATATCAACGATTTTTCATTGTTGAGGTTATTTCAGATCTACTTGTCACCTCTAATTACAACTGTCGACTATAGAGTACGTTATTTCAAAAAATTGAAATTGTACTGCTTGTATGATAAGAAAATATTTATCTTATGTTCAAATCATATATTGGAGGAAAAACATACAAATAATGAAATAATGAAAAAATTTATTTTACTTATATGTCATTTAATAATTGATATGCTCATTTGGAATTATTTGTTACTTTTTCATAAATAATAAAGAATAAAAGAGAATTTGCAATTTATTTACTTTTTTTGTTATTTACTTTCGTTCGTTATGAATAAATTATAGTTGAACGTGTATTCAAATTAGTATTAATATTATAATATGGTAGATATATATTAAAATATAAAATATAAAATGAATGGAATGCTTTCTGTAGCATTTATTAGAATTTCATTTTAGAAAAAGAAAATAGTAAATATTATCAGATGACATGATAAATAAATTCTTTACACTTTTGTACTCTATTGAAAGACATAAAAAAAAAGGTTCAATTTTGGAATTATAAGACGAGGTTGATAATCGTCGTAGTTCGAGATACTCATAAGTTCAAAATGGCCGCTAACGATATTAAAATGCACATTTTTCTCATATACGTTTCTTGTAAATTTTTTTTCATACGAAATGCAATTTACTTGTAATGATATTGCAATCGTATACGGATGGAAGACGCAAAAACGTATTTGTCCCAAACGACACTGTTTCTAGCATTGCTTGTACACATACCAACAAGTATATACTTTGTTCTTGCTATTATTCTGTCGTGCACAAGTTTTGGAAGACACTGAAATCACTTTTAAAATATTTCACTGACAATAAAAATCGTTGCACAAAATCATAAGTATTTGATCCGATCATTGAAGTATATTCCAAAATCGTCGGCGAATTATCGATCGCATAATGTTACTTCTGGTTATACACTTTTCGACAATGGCACTAAAATTACGAGAATGATCTTTTATTACAATGTTTAATTTAAAAATAAATAGTAAAATTTTTCTGAGAGATTTATTTTAAATACAATATTAATTGTGTTCCAGTAAATGGAAAGTAGTCCACCCTAAACTTCATTGCACGACGTCCAAATCCAACCGTACGGTTAATCAATTTTAACACTAAAACATTTCACTTGACTTCACTATTAGTTAATGAATATTATTTTTAATTAGTTATATCAGAAAAAAGTTAAGGAAAATTGACATAAACCTGTACCGACAGTTTTCTCGCGACACAATAAACGATCGCTTTTGCGCAGAGAAACGGCGGACCAGCCGTTTAGCCTCCGAAAATGTCGTCTGGCTTCAGGAACGTAACTATGTGTCAATATATTTTCTACAACTATGATTTTTTTTTAAATATATAAAATAGATTTTATAAATATGATAAAAGTAGATTTATTTAAAAATCAACATGTTTAAAAGATAATCGTAATTAAAATTTATTTAAATCTTTGTAATTTAATTATAACATAGTTAAGATAAAATATATATATTTTTTAAATGTATAATATATATATATATATATAAAATATATATATATATACGCATAAAAATATTGTATTTTATAAAAATTATTATTTTTTTAATCTCATATAATGCAAATAAATTTAGGTGAAAATAGTAATAGATACAACACTGCTAGTTGTGTGATTACTACATGCGTCACCGGAATCGATACATCTCGAACTCGAATCCCAAAGCGATATGATTGTCGATTCTACCATTCATTGACGTTGTAGGATGTCTATATTCTTTTCCACAGTAATTTAGATTAAACTTGAAATCGGTAGTGTACAAAAGTGAAATAATTATAAAGTTCTTGAATTGAATTTTTTTAACGAAAGATACTATAACTAAAAAAATTAATTTTTATACTTAATTTCAGATAACAGTGAAAGATAATTACAAACAAAAAAAAAAATGACAAAATCAGAGAATATTTTCTTATTTGTGCCTAATATTATTGGTAAATAAATATTTAGAATTTAATATTACATAATTTGTATTTAATTTTTATTTTTTTATATAACAATTTTATATAATTTTTATATTAGTTTAAATCAAAATAACTATTGTTAACATAATGTTAATATAATAAATTTGTATACAATTCACTTTTAAATTAAATAAAAAAAATAAATAATTATAAAGTTAAAAAAAAATCATATAAGATAAATATATTTCTACGTGAATATATATATGTATATGATATTAAAACTATTTTATTTTTATTAATTTAGAATTTTAAAGATTTTTATATAATTAATTAAAAAAAATTATATCTATAAAATAACAATTTTTTTTTATTATATTAATGAATTTTCTTTTAAAGCTAATAAAATATATGTATATTTATTCTTTATGATACGTTGAATAATTTTTATATTTAATCTTTTATGAATATCATAAAAATTATTTTTATATACATAAATTAAAAATGTAAAAAGTTTATTATATGATTATTGTTTCATAAAGTATATGATAAAAACAAGATTAATAGCATAGCACTTTAAAGTCTTCCTCTATTGATTTATACTAATTTAAAGAATAGCTTTTTTATATAATCTTTATTATTATTTATAGTAAAATAAAAAATGAATATTATTCAATTGACAATATAAGTTAAGAAATATTTATTGATAAATAAAAACATTAAAATATGTTTTACAAATATATATAAAAAAGCTATAATAAATAATTTGTAAAATTATAAAAAATCAAATATAATTAATGAATACTAATAATAATGTATAATAACAATAATAATATCTATATTAACAGGCTATGGCAGAGTGATTTTGGCTATCATATCTTTTTATTTCATGACAACTAATTATATTATTGCATCATGGTGTTATATTATAAGTGCACTATTAGATGCAATAGATGGTTATGCAGCAAGATATTTTAATCAAGGCACCAAATTTGGTGCTATGCTTGATCAATTAACTGATCGTATTGGTACCATGTGTCTTTTAGCTGCACTTTGTACATTTTATCCATCTTACTCATTTTGGTTTCAATTAAGTATGGCTATTGATATTAGTTGCCACTGGATATATTTGCATACGTAAGAAATTTTATTCAGATATACATAATATTATTACACAAAAATATAAAAAAATATATTATAGGTCTCTTTTACAAGGAAAAACAAGTCATAAATTTATTGATATGTCTGAAAATCCAATTATGAGGCTGTATTACACTAATCGTAAAGTTTTATTTTTTATGTGTGCTGGTAATGAAGCCTTTTATGCTGCATTATATCTCCTTTTCTTTACTGAAGGACCTACTTGTAAGTTATTATATATATTTTGTTTTGTACATATTAATAATGCTAGATATTATATTAAATATTGTAAAATATATTTTTTTTATTTCAGTTGTTGGTATAAGTTTATTTAGATTGGTAATGTATCTCTCTGCTCCTATAGCATTTATTAAAGCTGCTATCTCATTGTTACATGGATATATTTCCTGTATCAATTTAAGCATTATTGATCTCAAGGAAAGACAGGAACATTCAAAATTGAATTAAGTTATTGCATTTATTTAGCATATATTCAGATTAAATGTGATTAATGAATCTTCCTAATTTACTATTCTTTACATGCAAATATATAATTATATATTTACTAATTGATTTGATTAAATGTGCCATATTTGCATCTTGAGTTGATAAATAACAAAAAATAGATGATGCTAGTCAAAATTTATTTTAATAACAATAATAACAGTTATTTTAATAATAACAAATATATACATATTATACATTTTAAGAAATATATATTTTATGTATTTTATATTATATTAAAGTTAAAATCTTAAAATATTTAAACAAATATCAATTTAATCCAATAGATCTCATTATATTTTTATATATAATAATTAATTTTATATTTTTAAATAATGCATATAACTTAATAATTTTTTTGAAAAATAAATGTTGTAGAATGGCATTAGGAAAAGATTAATAAGTATATTAAATGTAATTGATTTTTAAATATTTTAATGTAATATTAAAAATATATTTCAGTTTATCAACTGTATATATTGTAGTTTTTGATGTATTTCATAGTTTATTGTTCATTGATGTATCTATAACATATAAATTTAATGGAAAAAATATATAAAATTTTGAGAAAATATTTAATAAATATATTTGTTCTTTATATAGTATTAATAATTATATATATATATATATATATATATATTATCATAATAACTATTAATATAAAATATTATAATCATATAAATCATTATGTATGAATAAAATATATAGTATGAATTATACTAACTAATTATACTAATTATATTATTAAATATTAATTATTATTAGAAGATTATTGCTGTATATAAAAAATTTTTTCATTTGTATTAATTTATTTATTATTATACAAATTTTTTAGCATTTAAATAAAGTTAAATTAAAAATTAAATAAAGTTTTTAGAAATTAAGAAAAGATAATCTATTACATTATGAAAATTTCATATAAAAATAATAATAAAAAATAAAAAAAATACAAGAAATTTCGATAACATTGCATCAAGCTACGAAATTTACAATATCTATGACAAAATTGATAAAAAATACAGTAATACAAAGTCTAATTCAAGTTCTTTTGTTCAGTGATATTTATAAAGTAGCTATTATTACTATCAAGACGTTCTGCTAAATCATTATAAAAACAACTGATAAATTATACAATGTGACACGTGTTTTCTGCAATGATAACTAAATTGTGTGGAATATATGCAGTAGACATTTCTATTGTGATGTTTATTATATTAATACAACTAATTATATGACAAATTTATGATGTACGACATTACTTAAATGACAAAATGACCAACTAACCTCAAAAATTTCGTTCTCATTCCCCCGTCATGACCAGTCATGTTTCGGCGCCATGTTAACACTTTAAACATTCGCGCATGTTGGAAAGTTCAGAATTCGTGCGAATTTCTTCTTGTCGTTAAATACTTTGAAATGTAACTTTCACCAACTATGTTTATTAAAATGAACAAAAACCTCTCACTTAGATAATCTTTATAGTTTACACTGCATTGAGATATACGAAACAAAGTACAATATTTATAAAAACAGATGAGAATTCTTCACCGGCTTACTATGGGATGATTCGCGATACGACAGCGCCAATGTCGTCAGCTGCCAGTAAAATGGCGGTTTTTCATCGATATTTGAATTTGCGATTAATCATTCTATTTTATATAAGATATTTTTAAATGTTATACAAAAGAGATATATAGAGATCAAATTTTATGATTTGTAGTGATAAATGATGATTTTGTGATTTTCATGTTTTATAAAATCTAATAATAATTTCGAATATGTATTTCAGATTTTAAAAACAAATAAAATATATTAAAATACACGCATTAATATTTATTAAGTTAAACTTAAATTGTTATTTTATTAACATTTAAGAAATTATAATTTTCTATATATATTTATGAAGAATAAAACATAAGTCAAAACATAAGTAGAATTTTTTTAATATTTATTTTCCAGTTTTTGATTTTCATAACATAAAACACTTATTGTTATTATTTTTACATAGATTCAAATCTCAGTATAAAAATATTATGATTAAAATATAATTATATTGATACATACCAAAAAGATTCTGTATAAAATATGCAAATATTATATACATTGCATACTAATCTTAAGATTTTCACAGAGTAACAAATAAAAAATTACAATTTGGTATATGAAAATAATGTGTTATTTATGAAAAAGTAATAATATGAAAATAATTTAGATTTACAACTTATCAATCAAAAAAATAATAGTTAAAAAGATTAAGAAAGAAAAATGCAGATTAGATCAAGATTAAAGAACAATTTAATTACTTACAGTAATTTATTACTCGCGTAATACTGTTATAAAATTTTCTGCAAAATTTAAATCTGCTCTTGAAGGATATACTAATTTCATATTACCTTCCATGTCTACCACTTTTACTTGTTCTATGACTAATTTATGATAATTTGAAGCATTTTCTTGTTCTGAGACACATCCTAAACCAAAAGTAACTAGTTCCTTTAAAAATTGATCTAATACATTCCTAATAAAAAAAAAAATAAAAGTACTCAAGTATAATCAGAATTATGTTAATTTTAATATTATTTTTAATAAAATTAATTAATTTAATAGTAAATATTAATTATAATTAATGAATTCTAATATTACCTGCAAATTTGATAAGATGAAGCACTGGTTACTTCTATTAATATTGCTTGGGTATTTATTGACATTTTTGTAATATCACTATTTGTTATAGGTGGAAATGATATCACTTGTTCTGAAGCATCTAACAAACAAGGAAAGTAAGGTTTACCTTCTAATAGATAAAGATATTTATGAATGCCAGAATATACATTGCGTTTTTTTTCTTTCCTTAAATTATCAGCTTCAGTTTGTAACTGTTTGAATAGTTCAGAACCAGTATAAACTTTATTGCGCATTAATGGCTTGATTTCTAATTCATTTGGTGGTTTTGCTGTATATGTTAAATCTCCTAAATATCAAACATGACATTAATGAAATGTATTTTTGTATATCTAAATTATTTTTATTGTTTTTCATATTTACCAGTGGTAATCAATTTTAAATCATGTGTAGCAATAGTAGCTGCATTTCTTTTTTCACATATGCCATCATGTAATTTAGTTTGAAGTTGAATAAATTTTTTAAAACTATCTTCTGTGAAGCTCATATTTCTAACAATACAAGCTGCAATGTAAGGTCTGATATTTTTCACATATTTTGTAACCTTAATTACTGGTGTATCATTTGCCATTTTTAATATTTTCATTTTGTGTGTCAAATTATCCATTACATTAGCATTATTTTCACTTTCTGATAATTTTTGTACCTTTTTTCCTTTTTTTGATTTTGAATTTGAATTAACAGAACCATCTTGTTTAGGACAATGCAATTTTACATATTCTAATATTTGTTTATTATGACATTGATCAACTAATTTTAATAATCTTTTGTCTGATAATGGATTTCCTTTTAACTGAAGTTCCTTGAGTTTATTACAATCACCAATCTCACCTGGAATGACTATATAAAAGAAAAAAAAATCAGATCAATTATATAAAATACATTGGATATATTTAGCATCATTTAACAAGAAATTACCTGAAATTCTATTGTTTGCTACATTTATTATTTTTAGAGATGGAAGCTGATTTATAATTGTAGGAATTTCTTTTATTTGATTTCCCATGACATAGATTTCAGAAAGATGAACCAATTCTGTATAGCACACATCAGGAAAATCTTCAAACTGATTGTTCGAAAGATCCAAAACAGTCAACTTAACATTATCAATTTGCGTAGGTAATGATTTCAAAAAATTTGAACTGAAGTTCATGGTTGTTAATTGTGGAAGTTTACCGATTTCATCTGGTAAAGACGTCAACTTGTTCCTAGAGCAATCGAGAACCTTTAGTTTTTCTAATTTCCCGATTGTGCTAGGTATCTTCGAAATCTCATTCGAATGCAATACCAATGTTGTTAGATTTTGCAATTTTTCAATTTCTTCTGACACTTCGTGTAAACATGTTTGAGTAATATTCAAATAATTCAAATGCTCTAGGTTAAATAAAGACTTGTCGAAGCCTCTTTTTTGAATCAATTCAGAAATTGCCGGACCTGACAACACTAATTCATGTTTATTCTCTGCAGCTGCAGTTTTGATTACATGCCATGAATTATCGAGCGTCATTATTATTAAGTATTAAATGAATTTTTAATAAAAGGGAAATGTTATTTACGTAGTTTCAAGGTTACTTGCCGGGTTGATCAATTTGAAACATGCGTTATACGATTATAACGACATCTATGTACATATACAATTTAAAAATTACGATTGAAAAGAATAAATGAATTTAAGACGAGACATCAAATAACCTAAATCTAATAAAAATTTTATAGATATATATATAATAAATAGTTTCCGCCATACATGATTTGATTAAACAATAATGATAAACATATTTTAGTAAATTAAACTATAAAAAGATTTTAATTTTATCTATGAATTATATTTTGATGTTTAATCATAAATATGAGCTTGATAAAAAGATAAAAAATGAATATTATTAATTAGCAATTTTAATTTGTTTAATGTGTTTAATTTGTAATAATTAAATTTATTTATGGTACATAATTATGTATTCTTTTCCTGTAATTATAAAAGAAAAAATTATTTTCATTTTTATCAAAATATATATATATATTATTATAAAATAAAAAAACATCTTAATATATTATATATATTTCAAAAATATATATATATACATATCTACATAGTACATATGATTAATTATTTAATCATTATTCTTAATTTCGAAAATTCTTTTTACAAAATTATTGAAATTTTAATTTTTTCTTCTTTTTTGAATTATTTTTAAATTTCGTAAATATTGACTTATATGCATATGTAAATAAGTATATGCATATGTAAAATTCCTAATAAATGCAAATTATTACTTGGAAGTTAGTACTTTAATTATCTAATTCGTATAATAGTAAAAAGGGTGTCATGTAAAAATTTATCTTTCAAATAAGTCTGTATATATTGAACCGGTTTTTTAAATATATTTTACTTTGATACAATTCTTTTTATCTTAGACGAATTATAATCTAGACTGAAATTACAAAAAGAATTTTAAATTTTAAATTTTCGTTGAAAACTAAACTACATTAAAATTTTAATATAATACGAAGAAATGAAAATACTGTTTTCAAATGAAATATTAATTATAACAATTATATTAATATATACAAAGAATCGAGCAAAAAGATAAGTATTTAAATATACTTATTTTCATTATCACATTAAACATTCTCTAATAGCTATTAAAAGATTCAACGGGGAAAGAGGTAATTTGACAGATATATACGATCATCATTACAATGATGTTTCAATGTAAAATTCCCAGTAAAAAGAAAAAAGTATCATAACCCATAACGAATATGATGTGGTACATAAGAAGAAAGTCTTTATTACTGACCTTCGAAGTTCATAGTCATCGTTGTGAAGGAACTGGCAAGGTCTATAGAAAATATCGAATAGCGATGATAGGAAGGAGTTATCCAACAAGATTTGCATCTGAATAAAGTGCGAAGGAGGATGTTAATTTCGACGTGAAAAAGCGACATGTAAATAATACTTTACTACTTCAAATGACCTATCAAGATTTTTAATTTAATCGTAACTTCTCTTCCGCATTTGTAAATGTTTTCGTTCTTTTTTTTTTATATTCAGAATTGAATCACATAGAAATTGTAATATATTTCGTATTTTTGTAATAAATAATAAAAGATATAAAAAGAAAGAATCAAATTTTTTATTTTTATTTCATTTTTTTTTATATTAAATTATATTATAAAATTTTAGTAATGTTATTATATATTAAAAATATAGAAGATAAGACACTAAAATATCAAAATTATAGTTTTATATATATGCTAAAATCTTTACATAGTACAGTGTATTATATATATATATACACAATATATTAAAAAAGAGATAGATTTGTCAATATTTTTTTATAACAGACAAACAAAATATAAATAATATTTATATAAAAATTTTTTATGCTTTCATAAATTTCATTCTATCATCCAATATCTTCCTTATAAAATTTCTCAAATGTATACGGGAAAAAAAAATGATTCAGAATTATGAATACGATATTATTTACAACCTCACCGATGACATTCGATGATTCCCTCCATGATCATCGTCCCATACATCAAAAATATCATAAAGCTTTGAGAAATCGACGAGTTCTCGACTTCCTGTTACCCAAAGTCCACTAGTTATCACCAACCGTCCCCGATCGTTTCCATATCAAGCGGAAGCATCGAGCAGATCCACGGGTGGGGTTTTTCAAGTGCGTATAAAATCAGGGAGAACCGGTGAATTTTCGCCAGTGGAATCAATTCCAACACCTTGCAAAGACGCTTCTAAATATTCTTTCGAATACGATACAACTCGTTATGAATTGTATATACTTTATCTCTTTTTCCGTTTTACTGGTTTCGGTATCAGCCTGGCCATTTCGTCGTCGAGACGTCTTCGACAATGCGGTGGACAGTCCTCACGGTGTGATCGCTCATCTACAACACTTTGGCGAAATGTTGTACCGGAATCCGGACAACGAAACTGGAGCCATTGTAGCGAATTGGCACGAGGGATGGGACCGCAACCCGGAAGAGTTGGGTAACTACGCGGAGGGTGATATTCTATTTCCGCCCCAGCTCGGCAAGAATGGACTTAAAGCGGAAGCTGCACGGTGGCCCGGTGGCGTGGTGCCGTATATGATTAGCCCTTATTTCGGTAAGTAATATCGCACGTTGGAAGCGAGAAAGGACGTCAATTTTTATTCCATTTTAAAAATTTAAAAAAATGGAATCTTTAATTTTACCTTCATGGATTTAAATTTTCTTTCAGAAAAATATATCGTCCATATTGTATAATTGTCCTTTCGTTTATTCTTAATTTATTCATCCTTAATTTTGAATTCTTTGTAAAGAAATTAATAGAGTAATTTGATACAATATATTTTTTAATTTTACTTCAGAATAAATGTAAATTTATGAAAATCTAGAAAAAAGAAGAAGGAATTGTTAATCGGATTGAATTACAGACACCGCTCAGAGAAACTTGATTTACGAAGCAATGAACGATTACCACAAGTACACGTGCATTAAATTCAAACCTTATACCGGTGAGGAGAGCGATTATATCAGGATCACGGCTGGCAATACTGGTTGTTGGAGCAGCGTGGGAAGAATCGGTGGCAAACAAGACGTGAATCTTCAGGTTCCAGGATGTTTACTGAAGAAAGGTACTGTGATACACGAACTGATGCACGCCATTGGTTTCCTGCACGAGCAGAGCAGATTTGAACGGGACGAGTATGTCACGATTCAGTGGAATAATATTTTGCGCAGTAAGTGGTTTTTCGAACGTGAAATTTTAAATTACAATTAATATTCCTAAAATGGATCATGTATCATTTATTTCCTACTAACATTTTATTTCAATAATTGTATCGTATGAGGTGTCTCATAAATGTTAAAAATAATAACCTCTATAACCTTATATTGCTTTATAATTATATATTATATAATATTATTATATTATATATATTAATAATATTATAACTTCTATAACTTAATATTGCTCGTCTTAAATTTCTTTTTAATTTAATTTTAATTTAAATTAGATTTAGAATTTTAGAGATGTAAAAAATTTTGATTTATTCCGATTCTTAAATTAATTACGAATTATTATAAAGTAACATTTTTTAAAATTTCAATTAAATATGAGTATAAATAAAATATCGTCGTTATTTATTTATTTAGATCATGCCGGAAATTTTGAAAAAGCCTCAAAGGAAACTACCGACGCGTTTGGGATTGGATACGATTATGGCAGCGTAATGCATTACTCCGCGAACGCGTTTTCCAGAAACGGACAACCCACCATAGTGCCAAAAGTGAGTAATACGATAAGTCGAAATTATCAAGGCCCCTTAAACTTTCTAACTTTAAACGATGTGGCTTCTCGAGATCTCGTAAATATACGAATGGTCTGTTAATAAAAATTTGATTTATGTCGATATCATGTTACGCGTGACACGTTGCTGTTTAAGGTTTTCTATAAATGATGATTATCTCTCTTTGAAGATCTCGTAAGTCTATTTTATATTTATGAGTTTGCAAACCTTGGAGAAGAAAGATAAATATGATAGCAATTAAAAGGCAATCGTATCTCATCAATTAAGTCAAGATTTTAGTATTTTGATAATTCTTTTTTTTTTTTATTTTAGTAATAAATATTTTTATGGCAATAAAATTCTGAAAATTGTTATTTTAAGTAATTGTAAATAAAAGTAACTAAGTTTTTTTCTTAAAATTTAAAATTACACTTACATTACTTGAGGATTGTAATCAACAAAGATTGAGAATCTTTCCTTCGAGTCGTTTATTTTTAACGATTTCATAACAATTTATCCTCTTTTTATTTTGTTTAAACTTTTACTTGAAAATTACGAAAAAATAATTAATGAAATTTTTGCAAAAAAAAAAGTCCACGTATGTATGTGCTGTGGATGTTCGTAGGAATCGGGCGGCCTTCTAAGTTTTATTGGCGAAATATTCCAGGGTGATTCGAGAGTTCAACTGGGTCAGAGAGAAGGATTCAGCAAAAGAGACATACAGAAAATTCGAAAAATGTACAAATGCAACAAACGCAGACGGAGTAGCTATTGATTGCGGGCAATCGAACGTTCCATTGCGGGTTTTTATTGGGGCGTAATAAAGTGAATCTAGTCTTACAATTTAGTATACATCACGCTATTTTTACAACTTCATCGATTAGGAAGGAATGAAAACGAACTGGATTTCGAAACGGAAATGGTAAATCGATAATGACGAGGATACGAGACTTGCATCCGGAAAAGAAGCTTTTTTTGTTTATAAGAGCGTTTATGTGAATTAGTATTTATGATAGTGATTAAGTAAATGTTGCTCGAGTTTAACAGTTTGTAATTATGTAATTATACGTACGATAAATAAATGTATTCTTCCTGAATTGGTTTTTTAATTTTAATACATTCACAAAAAGTATATATATATATCACAGTATATTTCTTAATATGTTTCTATAACATTCAATTATAAATATTATTTAGATATACTATTTATTAGAAAATTTATTACAATTATTAAATAGTAATAGTATTGTGAATATATATTCATTTCTTTAAAATGCATCAATATTAATTATTATGCTTTCATAATTAAAAAATTGGAATATATTATATTAATATAATATTATTCTGATAAGAAGAAAAATCTCGTAAATGTAGTAGGATTAACAGTATTGGCAAAATATTCTGGATTAAGACTAAACACGAACTGGGTCACAGAGATAAATTCAGTGAGAATATCCGAAAGACATACATATAAATGAAACGAATGCCAACAAAAGTAAAGATCGTTGCAGACAATGTCAAGTTTATATGAATTTGCTTGATAATTTTTAATTCGAATTTGATCTTGTGTTTCTGAAAATAAAATTATTTTTGAATTGTTCAAGATTATTGTAAATATGAAAATTTCATAATTTTAAAATTTTGTAATAAAATTTCATTTCATTGATGGCTCGCAAATAAAATTAAAAACGTTAAAATTAATCAATCATTTTATGTAAATATCAATTACTTATCTGTTCTAGAATCGAAAAATTATTTATCGCCAAGATTACTTTTATTTCACAATGACAAAAATCACCAATTCGAAGAATACATTAGACACACCTATAAACCAATTTTACTAAGAAGAATTATGTAAAAATAGTATATGAATATAAATATGTAAATGATACATAAATAAAAAAATATGACTAATTTTATAACAAATTTCAAAAATAGCTTTTAAATATGTAATTTTATGTTTAAATACAAAAAATATAAAAATATATTTTTTTATAGGAATCAAATTGATAAATTTAATGATATATCTCACCTTTACTATTTGAAAGAATCATGATATTGTTTTCCGGATGAAATAACTGTAAGAAGAGTAGAAAAATGACACGAAAACATAACCATCAACTCGGAAGAGCTGAGATCTTCCACAAAGAGTGACATTCTATTTCCAGTAGGATATAAAAGGAGTGCTCGCAAAACGTGATACGTGATCCAACGATGTGGTTCCTTATGTTATCAGTATTTCCAGACAGTTTTATTTCTTCATTTCTATTTTCTTAACATTATTTGTGAGCAAATATTATTATTGTAATAATTCCAAATGATTTATTATTAAATTATTTTTTATCTTTCATATACTGAACATTTTTTTATATTATTTATATTTTTCATTATTTATATTTCGTACTATATTTTCTAATTTTTATTTTATTGTTTTTGTTATAGAATTATAAAATTTCAATTAATTTTGGAAAAAATAGAATCAATGAAATTAAAAATACTTACTAACAATATAAATTATATTTATTATATTAGAATAGTTGTATTCGATACTATTAGTGAACTATTTACAGTATCCATACCCTTTTCCTGAAAAAAAAAAAGGGTTCAAAGCAGAGGTAGCTACCACCATTACTGGTACAATTTTCTAAAACTACAGATAATCTAGGATTTATCAAATTTAAATGAATTTAAAATTTTTTAACGATATATAGAATATTTATAATATTTTATAAAAATTGTAAATGCGCGCAGCGCTACCTTAGCTTTTTTAAAGATTGAAATATTGAAAGAAATTTGTAATTAAATTCATCATATATCTTTCTAATTATCTTTCTAATTTCCTCTTATAAATTAAAAACTTCTTCATTTTTCAATTTGTAAAAGATCATCAATTCAGATTTCTTAAAAATATTTCAAAGATTCATTTTCAAAGAAAAATTTTATAATTATTTGAAAAATATTCTGAAAATAGATCAAAGATATTTTAAATAATTAAATAATTAAATTATATTTATTTTCAATTACGTTTCTTTTTAAAAATCAAATTTTCGTTTAAATTCAATATTTTCATGGATCGTGATCAATTATAAATTTCTTTCTAAGTTTTTATTTCAGAGGAAGTTTCTTTTTAATGAAAAAACTTTTTTCAGCCGACCCAGGTCCTCTTGATGAAATCTGCAGCCCGTTCTCCTATCATAATGGCAGGCGCATTTGTGTTACCGGAAATGACCCTTGGCATAATACTAGTATCCGCTACTCTGACGCCTCTCACTCCTCTGACTCTTAATTGATTGTCTACTACAGCGAGAGGATCGTCCGGTGGGCCCATTTTGCAAGAACCTGCTTGATGATTTTCTGGCGCAGTATCATGCTTTACAGCGCACTCCCAATAAGCATCGCAACCGAATTCTAAGTGTTCACAATTTTTCACAGGTGTACGATCTAATTGAAATCCATATCTGTAAAAAGAAAATGAAATTTAACGTGGAAAAAACATTGTAAAGTATTTAAACGGATGTATTGTATAAATATATTGTAATATATATTATTATAATATTTTTTAATCATTTTTGTGTTGTGATCGTTTTTTATAATATCTAAATAACTTAAATAAATTACAACTCTTTTTTTATATAAAATAACGAAAATTAAAAAAATTGATACGATTTCATTATCACGAAATGATTAGTATTATATTTAACTTAAATAGCGAAATGATCACTTTGATATTTCTGTAGAATATAGCAATATAAACTATATTATATACAATAAATAAATGCTGAAAGCCATTAAGCCAACTAAAAATAACAGGAATAAATAGCATTAAATTATTTTGCAAATAAAATGTGTTTGCGTTTAAGTAAAATAATCTGTTTGCTCGAATATATATATATAAAGAATTCCCCTCTCTTACTAGGGATATTGCAAGGTAAAACAGATTTCGTCCAAGGTTTTACTCGGTTGATAACATCCAATTGTTTATCGATAGATAAATGTTATTTTTACAAAAAGCTTCTTTAATAAGATTGTTAATATTTATTTATTTTAATATGATATTGCAATAATGATCATAACACTGATTTTTTTCGTAGTATAAAGAAAGAGAAAAAAAAATAAAAATATAAAAGAATCGTAATTCCAAAAAGATCGTGAAATATTAATTTTATAAGAAAAATAAATTTAAAATCTATGAATTTACACAGTCCAAAATATTCAACTATCTATCAGCAAACATCAATCGAACAAAATTAATCGAAGATGCTACTGACCTTAGTTAAAACTGTTGAATGAAAAGAAATCGATACTTGTATAAATTACACTTAGATATTATAAATAGAAAGTGTCGTACCTGCTGAGAGCCTCAGTTTCAGACAACCTGATACTGAATTTAATAGCCTCTATAAGGCCTGCTATGTCATCAGGATGACTCAAATACTTCGGATAGATCAACGGTTTCGAAAGAGGATCGTTATTTCGTAGACGAAGATAACCACGACTCTTTGGATGAAGATATGTTGGAATGATGTAAATGGTTCGGTTATTACCCTTCGTTTCACCGACCATACCCGTTTCTGCGCAGTCTGCTAGGTATCCACCGAATATCAACTGAACATCCGGATGATCCTCCTTTGGATTCGCGTATTTCGTATTTATCATCGCTGTTACCTCGGAAATACCTGTTAATTATATGGAAAATAACTGGAGAATTTTTATTAAGTACTTTACATATATTGAATTTGCTAAATAAAATTATCGGTATTATCGGTAATCTCGATTCGGTACGATTTCATTTTCTTCATGATAAAACTTCATGTTTTAATGTACATACATTTATTTTTGAAATTCATGTATCGTAAATCTACTTATGAGATTAAATTGATTAATATACGTATATAATAAATATATCAATGAATATTATTAATATATTTTTATAATTAATATTAATATTTTTATAATTAATTCAACAAACATATGAACATGGCTGAAACAGATAGTTATGAAATAATTATCTGAAATGAAATAATTTTCAATCTTCAATCTTCAATTTTTAAGAAATTGTTGAAAATTTTTTAATAATTTTTTAATAAATTAAAAAGTTATTTTAATATAATAAATTGCATTTCATTCGAATGTTAAAAATAGAAGATCAATAACTAAATTTATGCGACACTTTTGTCGATCTTTTCTAGAAAAAAAATAATTGCAAGATTAAAATCACTATATTCTTTTCATGCGGAAAATTAAGAAAAAAAGATCGAAACAAAAATGCGCTTCCTCAAACGGTTGCAAACTAAAAATAATATACAATAAATAAAACTTAGTCACAGATAATTAAACTTAATTAATATAATAATTAAACTTTTCACAAACGTAAGTATTTGAAGAAAATGAAAATTTATTTTTCAATATAATATCAATTTCATATTTTCTCATATATTAAAATGAAACAATCTTATTCTTATTTACTATTGGCGAATGTAAAATATATTCTTTGTCATTCATGAAATTTTTTTTATTACCACAAAAGACATTAAAGAAAACAAAATAATTTAAATTATCTATTAATAATTGAATATTTTTTAAATAAATGGCTGAAATATATTAAATTTTTTAATACTATGTATATAGAATGTCAAATTTTAAAAAATTTATGATAATTTTAAAGAATCTAATTTAATCTTTAGTAAATTTCTTAAAAAGATTTCCTAAAAGAAAATAATATGAACTCTAATCATATTCTAAATACATTTATTCCATAATAAAAATTTTAATATAAATCATATTACGAAATACTTTTGAATCTTAAATGATTTTTCAAATATCTTCTTAGGTCATGAAAATAAAACACATGTCACAATATAATAGAGATTATTATTTAATAGAAATTATTTTAAAGAAAATCTAATGATTTCGAAAAATTACCTTGTACACCCTTGTAAATTACTACGATGTAATTAAACTTCTAGGAGTTATACCTAAGGAAGGAATTGTTATAGATTGAAACGATTGAGATTTGTGCGAAACTTGACCAATCGTAAAACGTCGGGAACATGCGTGCAACGACAAACAGTGGAAGCGCACAAACCAACGAAGTAACGAATCGAACGCTAATTGGTCCGATTTCATAACGGGTCACGTTGTTGGTCGTGGGTGATTGGTGGAAACGACTGGACAAGTTATGAACTCTACTAAAATGTGAATAGTTTCAATAGACTAATCAGCCGTTAGAAACCACGATAGAGTAATTTTTCGATCGCTTTCGGGTCAAATGATGGTAAACAGACCGATTGAACACGCGGTTGCGTCACTAAATTGATCGTGACAAACACGAACTAAGATTATTGTGTAACAAACTTTCACTGAATGCAGACACTCGTAATTATTTTGATACCTCGAATATCGAATATTTGATGAGCTTTTGCTATAGTTCCTTTTATTTCTTTGATTTCTTGAAAACGATTTTATGAATTTGTTTACAAGAAAATTTTGATTGTTGCATTATAACTTATGGTAGGTATGGTAGGTATGGTGTAACTTTTTGTAATATAATTACAGATAATACTTTTAAATATATTTTTAACTTACCTGTACCAGACATCAATCCATCTCTGAAGAGAAGATATTCCATTGCAGTTGCCCAGTTAAGAGGAGTCGTATCAGTATCATTAATAGTGAAGACCAGCGTATAGGCGACGTGATTGTGAAGATTTTTACCTACACCAGGTAAATCATGAATAACCGGGACACCAACAGCATTCAATTCTTCCCGAGGACCGATACCACTGTTCAAAAGTATTTGTGGTGAATTAACGGCACCTAAATAACAAAAATATTACGCATATTTAAATAATGTTTTAATCATAAAAAATTATAAAAAAAACTATTTTTGATAATAATTAATATTGAGAAAGAAACTCATTGTATATATTTATATATATATTTCCATTATTACAATTATAATTATTTATGGTATATTTAGTTATATTAATTCTAAGTTGGTAGTTTTAAAATTAAGTCTGTTTTCTAGTAATAGAAATAAATATAGTATTCAAGTATTTCGCAAATCATTCTATGTAATCATTCAACTGTATTTTACAAAAGGAAATCGCAATTTGAACAGGATATGGTCATTGATCGATCGCACAAAAGAACATATCAAAAGACTGACTAATCAGAAAAATATGTACATAGAATGAAAGCTTAAAAACGGCCTTGTAACGAATATATAATTATCAATGAGTCCTCTCTAACCTCATCAACAATATATATACCAAATATGTCCTCTTCCGTAGCAATCTTTATTTCCTTTGTATTCCGAAAGGCACACAATTTCTATTATTCGCGAGATTATAGTTATAAATTATGATGAATCATGAGTTATTTTGATGATAAATAATTATTTTAAAATTATTCTACGATTGTCTAAGGGCATTCAATATTTTTGATGTTGAGTTGACAAATGGAATATTATCATAACTTTATAACAATTATATAAAAATATTAATATTTTATATTTTATTTTTTATTTGTATTTTTGATTATGTAATATTATAATTATAGTTATCATGTTAATAATTTTTATAAGTTATACGAACGTAAGATATTATATAATTAAATCTTAATGAAATAAAGTTATAATTTTAAATATTGGATAGTTACATACTTTTACATAAATTACTATTAAAAATGTGAAGAATTTTTTATATAATAATATTGTTTATTCCTATTATAACAAATTATTATAACGAATTATTATAACAATTAAGTTGAATATAGATTATAGAAATGTAGAAATGTAGATTGTTTATGAAATATAGGGACTAGCAAACTAAAATTGGAAATGAAAAATTAGATTTTCATGTATGATCATGGAATTTAATGGTATAACATAAACCAAACCACGGAATTGGTTATTCAAACACTTCGATAATGAATATTTTTTTCTGTGAGAGAAAATTATTTGTTCTTTCTCAATAGACTGCAACTTATTTCTTCCTACTTTCCTTTTTTGATGGGTCTGAAATTTGATTGATAGTTATCATTACATACGTCAGATGATATTACATGATGTTTAAATTATTTTTGATAATATGTGTTACATTTATTATTAATGCACATATATTTATTTTTTCAAATAAAATAATTTTGAATTAATGTGTTAAATTTTTGAAGAATCTTTTTAAACAATTTTATTTTATATTTATTTTTCTTAAATTGTTTGTACATAGAAATGCAATTAAATAATTTATTTATTATTTATAATTTATTATTAATTATTTATAAATTATTATTATTATAAAATTTATTTATTTACTATTTATTCTGAAGTCTAATTAGTTAAAGAAATTTATTTAAATTAGTTCATGAATATGAAATCATTAATGAATATAAATTTATGTAAAAAAATATATTATAAAGTATAATAATACTACTATTATTATTTATAAAGTATAAAATAATAATAATATAAATAATAAAAATATAAATTTATATTTAAAATGTGTATAATTCTACTGTGTTTAAAATTATCTGTTATTATCATATTATTTAAATGTCAATCAATTAATTTAAATATTTTTATTTATCACACAATATTTCTTCATGTTATATTACAAATAAAAATCAGTTTTTTGTATCAATATAAATTAATTGCAAATCTTAGCAATGTAATATAAATGCATATTTAAAATTGAACATGATAAGTTCAATCTTAATATAAACTTATTAACTGTTATAATCTAATAATATAATCTTATGAAAGAAATCATTATCAGAAGAAATTATTTTTATTTAAAAAATATCTCAATGTTGCAAATAGTTCTATATAATAAAAATTCGTCGATAAAATCTAATTTCTACCACTTTAATCATTATTTATTGCAGTTATTTATAGATATTTATGCAAATATTTCCAATTTTTTTTTTAATAGAACATAAAATGATTTGTAAAATGATTTAAAATGTTTTAAATCGAATTATAAAATGAAACGATTTTAAAATTTAATTTATGTAAATAAATTTCAACTTGCAAAGATAAGAATAATCTAAATACGATCAGAATAAGATCAGAATATCTGAGAAAAAAAATATTAGCTAAAATTAGAGTCACAAAAATAACATATAACAAGCATAATATCTTATAAATATGTGGTAAATAATTCGATTTAGATTCGAATCTATAAACGAATGGTTTTTTAATGCACAATCTTTCTTTATTTCTCTAACTGAGAATAATGAAGACAAATCATGCAACAAAAATTCATATGCATTCTTAAATTTATATTTCGTTTGTACTGAATTTTACAGCAAAAAAGAAACTGCTTTATTTAATTGATATTGAAATATTAATATTAAAATAAATACCTCCACTTATAACTACTTCTTTCGCCACAGAGACTCGATGGATCTTTCCATCATGAACAAATTCTACACCAACTGCCCTTTTGTTATTGTCGAATAGTATTCTAGTTGCCGTGGAATTGAGCATTATATGGAGATTTGGACGATTTTTAGCTGGTCGTAAAAATGCTCGGGCAGTCGAAAGTCGTGAACCATTTCTGGAGGTCGTTTGAGCTATAGCGAATCCAGTGTGAGTTCGTCCATTTAAATCCGCGATACCATAACCTATAAATAATTTGGAGAAACATTGTAATTAAATTTAATTCAAAATTGAAATTTAAAAAAAAATTTATAATAATATAAAAATTCGAATCCAAATCCTTTGTGAGATCTCAAAACTCTCAAAAAAAATTGAAACTTAAAACCTTAAAATAATTTTTTTTCTTCACAAGTATTCTCATCAAGTATTTTATTAAGGATTAAAATTTTAATAAGTTAAATTACTAGATCGAATTTGTTCCGCGTTGGAATTCGGAATCGATTATACTCGATGAAATGCGAGTATTATTTGTAAATTAGTATAACAAGGTCAATATATGTTCATTCATCGTCAAAATGTATTATTATTGGAACAAAAGCCAACAGTAAACACAATGTCGCAATTAGCAAAAGTGATCGAATTACATAACTAGTTTTTCGATGAATATATCGAAACGAGTCATTAGACTCATGCGAGTAATAACAACGATGTAAAGAAGAAACGAGTTCCTCGACGTCTCGTAATAACAGGTTAAATGCAATTCGAGTTAAGTAGAACGACTCGTTGTTACTAGAGTATTTTCCAGTTTTTTCCCAACTTTCTCGCGTATTTATTTTTATTGCAACCGGAATACTTATAATGAATATTAAAAAGAAGTTGTTTTGAACAGAATTTTACCAAGCCATTACTTAATTGGTAATCTTCTTTTGAAAGAAATTATCCTTTTAGAACCAAATTCTTTTAGGAAATATAAGAAAAATTCTTCTTTCATTCTTTTTTCTATCATTTAATAAAACGTAACAGATATAGTACCTTAATATTAAACATTATTATTAATTAGATGTCAGTTAAGTCAGTTAAGTTAATTAGATGATTAATTAGATTTTTTATTTAAAAAATATTATTTAAGAAATAGAAAATTAATCCAATTAGTTTATATAAAAGACAGACAAATTGTGTATTTAATTAAATAATTACATGATAATTTGTTTAATCACGATAAAAAAAAATTAAAAATAAATTTACCGAGTTCCTTTCCAGCTTCGAGAATAGAATAACTCAAGGGCGGATGATAAGGGAACTGCGTGACTGTGAGTGGTCCACCAACACCGTGATAACCATAATCCATGGTGTTTGCTTGAAGATTATCCTCGCTCCTGATGAAATATGGAAGGACATCTTGATAAGACCATCCTATGTTACCTAGCCTCGCCCAGTCATCGTAATCCTTTCGCGAGCCCCTTATATACATCATGCCATTCATAACGCTGGTTCCACCCAGAACCTAAATAATATTTTAATTATCCATTCGTTTGCTTTCTGTCGGCTATTCTTGTACGTTATTACGGCAACAGTTGAAAGAGGATTATATGAATACGAAATAATTAATAACAATAATTAGAGATGAAATAATAATCTAATGAAATAATAAAAAATAATAATGAAATAATAATAAATAATATACCGCAATTTACCTAATTGAAATATTTTAAATAAATAATAAATAAGTTTTTGTGTCTTCTAATGTGTGCTCTTCATAATGATTTTATATGTTTGTATTTTATATTTTTTGTTTTATATTTTATACATATTTTTACATTTGCTACAAAAATAGATATTAATTTTTTATCGATAATTTATTCATTTTTTTATTAATTATATATGAAATATCATATCAATTAAATGATAATTTATAAATGTTCTTTTAATATTTTTATATATTTCTTTTATTAATTTTTTGACGAATATTATTTCCAAGTAAAGTGTATACATACTTTCCCCCTGGGCCAATAACATTTTCGATCATCTTTATTTAGACACGCAGTATCTTCACTTTCGGTATTATACTGCCAATCGATGTCAGTTCCAATGAAATTGAAAAAGAACGAAGGTATCTGCGTCCCAGTGGGTTCATCTAATCCAGCTTCTAACAATAGTACCGAAAATCGTGGCTCCTCTGATAATCGTGATGCAACTGTTGCACCTGCACTTCCACCTCCGATAACTACAAAATCATACCTAAAAATAAAGACAAATATTCTCCATTTATCTTCATGTTTCATATTAATAATTAATATAATTTTATTATCAAGTTATATAAATACACCACTTTTTTTCTAATATAATCATTTACAATATATTACATAATCAATACTTTATTGTTATCTTATTCATATTTCTCAATCATATATTATATATTATATATATAATTGAATCATACAATTTTTCATTTTATACTAAATTATATGTAATCAATAATCTAATATATATAAATGTAAATAAATCATAATGCATAATCTATTTCTCAAAGTTTTACACAAATCTCTAATTCTACATTTTATTTATCTTATTTCTTACGACATTAGATCCATTGCAAGCAAGGTTACGATTTCATTCCTTTATACATAACAGATTGGTCCACTCAAGCCGTTAGCAAAAAATCAATGCATCTTCGCTTCATTCGAAGACGCGATTGTCGTAGTACAAATTAGAAACTGGGTTAAAGGAACGTTCTATAGCTGGTTGTGAGCGAAAGGTAGATTTCTCAGGAGTTTATTTGATATTTTGAATGCCACGAGGCTCGTGCAACCTTGTGTGCATTCCGTAAAATGTAAGTAAACACTTTCTTTGTTTAGGAACAAGTTTATAAATTATTAAAAACGTAAGATCTGTATAGTATGTTTTTTGACAAATGTCGTCTAAAAAAAGTATTTCTAGTTGAGAACAATGAAAATTAAGTAATTTCGAGAAATTTATTACCAGTAAAATATTTTGAATATGTGCTGATATGCGCTAAGAATTAAAAAAAAGTTAGGTTAGAATTTTGTTATTCATTTTTAATTTATCAAAACATTATTTTAAGTATTATTTTCATTCATTTTCAAACATTTCTTACCTTTTAAGTTGGAAATGAGACAATTCTTGAAATAGTTACTTAATGAACATGAAAACCAGTTTTTCTACTTAGTACAAGTTGTTTACTTGTAAATTCTTTTTAAATTCTTGATAAATTTATTTTCAACATTCGTAATATTGGACCTCTCAAATAATAAATTTTTAATCAAATTTTTAAGCGATCAAAAGTGATAAAAATTTAAAAATGACTGAAAAATTTAAAAAAATAATTTTAATAAAAAAAAAATTTCTATGCTTTCAGATAATAAAGTTTATTATTATAGATATTTCTTTCAAAAGTTTGAAAATTTATAATAAATATATTAAATTTCTTATCTATTCAATATTCTTTCTTCTATACTTTTCTTTGTTTCTATATTTCTATAATTTCTCTCTAATAATATCAATCGATCAAAATCACTTTATTGACTTTGTGCAATTCACTGACATTCATGAATCCGCCATTTCTTGTTTGTTGCTTCACTCATGCAAGCTAAATCATCCTTTTAATTTTTTCCAAGTACCGGGTCGTAAAATAAAATTCACGACCCATAAGTCATTTGGCATTCATCAATGCCAATTCCACTTTCTTATGCAACAAGAACTTTCCATAAGAAGATAGTTTTTATTTATCTCCAATTTTAACCAATCATGTTCCGCTCGTTATCATTAAAACAACGGAAATGAATTAAAAATGAAGCGAAACGATATTTTTGATGATTAATTTTTTAATTTCTTTCTGGAAAATTAATTTTCAATAGCGAAATTATAATTTTCATTTCCATTCTCATTAATTCGATATTTCATGTTCCTCATTAATCTTTACCAATTCGGTTCACAATACGGTTTCTGCATTTCCAATTAAGTGATTGTAATTTTCTTCTTTCAAATTCTATGTACAAAATGTATACATTTATATTATGATATTGACTTTGGTATGAAAAATGAATTGAAAATGACAAAATTGTGGAAAAAACTTGTAGCCACATGAAAAACATTTAGAAGAACTTAACTTAATCTAACTTAACCTCTCAATTATTTTTGTTATTATAATCTCATTACTAGTCATAGATATATAGTATGATTTCTTAAAGTTTTTAAAAAATAAAATAATAATCATTTTATTTTTTCTATATTTTCTTTTTAAATAAACTTATTATATATAATAATTTATAAATATTTGTAAAGCAAAGCATCCTCTAATTGAATGAATATAATAGAAATGCATAGTATTATATAACATTACAATTGTTTAAAAAATTTTAAAACCCTTATATTTAAAAATAAGAATGTTAAATAAAAGCGATTAAGTGATAACTTGAAAGGATTAAGAGAGTAGATTGTGTCATGTCATTCCGCATCAAATTATATAGCAAAAGCGTAATGTTATATAATTCGAAGCATGCATGAGAAATGCGAAATCGAGTTAATTAAATGCATATGAATCGATGAATGTATATCTCGCGAGAAATCAGTTAATAATATTTCATTTTTTGCATTCTGAATATTCAACTAAACAGAATGATGTAAAAAAATATTCAATAAATATGCGAAACATTCATGATGAGTTGCATAAGTATTGAGAATCTATATATAATAACTCACTGTTAATAAAAATAAAATAGCAGATACTTGGGTAATAGAATTTAAAATCAAAATTATGAAATCAATTCTTAATCGTGTGATATAATTAATTCACAATTTATATCAAGTATCTTTTTTCGAAGCTAAATAGTTTTTATTGTAAAATGTTATTATTTCATATATATATATATTATTTCATATGTATGATATATGTTAAAGTAATCCATTTCAAATCTGATGAAAATAAATGTTATTTGTAATTAAACAAAAACTATGTATAATGATATTAAATTCTTTAGTAAGTGATATTAATTACTATTCTAGTGATTTATAAATTATAATATAATTTCATCTGTTAATTATTTATATAATTTTTTACTAGTGAATTTTCTTATGAATAATAATGAATATGAATATAAAATATTATAAATATTAATCAAAATCAATTTGTTTTATTTTGATAAATATTTAGTAATATAAAAAAAATTTTTTAAAAAATTAAAACATTGCTGAATATTGAGTTAGTTTACCTATTTATATGCACATTTCTCTATCATACTTCTCATTTTCCTCCTTTATCATATTTTAAATCCTCTATAAAAATTAACACACCTTTCGCTATGAATTGCAACTATAAACAATTCTTGATGATGCACTTTCAATTTCACTCAATTATCCATAACACAGACCACAGATTCGCATCTATCTAAAACTATACGAAATTTAATAGCTGGTTCGAAGCTGGTTGCTTCAGTCCGCATCCGGCATAAGTACAAGCGCAGATCTATGAGGTTAGGTGTGATGCAACGTGAGAGAATCATTGAGACAATGGTACCGGGCCATTACTCGCGTATACATGCATGCAAAGATTTCACAGATATGTGTATGCATGAATGCTCGCTTCCGAGAGGGATACAGAGAACAAAATGAGTTTCCATACGGTATTATGTGAACCATATCCGCGACAATTAAACGTATCTTCTTTGGTGTCGTTCAAATGATGGCAGAGACATCTGGTTCCTGTTCAACGTTATTTGTTTGTCGTTTGTTCAGAATTTTTCCGGAATCTTTTTAGATTCCTTTGATGCCTCGTTGACGCTTTAATGAAACGGAGCGATATTATACAGAAAAGAGGAAGGATTTATAAAAATATACGGAAGCTATATAAAAAAATATGACGATGATAGAAGAAAAAAAAAGAGAAATGAAGGCTATCAGTATCATTTATATAAAATTATTATATATTAATAAATATTCAATATAAAATTTTAATAAATGTTTTTGAAAAAGATTTATAAAATATATAAGAAAATTGAATGCAAAAAATAACGATGATAGGAAAAAGAAAGATCTGTGATATTGGCTTTGTATGTATATGTAATATTATTGTATTTTTAACTTATTGTATCGAATAAATGTTATACAACATATTTTAAAAAAATCTACAATATCAATTTTATAGATTTAATAATATAATGTAATTTTCTAAAAATATACAAAAGACAAGAATGCAATTATTGACAAATACAAACAAATATATCGGTTTAAAAATGGTAAAAGAATTCCAGTCAAGGAACATGATAAATAGTACAAATAGTACAAATTTTGGCGGATTTTTTTGCTAACGAAACAAAATATTGAACGGCATACGAAATAAAATAAAAATGGATACAATTGGATACAATTGATTTTTCTTTTTGATGTCAATAAGCGAATTCTTGATTATCGAATCATTTTTATTAAAAAATGACCAATTTGTTGTTTCAGTTAATCGTAATCAGGTATGATTTAATCTCAAAAAAATTCGAAAATTTCAGCCATTGACTATTTTATTTTTGGGAATATGAAATTTATTTATATATATTTTGCGGAACTTTTCGTATTGTATAATATATGTGACTGCTTGCAATATCGATATTGGAATGCTTTCAAGGAATCTTAAAGTCAATCGATTTATTTTATTCCCAATATGGATTATGAGGATTAGAATATTTAGTAACATATTTCCAATGATTGAATATATATATGAATAACATATGAATAAAATATGAATGAGATTATATGACTATATTGATTAAAGCAATTTTCAAGTTTTTTTTTTCTAATATATAGTGTTTATTAAAATTTATTTTTGTGACTTATTTTATTATTAAATTCTTATTTAAAACTTTTTTAATTATCATAATTTAAAAAAGTTCGTAAAAAATTATAATAAAATTAATCTTAAATAAGTTTTACCTGGAATTAACGGTAGGAGGTGGTAGAGGCCTATTGCATGGATCTTCGAGGTCACACTGACTACGAAGAAATACTTCTAAAAGACCCATGAATAGCATGAAGGACGAACCACCGCATGTTGATGCCAGTGTCGGTCCAGACGATGGGGTTAATGGACAGTTACAGCTCATCTGTAATATCAATTAAATTTATAATAATCTTCACGTATAAATGGCAATAAGATAAGAGAATATTTGATAATTTTATTAATAAATAATAAAATTAGGGATTGCAAATTATCTTTTCTGTAATCATACAATTGCCTGTGTTTTAAATGTAATTAAAAACATTATAAAATTATAATAAACATTATAAATTTATAAAATTAAATATAATTAATTTACTAATTAATTTATAATTTATTAAATATTATAATTAACTTATAATTTATTAAATTTTTTTTATAATTCATAAAATCGTAGCACAATAAAATATTCAAGTCTTTTATAAAAAAAAATTGTTTGTAATAATGTATTCTGCAGTGAAAATATATAGTGATTTCAAGATTGAGATTATTCAATTTCAAATTGGATAATTATTGGATTTCAATTATCATGGAGAAATTTATTAGTATCGAGTTTTGAAAATACTATACACAATCATTGAAATACGAAAATTGCAATATTGATTATTATCATAGATTCTAATCATTATATTAATATTTAATTATATATTTAATTATATATTTAAATTATATATATAATAATTTATATATAATACAAAATATGATCTTCCAATATATAATTTATGATCTTCCAATGATTTTTAATAGAATCAATACTAGAATCAAGTCACGTTGTTTTGCAATCGTGATCGTTGCATCAAATTCGTGATTCGTATACCGATTTTCTTCCATCGATGTCTATTTTTAAAGTTCTTTTCCTTATATCAGTGGTTCTCAATGAGTCATGATCCATAAGAGGGAGGTACATGTTGACATGTTTGACATATTTTTTAAGATTGCTGTTGTCATCTTTAATTATAATAAAAGTTGTGTAAATTGGATATTTATGGAATAATGGAATTGAAATTTAACTCCGATATGAATCGACTTTTTTTCATTCTTTGACTTTCAAAAAGGTAAAAATCATTGTATTTTTTTGAGAAAGAAGTGACTTATTGACAAGAAAAAAAAAGTGAAAGAGGATTGAGAGTTATTATAAAATAAACATGTCGTTCCATTTAAGATCAAGAATTTTTTTTTCCAATAATAAAGAAGATTAAACATTTATGCTATAAATTATCTTGATCACTTAAAACTTTTATATTCAATATATTTCTCTTATTATGATTTTTATCATT
Organism: Apis cerana; assembly: GCF_029169275.1. Lineage (NCBI taxonomy): Eukaryota > Metazoa > Arthropoda > Insecta > Hymenoptera > Apidae > Apis > Apis cerana. The sequence goes on from NC_083852.1 coordinate 5,226,894, forward strand.
TATTCATCATATGCTCCTTCTTTTCTTACCTATAATTTATGTAATACTCAGGATTTATTCCTATCTTTGGAATTTTGGACTTTGAAATCCATTTCAAAAAGAGGATCATAAGTTATTTGAATACCATAAAGAGAAATCACAACTCTAGAAAATAAATTATAATCTTTCGTTATTTGATTTATTAATCATCAATTTGTTATATAATAAAAATTTAATAAAAACTGTGTTAAAGAATTATAATTTATTTAAATATTACTACTTATTAAAGAAAAGAATCACGATTCAAAAAAAAGTTAGAAAACAATTGAAAGAAGACTCTACCTGATGTTTTACCTGCAAATCTTATAACGGTTTTTGCATGTCGTTTCCTCTTTCTACGTTTTGCATTCTCTCTCGACGTTTCAACTTGCTCTCCTACCGTTGTGTACCGTAATTATTGTTCTGTATAAGATACACGTGTGGAACATCATGTAGCTCTTATTGTTCTTATGATACCTCTTCTCTTTGAGAGAAAGAGAGAGAAAGAGAGAGAGAGATTTCAACATTTTGCTTCGTTTTTTGCGAGGAATGATCGATGAAGCAGAGATCGAGGAGATCGATGATGCATGGAATTTGCGATCATTTTGTTTCGGTTTTTGTTGGTGTTACGAGACTTAAATGCAATGTATTCTGTGGAGATGAGATTGGATTTTATAAGGGGAACTAAGAACGTGAATTGCGAATGCAATAGAAAGTGGACGAATATCAGTATAATAAAGAATGGTGAAATTTATGAGGAATAAGAGAAAACGTGAAATGTAATGAAATGAATATTGTGACGATCATACTGGTATTCGTAGATTATTGATTAGATCAATAATTCTGAAATAACTTATTTTTTTGAAAATTTTTATTTATTTATACTATTTTGTCTGAAATAAGAAAATCTTATGTTACTTATAAAAATATATATAAGTAAAATAATATTAAGAAAATAGAAAAAAATAAATAAATTAGAATTTAAAAGAATATATAAAAGAAATCATCACAAAATCTGTTAAAATTAACAATTCTTATTTTTTGTCTACCTTTGTGTTTATCATTTTATTCGCATCGCATCAGACAAGAGTTTTACGATATTATGAAAGGACATCGCCACTACGAAGGTGCGTGATCATGTATGCACACTTCAACACTTTACGTTCACTGACCGAGAACCGTGTCGATTATGAAAGTCACGCAGTTCTACTAGCTTCTTTTTTCCTCTGTTTTTCTAATTTTTTACCATGACGATCCGTCATAATTAACAATGTATAATCTAATTGCAGCATGGCGTGTCGTCGATGGAATAATGAATTTTGTCCTCGACCGAGAATGTATTTTATTGTAATGATACACACGTGTGTAACGCGTTCAGGTGACGATGTAACGTGTTTCGGATATATGTGACGCACGTGTGGATTTTTATTACTGTTCCATATAAGGATTAACTTGTTTCATAGATAGTTTTATAATGTTACGTGAGGTTATATAAACTACACAACTGGTGCCATCTAGGCTATAAGTTTGAATTCTTTCGAGCATGCGTAAAATTTCACTTTTAAATGAGCTTTGTTTTGACGAAAGAAATATTTTAATTAAAATATTATATATTTCAATAAATATATTAATGATAGAAAGTAATTGGATTGATGGAAGCAAAATTGGATATAATTATCCCTAATGTTTTTCAGGATTTCTAAAAATATTGAAAAAATTGTAAATTTTTTATATTGATATGATTACTATTTATTTATTTATATATAGAATGTCTTTAATTTTAGAAACAAATAGTTTAGTTATTTTTCAATAATAGGACTTTTTCGTAATTAAATAAGATATTTCAAACTTCCAATTTTCTTAAAAATTTATTCGTGCTCCCTTGATCGTTGGAAAATAAAATTGTATCATCAGTTATAATTTACATGATTCATAAATGTATGGAATCGTGGTAAAAGAAACGAGGAAGCGTCCCACACTTTCTTCAGTGATCTTTCTGACAAAAGAAAAAAAATATCTGAATTGTAAATTATGCATGACTTCACATGTCGTAATATTAATGAAACGATATGAAATAATCATTTTATTCCTTTGTCCATAAATAAAACAATTTTTACTACGTAATATTGCATCAATTTATTTTTAATCATTCTTTATTTTTCATCAATTTTATCATTTTATAAAAAAATAATTGCCATTTAATTGTATAGATATAAATAGTTAAGATTTAAATAACGTGAATTTTTATTCTTTAAATAAGAATAAAAATAAAAATAAAATTTTTATTATTTTTATATAAATTTGTTTAAAAAAAAGCAATGTATGTGAGAAAAAAATTATTGGAATACAAATAAAAAGAATAAAAAAACAAGAATTTAAAAATGAATTTAACTTTTGTACAATTATAAATTTTTTTGTCATAAATAAAGTGTTCTCACAAAATAAAAATGTCAAAAAAGAAAAAAATAATAATAAAAATCAAAATACCATCATAAAATGGAATTTAAATCGAACAATTTCTTTGAGAGAAAAATAGCGTCGAAATTCGCTATAATAGTTATAAATAATTTTCTTTTCTTAATTTTTCTTTACTTTTATTAAACAAATATATATAAAATAATTGAAATACAAACCGATAGAAATAAACCATAACTTCCAATATCTATCTCTAAATTTTTAAATACCCTACATATTATAACTTAACAATATTATAATAATTATATCACAAGCATCTTCTTTTATGTTGATTTTTTCTGTTCATATTCATTTCATTCAAAGATAAATCTCGCTAAATTTATAGTATGAAGGACACGTTCAATTTTTTCATTTAAAAGCAGAATATGAAAATTTCGCTTAGTAAAAGTTATAAATTTATCGGTGAGAATATGATGATATATAGAATGCAAGTCTATATGCCTTCATTAAACTCACTAACTTGTACGAGGAGTTTAAGTCATGCTTAACGAGGAGTCGTATATGACCTGATTTTCGAGGAAAATTCGATAAAGCAAATGAGATTTGATAAGAAACTTTTGAGAATTTCAAAAAATTCGAGCAGATTAAATATAATGTTTCGTTTCTTGAATCTATTGGATCTCTGAATCGAGACATGAAATTAATACGATAGAAATTATATAGGATAATTTTAATATCCAATAGGATAATTTCCTATAATAAAATTGAAAAATAATATTTTGTTCTAACAATTTTTGTTAGTCTAGGAATTTTTTTAGAATTATAATTAATTACAAAGCTCATATATAATTATATTTGTTTTTTAATATAATATAAAAATCTAGAAAGATTGTTATTTTCCCTAAATTGCAAATTTTCCCTATAATTATTTTTAGGGATTTTTCTTTTTTTCCCTAAAATGATTCTTGCCATTGTTATGCATAAAAAAACATCAAGATTGTGAAATCAATAATTGTTTTCAAAAAATGATTTTCTTCATCACAATATAACAAATGATATAACTAATGCAATTTGATCTCTAATCAATGGTTTAAATGTTGTGTCCTCGGTTACTGGGACTGCGTCATCGGGCTCGAACGTATAAATTGCAAACGATCTTTCTTTCGATCTCTTACTATGTTTTACTGCCAATTATTGCGTATGTATACATACATGATTGTCACGCAATAAAATCACACTCTCAGGTATTTGTGTCTCGTAACATTTTGCACCTTATAACAGATTGTTGTGCATATCAATCAAAATTTATGCAATATCAAGAATATTTATTTCTAACATCTAAATTAACCTAAATTAAAAAATTATTTAGTTAATTTTTCTACGATGCATTAAGAATTTAAATAAAAATAATTTTTGAAATATCTTTTTTTCTCTCTCTCTCTCTCTTTTAACATTTGTAAAATAATCATGAAAATAAATCTCATCAAAAACTGAAAAAGAGAACTAAACGAGAATCAAAATTCAATCATCGAAATTAGTCGAAATAAAGAAGTAACACGAATAACAAGTTCATATATTCATAAATGATGATAACCTATAACGGGTTTCTAATTAATAAATAACTTACTGAATATTTAGTAGAATGTTGAACTTCAATTGATTATACATGTTTTCCATCATTATATTATTTGTTAATAAAAAACAAAAAAAGGAAAAAAATAATGAAAAATGAAATATCATTTTTATACGATCAGTTAGAGAGAATGTAAGATAAGTAGTACGATGAACCTAGTGAGAATATTTCAAGGGAAAGGTAGAATGATTCCATGATTCTTAATGCCAAGGTATATCGCGACGCGAAGTCGATAATACTGCAATGGTATTATTACGAGATACACGAAGAAATCTATTGAAACTTTTTATCTTAATTCACACATGTGAAACTTTATAATATGATGAATGTTATATATTTCTATGGAATTCGATTTAAATAGAAATCTATATTTGAAATTCAAATGAGTTTCAAATGTCGAGATTTGAGACTTGAGATTCCAAATTTTAATGATTTAAAAATTGAAATCTTGTTAATTGATTATTGAATGTCCTTCTCCAAATATTTTTTTAATCTGCTTTATTAAGAATCAATTGTTACAATCTGTTTTTATTTTATAGATACAATATATTTTTATCAAAAATCTTGTACAATAATTTATGTATGTTACAAGTAAAAAACTCACAAATTTAAAATAAAATAAATTGGTCTCTTCAATTAACGGTTTATTTAATAATTTCATATTATTGAAAGCATACAGGCTTAATTTGTTATATTAATTACCTTTATTACTCTGAATATATATTAATATTAATAAAATTAAATTTAGTTCATTTCATTTTATATAAATAATTTACTAATTTAATTTACTAATAGTATATTACTATGTAAATTATTATAAATTAAAAAAGAATGAGAATTACATAAAAAGAATTCAAGATATTAGAAAGTCTCAAATAAGATTGGTGACAAAAGAGTCACGACTTTAATTATCTTTTTTAGAAGAACAGGTTATTTGTAATTCTTGTCTTAGATTATAAAATTGTGAATTGCGAATTTTCTTAGTTATATCTTGAATATGAAATTGAAATATTATTACAATTTTATTCCTCTACTTTTTCTATTAATCCTTTACTTAAAAAAAATTAAAATAAAATTGAATAAATATTTTTATAAGTTAAAAATAAATTATTGTTATAAAAAGAATCTCAATCTCAATCTCAATTTAAACAAAAGGATTTAAATTATTAGATAATAAGAATTCACTGAGAGAATTCTCAAAAGTTCCCTTCGATTTGCTCAATTCGAAATACGTAATTTTATCCTGATTTTATTCTTCGTAGATGTTTCACATACCCGTACATACATAATTAGATTCAAACTTCAGATATACGAATTCCAGCTGATTATCTTCTCTTGCCGTATTTTCGTTGTTACACAATTCACGTGACTTCATCTTGCCGGTACAGAGTATTGTTCGACGAAAAAACGTGAAAGAACGGAAATCGCGATTATAATTAACTCGTCTTGCGACGTTCCGTTTTTAAAGACGAAACTGTCTGTTATCTTCCGACAAGAACAATCGTTTGAAGGCGAATAGCTGTGGACAAAATTTAATATTTTAACGAAGTCTTTTCACCAAATCCTCATTTCGCAAACTCTTTGTAAATTCCTCTCTTTGATTTCATGATATTTGAGATTTTACATTGTTTCAAGATATCAGATGAAAGAAATATATAAATCAATCAAATATATAAATTAAAATCAATATCGAATTAATATATCAATATTTAGACATGTTATCTGTAAATTTTTTATTGATTGCTTATAATCATATTAATTTATATGCGTTAATAATATATGTTTATCATAACTATAATATATTAAAGAATGTAATTGAAATCAAATTGGATTTGTGATTTTTTGAAAATTATATCTCATAAAAGAGAAAATTTAAGGTTAAGATTTTAAAAAAGGTTCTTTTTGTTTTTTAAACTTTTAATTACATTATAATCTTTTTTTTTAAAATTCAGAAAATAAAAAAAAATTTGATTTCTAATTTCACATAATTAATGAAATTATTAATAAATGATCTAAATGAAATTAAACGGAGACTTACTTCTGAAAAATTGTCTTTATATCCTCTTGTATTGAGTTTCACACTTGCGACATCGAGAATCCTTAACGTGTTTATGTCCACGGTACGCGTGGAAGAAACAGGATCGCGGTTCACGGTGCCACGATCAACACCAGACTAACCTGGTACCATTCTCCAACCAGGTTGTAATATTCGACAACTTCCACCACTTTCTTGCCTTCCCTTCTGCTATGGGTACCAGTTTATGGAAATGATCTGCGCGGCCGTACCATCTCATCGTTGTTGCTGGGAATCGAAAAAGATGATAATAAAAGATTAATTCTTTTATTATATTAATTGGATATTTTTTTTTTATTAATTAATATGCGATATAATATCTATTGTTATTTGTGAATATCTTCTATATATATATTATGTATGAGATTAAATGTTTGAGATTTTTTTTATGCTCTTGTTCAGAATTATAATATTCTGTTTTAAAAATATGAAAAAAATATTCAAATTTTCCTTAAAATCATAATTTTTTATTATTATATATTATATATGAAATAAGTAATTAGTATTCATATATTATTTATATTGAATAACTTGATAAATTATTATAAATTTAACAAAGCTTTGTTATGTTTTGTAAGACCTTATTAATTAAAATATAATAACATTAATTAAAACAGTTTTAATTAATTAAAACTGTGCAATTAAATACATATATAAATCTTGAATCAATTGAAATTTCAATTACATAATTTTTAATTCGAAAAATATTAGATATTATATCGCAATTTTCATTAATAATGTAAATATACTTAAATTAACATGTTTTTAGAAAATCATTAAATATTATTCGTTTAATTGATATATCATAAAAAACTTTTTGATTATTTGCAATAATGGTTATAATAATTACCTCGGAATATATTCGATCACGCAAATAAATTTAGGTTAGATCGTGTTTTTAGTTGGAATGTAATGTAAACAGTAGTATAAAAAAAAGTAATTCCCGCATTCACGGATGTATAATATGGGAAATGATAGGGAATTAATAATAAATAAAAATTAATAATAGTTTGAAAATATTTTCTTTGATTTATATAAGATTTTCTTACCTCTATTTCGTGTTTCATTCCTGAACTTTTTAACAAACTTTCAATCGATCGATATCGATTATTTCATGTAACAGTATATAAAATTTTCATTAGTACATAAAGATGTCGCATCTGCAGAGTTCGATTTAACAAGTTAATATTATTTATTAAATTTTATTTTATTATTAAGTGTGTTCACGTGTTTATTAATCATTAAAGACGAAGAAATTTGCTTATATTATCAAATACAATTGATAATATAATCAAAGAAAAATGATTCCACATATTAAAGTAAGTAAACATAATAGAATCTGTTAATTCGAAGTTTCAATTTTGAAAAAATGAATATTTCGTTTTTATAAATCCAAATTTAAAAAAATTAATATACAAATATTTATATTATTCTTTAGTCAAAAATTATTTTAAAAGAAATTTTAAATGATAAATTTGTTGTATTTATCATATTTCTGAGTTTTATAGGTTAGAAGTTTCTTTTTCTTTATCTTTTTAGCATTTTTATTTTTTATAAATGAAATGTCTATATTAATCTAGATGAATTTATTATTTTTTCGAAGTATTTTAATTATTAATTTTCGAATAAATTAATCATGTAGATATGTATTTTACATTCAATTGTGGAAATGCAATTATAATTATAAAAGATATGTATAATTATATAGAAATATTTCGATATACGAGAGAATTATAAGATATAATGAAATAATGATTTTATTTTCCCATAGAATGTTAATAATTTATTGTTGATAAATTTAATAGAAATAGAAATCTGGAGATCTTATTTCATGGCGCAAGAACATGCAATTCGATTGAATTAGAACAATCATCGTTTTTTTCAATGATCTCTGTTCTATTACTTGCTAAAATGATTTGATACGCATTGAAAGATTATTAAATGCTTCTATTTCTTTTTATCATTAAAAAAAAATAAGTGAAGAGATAATAAATATTATATAACAAATTTTATGTAAATACATTGCAAATTTTATTTTTGATTTTGAAACAATATTTTTATATTAATTGATTCTCATTAAAGCTATGATTTCGTTTAATTATTTTTTTTATTATCTTTATGTTTCATGCCATCGTATTCGATATAGGTATAATCTGGAAGAGCAATATCACCATTGCTAGAACCGTAACTGGCCAAATTATGAAAGGATCGAATAGTAGGTTCTTCGTTTGCATAAATTATCTCAGATGTCCTCGATTCTTTTTCCTGGTGAAATTAAAAAAAAAATAATTTTAATTTTGTGTTGAACAATTACAGTTAGTACTAAAACGATTTAATATAGATACATTTATCATATACACTAATATTTTTTTGAACATATATAATTCAATTTTAAATTTTAAATATTAGACTTATTTATAAAAAGTACCTGTTGTTTTTGATTTAATTTTGTCGTAATGGTTGTCGAAATTATTTGATTTTCAGTAAAAATTTTATTAAATTTTTCTTTTTCCAAAAACTCTGTATCATATGAATTGCTATCATTGTTTAAAATTTTTTCCATAGAATTGTTATATGATTCAACTTTCAAAGATTTAGACTTATCAGATGATACGTTTGCAACATTATTTAGAATAGACGATTTAATTGAACTTTCATCGGGATTCAGTTCTATATCTTTGTTCTCAGCTGCGATTTCTTCATTCACGATTTTCATTAAGGTTTCTAAGTAAGGCAAAAAACTCTCATTGTTCGGTTCAAGAAAGAGATTTAAATCCATTTCTTCATCGTTCTCGTTGTCCATTTGTTGCAATGATAATCCTAAGCTGCCATCGTTCATTTTATTCGATTGATTAGATAATTCAATGTTATCTAAAATAAATATATATTTTCTTAAATTAAATTAGTTTTAATAGATTTATTATTTTTGCAACTAAAATTAAAAATATTTCCAAACTCGCAATTGTTAAATAATTTTTAATTTCATAATTATTCATAAATTTCATAAATCTTGACTTTTATATTAATCTTCTTTTTCAACAAAAAACGAAAAAATTAAATTTTAAAATCACTATTTTATTTTTTCTTTTTATTTTTTTAAAAATAACGTTGCTACAGATTTTTTGTCATCACCATATTAAGAAAAAAAAATTGGATCGAACAAGCGAGGAAAAAAAGAAGATTACATGTTTACATCATCGATGCAGACTTTCTAAAAATACCAAATTGATTCTGTCCTGCTATCGAACGGAAACTAATGAAAGTCAGTCAACGTAACGGCATCATATGTGTAGCCAATTAAAAGAATCGCCAATCAAACCGGATTTTTCAAGTTATCACGATATTCAGAAATCGTTTGTTCGTAACTATTTTTTTTTTTTCGTTCAAATTGTAAACGATTCCACAATTCTTTTTAATCTCGAAATATTGGATTGATTCGTTTAATTAATGGTTTATGGAACGTAATGCTATAAATACAAAATAATAAATCATATTTTTAGACATTTTTCTGCGATTTTAAACGTCCATCGAAATTCAATATTTTTAATTTAATGAATACAGTGATATACAAGTAAAATTACCAGTTAATTCGGATTTTAAAAAGAATCTCAATAAAAATTTGAATTATGGAAATTTTTTTTTATCAAAAATTTTTTGAGTAAGAATGATTTAACAAGTAAAAATTCGAGAAGAAATTTTATACGAGAATTTATTTCTTCGATTATAAGAGTTAAAAGAAATAATACTATAATAAATAATAATATAATTACTTCGAGTCATACATATGTTGATAAAAGTTTTTGTTAATAATTATTAACATTTGCATTCATATAAATCATAATGAAGATGAAGAGAACTTACCTAATTTCTCGGGGGAGATATTATCTCTTGGTTTGAGATTGTCCGTGAAGTTTGTCTGACTGTCATCGTTAAGGGATGAAAATTGACTTTCTTTATCCCTAGATACATCTTCGTTATCACGAGTTACCAAAGTCAATTCGAAGTTTTTATCTCGTTTCTCATTTTGTGGAATTTCATGCGAATTCTATACAGATGAAACTTATTAAATAATATTTATTGATCATCGAAGAATTTGTTTTCATTACTGAGAATATAATAATAGAATTATTATTATTGTGTATTATAAGAAATTTTTAAATTTTATATATAATTTTTTTTTATATATATTCTTTCGTAAAATGATTATTTTTCAAGCAAAATTCGCTCGTACCTATAGAACTTATTCTATAAAACTTACGTCTTCGTGATTTTCTTTAATAGCCTTCTCATCGAAAGTCTGTGGCGTGTTTTCAATCGGAGCGAATTCCACAGACTTGAGAAACTTTTCAAACAAATCAACAGGGACATCATCGAAGTACTGCGCCTTACTCGTCAATTTTTCCTCTTCTGTAGGATCAATTGAATCTTCCTTAGAATGCATTTCTTTCTTGGGTAATTTCTCAACGTCTTGGAATTCAGTCCATAGAGACGGTAATTCGTCTTTGGTTAATGATAAATTCTTCTGTTTCTCTGGAACATTCTTTGAAAACAATTAGACAATTGGAATGAAATTCGATACATCATTGAAATTAAAATTAAGATGATATTAATTTTAGTCTTTTTTCCATCTATTTATAATATTTCAAAATTTTAAACTTCGGGATCAATCGGAAAAATTCGGGTAAAATCGTATTGCTCGAGATGTTCTTCTACCGATTCTGCCCGAACTTTTACGAACAAACCCGAGTCCATTGAAATCTAACGTTCTCATTTATTAATATTCGTTTGTCAAAGATAATTATAAATAAAAAGGATACTCACGAAGGAAAAATTATTATTCCGTTCCTCATATATTTTTTCATTATCCGAAATTACTTTATGATTTTGATTAGGATCGTAATCGATAATTTGAGATCTAGTTAAATCTTTCACGCTTTTCACAGGAACTACAAGGTATTGTTGATCATGAGCATTTTCTATCTTTGGAGTTGGCGACGATAAAAATTGATTTTCTCCGTAAGAAGGATATTTTAACAGATATTTGAGAATCAGGGAAAGATTAGATTCCTTTTGATTTTTTGGATGAGCGATCTCCAAAGGAGTATAGGGTGGTGTCAAAATCTTATTTGGAACAAGAATTTTCTCCAGAATGCTCGTTATATTTCTTTGCTTTAAAAGGGATTCGATTTCTTTTATTTCTCTGTTCAAATCATCCAGGGTAGATCCATTCTGTAATAAAATTAATTTTCTTTTTAAAATTCTTTAATCTTAATCTTATTATCATTGTATCATAGTTAAAAAATCTGAGTATCGAAAGAAAAAAATTTGAACGAATATTTTATTTCATTTTTCTTTGTAATAAATTCACTTTTTAAAATATTAACATTTCACGAACCGTCCTGTACAAACTATCCCATTTTTCATTTTCATCCAATAATATCGCTTTATTTTTATCACGAACGATTCATTTCACGTCCCACGCGTGCATATTGCACGCCATAAATTTCAAATCCAGCCGAATGGTGGAATTCGCATAATATAATTTAACGATGCGCACGCATAATAAAACGCAACCCGCCATCATTGTCACCATTACGAGTCACGATCGCTCATTCATTCGTTCCTTTTCATCGAATTTTTCATCAAAATTTCTAATCTTCTATCAATATACTTACCAAAGTATCGCGAAATGGATTTTCCGCGAGTGTAACAGGTTGTTCGCGTGTTGAAAATATCGGATGTCCCTCGACATCCAGTTTCAATGCTCTCAGCCATTTTCGAAACTCTTCGCCTCGAGACAACAGCATCGTTTCCAGCCAATCACTGTACGCGTCACCAATTGTGTTCTTCATAGATCGGAGCCAATTTTGAAATTGCTGGAAATAAAAAACTTCATCGAAATGCAAACTTTGCGAGGAAAATGAATCTTAATGGTTTGATAAAATAAAGATTTGGTTTTATAATGTAAAAAAAAAAAAAAAAAAAAAAAATAATGAATAATTTAATGATTAGATAGAAAGTTTTTAATTTTTTTTTTGATGTTGTTCAAAATTTTTAATTTTGAAGATTTGAAAATTTTTTTTATAGTTCGTATTGTAAAGATAATTTGATATTCCAAAAATTTCTTAATTATTTTGGCGTGGAATGACTTTTGTAGATATTTTAATTTTTTTTTTTGTTTAATTTAAAACTTTAAAAGTTCATAATAAGAAGGGATGTAGTAAAGTTTTACAGAAATCTTTTAATTTTGAAGTTATCAAAGTTTTTAATGAAAAATTCACATTATTGAGATTGTTAGAAATTTTGAATTTTTTTTTAATTATGCGAGTGGAAAATTAATACTTGAACATCATCTTGAAATCTTTCTTTCTTTTTTTTTTCTTTTAATGAAATATAATTTTTTAATGTATCAAAGATGGTCAATTCACTTTCGTTCGAATAAAATAATACCTCAATATCAGCTTGAGAAATATCGTTTTTGTGCTCCAGAGATCTTCTTGAGAACGAAGAATCATTCACTGACACTTTGCAACTTCTCTTAATCTTACATCCATCTGTTCCGCACGGTTTTATAATTTCTGCGATACAAGTTTGCATTTGTGGACACATCCATCCGCGACAATGTTTATTTTCTTCGTTTTCTGAAGAACAAAAAAAAATGAATTTTAATCTAGACACAGATTGTTATAGGCTAGCCAAAAAAATTAATTTGCATTAAATGTAATCAATGCAGACATTGTTTAAATTCAAGTTTCGTTTTAGTAAAAAAAAAAAACAATATTTTAAATATTTTTTACAAGAGTTATATATTTTTAAAATTCAAGCTTTTGAAAATTATTTATTATATCAATTTTAAATTTTCGAAATTTTCTCAATAATCAAAAGTGATTTTTTTGAAATATTCGAATGTGAATAAATTTCTCATAATTATTAACAATTAATTTCTAAACAAGAATCCTAGAATTCAAAACTTTCTAAAAAATTTTACCCTTTTCAATGATGCAGTCTGGAGTGTGTTTACATGGTGGATTTGAACAGTTGTTCTCAGGTCTTCGTAAGAAGCATTCATACTCTGACTGACAACCAAGAGTACGACATTTTCCAAACCAAATTTGCATTTCTGATGAAAAAATATTTATATAAAATGCTTAAACCTTTTCGAAAATATGTGTTACAGTTGTTAAAGGCGGCACCTTTATTTTTGATGCAGCTTCTTAACAATTTGCAAGGAGGTTCAGCGCAAAACGACTCTCTCAAGACGCAGTGGGTTCCTTGAGGACACTTGAATCCGGCACAAGAAGGTGGTCCCTCGTGATACTCTTTCAGAGACACGCATCTTACTATCTGTTGCTCACATTCTAATTGATATTAAATTCAATACTTATTTAAATATAATTTATTATAACATGAATCTTTTTATCTTTCATTAATTATTTAATGTGAAATATTTTTTTCAGAAACTTGACTGATCAGTTTGATTTCTCGTCTTGGTTTATTTTTTACCAACTTATGAAATATGAAAATGTACACGAACTCACTTTCATCCCAACGACAACGGCGGACTTTCATCATGCATGTGTATCCATTGGTGCAGTATACGGCATCACAGCTAGAAGGACCCTTCAAAGATTCTCAAAAGACACGAATGCGCATAAAAATAAAGAATAGAAACTTGCATATGAGAAATCTTTTACAATAATTTAATAATTTATCTACAATATGCAAGGAATAAAATTTCCATTAACTCAACTCATTTATGCGGTACTTTCTCACTTAGATTAAAAATAATAATAATAACTTTTCAATAATTGCGAACCTTAAAGAGACAAAATTTTTATTTCTAAATATTAAATATTTCTATTTAAAAGAGAGAAATAATTCTTGTTCAAAGGCGAAAACAAAATTTCCATTGCTTGTAAAAAAAAAAGAAACTTGAAGTAAGAAATCAAAAATTATAAAATTTCTCAAATTTACTTTCGTAACATGACTATTTCTCCAAACATTAAATCTATATTTCTTTTATATTTCAGATTCCCTTGAAAGGATATCTCTTAGAGCACCTCGTAATACAGGTTCCAGAGGGATGCATATCATCCAGAAATTTCATTTCTCCTTTACATCGAATAATCCAAAGTCTACCGCATCCCTGTGCAAAGGGATCAAACATCTCAACGCGAGACAATGAATTTACAACTTAAACAACTGTTTCAGATCCATTTACAAAACTGCATTCGCCGTTAATTGTTCTTTGTGCGCCTCGTTCAGGGCCCTTAATTAAATTTCATCGAGTAAGATATCGTTGTCGAGACGCTTACCTGTACGAGATTTCGAGCAGTAGAGCATAGTGGGACAAGGTGGATTTTTGCATCGAAATTTTCTGTGCACGCAGTGCTCGTCTTCTTCGCAGTGTAAGTACGGGCATCCTCGATGAACAGGTGCCTGGATCAATTCTGTGTATAAATTATTATATAAGTCGTCACAATTCAAAATTTGTTAACCTTTGGGAGAATATTTTGGAAAATTGAATTGTCGTGTGTTGAAAAATATATTGTCATATTTTTTAAAAATTTTTATTGTCGATTTTTAAAAAAGGATAAATTTTTGGAAAATTAAATTCATATGTGTGTAAATATGGAGTATAAAATGAATTGAAAATTTATTAATCCGTTGTCTTACGTTTCAGATACCTGGTATAATGTTTTATGAAAGTAGAATATTTAGCAAAACAATAAGAGGATATAAAAGAATGGATAAGAAGATATTTCAATAGTTATTTTTCAATTACTTTTAACAACGAAGAATATCATTATGTATGGAAAGTTTTGTTTATTTCTAATTTTTTTATGTAAAGTGGAAATTTAAAAAATTAAAAAAAAAAATTCAAGGAACCGAATGAACTCACCTTTTCCGAAAAAAGCCTGAAGATGAACAGCCATGATCAATAGCAAGAGAGAAAATAGTGTGAAGTATGTGAATTCGATATACTTTGGTTCCATAATGATTGGAACATGATACCGTACGTCGTTCGATGGCGACTGCACCTGAATCAAAGCAACCGAAGCAATTGATATGGATAAATTGTGTTTCGATTTAACCTGAGTAACTGGAAACTGAAGAGAACAATCGGTTAGAAGCTTACTCACTCGATGCATTATAATAGCTATTCATCATCTATTTACGAAGATTATATAACGAGTAAAAAATTGGAGACAAATTATAAATTAAAATAATTTGATATAAATTAATTTTCAAGTTTAAAAAAAACTAATATATTAATCCAAACTTGATTATATTACTGGAAAATAAATAAAATTACAAAATGAGTAATGTTGAAAATTGATATATATATATGTATAAATTAAAATGAAGAAAAGTAAAAATTTGATATAATGAATTATTTTTCGTCTTAGGATTAAAAGGTAGAATTAGTTCTTGAAAAAGTTTTCTTGATGAATAAATTTTACGATCACCATAAAATTATAGAAAATATTCGACTATTTATTTGTAACATATTTAAGTATTTAATACATTAAAAATTAACATATTTGAAAGCACATAAATTATGCAACATTGTAATAGTTTAAGATAATACATGTTTAACATTATCTTGTTCATTACAGGAACAATTATTTTCTTCTTTTTTTATACAATTATTTTCTTCTTTTTTATACTATTTTCTAATTGCATGAATATTCGTAGCTATGATAGTAAGCTCATGTTATATTAATAATATAAATTTTTTTGTATGCTATTTCAATATAACATTTATCTATAAAATTATTAAATAAAACGAAGAAACTAAGTTTCAATATCTATTTGAAGATATGTACATTATGATAATATAGTAATTTATTTAAATTAATCAAAATACATTAAATAAAAATTTTTTATCTAATTTTTAAAAAAAATATACATATAATATTTTTAATATCTTTTTAAACAAATTTTTTTAATTTTAATTAAAGCCACAATCAAGAACGTTTAATTATACCGACTAGATATTTTATAAAAAATTATAAATTTATAAGGAATATAATTTTACGTCATTTTTAAATAAATTACAATCAGTTAATACATTTCAAATTTCCATATTCATCATAAAATATTTATCTAGTCAATTTAAAAAAAAAAACATACTTTGATCATGGCCGCTATTTTTATAACTATAATCAATTCACAGTCGTTGAAATACATATTTTATAATAATATAAAATTAATTCATTTCTTTTTCAATTCAGATTAATGAATTACGAACAAACGCTGAGAAATATTCTTTGCGATTGACATACAACCTGCTTGTATTAGTTTCTATCAAAGACACGATCGATTTTCTATACACTAATACATTGTACCATCAATAAGTAACAAGAAATCTTCCATTTGATTGATATATACATAAGCACAATTCTATTTCAATTTTTTTTTTAAAAAGAATTAGTTAGTTTCTGATAAATCTCTTTTACTATAATTTGAGATTTTCTTAATTCAATCTTTTATTTTTAAGAAATTAATTTTTTTTTATAAAATGATCTTTTTGATTTTTATAACAAATTTTACTATTTTATTAATACATTATATAGAAATCATGAAAAATCTTATTTTTTTAAAAATAATTATTTATTTATTTTTTATGATGTTATGACTACGATAATAGAAAAAAAGTATTTATATTTTTTTCTCATTTTTTTGCAATAAATTTATACAAAAAATATAATGCATAATAAAATACTAATACAAGAAATTCAAGAATTAAAGAAAAAGAATTATAGAAATTATACAAATATATTTGTACACTTGTAATTCAAAAAAAAAAAATTGCGAAATTGTGTACAAAAATGCATAAATATTTTGACTATAAAATTCTTGAATTTTTTATATTATTTCATATTAAATTATTGCAAAAAATTATAAATATAGATGTAAATATTGATTCATTATAAATTTGTGAAAAATAATTTTCCATCAAATATTTTTTGAAAATAATTTCTAAATCTTCCTAAAATCTTCGACAATTTCATTTATTACCATATAGAAATCACGAAGCGAATATTTCCAACTTGGAGAACAAAGTAATTCCTTGATGCATAGCCAAACGCGACCAACTGTCATGGCTCGTTACGCGGTGCTCTTGACTCGTAATTGTAACAATCCGGCTAACGCACTCGTGAACCCTGCATTATAATCCAAAGTGACTTCTGTATACACGTAATCCTCTCTATGATCGTGAAACTTGTCCGCTTCGTCAGGACCTGAGACCAGGGCACCATATAGGATTTGAGGATTTGGCGCGTCTTTGTCGAATTCGGACCATCCGCAAATAGCAGGTCTATCGGGACATGATGATGCAGCATGGTGTGGTTGTTTTGGAGGATTTCGACCCCATCCAACTACGTAACTTCTACCTGATTAAGAAATAACTTCTATTTAATTATAATTGTAGCTGGAATTAATCGAGAATTTTGCAGTAAAAGAAGTGCAGATCTATTTTTCAATTATAGGTAAATTGAAAGATTTTTTATAAAATTACTAATTTGATTTAACGTTAAAAAGAAAATATTGGTTAAAAAAATATGCAGATTCTTAATATATTTATGAAATATCTTTGATAAGTCGATTCTAGAAGTTAAATTAAACAAAAAAGTTGATATATAAAAAAACTGTTCAAATTTATTTATTATTATATTATTTATAAGCATTTAAAGTTTGTATTAGATGAAAATTGAAATAAAAATGGCTTTATTTCTATTTTATATTATGCCGCTGTTTCACTTTATTAATTTTGTAGGTTATGAACTTACCGCCACCTCCTAACATATAATAAATTTGTTGCTCAGCAAATTCACGATATTTTTGGGAATCTCCGATGCCGGATGAGTCGGCAGCCTCGAGGCAAACGAACGCCACATTTGCTGCGTGACAAAGAGTGCCAAACTTGTCAATGTACAGCAATCCTTTAGGTGTACGTTTTTGTTGGTATACTGAGAAATCGCAAAAAGCTCGTGCCGCGTTCTGATATTCCGGCTGCCCTGTCATCTGGGCTAATAAAACCTGTAAAAAACCAATAAACTAATAAAATTAATTTTAACTACATCAAATAGATAAAGAAGATATTTTATATTTTTAATTATAAATTTACCTGAACTCCAGCGACTTTTTTATTATAAAAGAATTCATTGGGTCTCTCTTTAAGATGGAAATGTTGATAATGATGCTCAGCCTCTTCAAGATACATCGTATCATTTGTCGCTTTGAAAAGCCATACGGCTGCCCAGGCTAATTCATCGCCATAATCAGTGCTCTCGTAATATTGAGCTGCACCACGAATTGCTTCGTGATAAAGTCCACGATATTTGCTAGCGAACTTGTATAATTCTTTCGCGTGTTTTAAGCAGTTGGCGCTATATTCTGGATTGTAGTTACGGAATACAATGCTAGAGGCCGCGAGAGCAGCTGCGGTTTCGCCTGCTAGATCAGAACCTAAAGAAGTTATTTTGACTTAGACGTGTAATAATTATAAAGAATAATAAAATTAGTGTTATAATAATAATAAATATTATTTGTGAAAAAAATCATTGTGTAAATGTGAAGGTGAAATGAATAAAAAGAATGATGTGATCATGAATGAAACAGAAGCCAGTAATCAACTCTATCAAGGTTATAGGTTAGATTTCTCAAAAGTTAGACATTCTTAATTATATAATTATATAATAATAATAAAAAATAATAAAATTTCCATTTTATTATAATTGATATTATTTTATTCCATAATTTTCTATATTTAAAGAAGATATTTTTAATTATAAATTTTTTTACATAAAACAAAAAATCTTTAGATTTTTTAGTCTAATGATGAATATGCTTAATATTCTATATTGCTACCTAAATTTATATTACATAGCTACGTTTAAATAAATATTTCTGCATATTCGCTATCAGATATAGTAAATAGCTACGAGAAATGCGACTTGTGATATCTGTTTGATGAAAGTTTCGCGGAAAATTATGAACTTTCGGTAAATTCATGTTATACTGGTTGCTCTCTCAAACTGTGAACTCAGTAAAATTCGCTCATTATATTGCCTGGGGTTCATTTCAAATTAATAATATGTAGTATATTTGCAATATATGTATATTGAATAGGATTTTTCTTAAAAGGATTTAGTAGGAATATGGAATAATTCATAATAGAACTTACAAAATTAGTTAATAGAAAAATAAAAAAATTATTTATAAATTTTAATTTAAATTTTAACCTCACTTCTAATTCTTTATTTTTATTAAAAATTAATTTTAACTGAAAAATTATTTTTTGAATTAATATAATTTAATGAAAAAAAAATTGTATAAATTTATTTGAGTTTATTTTAAAGATTGAAATCGAATAATATTCGTAAAACATGATTATGATTGGGATTATGAATGCCAGATTATTAAGTATGCTGGATTATTAGATCATTGAAATTTTAATGTTATATTATCATACCAGGATGGTCCGGATCGATTTTATAGGCAGGTCTAGTAGTATTCAGTTCTTCTGGTCTTCCCCAAAACGTGTGATCCAATGAAAAATCACCAACTTGTCCATAAAAGACATATTCGCTCACATGACATTTGATGAAATAATCGGTAGCCCATTTAATGGCTTTACGAAGTTCGTCGAGTTGACCAGCTGCATTATAAGCTTCTGGCCAGCTAACAGCACCCCATGCTAATAGTGTGGTTGTCGAAGCCATTGTAAATCCGAATTTTACAAAATCGCCAGCTAAAATATATTTACAATTTTGTAATACTACTACTAAAAAAAAATAATTTCATGAACATTAAACTATTGCATACATAAGTTTAAAAAAATTTAATTCTTTAAAAGAATGTTGAAAAATATTTGGATGATTTTTTAATTTATTTATGTATTGATTTTAAAAATTAAGATTCACTAAATGTTTTTTTCAAATTAAAAATAATTAGTTTTGCATTAGAAATTCTTTTGATTCTTATTCATTTAATTAAATGTATATAATTATCTAGATTGATCGTCTATGTATTGTACATTTTCAAATACAAAATTAAATCTTTCGCATTTCGATAAATAAAGATTAACTAAGATTTTCCTACATGAACTTTTTTTACCATTTTAACGTTTATCACTCCTATGGAATGCATATTTTGTAATAATTTAAAATTTGTCACGATATTAAGTTAGACATGAAATTTCATCTATAAAACTTCATTTCCAATAATTGTGTCTTCATTTGATTATTCTATCATCGTTCAATCGATCGAATTCGTAAATAATTATTTCCAAATACCATCGTAATAGCCTCCAGTCAAATCTTCTCCATTCAGTCCACGATCGTCGAGAGCCGAGTCCCTTCTCCATGGGATCCGATTATTTTCAGGGAGTTTCCCTGATCGTTGGGCCTCGTAAAACAAAAGCGAAAGCTCCAAGACACGAGCGTAATCGTTCTCGTCTTCGATGGGTTTCACGTAATACGGCGGGTTTGCGTTTATCGTGCCGATCAAGGCTATCGATGTTATCACGAGAGTCTGTAACGTGAGCCAATTATTGAATTACATTTTATGTAAATATAGAGATTGTACATGATCGTTCATGGAAATAAATGATTTTTTTTCATTCAATTTTCTTTTCTATGTAGCATTGAAATTAAAATTGAAAATTGAAAATTAAAAATTGAAATTTAAAATTCAAGTAATGTAAATTATAAATAAAATAGATACATATTTTCTAATTATGGATAAAATTTTTTATTAAAATAAAAAAGAAAAAAATTTTAATTAATTATATTTTTTAAAATAAATTTCTTTGAATTAATTTTAAAATAGATATATGATACTTTTTAAGGAAAGGATTTTCCACGAAATTTCACAAAATTGACATATTCTCGTCACTACTAGAATTATGACGAAACTACAAGTATGACTGCAGTAAATTCGCAAGGCACGTACACATGTTGTACGTGATGGACTTTAGTATAAAGGCCACCTAAGAAGCAACAGCTAAACTTTTGTTATGACCTTAGGTAGTCGATAGAAGAAAAACATTCGATAGAAGCCACTCCTCTTTTCAATTCAATTGCGGAAGAATAGTCGATTTTTATCTCTATCGTAAATTTACTTTTACTTACTAGAAAAAAATATTTTTAAATTTCCAAAGTATTATTCTCAATTACTCGTATCGAATAAATATATACATTAATATTTAATCATTTTGTATTTTATTTTGTTTTAATATTAATCGGAAATTATTAATTAAAATTATATATATATATTTGAAACAATTATCTTTTTATTTTTGGATAAATAGATAATTTCTATCAACTTTATTTAACTATGAATTCTAAAAATTTTTAAATCTTATCTTCAATAAATTTTAACGATATACGAATTCATCTTAATAGAATAACTAGTATATTTTCAATCTCACAATTGTAAAGCAACCTAAAATATCACTAAAATTGTTTGAAACTTTAAATAGCAAATATATGCCAATTTTAAAAAGCATAATAAAAAAAAGAGAAAAAAATTAAATAAAATTAGATTATTAATTATTAAATCAAAATATTTAAGTTAAATTATTTTTATTTTTTAAAAAAACAAATAAGATAGTCAAAAAATTTCACTTGTCAAACTAGCAATTACAAATGTAAATTTTAAATATAAAATAAAGTTAATTCAAATAAATAAAAAATAAATAAAATAAAATTTTTAATTCATCAAACCTTGAAACCGGCACTATTTCAACTGTTCAGAAGTTTTAAGAAACGCCTCCTTGGACACTTGCCGCAGAACAAAAGTATAAAAGTGACGTCGATAAATGTCGATATCGCAGCATGACATATCGATGGGGAATAAAATTCCGCGTCCATATTCCTCGATATCAGCAGGTACGTGAAATGAGTTTGGAACCGTGTTTCGTCCGATGCTACGTGTACCTCGTAGATACCTATCGTTACGTTCTTTCCAAGAAAATTCTCAAGGTTCGTCGACCATATAATATCTGTATGACAAACGCCAATACCCTGTGCAAACACCGAGCTTATTGTAAACTCGTGTACCAGCATTTTTACCACGGCGGCAAACGATGAAATTTGTCCACACGCGGCTCGCTTCCTTAGCGGACTTTAATATTTGCGATCTTACGCGGAGATATGTACTATAGTATGTACTACGTTTCGAGACGTTAAGCTGCGTTCTCATTGGAGAAACAAAGTGGAATTTTTTGTCAATGTTTCTTCACGTCTGTACAATCACAATACTGTGTACTCTCGTTGATCTAACTGGTTAGCATGATTACTAAGTACTTGTCTATTATTGAATTTTATAGATATAAAAATTGCCGTCTATTGCTAGTGACAAAAAAATTGTCATGTTATATATTGCTAATAAAAAGTACTATCTGTCGCTAATAATGAAATAGTTTGTTCTAGGCTAGTAAGAAATAACTATTGCTTATCAAGGTGTTAGTAACAAAAATGGCTGCGTGTTACTAGTAATAATAATTACTAATTTTAAAGTTAAAGTCGTTGTTGTTAGTGATAAAAATTACAACTAGTTACTTATTGCTAATAAGAAAAATTTTTTGTTTTTGTCATTATTAACAAAAATTATTGCTATCATATATTTTCATGCATCGAAGTTAAATTTGACGAATTAATAAATGCTTTTTTGATTTATTCAAATGGAATGTACGTAAGAGTAATCCCGTTCGAAGGACGATCCGATCAGACAGTAAGAATGCAGACTCGCGTGATGGTAATACACGTCTGCCTAGTACGACATGGGGACCGGAAATCGCTGCTGTTACTTCCGGTGACACTAAGCAGTCTACGGTTCGTCAATGTCATGGATTTACACTGACAAGACGGAGAGAAAATTCGATTTCTTTTCGAAAATTTGAACATATGTTCGATAAAATTAGAAAATCTATTAAATTTTTAAAGAGATTTAATTTTAAATTCAAATGATCTTTTATAACAAAAATATTTCTTAACCATCTTAGATTATAATTATAACATTTATTTTATCATTTAATAATTTAAAAAAAATTGTATTCTGATCTTTTTATTTTTAAAATTTAATCCTTCCAAATATTCAAGAAATCAATAGAAAAAATTCTTTTTTCATGGAAAAATCTGTTTTATCGAAAAAAAATATATTTATTATTAATTATTTTTATTGAATAAGTAATTTTAATTTTTATTATGTCGTTTATACGCAATATCGAGCATGAGAGATTAAATTCATAGAATTCTTGAAAGATCATCGACCGCATTAAAAATTAATTTTTTTAAAGTTCAAGATAACTATTTCTTACAGAGTGAGCGAAATTTACTATCACTTGACAAAGATGAGACGAATGATTTTTCGGCATGCGATTTCACGCGGGTCGATTCGTACGCGTTGCATCGCGCGAACCGGCAATAAGTATTCAAAACGATGTTTCGCGTCGGCATCTCGCTCGATGAGCAAGCACACACGTAAGTACATTCGCTAAGAATCGAATAAACATGACGTAACACGTGACGGAGACCATAGAAAAAGAATTTGATAAGTCACATTTTCCAATTTCTTAATTTTATTAGAACAACAAAACTCAGCAAAATAATTTTTTTTTTATATTTTTTTTGTTTTATCATTATTGAGAAATATTTTTTAAAAAATTATATAATATTCGAAATTTTGAAATTTTTTTAGAAATTCAAAAAATTACGAATTTTCGAATTATGTAAATTACGCGATCAATTGTACATTAATGGCTATTATCACTCACCGTGACACAGGTGACGAACATGTTTGAATCCATACTCGATTTTCCTCCCACAACTCTTTTCATGGCATACAGACGACTGATAATCACCTTTTCGTTAAGATTAATGTGAAACACATCTCGAGATGTCGCATGTCGATTATTCACGTGCACTTCTTCTCCATCAAATCTTAGATTTCTGTGAAATCGTTTTTTTACCACGAAGATTTTTTTTTCTTATTTAGGGTATTTCCAATATACAAATTTTAAATAATGATCAGAACAATTAAATTTATCCACCTTGTTCGTAGTTTGATGATGTCTTCATTGATTCTATAATATTAAAGAAAAAAAAATTGAGAATTTGTTAAAATAAATTTGTTTCAATATAAAACAATTTATTTATTTAAAGAAATTTATACATTTACAGAAATTTATACAAATTTTTAAAAAGATTTTATTTATTATGATTCAAATTTTACCTCACGAAACTGTTATTATGTAATTGTTAATATCGAACATGAAAAACTTTAAAGACATTTTTTTAAATTATTCATATTTTCTTTATTCTTTTTTCAAAATATAAAATAAATTTGAAATAAGATATAAAAAGTAATTTTCTTCATAAAAATTCACACAATTCGCATCTCATTTAGTAACTTTGCACATTTTCATAAAACGCTTCTAACAAATCCATCGACTCGAGAAGCGATAATGTATCATTGTTTCCTCCGTTAAGTTTTTCTTACTTTACGTAAGAACGAGAATAGTTTTAAAACGTATTATTAATAATAAATCAATTAGACGATAATTGTTTTCAAGCAAGAAGAACAATTTTAAATTCACTTGTGATGAGAAAAATCTTTATTCGTATATTCGAATTTAAAAACAAAAGAAAACGATAAATTTGAGGTTAGATTTCTTTAACATACAAGATGTTTCATTCAACAAAGAAACTTGTAAAGTAATTGTTGAGACAAGATTTTTGTAATTTAATGGTTGGTTTTATCTCTTCGTATAAAAAATTAATCTTTATATTTTTTTCATTATTCTAAACTCGATTTGTGGTGTTAATTCGCAATTGTTGAGGTTCCAATTTCTGGGTAAGCAGATAAATATTATAACATTGTTTTTTTGGAATTATTATTTTTATATGCGTAATTTTATTAATAAATCAGTTAATTATATTATTTTTTAAAGATAATAGGTATAAAATAATGATAATAATTATTTAATGAAGTGAATATATATATCATTTTTAAATTATATTAGATTTTGCATTTAATTTTGCATTTTTTATTTATTTATTAATTCAAAACATAAGTGAAATTTAGTTATCTCAGAATTAAATATGTCATATCAACAATAATGTATTACACTTTTGATAATTTATATTAAATTTAATTCAACTAAAAAATATTATTAATAATAAAATATTTTTTGTTAATTGAAATCCAATTCAGATTAATTCATTATTTTTTTAAATAGATATGACTTATATTTTATACTAATTTATTTTATACTAATTTATATATATATATACTTACATGCATAAAAATATTAAAATGTTACTAATAATCTTTAATTATTCTATCTTTAATCTTTTATCTTTAATAAACAATTTTACAATAATCCATTCAAAATATCAAAGGTAGTTCAAATTTTATAATTAAAAATATTTTTTAAATCAAATCTATTTAATTATTCTATTTTTAATTAATAATTTCACAATAATTTTTTCAAAATATTAAATGTAATTTAGAATTTTCCAATTAAAAATACTTTTTATATCTAAATTTACAATGTATTAATTTATAATATATTACATTTACAGGGAAATATATTATATTTTAAAACTTTCAGGTTATTTTTAATTGTAAGTGATCGTGAAGTGATCACGTTCACTCAATGCCGGTAAAATATTTTTCCACTTCCTAGAAGTGAATCTGAAAAACATTCTACAAAAGAACCGACATTAATTTCACGATAAGATAGGACGTAAGTTAAAAAAGGAAGATTCGGACGCCAAGTGCGTTATTTGCATTCCGCCATAGAGATTTCTCAGTAAAACGATCTCGCGGAGTTATCCAGGAAGTCGAAATTACAGGAAGTTTGGAAACTGTACGTTTACCGTATATTTTACATACTAAATATTTTGTCTGCACGTTTCGACTCGTTAAATAATGTTAATAAAAATCGATGATCAAGAGACGAAACAAATGTCTTGAACTATTTTTTCGTTTTGTTTCTTTTATTAGAAGAATCCAAAAAAGAAAAAGATTTTTCTGAAACTTATGGAAAAGTTGTGAAAAATGTGAAAAAAATTTTTTTTTGAAAATTGTGGAGGAAATTACGAAAATGCTCAATATTCACATTAGTTAATTTTTGTTTTATTATTGTTATTATTAAATCAATATTTTTTTTATTATTATAAGTAACTTTTTAAAGGATATATTGAAAAATTATTAATTTGTGTAAATTAATATACAATTTTTTTTAAAGCAGAATAAGTATATTTTTTATTTTTTTTTTGAAAATAGTTTAAAATGAAGATATTTTATTATTTATGAATTTTGGGATAGATATATTTAAGCGTACGTTTTACATAATAAATTTGTAATTTTAAATATTAACTATTTTCTTTTTTCTTTCAGAAAATTTGATAGCTATGTTTTTTTTAAATGACAATTACACGTGTCGTAATCGGAACGGAAACGAACGTGAAAGATGCAGGAAGCAAAATCTATGTGAAATTGTCAAGTAGATAGACTGAATATGTCAGTTCGATATAAGATAATGATCGGTTACACGTGGCAACTAGCATTATAATTACGGATAGAATTTCATCTGTCAGAAAAACAAGAATTTTTTTACTGGATATGCCTCTGTGATTTCACTTATAAAGAAAGGAATAAATTTATAAAATAATTATAAAATATTTAATTTTTATAAAGACTTCAATTTATGTATGAAAAATTTTAAAATTAATTTTAAAATTATAAATGTAACATTCAAAAAAAAATAAAAAGTATAAATTATTAAAAATTGAATGTTGCATAATGTGGAAATTTAGAATTTCAACATTAAATTTTAATATTTTTTAAAAAAATTTATTTCTGTAATTTTTGTATATAAACAATTTAATATATTGAAAATTTAATATCGTGGAAATTCTTATATATCAAGTAATTAATATGTGATTCTATAAATAATTCTATCTTATTTCAGTGCACTCGTTGCATTTATCACACGAGTAGAGTTTCGTTGATACCAGGGTTATTCTTTGTTATTTAGCTGTCGATTTCGCGTGAGTCATCGAAATATGCATATTGCATATAAATACGTATGGAAGATTCTTCGATGCTCATCAATCCGACATTTTTAATGCAGACTACTATGTTTATCATTGATTAATTTAACGTGATTTTAATTAGGAATATTAAACGCCAAATAATTAAATATATCCACTAGAGGAAATATTAAATTTAAAATGATAATTTATAAATAATAAACTGTCTTCGATAATTTTTAATATTTTCTCTTCATAAAATATTATATTTATCTTTCTGATGAAATTTTTTAAATGCAAATATTAATATTTCTATTCTCGTTATTACGATTACTCTCGTTATTATTAATAATAAATATTTCTATTTTTATACGAACAATCAAAACATCCATGATTTATTATAAAATTATTCCAGATGTTACTATAACAACTAATTTTTCATTAAATTAAATTTAAATATCTGTGAAAAAGCAACGGTATTTCTTATTCTTCAATAATAAAAATTATTAAATAGATCAAAGAAATTATATAACCTGATTGCTCCTACAATTAATTTTACGTCGATAATCATCTCCAAGATATTTCATACGATCTCCAACCGAACAAGCAAACAGTTTATTCTCCCTCAAATATCTGCTCAAATTCGAAAAATCATAACTTCATATTTATTTCTCCCAATTGAAACACCAGTTAATAATTTTCTCCTTACTCACCTTTCTCTCCCTCCATCAAACAAATTCACTCTCTCCCGTCTAATAAATCAAAAATCCATTTTTACATCATGATAAATTTCCACGACGATTTTTAAAACAACGATTCACAAAATTTATCGAGCAGTAAATCTTCATAGGTGAAGAGACACTCGGACATTACGCCGTGTAAATTCGAGGTAAATGCACTGGTCAGCCAGAAACCCGGTGAAAAAGTGTATTTCGAAAGTGTAATCGATTTCGATAGTGTGGATCCACGATTCAATGATCGATGCCACCCAGTGATCGATTATGTGTCTGACTGACTGACTTACTGACTGACTGACTGACCGCCGATTGTGACTTGCCGGCGATCTTCCAGCAAAGGACGAACAGGTGGGGAAGGAAGTGGGGGCTGATCGAAAGACCGGAGAACGAAAGTACTCGTCTCGCATTTAATTGTTCGGGACATCTGTGCGGCGAGAGAAAGACGCTGGGAAAGTGTGGAACGATCGAAAAAATATATGCGGTAGGAGATGAATGAAATTTCGGATCGAAAATGGATGGAGATAAAAAATTGAAGAAATTACTTTACTCTTAGGATCGATGTATCATAAATAAGTAAATTTGAAATTTTAACGTGTAATAATTAAAAAAAGAAAAAAAGAGTGACGTATTCTTCGTTTGATTCGAAATAAAATGGAAATGAAATCGAAGTAGGTGAGTTTCGTGCGAAAGGAAGAATATGATGAATATAATGAAAAATTGAATTTGGGGAATATGAACTATGATTATGAAGAAATGAAGGAAAATTAATGTTGAAAAATTAGGCGTATGAAGGTATTGTTCAAATTAAATAAGGAAATAAATTAATAAGGAAAGATCGAAGTAATAGTTTCAAAGAAATAAATTTAATGTAAGAAACGTATATATGACGCTGATCTCGTAGAAATAACAAACGGGTGACGCAAAATAGTAAAATTATATACAAACTGGATATCGTACGAGCATTGAAGAAATGGAAATAGAATTATGAGAATCGCAACATCGTAACATCATAATTTTATATTTTATTGCATACGAATAATTGAATGGATTAAAGTTCATTCCGGATTTAAAAATAACAACTAGATAAAATTTACAATTACGATAATTCGAATTATGATTAAATAATATCATTGGAAAAAATTTCTTTCTTATCTAATTTTTAAAAATTTTTAATTCTACAATTTTTTATAAAATTAAAAATCTCACAATTCTGAAAATGAATTGTTAGATCATTGCATTTAATTACTGGAATACCTTAATTACACCAGAAAAACTTGTAAACGCGAACGGAAACCCATGCGATTCAAAGACGTCGTTTTGGATTTAGTCGGTCACTTTCACTCGTCACGTATCCTCCATTTTTAGTGAATTTTTCTCCTCTTTTTTTTCTTGTCAAGAAGCGGGCAAAATTAATTAAAATCTCCGCTTGGACGACGAGGAGTAACAAGTTGTTGCACTTGTTAAATTATTTTGTCAATTTTCATTTTGAAAATTTGTCTTTTCAACCATTGTTCATGTTTATTTAATTATTTAAATTTAGCAAGTTTTTAACTTTAAAATTTCCGATGTTACTTTTCCTGATTTTCACTTGGATTTATTTTGTGCTTTTTAGATTTCATCCATGTTACGTAGATTTCTAAAAATTTTGAAAAAATATATCACTTATTAGTATCTTTATTTTATTGTACAATAATATTTTGATTTAATCGTTTAAAGTTTCTTTCAATAAAAATTAAAATAACAAATAAAAAAGGATTGAAAAAATAAAAAAATAAAATAAATAAATAGCGAATTTTTAAAGTTTATAAAATATATTTCATATTTAAAAAAAAAGAAAAAGAAAATACATATACATTTGAGGCGATCAGAATTTTTATCGTTATCACGTACGGTATGCATCGCGGATTCTATATAAATATTTTTCCACGTACGACCGGTTATAATCAATTACATTTGCTCCAATAAATCGCAAACACGATTTTATTCCATCATTTAAATGAAGCAATTAAAAGAACGCAATATACTTCGTTAAATTATTTTCGCAAAAAAATCGACTTTTTCCAGAAATATCATTAAGGAAACGCAATAAAATTATTATATTTCGTACAATTATTATTTTCTTCTATAATTATATTATTTTATTTTATATTTACATATTTTTTTCATAAATGTGCAAATTTTCTATTAAATTTTATTAAAATTTTCTATTAAAGCTAAATAATTAAAAATATTTCAAAAAAATCTACATAAATATATATATTATTATTTTAAGTATATATTATAAATTCTGAAAAAAGAATATTTTTTTACAATTTTATCATTATTACTATTTGCTTTTATAAATTTAAAAAAAAAGAAAATAAATTTCTTTATAAGTACTTATTATAAAGTATTCTATAATATATTGTTTCTTATATTAAATATACAACGCTATATTGTATCTTATACAAAAATAATATCATTTTATGTATAAGTATGCATATGTAAATGTTTTCTTGTAAACGTTGTAACATTACAGATTACACAATAATTATGAGAGATATCTTCTCTGTGTTAATTATTTTTTACATGTATAAACGTATCGTACATTGCACATAAACCGAGCCTATTTCCAACGTGGTGTGGAGATAAAAAGAAATTGTACTTTCAAAAATTGAAAGTGTTTATTTCGTTCTATGTACTTACGTGTTCTAACCTACTTTCGAGGCAGTAATTACAAATATAAGAATTAGTTGTGTAAGGATAATCGTGTAGAACTGGATTGTTTTGCGCTCGAAACGAAAATCTATGACTATTTTAACTCTTATATCATTTTAACGATAAAAGTGATTTCTTAAAGAAGAAAAGAGTATCTCGAAAGAAAAGTATTCTAATTATTTCCAGGAAATAATATCTCTTATAAATAATTAAGTTACATATAATACATTATATCATTATAATTAATATATTATATAACAATTTATTATAATTCAGGATTATTGAATATCTAATAAAATAATAAATGTTTTAATAAAAAACTTAAAAAATAACATGCAGAATTTTAAAAGAAAATAACATGTATATTAAAATTACAATCAAAATTATTTTAAAATTCTTAAGATTATGTTCTTTCGTGTACGATCAATTTATCAACTATACAAATTTATTCATAACCAAGAATTTATCCAAGTAAATATCATCTATTTAATCGCAAAAAATCGCATTTATTGTAAGTATTCACAATTAAAAGTATAAAATATTATTAATTTCAAATTGATCCGATAAAATTCGAATGAAATCGTCACGAATCCAGAAAACTCGAACTTTGAAACGAAAAAATTTAAATGGATCAGATAGATTAGGTTATAGTAGATTCGAAATGATTCTGCATATTTATATCTCTTAACGTTTTTAATCAATTATATATAATATAATGAATAAAAAAATAATTGAATGAAAAATAACTATTCTACGCAAAATTCTACAAAATACACAGTTAAGAATCTATCAAGAAATATATAAAACAAACAAGCATATAAAAGATAAATAGAGATTCTTATAAAAATATAAAACGTGTATAAATATGCATTTCCAATAAAAAGTTTGGAATTATACTTTAAGTAATATTAAAAATATTCAAGTTAATTTAATGATTGAATTAGATATTATCTAATACTGACTCTATGAAATTTTGGCAGTTATTTTATCTTAAGAATTTAGATTTTTTCCACGGAATTAAAATAAATTTTTAAAAATGTATAAAATATTTATAAAATTAATTTCGATTTAAAAAAAATATAAAAAGGTTATGTTAATATATTCAAATTATATGTCGGAAAAAAAAATTGCGATGCGGATGTTTCATCTCTCTTATTCCTTCCAGCAAATTTTCTTCGAATTAGCACCGAGAAAAGTTAATCAAGTTGTCATCATTGACAGATTTCTAGGTTTAATCGATCACCAACTGTCGGAACGATCCGTCCAATCCGAATAAGTCGTCGTGAGTCTTTGGCTTTCCTGGTCGAAGTGCTTCATTCGTTTTTATTGATTCCTGCTCTACGAACCAAGGACCATATTCTTCTAATTTCTTTATCCAGGTTTCTGTAAAAAAAATTTTAATTAATCAAATATTGGAAAGGAAAGTAACTAAACTAGAGTAATGTTAAATTTTTAATAAAATACAAATGAGATTTTGATAAAAATACAGTATAAGAAATTTGAACTTCAATTTATATTTATATTTTAATTTATCAGCATTTACCAGCACTTTTGCAAAAGTGATAGATAATTAATAATTGTAATTGATAATATAGAAATTTTATTGATAAGAATTTTAAATTTTCTATATTTTTCAAGTTTTCATTTAATTTATAAAAAAAACTAGATTCTCCTATATTTATAATTTCTTTTATATCTAATTTATAATTGGTAATTTCACAATAAAAAAGAAACATTCTAGATAGTAAAAAAATTATCAATAAATATAACAATTTTTTTAACATACCATGTATATTCTGTAGAGGTCCAGCATCGCCGCCATATTCGGCTGGCAATATTTCCCTAGGGATATATTCGTATAAAGTATTCAAATCACTATGCATGAAGATTCTGTTGCGAATTTTTTCTTTAATGAATGGTTTCACGAAATTGACGATAGTATCGACCAGAGGACTAATGTTCACCACATGCACCTCTTTCAATTTTACTGGATATGCCTCTTGCACGCATACTAGAAATTTCTTCACGAGAGCTGGTGTGAATTTGGCGAAGTGAGATGGCGTTGCAACACTAGCATCTAAAATATACACATCTCCTGCGACTCCCATTAATTCTTCCTTTAAACGTACATCGCCAATCATTAGAACCAGTTTCATTAATTCTGCCACGTTTGGGGTTGGAAGATCCTTGTTGATACCACGCATTACAATTACTCGTCGTCCATTCTTTGTTAAGCCTGGCAATGGAGGAATCTGACTGAAAAAAAAAAAAAGAATCGTGTTATTGTGGTTATGTACATAATGAAGAAAAAAAAATTGTGAGGATAAGAAAAAAATTGGTGGAAGAAACGAGGAGATAGAAAAATGTAGAAAAAGAATGAAAATAATTAAAAATTTTGTTCAAAAATTTGAGAAGAAAAAAAGAAATAACTAAAGTTATTAATTTTTTCATTTTTTCAAGAACACATATATTCAAAACTTAAAGATTAAAACCGTTTTTCTCTTCTGAGTAATTCCTTCTTTCTGAAATAGAAGTTAATACTAAATAGTTGAGGTTTATTAAAACGAATTAGAACTTTTCTTGTTATGTTATGTAAATATTCTCTCGGAAAGCTTCCTATTTTAGTTCATGATTCGTGTTTTATGTATTTTAGTGCATGATTCGTGGAAATTTGAAAATAATTGACTTCATAAAAGATTTCAGAAAATTAATATAATTCTAAATTAATATAATAAATAAATGATTAAATGAATAAAAAAAGATAAAAAATGTATAAAATAATTAACAATTAAATATGTATAAAATGAAGAAAAAGAAAAAAAAAGCAAAAGAAAAGTGCACTTAGATTATAATTATTTTGCGAATTAATTATTAAATTATTAATATCATATAATCATGAAAAAGATCATTAATAATATATATATATATAAGGCTTACATAATTTTAGTGATTTCTTTCAGTTCTGGTAATGTGACATCTCGATTAGTAAAGAACTCTGGGATTGCGGTTCTCATCGTGAAATACATGTCCAGTTTTTTCTTACATTTTTCCAAGGAGAATTTACAACCTCGAAGAAACGTCAGTAGTCTGTAATCATCTAAAACAGAAAAAAGATAGCTTTTGAATAAAATATTTAAATATCATAAACAAGATTTTTCTTTAACATTAACATTTAATTTAATTTTTTTTCAATAATTATGTATCTATTTCAAAAATACAATTAACAAATATAAAACAATTTAATTTTCTTTCAAGCATCAATTATTCCTTCTTTTTCATTAATTCTTAATATTAATTTCTTTTAATTTTTACTAAACATTTCTTTTTTAATTATAATTTTCTTTTTATTCTATTCGTATTGCATATCAAAATGATCAAAGATCTCAAAACTTGTAACAGATAACGAGAAGTTATCGATGGAAATGTAATTACCATCGAACTGGGGTAAATGTGGTTGCTTAGATAGCCATTCCTTGATGACTTCCACATCCTTATCGCGTGTCGCCACATTTTCATTCAACTCCATGCGAATCTGCTTCGACATCTCTTCCGACGGTTGGATCAGCAACATCTGGAAACCGGTTATGTTTAAAGGAGAATAAACTTACTTTGAAATATACTTGAATCTCCATTAATCGAACAAAAACATGACACAATTTTCGGATAATTGAACAAGTTAATATTGTTTTTATATAGAAATGATTATTACGAAATGAATTTAACAATTTTCTTCTATATCTTCCAATCTTTTTTAACCGACAATTGAGTAATTTTCTTTAATGTTATCATGTCACGAGCCACTTTCAACTACTTAAATATTACCATATCTAAAAACGTGTTATTGGTAAACATAGCCTTCTGAAAATTTTTTTGTCAAGCTTTTAAACAATTTTGTTGTAGTCAGCTAATTTAGTTATAATTTCACTTTTGATTTTTGATATTATTCATTTTTTTTCTTCGTTTCTTCTTTTCGTTCTTTTTTTCTATTTTTTCTGTTTTTATTATTTTCATAAAGTTTCATAATTTTCTTTTTTACTTTAATACAACTTTTACATTATATTAATAAAAATTAGAAAAATTATGAAAGGAAATTTCAAAAAATAAAAATGATAAAAAATGTGTAATTATTGTGATCAACATGAAAGAATAACTTTGAATTACTATTATATCTAATAATACTTGTAATATATTATTATTAAAATACATATTAAAAATATATATATAATTCGTATTAATATTATTTTATGTATTGTATATTAAATTATCATGCATAAACGATAATCGAAGAAAAATTGCATTAGTAAATAATCAATATTTTTCGTATACTTATCGTTGGAAAGGAAGTTAATTTGTAATAGATAACTAGATGGAATGTCGTGTAATTTTAAGCATGTTAATTATGACGTCTAATGTAATATTGCATGCGAAACAACCACTTGCGCAATTTATTGAAAAATACGTTATTTCCTTTATCGTTTTTTTCAATGAACAAAAAATAATCTGATAAAAAATTTACAGTTTAATACACATCCATCGTAAACATTTATTTTTTATAATAGACAAAAATTTATTTTTGCACAAAAAAAGATGAGAATCGAATTAAATCAAATTATTTCCCCTAAACAGAAATGGATATAACTATTATAGAGATCGTACAAGAAATTTCACAAGAATTTGTAATAGAATTTAATTTGTATAAATTTCATATTATCGATTTTAAAAGTAAACACATTGTAGTTAATGCAAATAACTTGATAAGGAACAATCGAAACAAGAAGAAAATAACTTCTTGTTTTGGATAATAAGCATATTAGTTGATGCAATGTTTGCACGTGCAACGATCAATGTGCACTGTAACAGGTTACGCAAATAGTTGAGATACACATCGTTCTTATACGAGAAATTAATGCTGACCAGAAGCAGCTTGCCTAACATTAGACTTTCTCTAACTTGTTACGCTTGACCGAGAGGAATCCATGTTTTTTTTCTTGGAAAAAAGTTATCTTATCGACTTTCGCTGTTTTTTCTTTTTGTTTATTTCTTCTGTTTTTTCTTTTTTTTGTTTTCTTTCTTCTTTTTCTTGTTTTCTTTTTATATCTTTCTTCTTTTTTCTTCTTTTCTTCGATTGATTTAAAAAAAAAATTAATTCTCGTTCATAATATGGTACATAATATATTGCAATTATTTGCTATTGAAAAATTATTTTTACTTAAGAATAAAAAATTGAAGAATACAGGTGAAAATTCCAAGTTTACTTATTCATATTAAAATATCAGATATTCAATGAAACTTTTAAAATTAGGAAGAATTAAAAATATCTTAGGATTATCATAGATAACTTGTTATAAGATAAAAATAAAGAATTTAGGATTCTAATTTAATATTTTTCCTTTTTTGTTTCTTTGACAATGAATAATAAGTAAAAATTCTTATCCTATATTCATTCATTTGTATCATAAAATTAAGAAATGTAGAATATTTATCATAACAAAAATTTGTTACAGTTCTCTTTCATAACATTCATATCTATGACAAATATAGCTGATGAATTTTATTTTCTACGATTCATTCCAAAAGAATATTTTTTTCTCTTGATGTCAATTTATATAAAAATGTATACATGCATATATTCTATTAAAAATAATTACAGTTTAATATCTATCACAACAAATTATTTCTTGAAAATTATTCTTCTTCTGATTTATAATATTTCATAATTATCGTAAAATCCAATTATTATTCAAAATAATTACAATTAAGCAATTTCAAAAAATTATTTCTTCTAATCTTCTTTTAATCTTGTAATATTACCAATCTACGATATAATCTAATTACAATTTAATATCTATCTAATAAATAATACCAAAGATTTCACAAAATTATTTCTTCTCCTGTCAATTCAATATTCTCTCACATGTTTCACTTTATACCTTCAACATCGTTCCACATTTATCGATTCACAACATATTCATATATTTCTCAACTCACGTTTCTTAAATAAAGTCACTTTATAAATTCCTCGCACGTCATAGAACGTATTTCTAAACCAATTTCTGAAATATCGCGTATTTCCTGTGGAACAAGTGGAAAAATCGACAAACTATTCCCAACTACGAACATGATTGAACAAAGTTCACTTTCGTTTCTTGTTTGGAGAAGCAAAAGTGTGTTTCTTCGTGCACCGTAAAAACTATCAAATTACAAAATACCAGCCTTGGTAAAATCTGATATTGGGCAACTCGATAGAAAGGAACATACATATATATATATATGTACGTGATATATATGATGTATGTGAATCGATCTTTCACTTTCTTTCACCTGATCCTTATTTTGCGAAAATTTAGAAATATATTTATTATTGTACATGAACATTTCTCAAGAAACTGAAATTGTGCAATTTGTGAAATTTAACGAGATTTAGAAATTTGTTCGAAAGAAGTGAAAGCTTTAATGTTTTATTGTTGGATTTAGAAGATTATTAAGTTGACTATTATTATTTTAAATTAATTATTAATTTATTAGTTTATTCTTTTTTAATAAGTAAAATATCGTTTATAGTAAAATTACGTAAAATTTGCATTCCAAAAAAAATATGATCAAAAAATACGAATCCCGATTCAATATCACTGTTTGTTTCTTCTCTGCTAGTCGATTATCCATTTCTTGTCGTTCACGATATGTTTTAATAACCTAACAATTATCTAAGAATCTATAGTTATATGATTTTGTGCACTATGTTTTTAATATATTATTTGCGTAAAATAAATTTATAATACAAAAAGCTATCGTTTCATTAAATTCTTTGTGAGTTCGAATTCATTGTAAGAAATGTAACAATTTAAAAAATGACGACTCGTCAAAAATGTTACTATTCACGATGAAAGATCAACATCATCTTTATCGTTCAACGTAGTTCATACTTTTTCTTATTTCACAATGAATTTTAAATAGAAATTTCTTCATCTTTTATATCAATAGAATAAAATTTCAAGACTAACATCAAACAAATAATTCCAATAATAAATCGTTGTCATTTAAAATTTAAAAGTCGATTGATTTCATTCGCAATTCAGTTTCAAACTCGATTTATTAAATTTTCATCGAAGAAAAATTTAAATTATTCACAAACAATAAGTCATAAAGATATTAAAATCTGACATGTAAATCGCGAAATTAAAAATTTTACGAGTTCAACTAAAGAAATGGAACTTGAATTAGAAACCTATTTTAACCTCTTTCACTCTTTATAGATGCTTCATATTTTCTTATATTCTTTCGCATTTAAATTTTTCATAATAAAATCTTTTCTTTTCATTTTTTCAAAACATTTTCTATCTGAAAAAACTTAAAAAAAAAAAAAATAAATAAAATTTTATCCAATTCAAACTCAGAGTGTACGAAGTTTCACGTGCACTGAATCAATAAAATTAAAAATAATAATAACACATGAAATTTTGTCATCGAAATATAATGTTCATAAAAAATTGCAGATTCGTTGCCTTACCTTGGCCAGCAGCGACGAAACGTTCAATCCAAAAGACAATGGTACGAATAATCGGGAACAAAAGTATCGACTACGATAACCAACCACGGCCGGTCACGAAGAGAGAAATGCAAGACACTCTGTGTAGAGAACCGAAGAGATGGAGAACAGCCGATAGAGTGGGAACGATTACCTCTTGGACCGGTTCTTCTTTATATCGTGTGATGCCCCACTCTCGATTTTCTCTCCGCGAGTCGCATTGAACGATGAAACACAAACATTCTGGACACAATCGGTCCTAGTGGACACTAGTGTAAAAATAGGAGAAAAAAGATTTTAAAATTTTACGATGATTTTTTAATGGTGAAAATAGTTTGTCGTCAATTTTTCAAATTTAATGTACAAAAGAATAAGTAAAAATGACTAATGGTAAGAATGCCTCTAATATTTAGATTCAATATGTAAAAGATACACGTTTCCATTGTTAGTTTATTATTATAATGCGATTAATTAAGAGAACTAACGATGAAGATAGAATGATTATCGAATTTCTATCATGAGGCTCTCAATTTGATGATTTCATTAATGAAATTGACATTATAATCATTGTGTTTTTATCGTTAGGTCTAAATTAGTTAAATCAATATAGATTTTTTTGTAATTAATTTTAGTAAAATCGAATTAATCGGTTATCGAATGTTTTGGAATTCTGTATTGAATTTATCAAATGGAATATTATTCCATTTAAATGTTTCATTAAATATTCTAACTAAAATTAATAATATTTTTGATTCTTCTGGAAAAAAGATAAAAATTAACAAAAATAAAAATTTTTGTTAATTTGAATCTTATCTTAAATGGTAAATAGTTCAGTTGAATAGACTTGCTGATAACGTAGATCTTTAATGATTTATTAACTTTATTAATTCTAAAGATTAATAAATTATTATAAAAAATATTAATAAATATTAATAATTAATAATTTAATTTTATTATGCATATGAAATAACTTTGTTTTGATTAACAAGTTATAGATATATATTAACAAGTTAGTTAGATTAGTATAGGTTAATATAGGTTAGTATATGTTAAAATTTTTTTTTTAAATAAAATAATCAAAAACTTAATAAATGTAAGAAAATTTATCAATATTGATAATTAATGATTTGTAAAATTTTACTATAATAATATTATTCTATAAGAATTAATAATAGGATTATAGGTTATCAAAATTTAAAAATAGTCTCCTGTTTTGATTTTATATATTTAATCGCATAGATTATGTTCACTTAATATTTCAACACTTAGAGAATTTTTCATTTTGTTTTTAAAAAAAAACTTAATCCATAAAATAATGCAATAATTTCTTCAGAATTATACGTTGAAATTTAAGCAATCAACTAGATATAGTCATCATATAAAATTTTTCTAAATATAGTTATGTTGTCTGACAGGCTCTTTTTCTGTTTTTTATATTGTATATGTATTAACATTTTTATTTAATTTTTTCGATAGTCTCGATTAGATTCTCAATTCTTCTTCTCAATTAAATTAGATAGATTTAAATTTGAATTTAATTTACGATTGTGCAAAAACTACAAAATCAATAAGAAATCTAATAATCCCTAAATTTCAATTTACTAGGCTAATATATCTAGAAATATTTATGAAAATATAAGCACACGAGAAAATGATGATAATTACATTAAGCTAGTAAATTTTCTTTTAAAAGTATAAAAATTTTAAACAATATAATATCCATGCATTTATAGAAATATAATTTTATATAAATATAAAAATAAGTATATCGTTTAAATGTTAAAGATCATTATGCCAATTGATTTTATTACATCATTATTGACATCAAACAAACAATGTACTTATACAAACAATTATTAGTTTTTAGTTTAATTAAAATGAAAATTAGCATCTATAATGACTTATATAACTTTGCATCTTATTAGCATAGAAGATTCTTGTTTTAAAAAATTAATAATGCATAATTGCAGTACACATTAAAATATTATTTATTTTTTACAATTATTATAATAATAAAACATAAAATAAAATAAAAAAAGATATCAAAAATTAGTACAAATTTTATAAAATTTGTGAAAAAAGAAAAAGTAACAAAAATGAAAAATAAAAATAGATCAGTTCAATAATTAGAAAAATAATGGAAAGCAATGAAAAGCAATGCACGAATTTTAGAAACTTCTGAAAGAATTATGTAATAGAAAAGAAGGAAGTAACGTAGCTATTTTTTATAACCTGATAATCATCAAAATCCTTTTTCCTTTCGAAATCTAAGTTTTGTTATTACATACGACCTATTTACTGGCATGGATTGTAAATTTATGTGCGTTAGTAGGTTAATTGAAAATTGTTGCAATCTACAAATTGTAAAACAATTCCGTTGTATATTTCAATATTATACAGTTATATAATTGTGTTAACTATATGTTAATTATTATATGATTATAAAATTTATTTATATTTTATTTTTTTTTGTTTTTACATTTTTTTACACATAATTTAGATTCATAATTAAATATCAATTGAATCGCTCAAAAAATTGAATTCATCAATTCTATTGAAATGATACATGAAATCAAAAACTATCATGCAGAGTATATTTTTATTTATATACAGAAATCATAATTTCGACAGATACATTACAAAAATCTATATAATCACATAGAAAATAGAATTTTTTAAATCCATCATATTATATTTATATCTTCACGTTATTTTATGTACTTATATACGTTCATTTTACATTGAAATTTGAAGAAAAGATTGACTTCCTCGAAGAAAATAAAGTATAACAAAAACGGAAAAGTTTATATTTAGAATTTTTAAAAATCAATCTCTTTATACTCTTTATACTCTTCAAATTCATAAAAGAGTTAAGCGTGAAATTTATCATTAACGAAAGTTCTTCGACAAAAGTGTTTAAAAAAAAGGAATATTATTTTCAAATATTAGTTTCAAATGATACAAAGAAAAATCGTAAGAAATTTCTGAAGTAACAGATTCAGTAATCAATTTCGCACATTTTTGATCACTTTTATCTTCAAAATCAATCATTTATATTTTCACACAAAGAAATCAAAATTATAACTTCAATATTATTATACTTTACTCAATATTATACTTTTTACTCAATATTACTTTACTCAATATTATACTTTTTACTCAAAAAAATTTCAAGTAGCTTCTATAAAAAAAAAGAAGTCGAAGATCAATCGATTAATTAAATCGACATATTCTTTAAGAGGTGAGTGTAAATGCGCCAACCATCGAGAGTATTATACCTAAAATTGTGGTAAATTTGTCCGCCATTTTGAAGTTTGCTGAATTTGCGTCCAATTTCGGTAATAAATCTGTATCTTCGTTCTTTGTTTCTTCCTATAATTAAATATTTACAAATATTTTTGTAATTAATATTTTTTTTTTAAAATATAGTTTGTTAAAATTTAATTTTAATTTTGAATATTTTAAATCATATGCAATAACGTATTTCAATAAATATGTACTTAATAAATCAATTGCAACAAATTATTATAAAATAAAATGTTGAATCATAAATACCTTCGTATTTAAATCAGCAACGGTTTTAATAATTTCATTCTGCAAGAAAAAAAGACAACATTAATTATATCGAATAATTATTATGAAAAATATTATAAAGATATAACAATATTTTTAATTAAAGAACATAATACTTTTAATTAGTTAATTCCAATTAATTAAAATTTCAATTCTGACATTAGTATTTACGTAATTTGCAATCTCTTTCAAAATTAGTTTTGAATTATGGTGAAATTATTTTTGTTTCAAAATAAAAGTTATACTTTTTATTTCATAAAAAAAAAAAAAGAAAAAATTATGTAATTTTCTCTTATATCACGAATGATAATAAAAGAAAATTAACATAAGTTGAGAACGTGAATCATCGTGTCTGACACAGCAGTGAAAGTATTTATTTTTTTTTTCCTTTCGTAACTTATTAACAATACGTACATATTCGACAAATAATTGTTTATAAAGTAAAATTATATCTCACCTTATTAACTGGAGCGTCAATCAATTTTTTGTCGTCATCCTGCATTAGAATATATACATATTATTACAAATTCATTAATAATCAAATGTTGCAATATATGATTGCAATTTTTTGAATATATAATTATTATAATTTTATATGATGATTAAATTTTATATGAAGATATTTTGCAATTTATTTAACTAAGTTGTTAGTTAACTAAGTATTAACTAAGAAGAATGTTAATCGTTTATTAATTTATCGTTTGTACTATACATTTAAATATTTACTACTTCTCAAATTCGAGAATTCATGATTTCACAAAATCTTGAATTCGAATTTTTTAAAGTTTCAAAAATTTTTAAGATTTTATAAAATCTGAAATTTTTAAATTCCAAGAATTTCGAATTTGAATTTCTAGTTTTGAAATTTCATAAAATCTCGAATTTGAGTTTTTTTCTAAAAGTTTCAAGAATTTCAAAATCTCATAGTCTTTTATTTGAATTTTGATTTTTTCGAGTTCACAAAGTATCAAAATTCGAATTCAAATTTTGAGATGTAATAAAATCTCAAATTGAAATTTTAAAAATCTAATAAAAATATATATACATATATTTTTTTTTCTCATTAAATTGACCGGGATAGCGCGAACGCTGTTCCCGACTATCAAAAATTATACGTCCGAGATACCCACGTTAGGGGTATTCGCAGGGGTCAGTTCAACCGTAGTGCAATGGAGGAGCCTCACCCTGGAGGAACCGCCTTTTTGATCACGGTATCCTCCACGCCAGGTAAGTATGCTTCCCTTCTGTGTTCCATAATATTTGCTATAGCTGCAGGATACTTTTAAAAACGAGAATCAAGTTCATTGAAAACGCACCATAGCGGCCAGTTTCAGAACTAAATGAATTTCTATAAAAAAAACTCTTTTTAATACAATTCTAAAAGCACATAATATTAATTTGTTCTATTAAATTCGTCTTATGTTTATAAATATATTAATAAGACAATTAATAAATATAAAATAATTTTTAATTTACATTGTTAATTTACTTTACAAAATTAAAATTATATAATATATGTGTTAATATTGTTATACTGTATGTTGTAAAATTTTAAAATTGCAATTTGATTTAATTTTATATATTATATTGTTATAATCAATAATACATTGGTAATTTATAAATGCAATGAAAATTTATGATTCATATGAAATATTGAAATTCTATTAAAAATTGAAAATGTCTGGAAAGAGCTTTATATTATATGTACATATATTATATTTCTATTCGCAAAATCTGAAACCAATTTAACTAAAATTGGATCACCTTTATTAATTCTCAATTCTGTGCCAAAAGGAGATTCTCTTTAGTACAAAAATGACCCAGTTAATAAGTTAAATAAAAGAATATTATCTCTTATTTTATTCTCTATTTCAATAAAAGTAACATTAAAAAAAATTATTTATAATTTTAAGAAAAAATATGA
The DNA here is from genome assembly GCF_029169275.1 of Apis cerana. NCBI lineage: Eukaryota > Metazoa > Arthropoda > Insecta > Hymenoptera > Apidae > Apis > Apis cerana. Next base: position 5,270,543 of record NC_083852.1, read on the forward strand.
TAAAAATAATTTTCCATATTATACTCATTCAATTCATACAAATTTCCTATTATCATATTAAATGCAAGAAAAATGAAAAGAAATATATTCCATATTGCACAATACAATGCTATGAATAAATGAATTAATTAACTTTTATTATGAATAAATATATTAATTAATTATAAAAATTTGATAAAAATTAAGTAAATATATTCTTCTAAGTTTAATTGTATTTGAATAAATAGTTCATTTTTAATCATAATTTCAAAATTCGTTTCATTTATCCAATGCTTAAATTATTGTTTCATTATATGTTGATTATATTCAATCATAATATATTACATATATATTCTCGTTCTTGAGACATACTTTTATGTTCTCTATTGAAACAGTTTCAAATATCAGCCTTTCTTTCGTATCGTTTTCCCGATTCTTAATTTTTTCGAATCGAATTCTATTCGATATTCATCTAAGAATAAAATAAAATAAAAAAAAACAGAATTAGTAATTCAAAACGTTGATATAATTTTTATTATTTTTATATAAATATACTTTATTTTTTGTGAAATAATAATTCTGATTCTAAATAAATCTAAATTTTCTAATAAAATATTCATTAAATTGCAAAAGATGCTAAGAATATTTTTTATAATATTATTAATTAAAATATAAATATATTTTTATATTTGTATCTGTGTTTAATTTGGTAAATATAATTTTCATGTTTTATTAATAGAGAATAATATCTTTGTAAAATATAGTATCATATTGAAGTATGATCAAAGATCGTAATTGGACGTCATTCACGAATTCGAACTAGCTCTACATACTGTTACATATCGATTTATGCATATGTGCAGAATGTATGTTAGAAAGATTACTTGATTCATCTTATACCCAATAAGGTCATGATTAATTTCATGTTGTCTCGATTTTATTACGTCAAAATCATGAATTTTAATTATATAAATATCTTCATAAGTGAAATAATAATATTTCAAAATTCAGTTTTTAATTGATTAATATGATATATTGATTTTAGGTTAGATTATATTCCTAAGTTGAAAAGAAAAAAAATTTATTTTTCTTTTCTTTTTTTTTTTAATAAAAAATAGAAAAAGAATGATATTATAATATATATTCAAGAAATAACCTAATTTATATTTTAAATAAAAAAAGAAATTACATAAACGTGTTAATAATGAAATGTAATTAATTAAATCTTAAATAATCTTAATTAAATCTTAAATCTTAATAAAATAAAATTGTATTTATTTTAAAAATATATTAATATTAGAAAATTATAAAAATTTTGTTTTTTTTTTCATAAGTATTATTTGTAAATATCGAGTGGATATTTATTTCGTATATCTAAAAAGGCGAGTCAACATACATTTTTGCTGGAACTATCACGATGATTATCACTATATTATTTTTTCAGGTTCAATGTCTAGGTCACTATCGAGAAACGCTATTTATACTCGCAGGTGGTTTGTATCAAGTATTCTTGGACAGTTTTAAACTGTCGTCATACCATTGAATTCGATTCTAACTTTCACCGAACACTTCACTTCGGTCTCTATTCTTCATTTAATATTTATCATTTTATCGTTCATTTATGATAGACAGTTCTCAATACCATTTATTAATAAACTATTTATTATTAAAATTATTCTTATAAAATCTTTTTATGTAAATTCTCTTAAAGAAAAAATTGGTCGTTAAAATAATCATTTTATATATAGTAGTTAACCATATATTATGTATAATAATCAGTCATATATGTTATGTAAAGAAAAAAATGTATATTGTATATATCTTTTATTTATTTCACAAAATTTACTTACCGATTTTTTAACAGTATCTCGCAAAGATCTCTTAAAATTGGCCAAATTATGCGGGACGATCTTCAACTGAGCAACTGGAGGCGGAGAAACATCGTGTCGACGATTTTTGCAATCCTGACAACCATTTGCGATAACACTTCTGATTGCATTGGGAATATCCCAAATTTTCGTCGCTTCACGAATTATTTTGGCGGATGGACCTCTGGCAAAATATGGCACGGGCTTGCCATCATGTGTGCAGACTCCAGTTATAATAACAAGAGTATCCTGTGCCTTAAATCGTAAAAATTATAACTCTTTTAATTATTATAGAATTATAACCTCATTAAAATAAAAATATAAGATAATAATCCAATTTATTATTAATTAGTAAGAAAATATGCTCATTGACACATTCAATATATTAAAAATCAAAGACACTTTAGTGATGGATATTAATTTTCGATAAATAAAATTTAACTAAATCAGAAATGATTGTTCACGATGATTGTACGTATGCGTAAAAGGAAAGTCAGGTACGTGAAAAATTTTCATCTTTCACATCTCTTGTAAAAGTTCGTGACCAATTGCCCTAGAATAAGAACTCTTCATGACGCGACCGTATGCGTCGTTACCATAAAATAGAAACTCTCCATGATGCGATCGTACTCATCGATCATCATAAAATAAGAAATCCCTATGATGCATACGTTTATATCATTCGTATTTGTTAATGAATTTAATCAGATAGCACGAGTGGAAAGAATTATTAATTTTTACGAAATTATTTACTTCACGTTGTAGAGTTTCCAATGCAGAATTAACTTCAGAGGCAGGCACTGAGGCAACCAATATGAAACCTTTTTCGTTTTCAACCGATTTCAATTCTTCAACCATGTCCATCAAATTGGATCGAAGAAAATGCGCTCTGCGAGACGGGATAGGTTCCTCAGAGGCGCCAACGTTTCCAAGAGATTCCAACAATGAGCGAAACAGGACCATCCTTATCTTCGAGAACATGTCAAACACATTCCATGCAGCTTCGTCTGTTCGTGATAGATGAAATTTTATTTTAACTCTTTGCTATAAAATTTAGAAATGGTAAGCGTGAAAAATATTAAGAAATATTATTTACAGGAATAAAGTAAAATAAAATAATAAAAATATTCGGTACGGTTAATTAGATTTGTAAAACGGATAATGGAAATTGCAATTAGTTGCAACTTTAGAATTATGTGATTTCTTCTTAATTATTCTTTCTTAATTATTTCAAAAATATTATTTTTAAAACAAAGAATTAATAACTTAAATTTTGTTTAAAAATGTGTAGAATATTTTTCTAAGATATCTTAATAAAACTGCAATAGGTTAACGTAGTACTAATGGATAACATGCAATAGCATTATGAATTGCAAGAATTTTTTAATATATACTACTTATTAAAGAATAGAAATATATATTAATAAAATGAAAATGAGACCATCTTCTCGATTGCTTTGCGTAGACATAAATGAAGAAACACGATTGGTTGGTTTTGCTACGTCGATCACGTGCCAATCACGAATTTCTGGTTTGAGCTTGTGAATCTCTGGTTTCATGTTATTCTCTTCAATTTCATCGAATTCTTTCGAAAGCCCTACAGTTTCTTCGAATCCAAATAAGGACGGAATTGTGAAATTCCCATTTGACAATGTTCCTAATAAATAAATGATTATAATATACAAAATTATTTTTCTATATTGTTGAGTAGATATTTGAGAGAATAATTTAATTTATAATCAATATTTATATATTATAACTTGTATTCTCTATAAGTATATTTTGATAAAAATTTATCAATCGAACCTGTGGTCATTCCTTTAACGTCTCGAGTCCAAAGCAATAATGATGCAATGTTTGAACGCAACATGTGCTCACAATCGTGTTTCTTGTCTCTGTTTGCAGAAATCAATGCATCGTCCAATGAGAATCTTGATTGAATCTTGTCCACTTGATTGTTGTTACAACTCTGAAAAAAAAATTTTATATATATATATGTATATGAGTAATAGAATTATATTAATAAGTTTTTTTTTCAAATGATAATAAAGCAATTATTAAGAATTTCTTTTCTAGAAATAAATGAAAATTGATCAAGGTAATCAAAGATACTAGAAAATCATACTTGAAGCATTCCTTCTACAGAGAAGAGATGAGAAGCCTTGAAATTCTTCCAGAATTCCTCCTGATCCTGGCCAGGATCAGCAATGATCATGACAATATTAATGTTTTTCCCATTGTCTATGACAAAATCGAATCTTTTCTCGCGTGCCGCGTCTGCCGGGCTCGTTTGCTCGATCGTCTTCGTCGATACCTTCGTGTCTGAAATTTGCAGACCTTTATCGATACCGGTCACTTCCGTTTTTGGGCTGGAAGTGTGGTCCACGGTGATTTTTTGATCCGTCTCTAACGATGGCACCACGTTCCAAGTAGCTGGAATATTTACTGGAAGAAGGATAAATTGCTATGTAATGTATAAAAATATGAAAATAGATTTTTATTAATACTCTTGATTATATTTTTGTTCACCTTTGAATTTTTCGTTTTGGGTATTCAAAAATTCTGAAAAAATTCAGGATATCTTGTTAAATTTCTATCTTATTATGCAGTAAATTTTTACATTATTTTGTCACAAGATTTCTTCAATAATTATTCAAAGTATTCACAAGTAAAATTTGATCTAATTAAAATCTTCTTCTCTATGTACCTCAAAATAATTAGTATTATAATATTAATTATATGTAAAAAAAGAAATAGATTTTTAGATTAAATTAAATAAAAATATCTTACAAATAAATTAAACTTTATTGAAAATATTCCAATTTTCACTAGTCATTTTTATTTCAAAATTGAAAAGATTACCAAAAAGATTCCACAAATATTATTTCATATATCTCCATTGACCTTAAAGAATAACATTTCTTTTTTTTTTGAAAATATTACCTGATCGTTCAGGACTAAATCCAGTGGAAGGCACCGTTATCGACATTACTGCGCCAAACAAAACCGTCAAAAAATGTTCTTGAAACATTTTTTGCTTCTTAAAATAAAAAATTCGTATTCGATCAAAGAGTAAATGTCAATTCAATGATATCAAAAATTGAAAAATCTTTTCATACTTGGCATAAATCTCACTATTAAAAGATTCAGCCTTGTATCTTTGATGTATTTTTTTTTTTTTGTTTAAAGCTTTTTGTTTTAAATATAACGTACAAACTGTATTTTCTTTTTTTCTTTTTTTCTTTTTTACTTAAAAATCCGCGAACGATAAATACGTCTGTTACCTTCTCTCGAAAGAAGACGTTTATGGATGATGGATGCACAATCGACAAAAGATGATTGCCAAATGAACATAAGAGTGTTGATATTTGATACAATATTTGTTTTCTGAGATACTTGAAACTACTCCATTATAATTAATCCTTTTTTTTGCAATATTAATATTTATTATCATGAGATAATTAATATAGTATATCATATGATCAATATTCAATGGAAAAATGGATATAAAGTTTTTAAAAACAGATGAGATAAATATTGGTATTAATACATGTATTTCTAAATACAAAGATACATATTTTTCATACAAACTTGTTTATTTGAAATTCGTCTTCACTCTGTTTCTGGCATTGATGTCTCTGAAACTTTTTCTTCTTTGACAAAACTTTATTTATCTTGCATATTATAATTTACATTATGTTAATTATTTATATATATATATCTTTTAATGAAATTAAAAAATTTGTTTCTTGAATAACGAAAAATAACAAGTAACAACATATATTATAATTTTTCATTTGAGAACTTGTATAGATATATCAGTTTCTTTAGTTTCTTTAGTTGAAGAAATACAAGATTTTTCTTAGACATTTTAATAAATCATAACTTGGGTATCATTATTCTTTAACTGTGATCATTTCAATGATGTCAAGGTTGTTTAAAGTAACCTTTGATAATAATAAGCAAGTATGAACATCTATAAGATAGCCTAGATAAATATTCTTAGGATACTTTTTATACAGTTTTATAATTTACAATAATAAATAGATAAATAATAAAAGAAATATAGATTGGATTATATCGATTGGATGAATTTTAATTATCTATTTGGAAATAATTAATAGATATAACAAAGAATTAATCTTTTCTCTTTCAAATTATTCAAATATAAAATATAATTTTATAATAGGCGGCTATGAATGAATTAAATTTTAAATGTGTCTGATTTATCTGATATTTGAAGTGACCTATATGATTATTTTCGAAACGTATCATATTGACTTAAAAGAAGGATTATGTAAAGAAAACAGGGACATTACGTATAATCATAGCCTTCCATTATTTAAAACAAACAAGTCTTTATATAGACAATTGTTAAAAAAAAAATATGCGAGTTTACGTGTTTGAGAAACATTTTTCATTGAATTCTTTGTTAATCCTACAAAAGATTTTTTGCTGGAATATAGAAAAATTCAAGTAAATAAAATATGCAAATAATTTTGACTAATAAATTTAGTTGAAAAATAGAAAATAGCAAAACTTTCAAGGAAACTGGGCACATTGTTCAAAATGGAAGAATAAATTCTTAATTTTTGAAAACTTTAGAGAGTTTTAAAATGTATTTGCAACCTTAGAATTATTAAAGATAAAAAATCTTTATGAATGTTAATGTTTTAATTATTTTGATATATGGAGATTAAAATAAATGAATTGATTTATAAAAATATTTATTTTCAATTTCAATGTTGACAATTTCTCATTGGGTTTTCATATTTTGAATTCGTTAAGATTTTCTGATTCTAAATTCCGATAAATTTAAGTTGAATATTATTTCTTTTTCCTATTACAAAGTTGGTACTGGACGTTAGAAGGTACGGTTCGATGGAAGAACATTGAATTCTTACTATAGTCTACGGATACCCTGTTTATTTTATCGACATAAAGAAAATTTCTTTGACAACAACACAACTGCAATGAAATTATTGATCACGTTTCACCTCGGGAATGAATTTAAATTAAATCCCCAATCCACGTCCCTCCCTTATCATATCACAACTTCACCAAATTATTCTCCAAATTATTCCATTCCCAATTATTTATTAATTACAATGTTACTCCTCTATATTTTTTCACAAATAAAAATAAAAAAAATTTCTCTCAAATCTGATACACGCTTTTACCTCTTTACCCTTTTCTTCATTCAATTCTATTCCTTGAAAATATTAAATTACATCTCAATTATAATTATAATTCTAACTCCTCTAACAGATCAGAGTGTCAAACTGCCGACGGATAAATTAAAATCCGCGAGGAATGGAAAAATTCCAACTGGAAAAATTAATAAGAAAATCATCATCCCTCGAAAGATTTCCAAAGATCCTCTTAAACTTTCTAGAATAAACCTCGAGACCTTCCTGCTCCGACGTATTTATCCATCCCCTGCTCCAATCGGCTCTACCGCCGGTCTTCGAATCGTCTGAATAATTGATGGGGGGAAGGGGAAGAGGGGGCTCGCTTCGACGAGAAACAAGAAACAAGATGGCGGGCACGTTGAGCGAGCGGACGTCTGCGCCCAGGGCGGGATGGCCGCCCATTGGTCCACGTTTGGTGCCCTGCAGCGTTGGAGGGGTCGCACAGGGGCGACAGGTGGCGGGTTGCAGGTGAGGGAAGGTGGAGAAGGAAGAGAGGAGACGAACCCCCGTGGGGGGTTGGAGCGATTCGTTTTCTTAGTTTTCCTCGATCCTCCCGCGAGGAGTTCGAGTTCTTCGCCGTGGATTTGAACCGCGTGGCCCACGTACCCGCCTCAAGGTGAGAGAGAGAAAGAGTTCGAGGGTTGCTTGGGATTTTAGGATTCGAAGTTCTTTTTTCCTCTTCTCTTTTCTTTTCTTCTGTCTTTTCGTCTTAGGCTTGATTTGGAATTGATTTTTGTCCTTGATTGGTGATGACGATGGTCTTTTGATTAATTAATTCTTCTTTTCCTTTTTTCTTTTTCTTTTTAATTCGAATTTTTAAATTTATTAGTAGAGTAGATTTTGAAGAAATTGTTTTGTCTCTGGTATTTTTGATAAGAGATTGAATTTGTTGTTGGCAGAGGTGATTGTCTTTTGATTAATTAATTTTTTTTTTCCTTTCTTTTTCTTTTTAATTCGAATTTTTAAATTTATTGGTAGAGTAGATTTTGAAGAAATTGTTTTATCTCTGGTATTTTTGATAAAAGATTGATGATGGTTTGATCATTGAAGTTTTTGAATATTTGGTGATTTTTCTTTTTTCATTAAATTTATTAGTGATAATATACTAGTCTAGTAGATATGAAGAAATTTCTTTATGTCTAATATTTTTGACAGTGAATTGATAATAATCTTATGGTTTGATTATTATGAAATTTTTTGGAATTGAAAGAATTTGAAATTTATCAGTTATGTGATTGGAATTTATTTTGTTCTTGGTACTTTGGGAGTGACAGATTGAAGTTTTTGATTGAAATTGAAATGAGAGAATTTGAAATTTATCAATAATAGTATATTAACATAATAAATTGAAAGAAATTACTTTATCTTTGATATTTTTGATAGGGGGGATGTTTGTGCTCTGATTGTTAAGAAATGATTTTTGAATGTTTGCTGATCTCTTTTTTGTTTGGAAATGGAATTGAATGGAATTTATTATCCATATTGAAAATTGGAAGAAATTTGCTTTATTTTTCGATGAGGAGTTAATGATGATACGTGTTCTAATGATTAAAAAGTGATTTGAGAAGGGATTTTTGAATGTTAATGATTTTTTAAAGGAACTGAAAGGTTAAGATTGAGGAATTTTAAGATTCTTCATCTAATATTCTTTTCTCTTCCATTATTTGAGACTAGAAATGATATTAATTTAGATTACATTTGTGCAGTTGTTTGAAGAATTGCATGCAAAATAATTGAAGAATTTCGTAAAATTTATTAAAAATTTATTAAAATTATAGAATTTCAACGAGTTGTGATCAATTTGTACATAATAATAAAATGCCTAACATCTTTTAATAATCAAAAGAATGAAATTTGCTGTAATTTATGGCGACCAAATATAATTTCTATTATTTGTGGTTTCGTTTATGGTCTTTCTACCTGTGGTCTTTTCAGAAAAGTTAGTGGAATCACAAAACGTAGTCGTTTGTGGTTAGTCCGTTTGTCACGCAAAAATTTGTACAATTTGTTGAAAGGTTAATAAGAGGGAAGCACAATCGAGTTAGGGCATTAATTCTTCAGAGAAAAATATTTTAATAATTTTCATTCATGTTTCTTCTTTTCAATTAATATAATAAAATTTAAGTTTCTTAATATCTCTTATTCAACAAGAAATATTTCTTCAAAATAAAGATTTTTCTTATCTTTTTATTTCATACTTCATCTGAGATCAATTCTCTATTATTTCACAGTATGTCAAAATTTTATAAAATTATATTCTTTTTATCTACAAATATATATGGAACCAACAAGTCTCGAGTCACATTTTCTTAATTCTTAAGAATAAAAGAAAAAGAAAAACAAAGTTGAACGAATTAAATAATCATTTAAATTAATTTTCATGAATAAAAAAAAGGAATCTTACCATCAACTCAACAACAAACAATTTTCATTTCTCCACTTTCATTTGCCAACTTTATTTTTTTTAATTTCCAAACAAGAATTGAGAAACTTGCGAAACTCTGCCACGTTATGGATTATAGGCTGCAATTCTGTATTTCACAAACTGGAAATGTCATCAATAATGCGACGACAGATGCGAAATTAAACATTGCCCATTAATTATACCTCAAGGGCATAAACTATGATATATCAACCAATTATAAAACTATACACTTTTTACATATGTCCCATTAAAGATGATATTATACATGTTTAATTATAAATTGTCATTTTTATCTCACTTATAATTTAACTTATAAATTGATATTAATTCATTCCTATCTTTATCTCTCATTTATTATTAAGAGAAATAAAAATTCAGAAAGTAATACATGTTGATTATAGTTTTCTATACTACAATTGTTTTAAGCTATTAGAAATATATATATATATATATATTTGAATATTGAAAATTTGAATAAATATACATTTGTTGTTGATGATCTTTGGACAATGGGCCTAGCAAGGAAGGCTTAGAGTATTTCTGCTTTGGCTTAATGCATTCAATGACAAATGTGCAATCTGTTACAACACATTGTAATCATTTCTTTTAGAATGGATTATACACATTTTTTTTCTTTTTTGTATATACATTTTACGAACGACTTTTACATTCTGATGCAATAACCATAAACCAGAGAATAATGGTTTAAAGTTAAAAAAAAAAAAACCATCCTTTCCTCTTCTTACTCGTATTGTGCTCATTGTGCGTCAAATTTATTTTCAAAAAAATGAAAAAAAAATTCCCTTCTTATATTGCGTTTCGAAAATTCAATTTTATTTTACTGTTCAATTATTATAAACTCCTTCCTTTATTATTTTTTTTTTTTTTTACTTGAAAGTACTTCAACCTCTCCTTAGGGAGCTTAATTTTTTAATGAGACAAAATAATTCAACAGTTGTCAATAATTCAAATATTTCTCTCATATTTTTTTCATAGCTATCTTTAATTGATTTAAAAATACATATATATATATATTTATAACGATCAATATTCTTCTGCTATTTTTAATTAATTAGAGAGTAAAGATTAACAATATGCATTGATATATAACGTCAATCACCACAGATATCAGATTCTTTTCAAAATAATTAATTCTTTAGAAGATATAATAAAAAAAAAAAAAAAGAAAAATATACATGGAATCAATCCCAATCTTTCTCAGATGATGAAGTTCAAGCAACAGGGGCTAATCGCCGACCTGATGCCCAATATAAACTTGATGAAAGCAACTGGCCACTTCATGTTCAATTACTACACTGACAGTTCCACGAAACACATACACAAGATCTACTGTATCGTACGTAGAAAAAAATTTAAGAAGAATTATTTAAATATTTATTATATATATGTAGAATAAATGTCCTAAAATTGGAAAAGATCAGTGATTATTAATGGAGAGAAAGGATTTTGACTATTCCATTCAGAGGTAAGTATCGATTTTTATGTAAACCAGAGTTTTTTTATTTTCTTTTTTTCATAAATGAGAAAAAAGGATAAAGAGAAAGCTTACAATCATAATTCAAATATCGTTGAAATAATAATACAATGCATAAAAATTTTGTTTTCTCTTTTTAACAACATTTTTTATACAGAAATACGTTTGACAATGATTTCATTTGATTAAAGCAGATTTATTGGAAATAATGATACAATTGTATTTGATGAATAATAATTTTGTTTATTATTTTTTAAATGATTAAATAAATAGATAAGTGTAATGGAAATTATAAAATGTTTGGTTATATATTAGTAGAAATTTTAAAAATTAAAGTTAATTTAATTTAAAAAAAAGAAGGTAAAAGTAAAAAGAATTTTCCATTTGTATTATATATTGTTCCATTTATTATTTGATATTGGTATTTCTTCTTTTTCTCTTTTATCGAGCTTTTCAATTTGTTGTATTTCTTTCTCTTTCACTTGCCAGCCCTTTTTACGTTTGGCCTTTTTTTTTCACGTTTGAAAAAAACGTAGGCAAAATGAACTCTGGTCGAGACATATGAAAAGTAAAAATCAATTATATCGGATGTTTCGCGTGAAGAATATTTGGTTTTCGAAAGTATTAACAAAAATCTTTCGGATAAAAGTTAAAATAAAAAATATGATGAAACATTTCTTTTGCAGAAAATGTTAGGATGCGTCGACTCGTTCGTTAAAAATCACTTTTTTACGCAAAAAATCTACCTACGAAAAAATTAATAACGTCAGAATTTAGTCCCTTTGAAATCGTTCGACTGAAACGTTTTTTAATATTATAAAAAATAAACAAGATATGAAAACAAGTGGTAAAATTACGCGAGACATCCTATATATTTGTCAATCTCCTAGAATTAAGTAAACTGTTAAAAAATGAATTAAAAAGGTAAGTACGTGTATGCAGAAAACAGGTAAGTATATGAAATTGTAGAAAAATTTAACCTCTTCAAAAATTATATTCTCCTAATACAAAGTAGAAAAATTGAAAACGAAGATTTCATTCAATGTGGTTCTAAGAATTTCAGAAATTTTAGGAATTTGACGTCATTTCTTGGAAAAATTTCTCGAACAACCTCCTATCGTATCATATTCTCCTGATACAAAATCGACTTTTTGGACAAAAATTTTCCTATCGCTCGGGGAATTTCGTTCTTAATCTTTTTCCTTAAATATCTCGCTTATTCTTCATAATATTAAAAAATGCTTCGAATAAAAGTTGAATGGTTTCGAAAGAGCTATATTCTGGTGCCTTTATTTTTTTCGTGGGTGGATTCATAAAAAAGTTATCAACCTCAACTTAATTTTTTTAAACGGCATCATATACTTTTTAATACACCAATATACGCATCTTGGCATTCTCTATAAAAATGTATGGAACCATTTATAGCAAAAAGTCATTAGTTTAAGAGATATTTAATTAAATTTATTTATCATCCAAACTATAAGTTTTTTGCTATATACGGCTTAATACTTTTTTATACAGAATGCTAAGATACATCAACTGGAGTATTAAAAAATATATAGTTCTATTTAAAGAAACAACATTCACTTCTATAAATCCTTTACGCTTCTACATATTAAAAAATTAATTACAGCAGAATATGCCCCCCTCGAAACCATTTTACTTTTATTTGAAACATTTTTTAATATCTCCAAAAACAAGCGAGATACATCAGATAATATTATTCGGACACCCGGTATAATATATCACGCAATCCGTTAAAAACAACCGAAATATTTCATATAATAGAAATACAGTGTATTCTTGAATTCTTAAAAAATTTTAAAAAATGATAAAAAACGCACTAAAAATTATAGCTTTCAAGATAGAATATTATGCAAGTGGTAAATATTATATAAATTACGAAAAAAAAATGTTTTAAAGCTCTAAAAAAATAGCAACGCTAAGAAAAATGCTAAAAAAGTAAGCACGGGAACGGTAATGTATGATAAATGTGTAAAAACTCCTTTTAAATTATGTTCTCCTAATACAAAGTCGAATTTTTGTGCCGAATGCTTCGTTCGGTCGGAAAGTTCCAAGAATTTGACGTCATTTCTTGGAAAAATTTCTTGATCGACCTCCTATCGTATCATGTTCTCCTGATACAAAATCGACTTTTTGGACAAAAATTTTCCTATCGCTCCGAGAATTTCGATCTTAATCTTTTTTATTGAATATCTCGCTTATTCTTCACAATATTAAAAAATGCTTCGAATAAAAGTTGAATGGTTTCGAAAGGGCTATATTCTGGTGCCTTTATTTTTTTCGTGGGTGGATTCATAAAAAAGTTATCAGCCTCAATTTAATTTTTTTAAACGGCATCATATACTTTTTAATGCATTATTCGATGTATCATAGTATTCTCTATAAAAAATATTTGACCATATATGTCGAAAAAATGATTAGTTCAGGAGATAATTAAAAATAATTGAATATTTTTTAAACTAATAAATTTTGGCTATAAATAGTTTAATAATTTTTTATAGAGAATAATATTCTCTTTTTATTTATGCATTAAAAAATATATGATTCTATTTAAAAAATCGACAATGACTTTTTATAAATTCTTCACGAATCGATATATAAAAAAATTAATAACGTCAGAATGTATTTCTTTTAAAACCATTTAACTTTTATTTCAAACACTTTTTAATATTATTAAAAACGAACGAGATATTCCAAATAATAAAAATAAAGTGATCAATGTATTTATGAATTTTTTAAAAATAAAAAAAATTATTAAAACTGCTCTAAAAATAGCAGCTTTCATTATAAAAAATAAGTATCTAAATTGTAAAAAAAAAATGTTCATAGTTTAAAAAGAATGATAATCATAAAAAAATGGAAAATAAAAAGTAATACATGGAAACAACAAATAAATGCTAAAAATATAAAAACTTCTTTTAAATTATATTTTGATATAAAATCAAAAAAACTGAACAAAAATTTCATTTCTAAGAACAGCTAAAATTCTTGGAAATATTTCTCAAACAATCTCTTGTCAACTCATGTTCTCCTAATACAAAATCGAATTTTTGGCCAAACTTTCTTTCATTCGATCTATTCGGAAAATTTCAGGAATTTCCAAGAATTGTTAAAATTCTTGGAAAAATTTATCGAATGACTTCCTGTCAAATTATGTTCTCCTAATATAAAATTCAAATTTCGAGCAACAAAAATTTTTGGCCAAATTTTTTACTTTGAATTAGCAGAATATAGATAAGAAATTTTTTTTAAAAACAAATGTTTTTACTGAAATTAAATATACTTATCTGTAAAATATACTTACTTGTTGCACTATCACGTTTTTATCATATTTTTCAGTTTTTTTAATTTTATAGATAATTATTTTTGTATACTTACTTCTTATAAGGAAAGCTGTCATCTGCCAATGTTTTTTATCTTAAAGAATTCATATACCGAGTACTTCATATATCTTTATATTTAGAATATCTCGCTTATTTTTCATAATATTGAAAAATGTTTCAAATAAAAGTTGAATGATTTCAAGGGGACTATATTCCGATGCTATTAATTTTTTCTCAAATGAACGAATAAATAAGTTGTGAAGCTCAACTTTATTTTTTTAAATAGAATCGCGTATTTTTTAATATATGAATCGATGTATCTAAACATTCCCTATAAAAAAGTATTTGACCATATAAACTAAAAAATTATTACTTTAGCGGATAATCAAATATAATTAAATATCTCCCGAAATAATAACTTTTCGCTATAAATGGTCCAATAGTTTTTCATAGAGTGTAATAAACTGCATTTACCTACGCGTCGAAAAATATGTAATTCCATTTAAGAAAACAAAGTTGACCTTCACACGACCTCTACCTACCGTCCAAGCACAAAAACGATTACACCACGTTACACCCCTTTCGAAACCATTCAACTTTTGTCCCAAACATTTTTTAACATTTTCAAAACTAACCGAGATATTTCCTTTATTCTTAATAAAATTACATAGGACACCCGGTATATCTCTCGTTCGATGCCTACGAAAACTAATCTAAATATCATCGTTACCAAACTCCGCAATATCCAATCTCTAAATTAACCACTAAATTCTATATCACACTTATATTATTACTTATATTTCCATCCATCGACCATTTTCAATTCAAAATCGAACGACTTAAAAAAAGAAGAAAAATGGAACCAGGTCCACCTGGTCCTGATACTGATGCAGTTCGGATTCTGCGGTATCAATCTAATGATGGAGAGCGACGACGTGGACGATCTCACCGCGAACACCATCACCATGCTCTTCTTCACGCACAGCGTGGTCAAGCTCGTTTATTTCGCGGTCAGGAGTAAATTGTTCTACAGAACGCTTGGCATATGGAACAATCCGAACAGCCATCCCCTCTTCGCCGAGAGCAACGCGCGATACCATCAGATAGCCGTTAAGAAGATGAGGATACTCCTGCTGGCGGTTATAGGGACCACAGTGCTGTCTGCCATTTCTTGGACCACCATCACGTTCATTGGCGACTCTGTGAAAAAGGTCATCGATCCTGTCACTAACGAAACAACCTACGTCGAGGTGATCTGATTATTTTTCTCATTCCTCTTACTCTTCTTTCACGCCGATATTTATTCCCTTATTAAAATATATATATAATTAAATTGCGTATAAATAATAACAGAATATATTAATTATATCAATTTATCGTCCGATTATTTAATTATTTAATTATCAATCGATTTAATTTTCTTCAATTCGCGAGTCTGATTAACAAAGAAAGATTATTTAAAAATTATTTAACGAACAAAGAATTTACGTTTAAATTTTAATCGAAAGCGCGCGTTTTTATCCAGATACCAAGGTTGATGGTGCGTTCCTGGTACCCTTACGACCCCAGCCACGGGATGGCCCATATTTTAACATTGATATTCCAATTTTACTGGCTGATATTCTGCATGGCAGACGCGAATCTGCTGGACGTGTTGTTCTGCTCCTGGCTCCTGTTCGCTTGCGAGCAGATCCAGCATCTGAAGAACATCATGAAGCCTTTGATGGAGTTCAGCGCCACGCTGGACACCGTCGTGCCAAACAGTGGAGAACTGTTCAAGGTTAAGCTCTACGTATTTCTATCTAAAGAAAAATTGGGAAAGAAAAGAAATCTCAAGTTAATATCTAATAATAATAATAGCGATAAATAAAAGAAAAATTTATAAAATTTAGAAAAAAAAAGGGAGAAAGAGAAGATACCAACACAGGAGACGAGATGATCATTTTTAATTTGCCTTCTTGTTCAGGCTGGCAGTGCAGAGCAACCGAAGGAACAGGAGCCATTGCCACCAGTCACTCCACCTCAGGGTGAAAACATGTTGGACATGGATCTTCGAGGGATATACAGCAACAGGACCGACTTCACGACCACCTTCCGGCCAACTGCTGGGATGACGTTCAACGGTGGTGTTGGGCCAAATGGGTTAACCAAGAAACAGGAAATGCTGGTACGAAGCGCCATCAAGTACTGGGTAGAGAGGCACAAGCATATCGTTAGGTGAGTACGTGTTTTTGTTTTTCCAATATTTGTTGTTGCAATGAATCATGTTTTCAAGGGAGAATTTAATATTTTAGTTTTTAAAGAATAAAATTTGTTAACGGAGAAATTGAATTATTTGAAATTAAAAATAAAACTTTTTATTTAAAATTGAATAAGTTTAATTGAATTTTAAAGAACACGCGTGGAATTGTTAATGTCTTCAATGGAATGGAAACGAAATTGTATATCGCGAAACAAAGGAAAAAGAAATAATAATATTCCTCTTTTGAAAAATAATTTTTACTATTTAAAATATTTCCCACGAGACCGAGAATAAAATTTTCATATCGAAGTTAAATTATACATCAAATTGCAATTTCAAAGTTCGTCAACGTCTTGACTGCAACCCAGTTTCCCAATTTCGATTCTCATCTCGAGTTCGTTTCTCCACACGGAAATGTAATTCACGCCGACAACGAGAGAACCTTTCACATTCGTGACTCCAACAATGGAAGACTTCCATTAGGATAATAATCGCAGAGATAGGCGATCGAGAAAATTCGCGCGATTTCGTTGCGGCTTACATTTTTAAGGGGATGCCATTCTGGGAAAAAATGGTTAATTCGATTCGAAAATGTTAAAAAGTTGGAAGTTTGTAACGAAATTTTTTTTATACTTCTTTAAAAAATGATTAAAGAATTGTTTAAAAAATGTTTTCAACGGATGAGATTTTTCTCGAATGACGATTAAAATTTATTGTTATGGCATTAAAAGAATATTCTTCGAGTATTTTTACTTAGATTTTATAAGGACAATTTTTTAATAAAGAAAATAATTTGAAATAAACAAAAACTCTTCGCATAAATTGATGGAAGTAGATTTATTATTCGAGGAGAATTGCATGGAATAATTCTAATTGATCAAAAGTTTTCGTATAAATTATCATTATTTATCAAATATCAAAAGAAAAGTAAAGAAAAATAACCATGAGAAAGGATTAAATGAATACATAAATTGATATACTCTTATTAATATTTTCAATTTAAAGTTCAAAAGTTCATAACAGAAATAATCTTTAACAATTTTTATTTGTACAGCAGAAAGATATTCTAACATTTTTGTTCAGAAAGTAAAATAATATATGTATATATTTATTGTAATATTTTTTTTATTATTTAAGAAATAAAATTAAAAGACACAAGTAACAGTACATAAAATTTAGAAACCATTGTTGGAACAATAGTCTTCAATTTTACAGTTTTTCAGAGAAGTGTAAAATTGAATAAAAAATATTGTCAGAGATAAAAATAAATGCATTTTTAAAAGACTGCACGAATTCTCGAAATTCAAAAATTTAAAAGAATAATAAAAAAAAATGCAATAAAGTTTAAAAATGCAAAAAAGTCTTATAAAAAATACAAGAAGAAAGAATAAATAAATATCTATTTTTTCAAATTTGGATTAGCATAACGTACAAGTTTCAATTTTCACATCTACTGCACTACCAGTGAATAATTCAGAAAAGGCACAGAAATTTTTTCCTCTGCGTTACATGTACGCAAATGTAAAATCAATATTCTGTTTACTCCACGTTTTCTATTACTCGAGCCAATCTTAGCTAGAAACAAACACGCTCGTTCTATCCAACGTATGAAACATATCGTCCATAGAAATTTTGTTTAAAGAATTTATTTTTTTTCAAAATTTGACAGAACTTTGATAGAAATATCGAGTTTGAAGAAGTGTTTCATTTCAGTCAATTTAATCTGGACTCTCACAGTTAGTCGAACGCACACACAATATTTATCATACTTTCGAAAATGTTTCGTGGAGAAATTTACTCTTTAACGATCGAATAATCTCTACCATTAACGAGTGGTTAATTTTTCATGTGTCGATAAACTTTAATGACGAGCTGGATTCGCGATTCCGCGCAAATTTATCGCGCTTTTTGTACAGAGTTATAATTTAACAAGTACAGTTAATAAATAGGTAACTTATGAAACAGAAATGAACCTGAAATTATTAATTACTCTATTAAACGAGTTGTATTTTTGTATGCTTTTAATACATATATATATATTATAATCAGTAATACATATAACAGATATTTGAATATTATATTAAATATCTTGTTATAATATTATATTCGATATTATTATTCATTATTGTAAAATATTTAATTACCGTAATAATATTCTTTATTTCTTACAATTAATCTCCAATTAATATTTTCTACGATTACAATCTTCTATTTCTTCTACTTTTTAATCATATTACCATAACCTCCAATTTACAATCGCGTAAATAAATTTTATTTCATATTTCTTTCCAATCACATGACTTTCAAGCAAACATTATTTCTAATTCAAACACACACGAAAAAAAGAAATAAAAATATACAGATATGTAAAATATGTCGAAACAATGCGAAAAACTGTCAAAAAGAATCACCGAAAATCCAACAGAGCGTAAATTCGCGATAAAGTTTCGCGTGTTGCGAGCCAGCCACTCGCAAAAGGCGGGAACATTTGAAACGTCGAGTAGAACGAAAAGTCGCACGTGAAGTCTTTCCGCGAGTAAATTTTCAAAGAAGTGGAAGAAAGTATATACGATATAGATTGTTGGACAGCGCAGGAAAGACAGAAGGGGAGTGCGTGTGTTCCCACGGTGGTGAAGTATTTATTTCTAAGAGAACGCGATATTGACCGCAACTGGGGACGCGCAGAGCGCGTGGTGGACAATTTATTGGACAATTCATAGCTTGTACTTACATTGTTCAACGTTCACGTGTGCGATCGGTATACGTGTTCCAACACGTGTATGTACACGTTTTCACCGTTGTCACTGCACAGAATGCAGAGCGTGTTCGAAGTTTGCCCTTCGACCGGATCTTTGCTCCGCTTTTCAATAAGAAAAATACACGAAAACCTGTTGCCTTACGCTTTGTGGAAGGAAGCGGGTGTCGAATAATAAATATTTCAAATATTGTTAAATTATTATTAGATTCTATTCGGTTTAAATAAAATAATGTTTGAAAGAGTAAAATTCCACGAAATAAAATAGAATATTTTGTTTTAATAATCTAAATAACGTATTTTAATCATAAATGTATTGAATTCGAATCGTTATATTCATTGATAATATTTAAAATAAAGAAATTAAATTAAAGTGAATAAAATAATATTTTAAAAATTTACTATATCAAATAAAATATTTCATTTTTAAAATTATATACTCTATATATTTTAAAATAAATAGGATTATTTATTATTATTTAAAATAATATTTTATTCAGCTCTAAAAAAAACCTGTAAAACGATATGAAATTATAGATATTAATAATATTAATAATAATATTTTATTATTTATTAATGTATTTATCAATATAAAATATATTTATTAATTTTTTATTTTTTTATAATCAATATTAATATTTTGAATTTTGCTTGAATCTTAAATAAATATAACGTTTTGTTAAAAAGGTTGATAAAAGATTTACTGTCTGCAGACAAAATGTAAAAATACGAGATAAGAAAAGCAATAAATTGTACTATAAAGTATCGTTCCTTAAAAATTCATGGATGAAGTTGTGAAACATTTATGTCGATATACGACGAATGGCACTCTTCTTTAGATAAATGCTTTCCATAATTGGAGAGCGTTCGTATTGTATCAGATAAAATAAAATCTGATGAATTTTTTTCTTTGAAATTAATATTCGAAGGTATTTGCTTTTTGTGGATTTCTAAAATTCTAAAACTGATTGAAAGATGATGTTACGAAGAAATTGAAATATTTATCTTTTATTTTATTCTCGTTCGAAGAAATTTAAATTTTTAAAAAAGGTAAAAAATTAAAAATCTCGACGAGAAATTAGAAATAAAATTTCTTCAATTCTAAAGTTCCACGTTAAATAAATAATGAATAAAATAGCAGGAATTAAGAAGAAATAAATTATTATTTCGATACAATTTGAAAGAAAATTTTTTGCAGATAGATATCGTTTAAGATTGATCCTTATATTGAAAAAAAATAAGAAATATTAATTTTATATCTAGTTCGAAAGTTTGGAAGAGGCTTATTTATGATAATTCTCGAGTAAGAATCATTTTATATTTTAATTTAAAGTTTGAAAGAAGTTTTAATTAAAGGGGACAAACAAAATACCAATAAAAATTTATGTATAAATATAAAAAATAAATCAAGATAAGAAACAATATATTTTTTAATGAAAATAATAAATTGAATAACAATACTCCACTCCTTAATTTTTTTCCCTTTAAGACACTTCGAGATATCGATCCAACTTGATTTAACGATACTCTTGTGAATTGTATTATTTAAACGTTAAAAAGGGAAGCACAGAATCACGAGGAGAAATAAAAAGAAGACAAAAAGGAGAGAGATTGTTCAATCATGAACTCTAATCGAGTGGTTAAATGCAGTCATCCAATGAACTAGGTCGAATTAAAACTTTGTTGTATCGTGGCCGCAGGAGCTTAATAAAAGATTGAATTTGTCCTGTTTTAACGAGAACTGTAAGCCTATAATATTCAAACAAACATTGAAATGCAGCACAAAATTTTTAAGTTGATTTAGATACAGAAAATTATTCTATAAAATTAATATTTATCTATAACGCGCTTACATTACTCTGTAATTGTATTAAAGAAAACATACATATGTGAAAATAAAATATTGTTTTTGAAAGATAAAAAATATTAATAATTAAAAAATTGTATTAACGTTAAAAATTAACTTTGATTGTTAAAACGTTTTATTTCGTTAGACTCGTAACTGCAATTGGAGACGCCTATGGTGTAGCTTTGCTGCTACATATGTTGACTACTACTATTACGTTAACTTTGCTCGCTTACCAAGCAACAAAGGTAATTTTTATATATATAAAATATCGAGACACAAAGCAAAATATATCATAAAATTAAAGAAAGATTCTACTATTCTAAGTGTCAATATTAACAAAGAGAATTTAATATTTTATCTTTTAGATACACGCAGTAGACACGTACGCAGCATCAGTAGTAGGTTATTTATTGTACTCTCTAGGACAAGTGTTTATGCTCTGTATATTTGGAAATCGTCTTATTGAAGAAGTACGTATATATATGATTATTTTTACAATTTTTAATCACGTGAGAAACAATTATTTAATAATTTAAAAATTATATGATTTAAAATTATACAGAGCTCATCAGTGATGGAAGCAGCTTATTCTTGTCACTGGTATGATGGATCAGAGGAGGCCAAAACCTTTGTACAGATTGTTTGTCAGCAGTGTCAGAAGGCGATGTCGATTTCAGGGGCAAAGTTTTTCACTGTATCTTTGGATCTCTTTGCTTCGGTAATGAAAAATCTTTCACGTATTAAATTCATCTTACATAATTAATGTTATTTAACAAATTTCAATTTTTGGATAAAACTCATATTTACTTAAAATATAGAATACGATAATGTAATTACTTATCATTAATCAAGATTTCTGAATATGTTTAAAATTCCCTAGAATATCCCTAAAGCATAAAATCCTAGATATTTTTAAGAAATTTTCAAGTAAAATTTTAAATTATAAATATAATTTTTTCAACTTTCGATTATAATGATCGATTAATAAAAATAATTAATAATTCTCTAGGTATTGGGAGCTATGGTTACTTACTTCATGGTGTTGGTGCAACTGAAGTGAACGTTGAAGAATATTCACTTTAGGATTGAAAATTGGAACGATGATGAATGTGTAATCGAAATGATTATCGAACAGGAGTCTCGTTCTTCATGTCTCATTATTTTAAATGTTCAATTTTTGTATGGATTCAGCTGGAAACTGTGACTAAATGACAATGTAGAATTAATAAATTCTAACGATGAGTATCCTTTGTTTTTATCTATTTTTCAATAATTGAAACCTTTGCAATACATTTAGTTCTAATGGAAAATTTTGAATAATTATAAGTCGATAAATACGTATTTATACATTCTGACAATAAAAATTATTTAAACACAAAGGATACTCTGAAAATTATAGATATTAAGTGTATCATAAAATGAAGCTGTGCTCGTTAACGTACCTTTTTCTTTATCACTTTACAAAATAATATTAGTATTTAATATAAAATATTAATTATTACAATAATATGTTATATACTAAAAAAAATAGGAATTTTATTGTCTGATAATTTTAATTTTAAAACTAGAAAAATAATTTTTTTTTAAATTTTATTTCTGAAAGAAAAATAAAAGAGCAAATAGAAAAGAGCGAAATTAGAATATATCTATATTTACATAATTATTGAGAAAAATATTTAAACAGAAAAAATTGTTAAAAAATAAAATATCAAACGGATGTTTTTAAATGAAAGACTGAAAAGTACAAATGAATGAATTAATAAAAATTAGTATAATAAAAAAAAAAAACAGATTCTGGTAACATTTAAAAAATAAAATTTTCGTACAATCTTTATGATAAATTTGGTCGCTCCATTTTCTTCTTTAATTGTGAATTACTACCTAGAAAATATTTATTATTTGTCAGAACTAATTTAATATTCTACTTTCTGTGAAAATTCTTCTTCTGTAAAAGAAAATCTAAATTATTATAAAAGTACTTTTTTATATAATAATCATAATATAAATTTTAATACCAAATTAATCTCTTTCTTCTCTGCACATATTGAATTATTTTATCTTTAAAAATAACATATTCAACAATATTAAATTAATCACATCTCAATAGGTATTTATTAAATTCTCCTAGGTCAATGGATTAATAATTACCCATAATCTATGTTTTATCGACGAAAAGCGAAGCTTATTAATCGAATAAGCAAGATCAACGATAATACAATGAATCGAAGCGTAAAATAATGATTCGTTCAGTTGATGTGAAAAGTTTAATCATCTCAAAAATCAATATATTCTAAAGTAAGTTTTTTTTCTTACTATTCCTGATTATTTTGTATATCTTTTAATAATTTTATCTCTTTTTCTTAGAGTGAAAATTTAGAATTAGAAAAGGTTAGAAATTTATAATTTAAAATTTTCAAAAAATTAATTTTTATCACCGAAGAAATAAAAAGAAATAAGATAAATGAATAATAAATACAAAGAACAAATATTTTTTACGAATATTAGTAGTTTTAAGTTGGAAATTAAAAAATAATACTTGTAACGTGTAATAAGTTTTAAAATGAGGTTAGGTTTAGTAAGTAAGCTGCACTCAATGCAAAGAAAAATCGAACGGGAAATATTACGCTGAAAAATAATCTTGTACAATATGCTGTGATGCAATTGCTGAAAGGATAAAGATGCAAGAAGCGATATATTACGAATAAATTCTCGTATTACGAACGAAAATACAATATTCTGAATCATCGAATGATAATTAAAACTTGCGTCTTGATTTTTTGAAGTAATTTTAATAGAAATGATAAAACAACTTTATTGACATGTAAATATTTGTATACTATTATTTCTTATTTTAACGATATTACTCCTTCGAATTTATTATATTTATAATTCGAAATCTTTACTTCAATTTTTCGAATTTAATATCTCAATGCTTTATTATACTTTATTCGTTTAATTTATGCAACGATTCTTGCAAATTTTTTTTCTTTTATTCCTTTCCTTTTTATATCAATTTCTGTTAATTACAAATTTGTAGAAAATTTCAACGAAATCGTAAAATTGTTCGTCTCGTTTCTGTATCATAGAATTTAAGGTTTCATCTACTTGTGCACGGCATCTCCTCTCCGCCATTAATTAATGAATATATACAAATTTTCTAGCACAAATATTTCATATTTCACGACATACAAATGAAACATAATTTTTTTCTAAGCGTATAACATAGTCGAGAATGTAATAATTTTATTACAATTTTAATAATGATACATTATAAATAAATAAATATTGTTGTACAATTTTAACGTAAATTTTTGTGCTAGTCGTAAATATGGAATAATTTATTTCCACGTGTAATTTTAAGCAATAAAAAGATAATGTTATCGAAATGCGTTTAATTTAACATGAACGTTAATAGGTATTATAATCATATTGTGAATCGAATCAGTCAGTATTATAAATGATTTCTCTCAATGTAAAGCTATAATATATTTGTCTTATAAAATGTTCCAAAATGTTCGTTCTCTTCCTGCAAAATTTTTTTATATTACCAACAAATTATACATTCGTGTATTCATCAAGTTCAATTTTATAATTTACAAAATATCGAAAGAAAATTTTCAACTTTTTCAACAAAATCCTTCTTTATTTCTCTTTTCTTTAAAACTTTAAAAACCTCATCTGCAAATATATTCTCATAATTCCAATTTTTATTTTATAGATTTTTAAAAACTCCCAACTTCCAAAATCTTTTCCTCTCGATCTATCTATTTAACTCCTTTCTCTCCAAATACATTTTCCTTCAAAATCCCGAATTCTTCACAAATCCATCACACCCCCCGTGCCAAATCAATCTCGATCCCTCGTCTTTAAAACCTTCAGTTCAACCTCCTCCATAAAACATATCCACTGTTTTCGCCTCGATGTCGAATCTCCTTTCGAAAATCAGAGGAACCGTATTTATTCCAACTCGACTTTCTCGCCACGTTCACGAACACGATTCGTCTCCGTCCTCTGCGAGGTAATGAACTTGCCGTGAATATGATTTGCGAAAAGGTACGTAAAGTAATCCTTCGCAAGGAAACGAGATTCTAGGGCAGATTAGTCGGTTTAAAAACGCGTAGCAAATTTTCTCGAATTTCGCAATCGGACAATCAGGCCAAAGCTGTGTCTATATAACGATGGTTAATCGAGATGAACTACAACCACGGATGCAACGGAATTAATCCCTGGAGAATTCTATCCTTTAGAGGCGGCCAGCGTGAATTTTACCTGCAATGGAATTTTCAATGAAAATATACGATGTAAAGTGTTAAAATTTACGGGTATAACAGTGATTATTGTGAAATTTATTTGCTTTTTTTCTTTATCGCGCGAAAATTTGGCGTATTGTCGTGGAAATGAATTATTGGCTCCTATTTTTTTTATTATTATAACTGAAGTAGACAGAAATGGAGATAACATATATATCTATGGCTTGAATGGAATTTTTCACAGAGAAGGTTTTTTCAAAGAGAAAAGATTAATGTTTAATGTTCATCCAGTTAATGTTTAAAAATAATTTGTGTCTTAATGAAGGAATGTGATGTGACATATGAAAATAAATATATAGGGAACTCATTTACATCTAATATTTTTCTATATATTTGTGAAGAATGAACGTATAAAACAATTCTGAAAAATGTATTCTTATATATCATGTCGATAACGATTGATGTAAAGTTTAGATAACTAAGAAGTAAGTTCTGAATTTAATCTGGATGATAAATGATCCCTTCTTATACTCCAACAACGTATTTATAAAAATCTAAATATAAAGCAATTATTATAAATATTTATAATATAATATTTTATAAAATTTATTTTATTCGATCAAACTAATCATTATTTTTATTTTTAATCGAATGAAAATTTTTATTATATCTGTAAATATTTTGAATTATACAATTTCGCAAGTGTTAAAAATTATGTGATATATTTCTATTATCATTCAATTCATCGATTTTAAATAAAAGGTAAAAAAATTTTGAATTTAAAAGATTAGGAATAAGAAAATTTATCTTGGAGAGACTTGGATATTAAAAATAGAAGAAACAGGTGAATCGATACGACTTTATTGTTTAACATAAATCCTTACGTGATTGTTTAATGCGCATGCCCATTCGGAGTGTGGCTTTACCGGAAAGCAGTTTCGATCGGCTGGGCCTCGTCGTATGATAAATAGGTCTTCCTGTTTTATAGCATCCTTTCTTTCCTTAAACACAAGATACATATAAATAGCAGCTACTCAGTTTCGAGATATAATATCACAGGAAACGGAATTAAACTTGAGATGAACTTTGAAAGTGTGATTCTACAAGAATCATTAAAGATAAAAAATCAAGTATTCGTTTTTCTAAAATCTTTAAACTCTTAAAATCTCAAACTTAAAGCATTTAATATATTTAAATTTAACATGTTGAGTAAATTATTATAAGTTTTTTATTTTAATTTTTAATATATTTTAATTTATTTTTTTTTACTTTTATACATTTTAATTTTATAGAAAATTCCATATTTTATCTATATTTATTTAACACGTTATACCGCTGTTACATAAAGTTTACATTAAATCAGTATTCACAAATACCACTTATAGTTACGACAAAATTAAATGCAAATGGCGGAGAATTAAGAACGTAGTTCAGAACTTTTACGACAATAAATTCATTCTCGTGGAAAGATATAGCTAGACTGTAGTGTCTTCCGAATCATTAAGATTCAACCCAAGAGAATATGAGTACGGAAACATAAAAGGTTATGAGCAACAACCTCGCTTATTTCAATAAATAAAATGCACATTTTACCTCAAATAAAGCAGCTACATACTCATCCAAAACATTTATTTAAAATCTACAATATTAATTAAAATTTTAAATAAAATATAAATTCTTCTATAAGTTTAGTAAAATCCTATTGATATATCCTTCAATGACTAAAATATATATTCTTCACTCTTAACAGAAAATCACGAATAAAATTACGAAAATGAAGAATTATTAGAGATATATTATCACAAGCAAGAAGAATCTCAGGAGTCAATGTGACGGAAAGAAATTGGCGCGAAGTCCAAGACGCATGCGCAGAATCAGAGTGACTCCGTCGGTAGTTTCGATCGTCCAGGGGTCGACATCGTCGTCCACCAAACAGCTTATCCTCGTGCTCTCGTGATGCTGCTCGTTCTTCTCCGTTTTCCAGCTCGTTCTTTCGTTTTGTGATAGAACGAGTTCTATTTTCCACGCGACCGCGACTCATAATAATCTAGTCGATCAAGAACGAGACGTGATTCACGGTAATTTCATCGCGATAACGCGAAACAACGAGTTAAAATACATCTGCGTTACGAGACACGTCTACAGATGAAAACGCACGAGATGCTCTCCAATCCAGTGGACTCGCTCGACTCGCACTCTATCGACGCGATTCGATGTGATAAATTATGCAGATTATTACCGACGATCTCGTAATCGAGGCGGCCACGCGACTGCAAACGACATTATCGTCGCG
Organism: Apis cerana; assembly: GCF_029169275.1. Classification (NCBI taxonomy): domain Eukaryota; kingdom Metazoa; phylum Arthropoda; class Insecta; order Hymenoptera; family Apidae; genus Apis; species Apis cerana. The sequence goes on from NC_083852.1 coordinate 5,298,238, forward strand.
TGCCCACAATATTTTTTCGAAAAATCGGTCGATCGGTTTTGTTCAACGTCAGTAAATCAATTTAACGAAAATCACAGTGTATAAGCAGTGGAAAAATTTATAAATCGATCACGGAAAAAATTATGGTGGTCGAGTGATCGTGCAAGTCATTGCAAGAAATAGGTTAATAGTGTGCCGCGCGAGCGAACGCGCATTGAAGATTGAGCAAAACAGGTGGATCGTTTCATCGAATGAAAAGTGATCGTTTCAATACGAGAAAGATCGATGAAAGATAATTTGGCAATAATGATGGATAAGACTCGTCAAATTCGTGCCGCGTATCATCGTGAGGCATTACATAACCGCTACACAACGATGAAAAATTATTTCGGGCAGTATATCGGTAAAGGGTCGATAAAAATGAGAGCCACGAATGCGGTTTCTTAAATAGCGCAATAGTTGAATCTCTCTGTGCCTGACAATAAATCAATGGATCGCTAGGCATGCAATTAGATTAATTAAATTGTGGATATATATATATATATATAATATTTTCAATTATTTCGTAGCTGAAATAAATAGATGAATATATGTGCTAACACGATAAAAGTAACTAGGTGAAATATAGTGTAAAATTTAAATTACATTCGATTAACACGAAGTTAAATAACGAAGCTAATTGGGATCGATGTAAAACGACACACCGTTTTGTTAAATAAGTGAGATTAAAGTAATATAATATATTTTCTATCAGTGACAATATTTATTTTAAAGTGATATATCGTGAAACGTTGATTTGCTCAACTACTTTTACGCGAGGCAATTAGTAAGAAGTTTCTTGTGGAACACCGATAATCATAGGGACAAAAACTGCGAGCGGCAGGAGGAGGCGAAGCCTCCCGCCGCAAAAACAATGTCGTAAGTATTGTTACATTATATTTAAAATATAATTTACAATAAATTTTTCCATATATTATTATACACGTAATAGTTGAATGATTAAAAAATAAAATAATTTTATTTCAAAATTATAGAATTGAAATTAGGAAATAGCGATTTATTGAAGAAACAATTTAGTTTTTTTTTAATTTATAATAATCACTTTAATATTCAACGTCCATTTTGAATTGTCCATTGGAATTTTTATTTTTTGAAATATGAAGATACTTCATAATTGAATAATTTAAATAGAAAAAAACAAGATAAATTTAATAACTTTTGTTAATATTTTCCAATCATGCAAATAATTAATTCAGCATTTCAAGATTAAAAATTTTTCAACAGGATTAAATTAACAATTTTTTATTACTTTTCATAACTTAATCATTGATTGTATGTTTTATAAAATTCATATCTTTATATGAGAATTTTGAAGAGTACGAAATTCAATAGCAAACGATTTCAAAATTGTACGATCGTACGGAAGCAATCTATTACAATAAAGATGATGTTAGATATATGATGACATAAAAGGAATCGTTCTAACCACATGAAAATTGATATAGAATGTACCGGATAGATGATATAAGAGTTCAAGTATTGACCGATTCATAAATCTCTCTATTATAGTTACAATTATCTATAAAATTGAATTGAAATTACCTAAAGTTATCTAAAGTCTTTATTTAGATTAAGATGATTATAACATTTTAATATGTATCTAATCTAATATTTTATAAGATCATTATGAAATCCTAACATTTGAACATACTCAAACATTAATAAATTAAATAATTCTCCAATTTATCTAAGAAACCTGATTCTGTCCAAAAGATCTAATCACACAACTATACTCGGAATGACGAAATACATATTGGAGTACCACAAGACTCTGGAATTTACTACAAACTATTTCAAATTACATTTATAAGTTCAGAAACTAACCACAACATACCTTGAGGTTGTGCAACACCAACAAATATGATCTCTAAATCTTGAAATCCAATATGGATCATCTTTGATCCTTAGAACTTGGGTATTGTAGATTATGAAATCATGGAAAACGTTTTGAATCGTTAAAAGATCTTTTGGATTGATATTTTAATCCTAATTTTCACAAACTTAGAATCATGAAATTCATTTGAATTTTAATAAACTTAATACTTGCATAATACTAATATTCGCATTCTTCAGGTACAATTCATGAACAGATTATATATCAAAAGTCTGTGAACTTTTGTGAATAATAAACTCATCTGCAAGTGGTAAACATTGTTCATCCATGAAAGATTTCATTTTAGAGTCTATTCGTGAGTCTATATGTATATAGATATTATAATTTATAATAAACAAACGACTTTATAACTTATTATTATACATAAAATGTTGACAAGTTAATTATAAGTTGATCAAAGGATGTTTGCAAGTAGATTGATCATAGCAGATTGGTTATTGGCAGAATCATCTTTTCCTTGTTGAGAAATTGTTTCAAATATTTCTGAATTGATGAAAAAGTGAATAGAACATTAGAATTCAATCATCTTGAATAATAGAATTTATCTCTAGTTCATAATTCATCGATTTTATTTTAAAATCTTCAATTAAATTATTTAATTCTGAATGTTGAAGAATTCTAATATCTGATATTCTTCTTAAAATATCATGTTGTTAAAATTAATCCAGATGATCTTGGAGTAAAAAAAAATAAATTACAGAATTTTCTGATGCACAAAAACATAATTATGAAATCAAAGTGAAAAGTCTTTTAAATGTATTTTAAATTTTTCATATTTTTATTTCAGATCCATGAAATTTTAATTAAATATTTAGTTTCAATATCAAAGAATTATAATATTTCATATTCTTTCAAATAGCAAAAGTTAATATTATATAATTGATAGACTTAGAATAATTGATCTTCTAGAATTTAAAATTAATTCAAATGGATTTATAGTCTCAGGTTGCTGATACTCAAATTGCAAAATTTGAAAATACAACGAAATGGATATCATGGCTTTGGAATTGAAATGGAGGATCGTTTAGATTTCAAAACAGTTTATAATGTACCTTATATTTCTTTAGACCTTACATTACAATAATCCAAAAAAGATCTGGAATTAGGAAGATCTTTTAAATCTTAAGACAGTCTGAAACGCGTTTCATGTTCTTCCATGGTCCTGGATCTTACATTAGATCTTAATTCGAAAAAGGTCCTGCTATTCCACGAGGATTATTATTCTGTTAAAATACAAGATAAATTTCGTTTTAAATTAATGTGATGGAACTTTTATGTATGGAATCTTTTCAATTTAATTATTTTAAAAATATATTTCTAATATATATATAATGTAATAATATATATTCTAATAGATTTTTTTTTATTTTATTACTTTTATAATTTTTATTTTTTCTAAATTATATTAATTGCTGAATATATAAATTTAAAATGATTTAAAAATTAAATTTATTTTTATGAATTAAATAAAATTCAATATTATAAATAAATATAGATGTACAAAAAAAAATATTAATTCAGTTGAATAAAAAAAATAGTTCATACATAATAAACTAAGACAACAGCAAAATCTCAGACAAATATAAATCAAAATTAAATTTTTGATTCATCAAATTGACCACTATTTTATTTATTTATTTATTTATTTGCTTAAAATATTTGTCATTAAATATATTAAAAGTAAATAATTTTTATAACACTTCCAACGATCTTTTATTTTAAGCAAAAATTATGATCGCTTTCAAACTTTTGAACAGTAATATATATGAATCCATAAATATATTCCATGTATTATACTGCTTTTCACTGGAGAAATAATCATATCGAAAGAGTTTCGAAGTTAAAATTATTTCTTGGAAAAGTGTCCCGAATCCGAGTTCTTTTCCATCGAATGTTTTAATGTATGCGTCGACTCTTATTGATCCAAATATAAAAGTATCAAGCTCTAAATGTCTTCTATTATATCGAATTGTAATATATTTTTTTCTAAATCCTTTCGAAAAATAAAATGTGTGTATGGAATTTTATAAAATTATAATCTTCAACTTTATCTTAAATTATAATGTATGAAAATATTAATATAAAGAGATTCCAAGCTTATGAATATTATAGAAATATTATAATATTGAATACCTTTATTATTTTCACTCTTCACTGGCTTAAATTTGATTTTATTATCTTCACACGTCTTTAAATAGATTATTATAACACTATATGGTTTTAGTTTTTTTTTAAGTCTCATATGCAGATTGTTTGTTTGTAATTTGTAATGTAAGAAAGTTTAAATTATTATACTTTTTTATAAGAAAAAACTATTAACTAATGAGAATGCATTATTATGAAAAATATTTATTAAGAATTATATTATTATTTTATGATATTTTTCTTCCAATAATTTGTAATAATTATAATTTTAATATAATAATTTATTTTTTTTATAATAATTTCCAATTTTAATTAAGATCAAAGATTCATAATTTATAGTATAAATTTCATTATCAATAATATTCGAAATTAATATAATTAATGTAAAATTAAGCCTGAGATATAATGAAACATCTAAAGCAACAGAATAATTAATGCAAGGTAATTAGTTTAAATTAGTTAATTATACATATGCGTTTAATTTAACTATTTAATTATAATTAAATTTCGTTACTATAATGCAACATTTATCTTGCCGAGTTCAATGAAATTTCTTTACGATTCATTGTCCACAAATTAAAATTACAATTACAATTTAATATTTCGCTAATGAATATGAATTTTCTCGATTATTTATAATTAAAATTAATTTTTAACTCTTAATACAAAAATTCTTAAATAACTTTTAAGATAATAATTAATCCTATAATAAATAATTAATCCTAATTTAATATTTAATAGCAAATTTAACATTTTTCTTTTGAAATATATCTCATTATTTCTAGAATAAATTTTATTTAAAGCATTATTGGAAAAAATTGTGAATAAAAATAACGCTTTAAAAAATGCTAAAAATAATACAAAAATTTAGTTACTTGCGAAAAAAGCATGGATGAGGATCGAGATTTCAATGGAATTTTATTCTACATTACTTATATACTTATATATATGTGTGTATGTATATATATAAATACGATATGCTGCACATCAAAAAGCCTGCAACTCTGAAAGCAATCTTTTAAAATTTTAGAAAAATGTAGAAACTAGAAGTAACTTTATATATATATGGTAAAACGATATAAAATTGTATTATTTTTTTGAAAAGGCATAAAAATTAAAATAAAATCAACGAACATGAAGTATGAAAATAATTAATCTTGTAGAATATTTTTAAATTTTATTTCAATATCATTTTTTATTATTTATTATATTATTTTTCAATCATGAATTCAATTTTCTGCAAATTTTACAGAAAAAAAAAATACAATTCTTTTCTTTAATCGTATTTTTCACAATTCTTTTACCGTAATTTCAATATTCGATTTTCTAACTTTTAAGAAAATTTTGTATTTTTATAAAATATAAAAAAAATTTCAATTTTTCGATAACAATAATCATAAATAATGAATAAAATCCTTTAACATCGATATTCTTTATGAAAAATATAAAATCGTCTAACAATGCCAACAATCTTTCAAACTACAAACCTAAGCTCAATTTTGCAATTGCAACTTTCATATATAAAAATTAAAAAAATTTTCATTTCTAGACTTTCCGATTACAATAATCCGATTACAAAATTTTGAAACCTAAATACTTCATTTTCCATCTAGAAATTTCATATAATAAATAAAAAAAAAATACAAATCCTTAAAAATATCTTATAAAGAAATCTTATTCCTTAATAATTTTACAAACCTCACGTCCAATTTTTCAATTACAAATTCTAACAAAAAAATAAATAAATAAATAAAAGGAAAAAAGAGAAGTTTCACCTTTTTTCGTTGTAAAATAATCGTCTGGACGCGGCGTCCGGACGAATTGAAAGGCTGCGTATAGCACACGCGTCAATCAGCATTGGTGATCGCTCCTTGGCCGTAAGCTCGAGAGAGCAACGATGCCAGTCGGGCTGCGAGCTTCGACCGCGAAGCTCGCCCCTCTTCGCAGGTGCGACAGTCTGTGTTCATGCCTCGACCCGTGGTAATCGCGCGTTCACCTCGATGGACCGCGGGAGAAGAGAGAACGACCTGCACTCTAAGCCGACTTTATATGGCAACAAACGCCTCCTTGGTAATCTGTCTTTTGGAAAAAAAATAAATAAAGGATAATCTGTGAATTTTATCACAATTTTTGTTATATTTGATTTTTATTGAACGTTTATATGTTACCTTAGTCGCACAGTATAAATATATTATGGAATAGATTTCATTGAATGATGGGGATTAAAATGGGAATTTTGAAAATATTTTGAGAAATAGTTTCGATTTGTTTTATAAATTAATTATGAGAATATAATTATTGTGTGATGATATTTATTTTTGTTTCCGTTTCTGTTTTTTTTTTGTTAGAATTATTTGTTAGGTTAGGTTAGGTTTTACCGAATAATGATAATTGAAGAAATTTTCATTCGAATTTTGAATTGCTAGCAAGCAAAATTGTTCCATTGTGACATTTAAAAATTAAATTTTATTCAATAAACAGTGATAATAGTGATACTTTGTAATCTTTTTTTTCAGATTCTTTCATTTTTCAATCGATTTTTAACGCTTTTATTTTATGTTGTTATTATTTCTCAATTAAAGATAATTTTCACCAAGTTGATTGAAATTATTTACATTTCAACTACAACTTCAACATGTTTTATTTTATTAAAATTTCATTATTATTTCAAATGTTCATTAATGTTTTCTTCAATAAATTTATTAATTTATCATTAAATATTTCTTTTGAAATGAAATTTAATTAGTTACAGTTATCGAAATTTATATATTTATCCAGATAAAGAAAATACTAGATTTAATCGCACAAAATTTTCGAATCAGTATTTTCAAATGTAAACATCAAGTTGTGTGAAACACGAATCTCTCCCTCGTTGATAATGAAGTAAAATGGAGGGAGAGCACATGGCGTACGAAATTTATTTAAAATTCAATTTTCCTGGAAAATTTCATATATGAAACGCGAACGTGCCCAAGAAGTGTGCAAATAACTTAGCGGTTTCGAAAATATAGAAGTTCGATGTGGAAAATTATATTATCTGTATTCAGATCAGCTATTTCTCCGATATAAATATTATTTTTACTTATACATGACGATTAAATTTGCTTGCTCCATGAATTAATAATAATAATAAAAAAGAAAACAAAAAGAAAGAAAAATGATAAAAGTAAAAATACCGATTTTAATCAAATAAATTTATATACGAGTAAATTAATGGATAATAAATATATTTGTTATGATATTAAAATATCGCCGTAAAGCTTGATTAAAAGCTTTTGATGAATAATTGAAAAAATTAATTTTATTCTCTTCTGTTTCATTCTTTGAAAATCATAAGAATTATTATTCTGATTGGATATTATAGATTTATTAATATTTTTTTTCTTTTTGAAACATTTTAAATTTGATTAAAAGTGGAAATAGAATTATAAATAAAAAATTATGTATTAATATTACATAACTTTTTATTAAAATTGATGGATCTGAATTCAGAAAAATTCTAGTCTCAAGAAAATTCAACTAATTATGATTAATTATTATTTTAAATGAACAAATATTTAATTATTAATTAAATTATCTAATACTTTTACATTTATCAAATTATTATTTATTAAATTAAAATACTTTTAAAATTATCAAGGATATCATAAAATTCATAACCTAAAAATTTATATTTTTTACAAAATAAATTCACCAAGAATAGATTTTCCATGAATAAACAGAATTTTCTTTATTTCTTACGATTTGTCGAATTTTTCATTATAAATATAGTTAAATATAAAAAATGCATTAACTGGATCAGTATTCAAAACAAATACAATAATCGAAGTAAAATTCCATCGTTAATCATTAAATAAAAAAAAATCGACATAAAAGTTGATAATAAAAAAAATGGAAAAGAAAAAATTTAATCGAACTCTTTTGTGGCAAAGAAACGAGTTTTGTGTAGCCATCTAAACGAAATGAGTTTGAAAGGAAATTGTCCGTATCGTGCTCGAAGTTTAAAACTTGGATAAAAATAAATTTAAATAATATTCTCATAAAAAAAATCGCTTTAGTGAATGGAAAAAACATACTTACTCGTTTAAATAATCGATTATCGTTCAATTGGTTATCGTTGTTTAATCAAAAATCGTGAATATTTCTCATGAGGATAAAGTAAACGTCAATTATCCGCCGTTTCAAACAAAAAATTAAACGTTCTGAATTAAGACGTGAAAGCAATATCGATATATATATAATTATATATCGATATTGCGTGCAACGACATCTATATGTGATAAATATAATGGAAAGGAATCTATGTGAATGCAATTATTTGAAAATCGTTGTAATGGCGGTAAATTTGATTTTTAAAATATTGTACTACTAGTTATATTGTGTTTTTTTTTTAATAAAAAAACAGAAAAGAATATTTAGATTATTGAATTTATATAAATATAATTTTGAATATATATTTTCTCAAATAATTTATAATAATTGTAAAATAATATTAAAGATAAATTTAGAAAAATTTAATTCATGTTATTCATATTATATATATATTTATTTACACAATTTATGTTTTATTTAGAATACTTTCTATAAAATAGAAAGTGGTCTATATCAATTCTCAAGCCAATCAATCTCAAATTTCTACAGGTTTTAAATTGATATCTAAATTTAGACCATCGGAATAGTTTAGGAAAGCAATATCAAATTCAAGAGAAAATAGTAATAAAAAGTATCTATTATAATTTTTATATTTTATAATATAATATATGATTTTTAAAAAAAAGTATAAAAAGAATTATGTTAAAAAATGATATTAAAAATTTACTTTAAATTAGGTTATTTACATTACACCTGTAAAAGATAAATAAATTTAAAAAAAAATTAATACAAGATAAATTAATAAAATTATTTTTGAAAAATTCGTGTAACATTAACAGTTCTCGTTAAAAATTTAGACAATTATTAATTGCTTAAAAAATTTATGGAATAAAAATATTCTGAACATCTTTGTTCCCTTTAAAATGAAACTTATTCCTACGAAGAAACTTTCGTAACGATAATAGAATTTCATCGCTCCGCTTATACAGATTATCATGGAACAGTGGATAATACTTGGAGAGCGGCAAAAATATAATTATTTCGACATCAACGTGTTCCCGAAGTATTGTATTGGTTAGAGATCTTTCGAAACTTTAAAAGCTGTCTTAAATCCTTCTGTCAGTTTTTCTTTAACAATAATAATAATAATAATAATAATAACAATAATTAAAAATTGTCGGAGAAATTTATTCTCGTTTCATATTTATAAAAATCTAATTTCTCGAACGTTAAATTTCATTGCCAGGGAATTATTATGTCTTCATAGAGATTTATTATTTCCATTTTTTTTAAATTCGCTAAATCATATTTTTCAATTTTAATATTCCCCTTGAATTGAAATAAATTGAAATTTTATTTTTATTTTTCGGCAACATCGTTAACGGTGAGAAAAATTTTGTTGTCATTCAAAAAAAAAGTAAAATGAATTTTTTTCACTTTCAGATATTAGGTAAAAATAATGTAAATCGATAAAATCATATCCATATAATTTAATGAAAAATCTTGAATATTATAATAAGTGACCGACAAGATGAATTTACTATTCTGATCACCGATTAAACCTGATTTTAACATTCAAAAGGAGGAAAAAAGGGGGAGAAGAATCTTTGTACGTCACACGTAAAAATATTCGCCTCATTCATGAATAATAAATTTCAACGGGAAAGTTCTAAGGTGGATGAAAAATAATCCAGAGTCGATTTCGATATCAGTGGAAAAATATCTAGCTTTTTATATTCACTTTTATCGAATTATCATACATCCCTCTCGTCGAATTTTTATAACTTCATAAAATTCTGATATATTGTAACGTTAGAATGATAACTAGATTCGACAAATATTTTCTTTTATTGCAAATTTCAATTTATCGCGATATAATTTTATTCCGATATAATAAAAATAATAAATACGAGAAAATTTATTTTTGTAACGATGAATGTCAGAATTAAATTTTAGAATTAATATATGTAAAGGAGATAGAAAATATTGTATATGAAATATATATCTATATTCATTTGCTTATTAATGAATTGCAATATTGTATTTTGTCAATACATTATTTTATTAGTAATAATTTACTTGTAATTATTCTGCTCAATTATGGATAAAAGCAAATATCTACATAATATAATTAATCGATGATATAATTTGAAAAAATAATTAAAAATTTATTTTGTCAATTTTTTTTATAATTACTTTCTTTATAATTTTTCAGAAAAATTTATTTAAATGTTAATAAAATCTTAGAATCTACAAAACTTTAAAAATAATTTCTCGTAAAGGATAATTTTATAAACAAAATTTCAATCTCGTATGTTAGATTTCGAAGATACATATTGTACAAATGGTTCGTAGAACTCGATCTGGATTACTTGGAAAGGAGAGGAGGCGAGACAATAACTTGTGAAAACGCCGAAAGCGGATCGAAAGAGGAGGAAAGCCCCGCAGACACTCTGGATCGTGTCAAAGTTGTGTTTCTCGGTGCACCCAGGGTGGGAAAGTCCAGCATAATTAGGGTGAGCGCTAATTTCGTTTAATCAAATCAAAACATATCGATATCGAACATTTCGAATTATATCGCGTATCTGAAACATTCCATATATTAACATAAAATTAATCATTTTAATTTTGAAAGCAATTTCGTTTCGAAACTCTAATTATAATTTCATATCAATCGAAATTTAAACTTTATCTCAAGTTTAATTTTGTTATATTTCATCACATTTTACGCATAAATAAAAATAATAATTTGTCAATAAAAATTATTCATTAGAATTTTAACTTATTTGAGAAATGCTGGGACTTCTTGAACGCGTATATATATAAAACAATTCATTCAAATTTTCGTATTACAATTTTACATTTAAAGGATATATGCATATATATATTCGTGTAATTTCTCCATTCGCTTCATTCCCCAAACGCACCTTTCCAATTAAAGCGTAATTTTCCTTGAATACACATCAAACGTGTGCCAGTTTAAACTTTCGGTTTGACAAGAAATCGTCAAAATGCACCTCGTCGTTGGATCCATTCGTAGTCTTTGCCTCGACAAGGTTGGAACAAATGAAGTATATGTATATCTCGAGATCTGCAGAGGAGTAATGTAGCGTAAGTTAATAAACGAGTACGCAACACGACTATCGTGTAATTAAACGAGGCGAATACTGCACATCCGTAAGATATTTATTGTGCCATCCCACTTAACAAACCTAACCTCTCCTCGCTAATGAAAATATTCACTGGTATTCGCTCAGCTACCTGTAATTTTCTGTAGCTAATTCTGACACGGTATCAACTCTTTTTTACTCTTTTTTTTTTATTATGGTTTGCTAGTTTATGTGAAAATTGTTTTTTTACGTTGAAATACTTTTTCTTTTTTTTATGTTATTCTGTTAATTATAAGATTGCAATTGTGGTTAGGATGATAATGATAAAGTTATTTTTATTTTATTGTGAATTCTAATAAATGCAATCGATAATAATTGATCATTGATAAGAAAAATTATCTTTTATTATACTTGATTACAGCTTTTTATAGGATTATATGGTTTTATGACGCGATTATTATTAAGATACTTAAGATGAAAAAATTATTTTGATTAAAATAACACAAGTTGATACAATTCAAGATACAATTATTCTTCATTTTATTAAATTACGATGAATGTAATTTATAATTCGGTTATTTATTAGTGCATAGAAAATATTTATGAAGTAATAAAAATATTTGGAATAAAAAATTCTTTTCGAGGGAAGATTCTGAAAATAAGAAAGTGACCTGTTAACACTTTGCTCAGTTAAAGACGACGATCGATGTTTATGAAAGCTCACCAGGGACTGAAAAGAGTCACGCGTGACTACATTCTTTACGAATTCTCTAGACGATTTTGTTGATAGAATTTCAAAAAAATATAAGAAATTTTAAAATATAAAATAATAATAATACAAAAAAATTACAATATAAATTTAAGTTTAAGAAAATTAATTGTGAAAAATTGTAAAGATCTACTCAAAAATAAAAAAAAATTCAAATAAACATCATTAAAATTGCAATTTTTAAAAATTAAAAAAATTTATAAAAAATGAGCTTAACAATATCGATAATTGAGCAATCAATAAAACTAGCAAGAGATTCACCATTTTAGTTCAATTGTCACGAACATCATTTTGCAAGATGTGGATGACTTCCGTTCATTTCCGGGGCCAGTTTCCGGTTAACTGTCGCCTCTTGAGGAAATTGAAAGTCGTTGAAAAGAGGACACAAAATATTATAGTGAAAAATATATGTCAAAATTTTTAACTAAATTTCAATCTTTTAAATTTTTCTTATTAAAATGAAAATTCTTCAAAATTATGGAATATTATTTTTTTAAATAAATTCTAATATAATTTTAAGATATTAATACATAACGTATTAAAATCAATATATATTAAAAATTTTCAATTTCATGTATTTTAAGTGAAATATTGATTAAAAAAAAAATTAATCTATAATTAAAGTTTATATTATTTAAAATTTGCGTAAAATAGAATTTATATACAGAATTTTTTTTTCTCATAATAATTTCTATATATTACTATATTATTACCGATATATATATAATATCGATAATAATATATCGATTACTATAGCAATGCAACAGGCGAGAGATAATGGAATAACAAATACTCACAACATTGCATTCCGGAAATATTGGAATTCTAAATCTTGCATACTTCGAAACAATAACTCCGTATATTCGCCTTTATTTCATCGTTGATAAATTTTTTTATTATCCAATATAATTCAACATAATATAATTCAATTTTCAGAATCCTTTTTCTTAGTACCATGAAACAGCACTTCAATTTTTTAATATCATAGGAAAGATCGTAATATACATATATAAAAATTTTATCATATATAATTATTTTTTCAACACATTTTCTCAAATATTTTATATAAAAAATTGACAAAAAAATAATTTTTAGCATGATATATTATCTAAAAAAACATCTATAATTTCATAATTATTTAACCATATATACATTTAATATATAATTTTAATATAAAATTTAAATAAAATTATATATAGTTAAACGTCATAAAATATTTTCGATGAATTTACGCTTCGATAACTCGAAAGAATCATTAATTACGAAAAAAATTTAAAATCAGTCGACAGTTTTTGAGTTACGTAGGAAGTCCCAGAATTCTCACCATTTATTTCCCGTTAACGAGAACGACAAATTCGAATCGCAAAGGTACATTGGTGTTAGTGCTCATTTATGGATTCCAGCAATTCGTGTGGAGCGAATTCAGCGAGGAATACAAGCCAACTGAACGTAGAGAGACTTTCTATCCGAGTGTGGTACTTGCCGATCGATTGTATGAACTAAAAATCACGGATCTACCAATGATCCCGTATTTTCCGATCAGCTCGCACCTCGAATGGACGGACTTTCGTTATTACGGATTACGAAGTGCGAACGCTTACGTTCTCGTATTCGATCTCAGCAACCAGGACACGTTTCAGGTATGCATACATGTATAAAAATATATCATCAATTTACTATGGATGCGCGCCATCTGGTTACTATTAGTTGTACTTACACTGTATAGTATATTTTGGTAATTTAATATTTAATTCTGATTGGTCGAAATAATTTTAATTGAATAATTTATTAGATTTTTTTTTAATTTATGAAAAATAATGACATATTATCCTTTCTTTATAAAAAATAATATTTTGTAAAATAGAAAGATATTTATAAAAATAGATATAACAAAGTTATAATATATAATAATTTGATATGTAATATTACTTTTTTATATAATGTAAACATAATCTTAGCTTAAGGTTATCTTATATCAGAAAGACCACTATATCAGAAGAATAAGATTATTGTTCCTAACTCATATAAGACCAAGACTTTATTATCAGATAATCCCTTGATCGTAAATCTTATTTTCTCGATAACTTTTTGAATAGGACGATATCTCCTGGAAAATTGACAAAATGAAGCACTTAGAATTTTATGATTTTATGACTAAACCATATTTTTATCTAATTCTAAAAAACTTTTACACAATAATTAATCATTATTAACATAGAATTTTAAGAATAAAAATCTAGAATAAAATTTCGAAAAATTTCGAATGAATTTCTTTAATAATTTTAATTCGAGATAATAATATAAATGTAATACAATTATTTTATTTAAAATATTAAGTAATTAAATTTTGTTTTTTTATATCGTTAACAATTTTCGTTTTAATTCCACTTTTTCACTTGCAAATATATTTTTTCTAGAGATTCCAAATAAACGTGTTTATGCTTAAGAATTCTCGTAAAAATTTTTCCACTCTAATTACTAATATTCTCATTTCATTATGAACTTTTCTTTATGCTCAACATAGGGATGAAAACTTTCTTTATTCTACCTTCATTGTGATTATCTTTCTTTTTTATACTTCTTTCCTCATTCGGAAACGAAAAATATGCACAGATTTAGAAAAAATCGACGAAGATTTCCCTTAATATTTTTTTCAATTAATCATTGCATTTAACATTTTAATATATATTATATATTATCATATAAATATTATATATATATATATATATATATATATATATATATATATGTGTGTGTGTGTGTATGTGTAATTAATATTTTATATTATATATATAATTTTATATTATATTGTATTATATTATTAAATATATCAATCCATCATAAAATGTAATTTTGTGTATACATAATAAATATGTATACATGCTTTCCATAATTTTCTATTATTTTTATATCTGTCTTTTATCTCCATTTCATCTAAAACAATTTATTAAAACAATTTAATTTATAAATTTAATTTATTATATAATATTTAATTTATCATAGCACATTAGAATGTTACGAGATCAAATCTACGAAGCACGAGACATGAGGGGCGTACCGTTATTGGTAGTTGGGAACAAACAAGACGAATTGTCGCCTGCGGCTGCTTCCGGAACTCGCTACAGGGACATCGTTAATCTCGTTCGAAAGCACTGGCGATGTGGCTACGTGGAATGTAGCGCCAGATTTAACTGCCGTGTTGTGCAGGTACGTACAATATCGTATTATTAATACGATGAGTGCTATGGGAATTATCGATAACGTTGGAATTAATTAAAATATTTAAATCGAATAAATAAATGCATGCATTCGTGACATTTTCAATAATTTTAAAGATATGTATACAAATAAATACATTTTTAGAATTTCATTTGTTAAAAAAAAATTCAAATAAAAAAATATAAAAGAATTAACGTCACTTTTATATATAAATAATTCTTTTATGAACTAATTTGTTAAATACTATCTTGTCACGAAAAATATTCTATATTATTATTATTAAAATTATTTTCAAAAAAACTTCAATTTTACAAAGCATAGTTAAAATTAAAAAAAAAGATTAAAAATAATTGAATATCATACAAAACGGTATTGATAATTATATTTTGTTGCATATATTATTACAAAATAAAAATATATAACGTAAAAGAATATATTTAATGAAAAATATATCAAATATATATTCCTAATAGGTATTTCGTGAATTAATGAAGAGCATTCAAGCTGTGGAAGGACGACCACCTTCCCCCACGCCTGCACCTTCGCAACCCTTACGATCTCACTCGCATGACACCAGCGAAAAATGTATTCTTCTCTGACATTGAAGCCAGAAAATCAACGTGCTCGATTTTTGCGACCACATTATCAAAAGAAGTTGCTTCTATCCATACCACGATACAGGGTCGTAGATTTTTTGAGCCAGAAATGGAAAATCAATTTCATCATAAACAATTATTTCCAATGTCATCTAATGGAATTGTAATATGAAATAAGAATACATGAATTTCTTCGGTTCATCAATCGATAATGTAGTAACTGATAATGAATGCAATATTGTAAGTAGTCGAAACATTGAGATCGAAAACATGAACAGTTTTTTATGAAAAGATTCTAAACAAGTTTTTATCATTTGTATAAATTTAATAACTATATAATAAGTACAAATTGAAAGAAGCAATCAAAAGTTATTTTAAAATAAAATGATTTTATTATTTTTAAATTAATTTTAACTTTGTATTCTTCGTTGTAATTGATTGGTTATTTTTTGCAAAAGATCTGTCAAAATTCATAAATCATCATATTTTATCAGTATTATAAAAATAAGAATCTAGTTATCAAGAGAAAATATTGAATATACATATTTCGCAAATCGAAGAAGCTTCAGATCTCGTCTGTGAATATTATCACCAAAACTGCTCATTGTGTAATTTTAACACTGAAAAATAATGCAATCATGTTATACAACTGCTCTTTTGAGAATGATGAAAATATTGCAAATACGTATATATGTACGTGATCGACTGCCGAATCTCTCTATGTGTAATTTAATTTCGACAATTTATTTTATAATTCGCTTTGTAAATATATCGTGCAATTTTTATATTTTGTAAAAAATCAGCCATATTTTATATTACAAAAATTAATATATAAATGGATTTATCTCTTTTTTCAAAATCTTTAATTTCTCTAAGATATATCTCAATTTTCATTAGTTAAATATAAATTTTTAAAAAATATTTAAAAATTATGAAGTAATTAAATTTTTTATTCAAATATATATAAGAGATAAATTTATTTATCAATTAAAATCAATCATTTTACATAAATCTCGAAAAATTATATTTTTGAGAAAAATTTAAAAAATCTGTGTACAAATGTGACAAATTTCATTCTATTTTTAACATTGCTTTATCTGTGATATTGTTTTATTATATTTTGTTGCTGTATTATTGTTGCTGTATCTTTAAATATATAAAATGATTTTTTTATTTTACTTTTCAATAATGTATTCGGCCTAATAATAATAATATTAATATTAATAATAAAAAAATGATAATAGCAAACAAATAAATGTAATAATAGTATGTTATTGAGAGTTACCTCAGATCAAGCAATAGTGTATACAATATATATAATATATATTTTACTATACTGTTAAGGAATTAATCACTAGCCAGTAAGCGTAGCTGTTGATATTGTGAAATACTGTACACCTATACATATGCAGATCTCTAAAAAAATGTATGTTAACCGTTGTTGTCGTTTATACGCATTTTAACGCAAAATATTATTGGCTCAATAAATTAAACGATTAATAAGCGAAACAGTTCTGAATAATAAAGTTTAAAGATCGTTGAACGATCATTAAAATGTTTTTTATGTTAATTATTAAAATTAAGAATATTGTGCCAACAATCGATTATTGTTATTTTATTTTCACATCAATTTATTATTCAGTACACGTGTAGACCACGCAGAATAAATATACTAAGTGTTAAATATATTGAATAGAACAACATATAAACTGTACATTATATTACATACAAACATGTGTTCGTTGGAAAAAAAATCTTTGTATCGAAATAGCAAATCTAGACAAGATACAAAAATTTCGACGTGAATTTGTACAGTCATCGAAAATATGCCAAATAAGCGTCATTTTACATACAAAATACCACATAATATTTTGTATGCAGAAGTAACGCAATAAAAAAAAAACAACCGAAAATTAAATCAAGTTTTATGAATTTTTTATTTAGCTTATTTCCTAAGATATCACCTATTTCTAATTAAATATTTTCAATTCGTCTTATCTCAAACTATATTTAAAACAAATAATATTTCAAATTAATATAAAACTTCATGACATATACAGAAAAAACAAAAACAAAAGAAAATTTTCGATTAAATATTGCAACGAGAAATAGTACCATAATTCGACCTTCGTCTTCTCAATTTGAAACGAAGCCATGACTAAATTTTACATTTTGTGTTATAGAAATAATAAATTATCATAAATCTACATAAATACGAGAAATAATGTGGTAGATCAATTTTTCAACAATTTTTTGTCATGGAAATAATTTACGTTTAAAGATTCTCATAGAAAAGGAGTTTCGAAAAGATGTTTTGGATTTGGAGAGAATCGCAGTTCCTGAAAATGCAGATGATGTTTCTAAAGAATGTGAGGAATCGCAGCAACGTTAATTTTCATGGACAGCGACACGTATTGACGGTTGGAATCGATTTACCGATGTACGAGGTTATTCGCAGCCAATTTGCTTTTCAAAATTTTTATCGTTATTTATATCATCAATAATTATAAAAATATCTGAAATCGTTTTAAGAATTCTTTTCTATGTAATTTTTTTGTTTAATTTTAATAATTTATTTTTGTATAATTTATAATTTACGCCAATTAACGAATAAAATTAAAAAATTAATTATCATTATCATTGATAGAAAAGGAATTATATTTTTGCAAAGATATGAAAAAATAAAATAAATGTTAAGGTGAGTACAACAAGAGGCGTTCCTAGTACAAGTACAGACTTGAAGGAGGCTTTGTGTGAAAAGATTCCTATACATTATGATCTGTTGAGAAATTTTCGTCAACAACATGGATCGTCAGTCATCAGCCAAGTAACCGTAGAAAATATTTATCAAGGATTAAATGGCGTGAATACTATTGTCAGAGAAACTTCTGAGACTGATTCAAAATATGGGGTAAATATTATATAATATTATTAAATATATAGGTAAAAATTAGATATATTCTCAAATATATTTTATCTTTATTTAATGTAATTTTAATAAATTTTTCGATACCGTATAAAAATCTGGAATTTTTAATAATATATCTCACTTATGCTTTTAAGGACGGATTGAAAATAAACAATTTTTGATTCTTGTATAGATCAAATATAGAGGATTAACTATACCAGAAGTTATTACACTCTTACCTCGAGAAGGAAAGTCACCAAGTGCGGAAGCTGTGTTTTGGTTACTGTTAACTGGTGATGTTCCAACAAAAGAACAAACAGCATCGTTGATCGCTGATTGGTCCATACGACGCCAGAAAAAGAAAGATTGGTGGTCAGGACCAGGTGGCGGGATTGTGGGTTCCGTACTTCAAAATCTACCAAAAACAACGACGCCTCTTGGAAAACTATCGATAGCACTCACCGTTTTTGAGTCTGGCAAATACATACAAGAAGCTTTAAAAAATGGCGCTTTAAGCTATACTCATTGGGAAGTGAGTTCTTAATTTGAAATTTAATAAATTAATAAATTGAAAAAAGAGTATTTTAATATTAATAAAATTATTTTTATTACATTTTGATTATTAAAAATAGACAATAATTTTATTTTGAATAATTAATGAATAATTAATTTTGTAAAAAATATTTATTTTTATTTATTTGATAAGTAGAAAAAATAAAATAAAAAATCAAATTATAATAATTAAAATGGAAATTAGAATTTTTTTTTATTTTTGAAGTATACATATGAAGATAGTATGGAACTATTAGCAACGCTACCAGCAATAGTCGGTCTAATCGCTAAAGGAGAATTAAAGAATTTGAAAGAAGATACTGGTGATTGGGTACAATTTCTATCAGAATGTTTATATAATACATTTGATATTTCGGAATATCAAAAAAATTCATTGGTGGATTTTCTTCGACTATATATTGTTTTGAACGCGTAAGTGAATTATCCTTGCATATAAAAAGAAATTTTTAAATTAATAGATCAAATCTTTTTTTTTTCAAATATTTAATTATATATTAAAAAAATTTATATCATAAGATATTGTTATAGAGACGAAAATGGTGGAGTTCCTAGTGTTCATATTACAGAAATACTTGGAGCTTCTCAATTATATATCAATCAAGCTCTTGCAGCAGGAGCCTTAGCATATACTGATGAACCTAAGAGTGGCACAATGTCAGAAGTAAATAAAATATTTTTTTATAATTTCAAATATTATTGAATAGCTTTTTACAATATATTAATGAAATAGTATATGGAATTCCATTCAAAAATACAACGACTTTTTGGCCATGAATCGAAAGAAGAAAAATTAAGAAATTATATAGCTACTTTGATTAAAAGGGAAAAATTAGCTGGTTATCAAGAAACAAAATTTTGTGACCCAAAATATACCGCATTGATAAATTATACGAGAGAACATTTGCCAAATGATCCCAATGTAAAGGTATTTATATATATATTTTTTTTTAATTAAAAAATAAATAAATTATTATTATTTTCAAAAATTATATAAGTAATTACAATCTTAATGAATTCTTAAATTGAACAATTATGTATAAAAGATAATACTTTTTTCAATAAACAAATTATTTATTATTTTAGTTATCACAAACTCTCACTCAAATACTTACTATGATAATGAAAACAGCAAAAGGAAAAGATATTTATCCTGAACAAAATGCAATTGCTGCACCTATTTTTCAGGTATTTTAATAATTTTTATTTTATATCATAATTGTAATTGATTTTATATATATTTTTGAATAGTTTTACGGATTAAAAGATATGAAATTCAATCAAGTATTATTGTGTATGTCGCGAGCGTTGGGTGCAATTGCATCGATCATTTGGACAAAAGCAGTTAATGCTCCGGTCGAGCATCCGGTATCTAAATGTACTCATACTTATTCAAATTCTATTCATGGGATACGAGGAAAACATAAACGAGGAAATCATGTAAAGAATACTCGAAAATAAATTTTATTAAATTCTATATTAAATCAATAATATTGTCAAGTATAGTATTATATATAATTTTGTGATATATTTTAATAATGTAAATTTTTTTTACTAAATTTTAATGAAATAAATAAAATATATTAATTTTAAAAACTACTAATATTGGTTATTTTTTCGTTAATTATTTAAAATATCTCGTTTAAATAAAAAATTTAAAAAAATTTTTATTTAATCATGTATTTATGTTTGAATTTTATTTTAATTTATAGAAAGTTATCTGTTTATTATATTTTAGTAAAAAAATTTATAAATTATAATTTTAAATTTGACGCTTTGTTTTAAAGCTCTGTTGGTATGTTAGTACGAATGTTTCTAAAGAAAATGGCGTAATTGAATATCTACATATATTAAAAATTATGAAAACTTTCGAAGTTTTCAATGAAAATACAATATTGTAAAAAATAAAAAAGTTAATATTTCATAACAAGTTTTAATACCTAAGTAAATATTAATCTGTGAAATGAATTTGATACAAAATTCTAGTATGACAGTTCCTTTCTGTGGTTATATGTTCTAATATTTGATCTTCAGTAATGAAAATGCCACTTTTTTTCATCTACCATTTGTCACATATTGTATTAATATTAATCACATAGTTATATAAAGAAATACTCATGATTTATCTTGACATTAATTGATGTTTTTTGTGACAAGCACAAGAATTAATTTTATACCGTACGTATATTTCGTGATAGATATTAATATTAATTTTTGTGTTTATCTCATTCTATATAATCTATTAATATAAAGGATTTCAATTTTAGTATTAAATATGGAACATTCTAGAATATTTTCAAATAATATAGCTTCTACTATAGAAGAAATTAGGCCTTTTTTAGAACGTGTATGTATTAAAAATATATATATTTTTAATATTTTATTTTAAATTTTTATTCTAATATAATAATAATGTATTTATTTTTATTTATATTTGCAGCAACCTGGCATTTCATTAAGCACATTATTAAATATTCAAAGAGTTCAAACTTCTATAGACACTGTACCTCCTACATCTGATAATTACATCATTGATGTTGAAGATCAATCAATAAATAGTACAAATTTGCAAGATGTTTCAGTTCACGACAATCATCATCAAACAACTGCAACAGACAATTTTTTAAATAATATTCGTGAGGCTGCAAATGAGGTTGTGAGTGAAAGCCAAAACAATAATAGTAATGTTATTAATCATAACAATAATAATGATATAGAAGAAAATTCAACAGAATCAGTACGAATTAGTCCACAAACACGTGCATTGTATCAAGGACTTAGAAAATATATTCTTTTTGTTTGCATTCTTCTTATCAAAGGCCTCTATGATTACAGGGCTAGTATATTAAATTTTATAGTATTAGTTGTTACATTTAATTATACTAACAACGTTGTAAAACGTGAAATTGCAAAACAAAATAATAAAAGTTGGCTATCACTTTTAATTATTACATGTTATATTATTGGATGCATAGTTTTTATTTATTTTGAATATGATACACGTATATTTTCTCCATATTCACAACCTCTTACCATTTGGGAACTATTGTGGTCAGTTTTGATAACAGATTTTGTTTTAAAATTGATTACCATTATTTTTAAAGTTTTTTTAACATGTTTACCTTCAAAACTTTTGGCTCTTCGAAAAAGGGTGAGTGAACTATTATACAATTGTTTAATAATATATTAATTAATTAAAAAATTAAATGACAATTTTGTTTTAGGGTAAATATTTTCTTGTAGTAGAAGCAACATCTCAACTTTATCGATGTGTTGCACCTGTTCAACCATGGTTATATTATTTTTTTGAAAGTTATCAAGGTACCGAAAAAATATTTGGGGTATTACTTTCTCTATTGTATACAGTGAGCAAAGGAACTGATATACTATCCCGTCTAAAATTATTTCAAACTGCTATTTGGAAATTACTTCAAAATGTGGTATGTTTTACAATTTTTTAAAAATAAAAGAAATTTATAAAACTATTAATAATTAATTTTATTACAGAATTTAGGTGTATCGCCATCAAAAGAGCAATTAGTAGCTTCAGGTGGAATTTGCGCAATTTGTCATGATCAATATTCAATGCCTGTGAGATTACATTGCAAACATATTTTTTGCGAAACATGTGTTTTAACGTGGCTGAATCGAGAATGTTCATGCCCATTATGTCGAGCAGCAATCACCGACGATCCTATTTACCGAGATGGCCATACAAGTCACTTTATTCAGTTATATTGACTTTCATATATAATATATGAAATTGTATTTTTTCACTCCTAATTGTACTTGTAAGAATTTGTATTAAGCTTTTCATTTACATAAAGCAAACATTTTTTAAAAATTTTATAACAATGTTATCTTTATATAAATCATTTATCAGTTATTTTGATATCTGTAATAAAAATAATCTTTATATATTGATTATTTTAAAAAAATTATCAAGATTATATATAAATTTAACAAATGTAACATAAGTTGTATATAAGAAATGATAGAGTTATTCTTTTTCTCAAATACGAGAATAAATTTTATATTTTAAAATGATTTACCAATTGTCAATTAACTGTTTATTTACGAAAATAATGTAACTGGCTTATTGAAATTGAATAGTTACAAATTTTCTTTATAAGTATTACTACATTACGTTTAGTGTTTTTATGATGTATTCAAAAGTGTGGTTTTTTTTACTTCATACATGACAATGAACACAAATAGTCATAATATGAAAAAAATATGACTATATGGCTTAGAATCTAAATTACGTTCGTTGTTGATTATAATTCAACATTTGGTCATTAACGTTCTAGATTAAACGTTACGTGCATGTAATATAATTAAAATCACACTGTAGACAAGTTTCATTAATGTACAACATATAAGTATTTTCTCTGAGACATTATAAAACATATTGTCATACAGGACTTTAACACTGACAATAAAGTAATTATTATATAAGGGTATTTTTTTAGCATATATAGAAAAATAGTTCATAAAACATTGGCTTTCAAGCGTGCTTGGAAGTATTCTCCATCCCCTTTAGTTGCTTGTTTATTTATCTCTTTATGACGCTCCCTACTCACTATCTCTTCTATGACCTCTCCATCACCTTTAATTAACCTATAAAAATGTTAAAATAAATATAAATTATATATGTACACATTACAAATAATAAATTTATATTTTTTATATAGAAATACCTGTATCTCCCTGTTTCTTCATCATAAACTTTACGTATTACATTTTGCTTTTTTTCCCATTCTTCTTTTGTCATAGGTGCCATAGCCTTTGACTTTTCTGATACTTCTTGAGAAACATCTTTAGAAATACTTTCTTTGGATTTATCAGTATTTCGTAATTTTTTCTTAGATTTCTTTAATTTTTTCTTTAATTTTTTCTTCATTCTTTTCTTCTTCCTACGTTTTTTCATAGCTTTCTTCAATTTTTTAGCTTTTCTTCTTGCTTTCTTACGTTTTTTTTCATCTTCAGAAGTATCTGAACTGCTACTACTACAACTACTGCTAGTACTGCTACTGCTAGAACTACTGCTACTACTGTCACTACTAGTGCTGCTAACACTTGAGGTACTTGAAGAAGACAATGATCTTTTTCTTTTTAATTTTTTACGTGCAATATGATCAGTCTTTTCTTGGGTGTCTTCATTTTTTTTCTTTTCTTTTCCTTTCATATGCATATCATCTATATCTTTTCTTTTTGAATCTGCTTTATCAGCACTAGTTTGTTTTACATATCTTTCTTTTGAATTACTTTCTCTTGATTGTTCACTAGAATCTTTTAAGTTTCTTTGATGATCATGATCCAAAGTGCTTCTACTTCTAGATCTATCATAAGGTGGTCTTCTACTATTATGATTTAAAAATCTATTACCTCTTCTTTCACTATTATACCTATTATATTGTGAATTGTTGTGTCTATTTCTATCATAAAATCCAGAATGTTTATAAGGTCGATAACCAAAGTTACGTTTACGATTATCCAAATATCCACTCCGTCCTTTATAATATCCTCTACCTTCTCTTGGATTTGGTCGGTACGGTCTAACACCATTCTCAAATCTTTTATCCCACTTGTCATTTCTTCTATCTCTATCATTTTGATGCTTAGTCTCACGGCTAGAGATGCTTGAGGAACTGGAGCTACTAGAGCTGCTTCTGTGCTTTGACTTTTTTCTTTTATCCTTACTACATGTATTACGCCTTTTTTTCTTTGAATCAGAATCATCACTTTGTGAGGTCACTGATTGCTTTCTTTCTCTTTCCTCTTTCGATTTAACGCATTGGTCTAATCGTAAATCACTTTTTTCTTTATTACTCATTGTAGCGTTTAACTAATATTCTAAATTAATTAAACCTGTATTAGATTTAAATATTATGTCTTTTAACATTTATTTACCGTTCAATCGCATCGATGATTAACCTTCTACATTTTAATCAAAAGTTTTTCACTAAAAAATATTCTGATACGGAATGATAGATAAGACTTACGTATAAATGAATACGTTAACATTAAAATACCACAAAATAGTTTTTAAATGCATATGAACTATCAATATTCTAGTGCATCCCGCGAGCACGTAACTAACCTCGATTTAACAAATTACAACAGTCCTCTTCATCGATTTCCATTTCAAAAATTTGTCGAGACTTAAGGCAATTTTTCATGATAACATAACTGTGCAATATTTAGGGTTTTTTTATTAGCATTCATTAAACTGTTGGTAATAACTGATTAGAAAATCCGCTTGGTATATAAAAATTAAATAAAATATTTTAATTGTTAATTTCTTATCTATAGTAATCCTTTTTTTTATTAACATTTATTCTTTAAAAATTGCCATTTTTTTTAAATTAAATATTATAATTTTTTTTTAGAAAAGAATAAATATTTTAATTTTTCATTATTATATTTTAAATTATATACAAATTGTATTCTACTTTCATATAGGCAATAAATATTCAATTGTTTTATTATTTCCTATCTTTTAATTAACAAAATTTTTGTTAACAAATTTTCATCAATATGATATTTATACATATATGTTAAAATAAAAATACGTTTTTTTCTATTTTTTAAATTTTCTAGTATTATTTACAAAACTTAAATAATGAAGCGACTAGGAGATAAATGTTATTGCAAAGACAAGGTAAATTGTTAACCTATTTTGAATAAGAAATTTTCCTATTATCTATTTTTTAAATGAATAAAGAAATATATCTTTTAAATCATTATTAATGATAAAATTACGTATGAAAGAAATTTAAACTTAAATAAAATATTTTAAAAATTATTTTTATCATCAATGTTAGATGACTTATATTGATATCTAATATCGATAACATCATTCTTATAATATTATTATATTTTTTCTTAAAATATACATTTCTATTAAAAAAAATTCTCATACAAGTAATAAATATATAGATATAAAATGGCTAATTTTATTATTACTATTTTGAAAAAATATTTATTTATGTTAAATTATCTAAACATAAAAAGAAATCAATAATTTAAAAACATAATTGCAATTACGACATAATATTTAATATCATCTTTGGACTTTGTTGCCTCTATATCAATGTCTGATAATAATTATTACACTTTGAAAGTGTAAGATATTAAACAAATGTTGCTTGCTATGAAATTATTAAGACCAGAATGTCGAGTGATTGATGCACGAAATTAAATATAACTCGTTCGAATACCATCACGGTTACTGACCTTTCTAATTTTATTTTATAGCCTTGAAACTGATATATATTTCATTGTTTTTTTTTTCTTTTCTTTTCTTTTTTTCTACATAAATTATTGAATTAGAATTATTTAATTAACAAACCGAACGATATATTTATTAAAAAAAAAAAGTTTCAAAGTTTCGTTTGACTTGCATAATAATTGAAAATAATTTTAATATCTTTTTTAGATTTCTTAAAAAAATCTAAGAGATTAAGAATTCAAATCAAACATAACATCGATTTTAATCTAACTTTACTTATCCCTCTATCACATTCCATCATTTTTCCATCAAATTTTATCGAATATTTTACATCTAAAGAATATTTATCAATCAGGTATCATCGCCTATCACCAAATACACGGAGCTAGAGCCAGCACTCTGTCAGGAGTTAAAAAAAATTGTGGAGGCCGTCATAGTTCCAGGAAAAGGATTACTAGCTTGTGATGAGTCTCCTGCATCTTTGCAAAAGCGATTCGATGAGCTCGGTGTGGAAAATACCGAAACTAATCGGCGCAATTATCGACAAATGTTATTCTCAGCTGATAAGGTCATTATACTATAATTTGCAACTTTTATTTATCTGAAATTATTATAGACGATATACCGCGAATTATAGCACTGATGAAATGAAAAAAGGCCAACGCTTCTTAAGAAACTATCATTAATCTCTTAAGAATCTTCAATGACTTGGATGAGTTGAAATCACGAATCATTGTCACAAACTGAAACTCTGACGCGCTCGTATTTGCATTTTTCTCATCGCAGTCTGAATTTTCAAAATGCATAAGTGGTGTTATTCTGCATCATGAGACAATTTATGAAAAAACGGCTGATGGCATCGACATGATCGAACTGTTACGTCAAAGGAATGTCATGCCCGGTATTAAGGTCGACAAGGGATTGGTCCCTCTTTTTGGCGCGAAAAACGAAAATACTACGGAAGGTCTGGACAATTTGCAAGAAAGATGCATTCAGTATAAGAGAGACGGCTGCCATTTTGCTAAATGGAGATGCACATTCAGCATCACGGAGACCACGCCGTCTCAGTTGGCCATGGTTACGAATGCGGATATCCTCGCAAGGTTTATAATTCATAAATTATATTATTCGGGGAAACAATAGATAAATTTCAAGAATGCAAATTACTTTTTTCTTCTATAATTTCTTCTGAAGAAAAATCATAAAAAGTTATTGAAATCGCAAGTTTCAGGAAGCACACTTTTTTTTTCTTTTTAGTTTAAGAAAATGAGATAAATTGCAATTATATTTTTGAAATTAGAAGGGATAAATTAAAATACAAGAACGTAAAGACATTGTGTAGTTCTTTAATTTATGTTCTCTCTAACCTAATCTAATCCATAATGAATGTTATATAGATTACACATAGATCATAGTAAGGTCAATATAATTTACATCAGTTATGTTAAGGAGATTGAATATAGAGAGCTTTAAAAATAGTATCAACTTTTATTTCTATTATTACTTTTTTAGTATAGTTTATGTTCTGAACATTTTTTCAATATAAAATGTATTCAAAAATTACTGATTAATTTAAAAACAGTATCAATGATTATATTGCCAAACGAAAAATTTCCATCGTGCACTTTGAGTTGTTTATTGCTATTTGCATGTAAAAAGAAAGTATAAAATTTTATCATGTCATTGATAAAACTTTATAATTGTCAATTTTTAAGTGATACAATATAATCAAACTATTATATATAAATTACCCATTTATCGGTAACTCGATATATTTTTATTATATAATTTTGCAACAAACATGTTTTATATCGAATTATATTTAATAATCGAATTTATTTCAACACGATAAATTTCAATTGCGTAATATGTAAAACTTTTAAATTTGTTACAATAATATAACTGAACAATTAATTTTTATATAGATACGCCACTATATGTCAGAGTGCACGAATAGTACCCATAATAGAACCAGAAATATTAAGCCCCGGTGACCATGGAATAAATAAAGCATTAGAAGTTCATGAAGAAGTATTATCTATCGTAATGCGTGCTTTACAACAACATCGAGTTTACCTCGAAGGTTTGATATTGAAATCTGCGATGGTTTTGTCAGGAAAGAAAGAAGAACTTAATTGTACACCGCAGGTATAACGATTCATTTTATTCCTTCAAACAATTTTACTTCTTTTCTTTTTTTCATAACTTAAGATTTTATTTTTATTAGCGAAATTATTAATTTAATTCGATATTATTTCTCAATAAAAAAGAAGATTTTTATAAAATATACGATATTTTTTCATCATTAAATTATTAAAAATTTACAGATCGTGGCTGAACATACGGTATTAGCTTTACAAAGAACAGTACCACCAGCGGTGCCAGCTGTCATATTTCTAAGTGGTGGTCAAACGGATGAAGATTCTGTGATAAATTTAAATGCTATTGCAAATTACGAAGGGAAAAAACCTTGGCAATTGACGTATTGTTATGGGCGTGCCTTACAAGTACATTATATTCTAATCCATCATCAAAATTATAAATGTTATTTTAATTTAATGCACGTATAAAGATATGAAATTTATTTCAATTTTGTTTGTTTTAAAGAACGAAGTAATGAAGATTTGGAAAGGAAATGCTGGAAAAGTACCTGAAGCTCAAGCTCTGCTTTTGAAAAAAGTAAAACTTGCCTCCCAGGCTTCATTAGGACAATTAGAAATGGAAAACAGCGTGTGCACTAAATAATCCTCTGGTTATTAACCATCTTACAAATATTTGATTAAAAGACACCAATTACATATATACCTGTATAAATGAATATTGTAATCTGTATAACGAATGTTATGTAATACTTATTTCCAATTTTTAATTATGCATTATGCAACTCAACGATATCAAATACATACGATTGTATATTGATTCTCTCGAATATCTTCGATGCAATCGATTTCAACGAATTCATCAAGATCATTACCAAGTCATGATGAGATGACATCTTACATTATTATCAATGAATTTTATCACGTAAATGATAAAGAATATTTCAACGAACATTTTATCATAAGGATACGTCAACCTTTATAGTGAAATGATGGTATGAGTAAATTCGGCGAATGTCATACAAGGTGCCCTTGATTGACCTCTAAAACAGGGATTCTCAATTGGAGGCTTCTGCGATAATACGTGAGAGTTGGATCGTACGTTACTCGAAAATTTACCTCACTAGTGGTCGATACAGCGTCATTTCCATGGATCCCCACCAACCACGTTCTCTTATTCTTCTAGGCATTATAGACCGAATCATCAACACATGTGCTCGACACTGTCGTAACTATAGAGCATTTATTCAATGCGACTTAATAAACTTATATTCGATTCATTATTTTGATTAAAAAATATAATGTAATATAAAAAATAAATATAAATATATTATACAAGAATACATAATATTTTAATTTATTTATTGAATGGATATCATGCGCACATATGCTTTAATTGATATATAAAATTAATATAAATATAATATTTAATATTTTATATATAATTTACTTTTGTAATGTGTATTAATTTGTTATTATTAGAAGATGTTACAAAATATAATGAAAGTATTTCATTATTTCAAATTGAAACGTATTATCGTTAGTTTGTAGAAATAATTTAATTTTAGACATCTATTGTATAAGTATTTGTCTAATTTTAAATTTAATACGTATTTGTACAACCTATAGTAATAATATTCAAACATTTGTCAAAAGAAATAAATGAAATTTTCTGACATGTAAAATTACGTCAAATATAATTGTTCCTGTATATAATACGAAAAATAACATTTATAAAAGAAATATTTTTATCAATGAATTATCCGTGAAGTTTAATTCTATATTTACGTTATTTATGTCGTTTATAAAAATGATCATTCAAATAAAAGTTGAGAATCGTTGCAATTATATGAGAGTGCGCTTGCGCCACTTATTCTGTATCAGACTTTGAAACCAATGAATAGCCTAGTCTTACCTCAGTCACTTTCCAACCAGCAAATCGTACGATTTACGTATACGCGTTTCGAGCTAGAAATCATCTCATCGATATAAGGTAAGTTATGTTTATATGTGTTTTTGAATAAATAATTCAAGTTGAAAATTGAAGTGAAAAGTGCTACGCATTTATACTGAATTTCATTTATTGTTTCATGCCGGGAAATTGATATGAAAATTGATGTTTGACCTACAATGGGATTCGACCTTGACTGACATTTGGTCGACACCCAGTGTATCTTAAAATAATATCATTTTACATAATTACAATATTTTATATTTTTTATTCAAATTTTTAAAAAGTTGCTATCTTAAATTTATAAACATTCATATATACATATTAAGCTATATATATATATATATATATATATATATATATATTTTTACATTTGATATTTGTATATATATATATATATATATATATATATATTTATACATATTGTTTTATAAATTCTAATTAGATTTATAACTTAAGTTATTATTATATTAAGTAATGTTATTTAATGATATTTAAATAAAAACTATATATTTCTAATTATATTTTTATTATTTTCTATTAAATTTAATTAAATTTTATTTATATAAAAAAATTTTCTTAATTTTAATCTTTAAGTATATTAATCTAATATTATTCAAAACATGAATTATCAGGAATAAATAAATGAATATAGGAAAAAGCTATTTTCATTTAATTATAATTTTCACGTGATTCTTAAGTATAATAAGTCTCGTAAAAAATACTTTAAGATGCACATATTTTGTGTTCAATATCGATAAAAATATATTTTAAAATTTAATAATATTAAATTTACATTTAAAAATATTTTACATGTAATAGTATTATTAATGAATAATTAAAATTTAAAAATTCAATTATTGGAGTAAGTTTTTTCATGTTAAATTATCAATATAACCTCTAAACCGATAATATATATCTATCATAAGAATAGAAATATTTATTTCTTTTTAATTATTGTTATCTTGTTATATAATATAATAAATAGAAAAAATATTGGAATTTAAAAATTCTTTTATTTATATTCTTCATTATAATTATATTCATATATAATTTACATATTGTATATGTATGTGATTTTTCATAGTTTTAAGTTAGTATATTTATTTGTTGTAAATCTTACATTCAAATTACATCTAACTTTGTATGATAGTTTTTCGATCTATTTCTGTTATTTCCAATGACAATCTAATTTGGTCGTTTCATTGAATAGAATTAATAATTATGA
The DNA here is from genome assembly GCF_029169275.1 of Apis cerana. Lineage (NCBI taxonomy): Eukaryota > Metazoa > Arthropoda > Insecta > Hymenoptera > Apidae > Apis > Apis cerana. Next base: position 5,330,092 of record NC_083852.1, read on the forward strand.
TCAATGATATTTATAGGTTAGATAGAATTAGATTAGTTGTTTACAAGCATTGTTTAATTATGATGAAAACTTATGCAATTCGGCAATCTATATTGTACTGTATAATTTCTAGAAAGATTTTGATAGATAAAATATTATATGTGAAATAAAAAATTAGTAATAGTGACACGTGAGCTGTGACTCGAAATGCATCTACTGTGCACGTACACGAATATAATAATTATACACGTGTCAGTTTTTTTTTCATCATACAACGTTTCATCATACATTCTTTCGTCCCATAAATACGAATAATGCTTTGGCAAATAACCAGTTTCATCGTATAATTTTATACACATGTTTAGCGCCTTTCCATATCGAATTTTCTTTGTAACGTTTATTCTAATTCGCACATTCAAATCTACTTTGAATTGTAAGATGTATATATTCTTTTTCTATTGTGAAATATTCGGTTGAATTATTATATAAAAAAAAATGAATTTAATTCTATATATTATATTTTTACAAATATTTTAAGATTGATTATGATTCACATTTGATATATTTAAAAAAATTGATTAAACAACTTTCACTATTTACAATTAAGTTTTCACATATATTTATGAGAAATACTTTTGTAGAAATCGATAATAAATTATTTGATATGCGATTATTAATATTATTGTTATTAAAATAACCTATTGAATTAAAAAATCATCTATTTTATTGAATTTATTAAGTATATATATATATATATAAAACTTCACACATAATTGCACACTTGTATACAAATGTAATATTAAATAAATCATTCAGACATACATAATAATCACTGTATTAATAATTTGTAACTTTATTATAAATTGAAATACATATAACAAAATATATTAAATGTAATATTAACTTTAATAATTGTTATTTTATCCTAGTAACACACAACGAATTATTTCAACATTATTTTTTTTAAATTTTTTATTATTTTTACTATATTGTTTTATTTTTTATCATTTTTATTTTTTAATTATTAATATTTTTATAGATATTTTCATTATTTATTTTAAAACTTTTATATTTTTTAAAATAATAATCATAAAATTTTAATCTTATAATACATGTCATATAAACAACTCATTTATAATTAAATATTAGTATAAAAGAAGTATGAAAAAATAGAAAAATAATAAAGAAATCCCCTCAATCAAATATATCCAGTTAATCGTGATATAATAACTTTTTATTACATTTTATTACAATATTTTAAAAAATTTTTTTATTAAAAGAATTATAGATCGCGAAATATTAATTTTAATTAATTTTAAACAAATATATTAAAATAATTAGAAATTGTTTCATTAAAATTTTAATCAATCGCAAATATGTGATCTTAATCTTAATCTTTTAAACTTAATATCTCAAAAATACGTGAAAAGTACGTGATTCGAAGATACCCGAATATTACACATCACGTGTTAATATTTTCGACTAACGACGCATTACAGCGGCGTCACACACTCTGACGTCATGTTTCAATTAATTTTAAACACAGATCGAATAGTTGATTTTATGATAGTTTCTGTTTTCTCTCTCTTTCGACTCACTAATTGTCACTTTGTAATTTTAAAGACTCGAAAAGTACAGTAAGAACACACTTTACAGACTGCATTGCGCAGTGGTAGCCTGCAGATTCACGCCGACAATCACCGCCAGGTGCGCTTCGTTGTGACGTTTACCTCTTTTGAATACTACAAGTTAGACGAGAATGGACATGTCGCGCAGGCGTGCTTGTTTATCCGTTACCGATTAACCACAGCAAAATTTTGCGACGTTATTGACCGCCCGCCGACAAGTTAGGCTTGTTGCGCAGATGACTTTTTAGTGGCCGGGATTAGAAAATCCACGTTAAATGCATAAATTTTTCGTAAAACCGCGAAAAAACTTCGAATTTTCATTACAATTTAATGTAAAAAATTCTTTAATATCATTTGTTTTTCTCTTCAGAAGATATATAAGCTTGATGATTTAAATTCTATTTTTAGAATAGAAAATATGAAAATTTTTTACAAGTTATTATAGATAATACCATAAATAATATTATAGATAATATAATAAATAATATTATAGACATTTTATATCATCATTCATTCTCTATCATTCATTTATATGCACATAATTATATAGTTCATAATTATATAGCAAGTGCTGGAAATATTAGAGATGAAATTTTTTTTCTTATATTTGATATTTTAAATGATTATAAAATTAAATGAATAAAAATGATTAAAAATTCAAGCATCTTGCGCTAATATATCTTGACAATTATTCTCACGTATTAATCTCATATATTAATCATATTAATTAATCTTTAGAAAAATAATTTCTAAGCAAGCGCATATTTCTACTCGAATAATGAATATCTTTATATCGATAAGGATAATAATTAGATATTTTATTTCTAGCTAACCATGCAGTCAATCGAACAAAATTAATTTAATCAACTTATCGATCTCAAGAAATATATATTTTAGATAAAAAAAACGCGTCCTTAATTATTGGATTCAAATTTACACTGCACATCATTAATCTCCAAAGCGATTAAAGGGTTATATATTTCTGGTCTGATGAAGTTTCTGAGTGATTATATATTGATGGTTAGTCTACGAGATAACCAAGATAGCTTAGAGACAAGATAGCGGAGATACGGGTCAATGAATCGCAATTGATAACATAATAACAATACATGAGGGGCACTTTTTATCGAGAAACGAGATTGTATGTTCTTAATAATCCCACTATTTTTCTTTCATAAAGTTTTATCATGCTGTGCCTTGATAACGTAGAATTGTTATCAAAAATTATATTATCATTGAATCGATTATTGATCACGTGAAAAAATATTTAAAATATTGATGCGCAATTTTTTTTAAGTTTGTCAGAAATCATGGAAGAATTTTAATATCGCATTTTGAGTTAAGTTAAGTTAGATTATATAATATAACTACAGCATTGTATTTATTTCAGAATTAAATTTGATGCGTAGAATTTATGTTGGATATTATTGTGTTCAGAGAAAAATAAATTTTACGTAAATTATTTTGATTCTTTTTTATTCTCTACGATATTTATAATTAAAATTTTTTCATTTCAATTTGAAAAATATTATATAAAATATTCTAATTATTAAAAATAATTGTAATTATTATAAATTTAATTGTATTAAAAATTTTTCTGATTTTTTATTTCGATGAAAATTTTTAATGAACTAATATTATATCGAAATAATTTCATTAAGAACATTATAACCTATAAAGTACCAAAAATACATTTTAGATGTATTTGAGCTGTAACTTCTTAATTTGATACTATGGAAATTTCGAGTCACATTAATAGCTTAAACTTTTGTGTACTTATGCCAAGTGTGAAGAAACGAAATACATTTTAAGCAAGAATTGCGCTGCTATCACGTGCCTTCGAAATGTTATAGTTATTCAAGTCATTTCATTATCTATTCATAACTCGCACTAAACGATATGATGGTAACAATATTAAATGGCGATAGTTATTTTAAGTCGCGCGCGAAAAATAAATCAATCTAACAAACATAAAGAAGTGAAATGAAGAGAAAAATTGAAATATAGGGAAAAATATAGGGAAAAACATTCAAATTGTAAATATTTAAACATATAAAGTTAAAGGGAAAAAAAAATTTATAAATATTGATTTTCAATATATGCATTTTAAAATTTGATCTGAAATGGAAATTCCATGAATTTTATTAAATGTAATTATTAATTATTATTATTACATGGAGTTTAGTAACATTTTTGTCACGAGAAATTTGCTTTCATATTACATTCAAATTATTATTATCATAATTATTTTTCGAAAGAATATAAATAAATTGATTTTATATTTAGATTCAACTATTGCGCGATATGTGCCAATATTTAGTCTTTGTTTATTTGTATATCTATTCAATTTATAACTAGAAATGATATCAAATATATAGGTTAGAATCTGATTGGAAACTTTCGAAGATATTTCAAAATTAAAAAATAGATTTTTTTATTGATTTTAACTCAACAATATATATATTGAAAAATTTAAATGATACTTTAAATATAATAATTTTGAATATTTTACGATCAATTAATTTTTATTATCAAAATCATATATAGGTATGTATAATACTTTTTTCTTTAAAAAAAAACTTAAAATATACTTTTCAAATTTATTTCTAAATCTAGTAGAATTATCGTTATTTGACACATTTGTTATTGATTGATTATTTGAAATTTGCAATTTTTATTAGCGAAAATTAACTGAAATCGTAAAATAAATAATATTTAGAATTTTGATAAAAAACTTCTAATTGTAGATAAAATAAGTAAAGATATAAATAAAATAACTTCTTTATTAAATATTCTAATAAGCTTTTTATTCTGTGCGAATATATAAAGATTATATGAAATATAAGTATAAAAATAAATATTAATAAAAATGTCATTTCATATTGGAAAGAATTTTTGTATTATATTTATTATTAAAAATTGTTCATTATTAGTAAAATGTTGTCAATAAGTGAAAAAAATATTAAAATACAAAATAATTATTTTAATAAAAATAAATCTATTGTGTATTAAATTTTATCAATGAGCTAATTACGATAGAAAATTTCTAACCTTTAAATTGATAGATTTAATTCAGATATCTGATTTTGTAGAGTCTTTTGTAGAGTATTATTGAAATTAATTTTATTTCTATGTAAATCTATGAGGCTTACACAAAAATGAATAATAAAAGATGTATGTCGAACAAAAGGAGGTTATAAGAAAAGTTCTGAGCTGTGACTTAATTTGATAAATTTCAACAATGTACGATGTACGATGTACGATATACATATATATATATATAATACCTGTTAGATTGTTAGAAATTCGTTTCTAGTTCCAATAAAATTTTCAGGCTTTCTTTAACTCTGTTAAAGCAGCGGCTTTTTTATCATTTATACAACCAAAAAACTTTATCTACACGTCTCGTCGCCGTATTTTTCCTGAAGCGTGACTTTCATTTTCATGCATTCTTTAGAAGCTTTTTCCATTGCGTGTAAGTAAATTGTAAATGTTTTCTAAAATAAGGAGCGATTTCTATTACGTCGACTATTCAGAAACCGCTTTGAAAAAAATGAGAAGAGAAAAAAAAGTGTTCAAAAATTAAAAGTATTTCATTGTGATGATTATTCGTTTTCAATGAAAAAAATATTTTAATTTAATTTGCAGTAATTTGGCTTTAAATATCTTTTTAAATATGATCTTAATCTAATTTTTCAATAAAATATTTTAAAATATTTAGAATGTTATTAAAATGATTTTTTTAAATATATCAAATATTCATAATATTATATTTGGAAAACTATTTGAAAAACACAGAAGTTACAATAATTTTAAAAATTGTTTTTATTTTATTTTAAATTATTTATTTTTTTTTATTTTAAACTATTGGAATATCACTGTAGAATAAATTTTAATTTTTTAAAGTTAACTTTTTTCTTTAGTAACTTTTTTCATTAACATAATTTTATATAAAATATTTAATGTGATTGGACATTTTTATAACTAATTGTATTCAGTCATTAATATTTAAACAAATACAATGTACATAAAACAATGGTTTTTTATTTTTTTTTAGAATATTCTTCTTAGGATTTTGTAAACTTATCTCAATCTTTTTTTTATTTTTCAAATAAACTTCAAAAAGTTTCAATGAATTCCAAACTTTCCAAATTAATGAAATATTTATTCGATTTCATTATGTCTTTTAAAGTTAAAAAAATATTCTTTATGATAAAATATCTTTAATGTGAAATATTATAAAAAGGTAAAGTAAAAGATTATAGAAAAATTAATGAATTATTTGATATATTAGTATATAATTCTAATAAAAATAAATGTTAAATATTTTTTTGAAATTCTCTTTCATAATTGAAATAAAATATTAAAAAATATTATTAATATAAATTATAAATTATAGTTTTATATATATATATATATAATTATATATTATATATTATATATTTGGAAAAAAATTACAAAGGTATAATTGATTGCTGTATTGATGTTAATTCATACTAGATTAATGCTTTTATCTTGAGAATTGAAAATCAAAATAAATATCATTTTTTATAATATTAATTCATATTATAAAAGAAAAAGGAAATTTTCCTCTAATGATAAGAATTATATGATATCATAGATTTTTTTTAGACATTTATTCAATATTTATTATAATATATTGAGAATTATTTGTACAAATCATAATATCTCTTTCAAGGAAATCTGATATATTATTCAATCTAATATGAAACCAAAAAGAAACTTCATACGTATATGCAATACGTATATGATGATATTTAAAAATCACGTTCAAAAAAGGATTATCATTAATTAACCGATATTATATATAACATGATCAAGTTTGTTTCCTCGGAACTCGTTAACTAAACAATCGTAACATCATCCATGTAACTTTCCAACCATGCAACTTCCATTAGAGTTACCACTGCTTCATTTGGCTAATGAGTTGTCTAAATGATTCATCCACCCACGCATACGTGAAAATAGATTATTTATAGAATCCATTGATCTATCCACAGTAAATTTTGTTAAATCTCGATTTTCCACCAAAGTTAATCTCGAACAGAGCGTGTTCAGCCTCGACAAATTAGCGAAAACTCGATCGTGACTAGGGCAAAATTGCGATAATCAATCCTTGCATCGATCGCGGAATATTCGTTTTCCCTCGGTTTTACGTAATCGCTTCAGCGATCGGAGATTGCTCGAAATTGTAAATGGCGGGGGTCGTGACGAAGCGAACCGCGCCTCGATTATTCAACGGGAGAGTTCCTAGGAACGGATTATCCCTTTTTAGAACTTCCTATCGTACCGTACATCTTCGTACCGTAAGATGATATATCTTGGAAGAATCTCGTAGAAAATTTATCTTGGAGATGGATTGAAATTGAAAATTTATCTATCGGGTGGATTAAAATTTCATTCGTTCGAGATTAATCAAATTTGAAAAGTCATTCATTGATTGAAAGACTATTATAATACTTTATATGTCTACTAAAATTATTATCTTGTAATAATCGAAATATTTTATATCTATGAAATAGACAAAAATTTTTCCAATATTAATTTTATGATAATTGAAGAATTATTATTCAAGGATTATTAATATAATTTGACAATTTTACTGTTTTGGAACATAAAATTTTAATAGAAGAGGGATTATATTAAATTTTTTCTTTTTAACTTAGTATAATATATTTACCGCAATAGTGAATCTATAATATCCAAATATATAAAAGAATTTTGACTCTACTCTACTGTGGATTATTCATGGAGATATAAAGCACAGTCAAATATGCATTACAAGAATCTGATATATTTTTCAATAGAGTTACTAGAATCAAACAATCTCTATTTTAAATATTTGGGATATAATAATTTGAAAATCGTACATACTAATTAAAATAGAAAAAAAATATAAGTTCTGAGTGTCTTGAGTGTTAGTTACTCAGAATTTCAATTTCGGAAGTTGGCAAATTTGCAAATGAAGATCTGCAAGAGTGACTATCTCACACAAGTATACAACAATCCCACGCTCGTTAGCTGTACCGTACGCTTTGAAGGCGAAAGGAACGTCTACCCCAAACGGCGCATACAGGTTCCTTGCGTCCACCGATACCGATGTCTCAGGTCACGGATTCAGGGTGCGCAGGGGGATAATACAGGCGTGTAGCCTCGAGAACGTCTGCGCGTGCTGCATTGCGGCTAGCCCACTCCCTCGTTCCATGCTGCTATGGGCGGCAGGCTGTCGAGCGGATAAGGAAAGAGGCGGCTGAACAGTGGTTAGAAGTGGGATAGCGATATATCCACGAAATTGGAAAGGGTGGGGTTATAGTGAAAAAGCGAGACAGCTATGTGCGCACATAGAAAGAGAAAAACAACTATAGTCAATGAAAAGAAGGAGGATAGTTCGTGGATAAGACAGCGATGCCCATAGAAGTGAACTTTGTTGCAGATAGGACAAAGAAGATAATATGTACGGAGAAAGAAAAAAAGAGAAAGACAATTATACTTGATGGAAAAAAGAAGCGCAGTTGACTAGTATGTAGGGGAGGGACAATGTTAATAGAGGGAGCTTTGATCGAAGATGGGACAAAGAGGATGAATATAGGAATATAGGCAAACGTAAGAGATAGGGTTATGTACATATGCGTAGAAGGAAGATAGTGCGGAATTTGAAATTAGAGGATGACGGAGGTCGGGAAGCAAAGATAGAGAAAGAGGGAGAGTGTAGCAACTACCCCCCTGTTTTGCAGTTACGACACTGCACTGCAGCCAGGTACCCCTGCCGCCTCTTGGACGGGGCGAACTAGCCGGATAAAGCCAGTCGTCGTCTCGTGCTCGCACGAGACACGCGCTCCAACCACTGTTCGCTCTTCGACGTAAAGATGTAGTCGAATAGGCAAATTGGGTCCTCTCGGCTGGGCCCGACGGGACGTCCAACATCGTTTCGACAGCCGAGAACGCGTTGTGTCGCCAACGATTCGTTTACTTTTTTCGTCTTCTCCGGTCACTTTTACTCTCTTAAATATTTATAATCTCGTATCGGTATTGTCGGTGATATTAAGGGTGTAACAATTATTATATTCAAAACGTTGAAAAGATTGAAGAAAAAGAGGAACAAAAAATCGATTTTTTGAAAATTGAACAATATATATTTAGAGGACTGAATAATACCAAAGAGAACATATTTATTGCCGTTATTATTATTATTATCATTATTATTATTATTGGGATTATATTATATTTATTGCTCTTATATATACGTGTGACTGTAATACGAATCCGCGAAATCCGAAAATTTATTTGCGATCTGGATTGAACCAGGACAAGAATTATATGTTTAGGACAGGTAAGTGATTATGGGAGATTTAGATTGTGGAATTCATGAGATCACGATTTTCGAATATTTAATTGTTATGCAATTATATAAAATATATAAATTATATAGTTTATAATTTATTAAATTGATAATTTTTTAAATTTTGTAAATTGGTATTATTTTTCTTGAAAAGAATTAGTTTATAAAGTGAAAAAAATTATTTTATATTATGAAACATTCTGTAAATACGTATGTACACACTATTAACTTCACACTATTTCATTCCTCATAATGATTAATGAAAACTGATGTCTTCATTTTTAAATAAAAAGCTTTTTATTACCTTTAGATAGAGATATGATTAATATGATTATATTCTACATGCAATGTTCTCATGATAATCATCAATTTTTTAGATTATCAGACTTATTTAATTCAGAATTTATCAGCTGAGTGGATTTAATAAGCAACATCTTTTTAAAATTTTTCTTTTATCAAGTGCAAAAATATATAATCAATGATAAAAATTTTTATACATCATACATTTACTACATACATTAATTTAAATAATAAGCTATGTCATTAAAATTAATAAATATTGTTTTTAACGAATCTTTATGAATATAAATATATGAATATACATAGATTATAATAGGTTATATTATGCATATTTCATTATATTCTATATATATGTAAGTTTTCATTCAAATTAGAATTTTTTATTTAAGTGAATTCCTTTTTAAGATAATGTATAAAAAATTTTATGCGTGATTATAGTTTTATTCGTAGATTTTAAAAATATATTTTTTGTCTTTATTTATTAAAATTCTTAATATAAGTTTTGCTTTGCAAATTAGCCAATTTCGATTCTAATCTGATCTGAGAATTATTATTGTAAATAAATACATAGATATGCTTTGTTATTTCTCAATTATATTATAACAACAAATAACGACTTTTTATTATTTTGTTAATCTTTATTATTATATACCTAATCCATACAATTTATATTAAACGTTATAATTTATAAAAATTAATAACATAAAAAAATATATAGTAATCTAAAACTATAACAAGATACTATTCTTTTTATTCTAAAAACTATAATTCTATTTTTAATTAAAATATTCCCTTTAGTATTTCGAAATATACATGAAAATTGAAGTTTATATTATTTTGTAACATTTATAAGAAAAAATAAAAGATATTGATCTATAAAAAATATATAATAGTTTTTAATCCATTTTAAAAATTAGAAGATTTACAAAACTCAAAATATTTCAATATAATCTTAAAAAATGAGAAAGTGTTAGATATTTTAATAGAGAAACTAATATATTATTGAATATTTATATTTTAATTCGATAAAAATCTATATTCTATTCGTCACAGTGAAATCATATGCTATTTGAAATCATTTCTATTGAAAACACTATTAATTTCGTATCAGTTTAGCAAAATTGTTATTGTTATTGTGATTATTAATGATATGATAGAAATTGTTAGAAATCAGCATTATATAAAGTATATGATTTCAAGAAAATCATATTGCTGCTTTATACATAGGATAAATTGATTTTATTCAAGACCAAGATGGTAGGGAGAAGTAAAGGTAGCAACAAAGAACTCAATGTTGGCTGTTGTGTACCGTTTTATCGATTTTAATTTTCTTTCTTGTGCGATCCGTCTCTCGTTTTTCTTTCTCTTTTTTTTCATTTTTTCTCTTTTCACTGTCTTTTTCTTTTTTTTCTTTCTTTAAATATGATGTTCTATAGTGCGGATTTTTAGAAAACCTGTTAAATTAATTGAATCTTGATCTCTTTATTGGAAAAAAAAGGGAATCAAGATTTAGATAAGATAATTTTTTGTAAATCATTTTTAGAATTCTCGTTTAAAATTTTCAGTTCAGTACATCGTTTTTATTAGATTCTGAGTTTATTTATTTTAATAATACAATTTCTATTTAACTTTTTTTCCATTTAGCATTATTGAAATTATGCATTATTCATTTAAAATTTCTGAATTTTTAATTTTTAAATTTATAATTTTATAATTATCATTTGAAATTTCATTAATTTTTAAGTTATATTATATACTAATAATTAATTTAAAAATAATTAATTAATAAAAAAGAAAAATAATAACTTTAAAAAAAATTTTAAAAAGATATTTCCTATTTATGTATATATCTTTTTTGAGAGATTTAAAAAAAGATAGTATTGTAACTCAGTATAATGTAAAAAGAAGAAAAAAATCGATTTACGATATCGATAATCTGTTAATTGAGATTGTAATATTGTTATGTTAATTTGTGTACGCGCGCGCGACGCTTGTTTACGACGTCTATTGAATGGAGACTCATTGTAGTCGTTTTATCGATCTTTAACTCACGTCTGCATCATTTAGTTTATATCTTTACGTGGGATGGTAAGGATATTCTGAAAGAAAAAAAGTTCTGTTTTAGAATTGGAGCAAAAAGACATTATTTTGCACAGTTATAAAAAATAATATAATGATAGTATACACAAGACTAAGTTTAATTTTTTGTATCCATTATTTAGTTCAAAGAATAATTGTTTTTGTTTTTTGTTATTAAATGAAAGTAGAGTATATATTTTTAATTTTCATCCTTATAAAAAAAGTAATTAAATTTAAACAAAAAATCAAACTTATTAATTTAAGATTTTATAAATTTATTAAATAATATTTCTAAAAAATATTTTTTTTTAATATCAATAAAAATATATAAATAAATTCAAACATATCAATAAAAATATTTTAATAATTATTAATGATAATAAAATTCGTGAATTTTCTAGAATTCATTATCAATATAATATTTTTTGCAATATATTAATTCCCTAAAGTCAAGAATAATCAAATCAATTTATAATAATAATTCTATGTAAGATACACGTCTAAAGATTCACGACTTATCTTATTGTATAACATTTAATCCTTTTATTCTATATTTTATCTCGTATCATACTGTGACGTTTTAATTTCGATATATTATTTTTATCTTAATTTAAGAAAGCTAATTAAATATTTGATTTATTTTTTTCCAACTATTTCTATAAATATTTCTATAAATATTTTCTAAAAAATTCAAATTCCATCATCATACCCAATCTAGAAATTTTTATTATTTTTAGACTTACTATTCAATAATCGTTAAGAACTTCCAAATCCAAAAAGTCAGGAACATGATATTTTGACTTATAAAAATTTCCTTCAATTTTAATGTTATTTTTATTTTATCAACAAGCATTCAATAGAGCGCAGTTTTATTCCTTTTATCGCAATTTTCACAGTTGCAACAATTAATGCAAGAACTTCAATATGGATCTACAAACATTCGTTGATTAAATATATAAAATATTCACATTTTTTTTATTGCATTTGTATGATTTTTTTCAACTTAAAGATTACAAAAAGAAGTACAAAAGACAGTTTCACTACGATAAGATGTATATCAAATTAATTCTTTTATTTCAATCTTGATTAATATGTCGTACCATAAACTAATAAATTTAAAATCAAAAAACTACTTTTAGCGAATCCCATTTATGGACGACCACCTATCCATTCTTCGTGACAATTTTTGCGAACTTCTCCATTCGCCTGTCCTCGCAAATTTATTCCTTAGACACTATCTTTTCTAGATAGAGATTAATGTTCAACATATTGCGTTACGTCTTAGTGAAATAAATGGTTCACTATTTCGTCGCTAGAGTATTTTGTTAGTGAACTAATATTAAGTTATTGGTTGCTTTTAGTTTTGTTGTTCAAGAATATTAATCATTTTTAGAGTGTTTTTATAATATTTTATATTAAGATAGATAATTTAAAATGGACAATTTACTTTATTGGAGATTTAGGTACGACGATTATATAGTAATATTATATTATAATATATTTAATATATTTACTAATTAAATAATAGTATGCAGAGATTTTAAATTTAGCTTGATTATTTATATTATATAAAATATTGTAAAAAATTCATAAATAGTTTTTCTAATATTTATTTTGAATTATATATTTATGTAATTAATTTTATTACATAACCTATTAATATTTTAATGAACGATTGAAAAGTGTTTTTTACTTCTTTGTGTCATTGCAAGAATGATACATTGAATAAAATAATTATATTGAAAACATAAAAATAAATGTATTCTTAGATTATTTTATATAATTTATAATATACTAAAAAGTAAAAAATAATTATTAAATAAAAATAATTATGAAATATATTATAACAATTTATTTTTAAATTTATTTCAATTTAAAAATAATTATTTATCTTATGTTTTTTATTATATTTAATCATGAAGTTAACCTCAGATAAAAATTATCGATTTATAGATTTATGAAAATCTGTAATTGAATTGAATATTTTCAAATTAGTCACTATAGAGAAAGAAAATAGTTGTTGAAATAGCTATTACTTTTTTTTAAAAATATTCTAATATAAATCTGTGAAATATATAAATCTGTGTAAATAATAATGTTTCACATGATTTTAGATTGAAAGTGTAATTAAAATATAATAGCAGATAGTGTTATAAATAGTTGCAAAGATTTACAAATCAACCTCATTTCGAAAAATAGAAAAAATGATTTCTTTAAAAATGATTATCTATAAAGCAAACATTTTACGATGGAATATTATTTTAATACGAGCTATGGTACGGATTAAATTTGATCTAATTATAACGAAAGCAATTATCGAGACGATGATTTTAGAATTTATAATATTTATTTTTATCATTGATTTAAAAGGATGTTATTTAGAGATTTATATTATAAGTGTATTTATTACACCACCAAATATATATATATAAATTGTTAATGAATTTATACTAAAAAGAATATTTGAAAAAAGAAAAGAATATTTAAAGATCTTATTATTGTTTTTGACATAAGATTAACCAGAGAGAATTAATGAGAAATAATTGAAAATTAATTTATTATAAAGATTTAACCTATAATTATGAACTTAATCGTTCAAATCCAATATGATTAATCAAAATGTATTATGAAATTCCTTAATATAATATTAAATGACATACGATGATTTTTCTCTCAATTAGTTACGAATATATCGGTCTATTCAATTCAAAGTGATAGAACGAATGAAAGCGTAGAAATAGGTCAGACTAACGTTTTCTTTTTATGAAATATTGACATTAATGGGCCATTGTGAAATTCAATTACGCCACAGAAACCTTAGTGGACATTTGATATTTCATGTGCACAATATCTGCGCATCGAAAGACTTATTTTAAAAGACGAAAGCATTCTAGGAAAAGTTTTTGCACTTAAAATTCTACCTCTTTTTTTACCGAATTTAATAAATAATATGCTTTTATGAAAAGATTATAATTGAAAGATATATAGTTTTTTTTATTATTTTTTTATCATATTTTTTATTATATTATTTAGCTATAAAACCTATATATATATACTGTATACAATTTATTAATCCTCTTTTAATTTTTTTCAAAAATAATAAGTTTTAACATTTTTCTTTAAAGAGAATTCCTATCTGTTGAATTCCTATTAGTCATGTTATTACAATTTACTATTAATTATGTTCTAAATAGAACAAAGTTTTTCTCTTTTTTTCTTTACATTTCATTATTCTGATTTATTAATTAAAATTTTTATCATTTGATCTTCTTTATAAAGAAAAATTATTTAATTCCTTTTTTCGAAAGACTGATATTTCTTGAATGAATTTTTTTCGAAAATTTCTTTTTTTAATATGGAACATATTTTGTAGACAATGGCTGCAGAAAAGTATGATAAACTCACACCTGAGTTGAAACAAGAATTGAAGAGCATCGCCCAGCAAATTGTTGCGCCCGGAAAAGGAATCCTCGCTGCCGATGAATCAACCGCAACAATCGGCAAGCGTCTAAAAGACATCAATGTTGAAAATACTGAGGACAATCGCAGAGCATACAGACAACTTCTTTTTACCAGCGCTAAAGTACAATTTTTTTTTATTATATAATATCTTGCAAAAAATCCTGTTCAAATCAGAAAATTAATTAAATATTTAGGCAAAAAGAAAAGCAATTATTTAATAATTAAAGTCCAATATGTATCTTTATTGTATTATTACTCCTTTTATTATTGTATCCAAATGCAATTCTAAAATCAGTTATTACTGTTAAATTTTTATTTGATAGAACATCCAATTATTTAAAAATAATATCTCCTAATAATAATTCTAATAATTTTTTCATCTTTTCAAAGGATGCCATCAGCCAGCATATATCTGGTGTTATTCTATTCCACGAGACCTTGTACCAGAAGGCCGATGATGGAACACCATTCGTCGAATTGTTGAAACAACGTAATATCTTGCCAGGTATCAAGGTTGACACAGGTGTAGTAACATTATTTGGTACCGAGGAAGAAACCACTACGCAGGGTCTCGACAATCTTCAAGCTCGTTGTATTCAATACAAGAAAGATGGATGTCAATTCGCCAAATGGAGATGCGTGCTGAAAATCAGAAAGGATTGTCCCAGCAAATTGGCCATTTTGGAAAATGCCAATGTTTTGGCTCGTTACGCTTCTATTTGTCAAAGTGCTAGGATTGTGCCAATCGTCGAGCCTGAGATTTTACCTGATGGTGATCATGATCTTGCCCGTTGCCAACAAGTCACGGAAGAAGTACTGGCCGCCGTGTACAAGGTGAGAGAAAAAGTGCACATTGAGCTCGTTTCACGCAAAGATATTGATCTCTTGCACAGAAATTTGTACAAATAATAGTATAATAACAATTATCTACAATAATAAGTTATACAATACAATATTTTAGATTTACTTATAATTGTTTGATTGGAATGGAAGAAATTTCATAAGTAAAATAAAATATTCAGTTATAAAGCAGTATCAATTATATTATATATAAATTCCAAAACATAAATATACTTCTTGTTTATTTGAAACAAAAATTTGAATTTTCCAATGTAACATAGTTCCATATTTTTCCTAAAAATGAGAATACAATACTTATAAAGAATTTTTTTTATAGGCACTCAGTGATCATCATGTGTATCTTGAGGGAACTCTTTTGAAACCGAACATGGTAACACCAGGACAGAGTTGTCCAAATAAAGCATCACCTCAGGAAATCGCAGCAGCTACTGTGACCGCTTTATTGCGTACCGTTCCACCTGCAGTACCTGGAATTACCTTCCTCAGTGGCGGTCAATCAGAAGAGGAGGCATCTGTGAATTTGGATGCTATTAATAAGTTCCCCGCGAACAAACCTTGGGCTTTGACCTTCAGCTATGGCCGTGCTCTTCAAGCTTCCGTGCTTCGCGCATGGGGAGGCAAGAAGGAACAAATTAGTGCTGGTCAGGAAGAGCTTATCAAGAGGGCTAAGGTAATTTTAAGGCTAAGTGTTTTTATTTTAAATTTTCTTCATGTATTATGATATAAATAACAAATTTTCTTTTTTTTTTTACAATTGTAGCTAAATTTTTTTAAATTTAATAATTTTCTATTTTAATTTTTTTTAGTATAGTTTTTTGAATAAAATTTTAATAAAATATTTTATTTATATAAATTATTTATATATATGGATTTGGATAATTTTTCTTTTTTTCTATCATTTCTTTAATCTTATTTCTATAATCTTGGATGTTTTACTATTAGAAACTTTTTCTTTCATTTTTATATAATTATTTGTATTCTTATGTATTTTTAGCTTTTTCCTATTTCATTTTATTTAAATTTATTTATTATAATTTTACATAATTCTTATTTATTTTTTATTTTTATTTTTTTAATATCTCTTTTTTGCATGTATATACATTAAATGATTGTTTAGGCAAATGGTCTAGCCAGCATAGGCAAATATAAAGCTGGAAGTATTACTGGCAAAGCTGCACATGATGTTCTCTTTATAACATCCCATTTTTATTAAATTCCTTTCTTCCTTTCCAAAAAACATTTCCATAGTAAGTGTCATACACTAGTTTTGCATTTATTTCTTTTATTCACTTATATTGTACATAAATATACTAACAATATAATAAAATACTTACTTGATACTAATTATAATTAACAAACTGTAGTTTCTTGTTAATAATAAATTTGTAATTATATTTTTAATTTTTTAGGCTAACAGCGAATCGGCACTCGGCAAATATAGCGGTGGTGTAATGGGAGCTGCTGGCAATGCTACGCTTTTCGTCGCGAATCACGCGTACTAAAATAATCATTAAAATATTGATAAGGGTTAGATAATTAGATCAAACATTGTCAACGTCGATTACCGATATAAAAACATAACTATCAACAGTGAAGATGGGAAACAATTAAAGAAAGACTTAAGAAAAATGCTCGAAAAATGCTCGAAACATAGAACACAGCGTCTGTATAATTGTATATTTCAGAAGGAAAAATTTAAATTTAAAAATCGAATGGATTCAATTTTAATCTATTGCGGAAAATTTATATGTTTATACGTGTTTTTTAAAATTATATTTTAATGATCGAAATGAATTTTAACGATGATTTTTAATCGAGTATTATACAGAAGCTGAGAAATAACTTATGTTTTGAGATAAATTTTAACACTCAGGATTATTATAAACAAGCGATCATAGTTGATTCTCTTCGTCGATTGTCGTGTTTCTATAAACAAGCGAAAAAAACTATTCTTCGTCAAAATTATCATTATTGCTTTTACGCTTCCTGTTCTTTTGCGCTATCTTTGATTTTCTCCTTTATTTTCATCAATATTATTGTATTCATTTTCTTTGGATGATACGATGAAGAATGTTTCACGCACCTTTTGTCACAGAATCGTTTGTTTTGAACATTACGACAATTTTCAAGAGAGATTTATTTGATCGATGTACATACGAACCTATCGAGTGAAATCAATTTGAAAAAGAGATGAAAATTCTTTATTTAGATCGTAAATAGATTTCGTGACATTCGAATTACACACGCGTTATTATATTCTGTAACACTACGACTAAAAAGAAACAGATATATTATATATATATTGTCAATGTCGTTATAATATTCTACGTGTATAAAAAGGAAAAAAAAAAAAAAGAAAAACAAAGTAAAAATACATATTAAATGTTGTTTGTTAGTAAATGAGTCGAATATTATGAAGTCGTAATATTATGTCATCTACTTATACAATATGTGTATCTTATATTATAGATATTTAAGTAACGTATTGAACTATCTCGTACATCGATGTTATATCTAATATTTTCATTGCAATCTAGGTCACCAAATACACTGTGGAGGGGAATTGCCGTGTCTTTTTATTTCAAACCTATCCTGAAACATATATTTTTGAAGTTATACTTCATGTACGTTAAAATATTAATTTTTTAAATTATTACAGACAAAATGTGATCGTTCAGAATTTTGTGACAAATATAATTTAGAAATTATACTTATTAAGTTATAAAAGTTATTAAATAAATAAATAAAGAAACAAAAAATAAAATAAAATAATAAATACATAAATAGTAGAATAAATTATTAAATACATAAATAAATGATTATGTAAATGAAAAAATAGATAAATAGATAAGTAGAATAAAATGGTAATATCAGTTTTAATTTACAAAAATATTGCAAGTACATAAATTATAAAAATAAAAAAATTGATAAATTATTTATCATTCCATTCCAAAAAAAATCATAGATATTTTAAACTTACAGCTTATAACTATAAATCGAAAATTAATAAAAATTTAAAAATTGATAAATTACTATTCATTATATTTAAAAAATTAATTTCGATATAATCAGCAAAGAACGTCTGTTTTCGTTGAATTTCGTGACGTTTACCATAATCTTATAAAAACGAGGCAGTCATTATTTGCCAATGAATTCGTATGACTAGATTAAAACAGTACTTTAATTAAATTTTTACCATAACGAAAAATTTTCAATCTTTTTTAAATTTTTATAACATTTATTATATTTATTATATATATATATTATATATTATACATGTACTTATTATTTAAATCCATAATTTAACAATAAAAATCTAAAAATTGTTAAATTATTAATTATTATGTTCAAAATATTAATTTTAATCGAATCGACTAAGTACGTACGTTTCCGCCGAACTTCGTAATATTCGCTTCGTCCTATAAATACACGCACGTCGCGAGAGAGCGACCATTTCGTATCGAACTTAGGGGACGTACGGATCGAAAATAAAATATTTTAACTAAATTTAATATTATTTTATAAATATTTAATATTGTTGTAATATATTATATGTAATTATTTTTTAATTGTTTTACTTATTCATCTTTTTTTGTACTTTTATTTATTAATATTATTTTTCATTTATTTGTTCATTTAATTTTTTATTTATTTTAGATTTATTAATTTATTTTATATTTATTTTATATTTATTTATTTATTATATCAATTATTTATTTATTCATTTTTTCTTTTCTACTTTTATTTATTAATATTTACACTTTCATTTATTTGCTTCGTTTATTTTTTTTTATTTTAGATTTATTTATTTATTTATTTTTTCTTTTATTTATTAATATTTATACTTTTATTCATTCGTTTATTTTTTTTTTATTTTAGATTTATTTATTTATTTATTTTTTCTTTTATTTATTAATATTTATACTTTTATTCATTCGTTTATTTTTTTTTTATTTTAGATTTATTTATATATTTATTTTTACATTTACTTATTTATTTAATTTAGTATATCATTTATTTATTTATTCATTCTTTTGTTATGTAATATAAATAAATTTCAATAATTGTGTTAGATGGGTCTCGATGCGTAGTCACCTCCTCGTCGGTGAGACCCGGTAATTGGCATCGCTTTCCAAATTTTCTTTTTACAAAACTTTTTTTATCTAAAAAAAAGAAAAAATATTAGAAATATTTCATTAAAAATAGTTTTCGGAAAGCGATGGCAAGCCAAGAACTACGCATATTTGTAATCCAGTATAAATTTTGCGTAATTTTAGTTATTTTAATATTTAATTAGATAGATTGGACTATAGATATTAGTAAAAAATAAGTTAATAATAAATTATATCAAGATATATTTTCTAATTTAAAGCAAAAAATAAAAATTTTCAATTCTTTCGCTACTTTTACTTATATTCTCTCTTTCTTAATCATTGATAGATTGCAAGCATGTGAAAATGATATTAATTAGGTAATAAATGAATATTAATTAAATTAAATTTATTATAATTTCGATCAAGACATATTTCCTAATTTATAATTATTTAATTAAAAAATATAAGTTTCAATCTTTTTCATTATTTTTCTACTTTTTCGAATTTTTATTCTATTTATCATTTTTTAATTATAAAGCCAAGAAAATCAAATAGAGAAGCAAGAAATGTTAAAAGCAAATTGAAACGATACAAAAAGCTTATAAAACAGAAGATAAAAGAAGTGAAATTTGGCGCCATCTCTTGTTTTTAGAATTCACTAACCTTCGAAAAATTGTCGAAAGATGGTGCTAAGAGTCCGTTTTTACTATATCACTATCCTTCTCCTACCATTTTCTATCCTTTCTTTCCGTGTTTCATTTGCGCCACTCCAAAGATGGCGCTGATTTCAATATTTTTACTTTATCTCTGTCCTCCTTTTACAATCTTTTATCTCTGTCTATACTTTTGGCACGTGATTGCACGAGATACAGGATGTCAATTGAACACGTTTTCTCAAACTTGCAATTCGTGTTCCTTCAAGATATTCTGCAACAGAATATTTAAAATTTTATTTATAATTTTATATGATAGTATATCAAGTAGTAAAAGATAATATATGTAAAACAAAAATTAATATAAATTTCATATAAGTTAAATTTAATTGAAAATTTTTATATCTTTCTTTTGAATATATAATCTATATTCAAAAGAAATTTTTATACTATTTTTATCAAAAATCGATCTATTTATCATCCAATAGATCATTCTCATCATTTTCATTTAGATTTCAAAAGCCAAAACTATAATTAAACTTAAAACTTCCTAAATTCAAACATATCCTTCTCGCATCATCTTCTATCTTCCGATCTCCTTACTATCAAATTACAATCGCCTCGCCATGCCAGAAAAGTATTGTCAAGCTTTATCATAGAAAGTCCGTTCCGTGATACAAGTGCAGAGACTGCGCAGCATCCAACAAGCATATCACGAATACCTAGAGGGGATAGAGGAAGGATTTCGGTTTTTAATCCGTGGGTGTGGATACGTGGTGGGGATGCTGCAGACTGGAACAAAGTAGGGATGGACCCCCCTCTTGTCTGTTTCTCTTGTCAGAGAGGGGTATCGGCCCCTCCACCAGCCTCTTACCCGCTTGTTCCTGTTTTTCCGCCCCACTATTTCTCATGTCCCCACCAACGCCATCCCCCCCATAGGCAGACGTTCAGGCATCCTGTCTCACACCCACCGTCTTCTCCACGACTGGCGGGGGTCGCACTGGCCGCCTAGTGACTTTCGTGGGGTCGAGTAACACGTGCGTGAGGAAACAGCAGCCGGTCCGCGACCGGTTTCCTTCCACTGCGGTGTTAACCTTAAAAATTCGGTAAATCGATCGTGTTTTTTTTTCGAATTAAAAGTGTTTTTCCCTCTTTTTTTTTATACGTCTCGTATCGCGAGTTACATAATGGTTGTTCAGTGACTTGTGTCGGTGTCATTAATTGTTCGTTAATTATTATCCATCGAGTCGATTGATACAATTGTGTTTGATCGTTATATTTTACTGTTTTACGAGCGGTTTCATTCGATTTGATTCAGTGTATTCAGGCTGATCCTTCTTCTTTCGAGGTACTATGGGTGTTATGTATCCGTGAATGGTTTCGAATATATTGTTGGTTGTTGCAAAATATTTAGCATGCTGAAACGTGAAATAATTATCGGATAAAGAAAGTTTGTAGTTGAAATACGTGTACAGAAGAATGTGGGTACAGGTATTTTAGATTGGATTTATTTCAGGATATTTTTAAAAATTGGCTTATCGATCAAAAGATCGGTTGATTTTTTCCGAAGAATTATATATAGAATATTGCCTTTTCACGAATCATTTTGAGTATTTCTCATTGGAAACCGAAACCTTATCAATTTTCGAAATATTTAAAAAATTCTGAATTTTTCACATTATTATATAAATGTTTCATAAATACTAAATACTTTCATAATAACAACATTTCAAAAAATTCATATTTAACCAAAAAGTAAACTTATGACGAATCTCACGACTGAAATTAAACAAAGATAATTTTTTTTTTTTACAAATCCTTCGAAAGAAAACTCAATTACAAATACATCAAACGTTTCACGTAAGATTTATTTCGAAATATTTTCAAGGATATCGAAAGGAGCAACGGGGCTTCTAATTAACTTAATTAGCCTTACTTCCCTCGAGTGACATCCGGCTTCCTCGAACCGGAAGTAAGCGTTCGGAATGCCGTTTTAATAAAATCTCGTAGCGTGATGACGATTGTTCGGCCGTTTTAAACGAGGAAAGAGGCGACCTTCTCGCGTAATTTCTGTCGACCTGATTCGAGAGATCGCGTAATTCATTTACCAGGCTCGTCCTTACACGAGGAGGGCAAGAAATAGAGCGAGGAAGCGGAAACCTATATTTGGATTAGTCGCTTTTATCATCTTAAATGGGGATGTTCGATTGCTCTCTGTGTGCCAGGGGAATGTTGGTAGTTGTTAAAGTGGTTTTCCTCTAGTTGTTTGCCGCGGTATCTTGGATGTGTGTGCGTATGGGGGAAGGGAGGGGAAAGAGGAGTTAATGAAAGAAGAAGTGCTGACGAAAGAGTCTTCGTGCTGTTGGCTTGCTTCCTACAACCATCGTCTTTTCGATTGACTTTATTTTTGCGATTGTAAGATTTGATGAGAGTCACTTTTCTAAATTATTCGGAGATTGTAACAACGAGAAGTAGCTTCAGTTAATTTTCTCGTTTTATAAAATAATAATTTGGATTCTGTTTAGTTATTTGGAAAATTTATATTCATCGATTTATTTTTAAATATGTGCCAGATTCGAGGAGAATTAAATCGTTAATTTGTCACTTTCAAATATTATAGATTTTGGATTTTTAATAATACAAATTGAATTTAATAATTTCAAACTTTAAAAATTTCAATATATTCCTCAACCCTCAAAGTTTCACCCTCCAATAATATTTCACGTCTCAAAAATCATTTTCAATTCAAAAATTAATTCTCTAAATTTTTCGCCTTCTTTTTTTTTTAAATATATGGAACGAAATTTAATATTGGATAAAAAAATATCCGAATCTTCGAAATATTGGAAACGAGAGGGGTGCGTAAACTCGATAAAAAGGGTGGCTCCGCACATTGTCCCTTTCGATCTTTCGTAATGACCAATTGGGAATGATTGATACATGGAATGACAGGCTGTTTGTGCAAGAACCTAGATGGAAAGACAGGAAAGGGCTGAAAAGTGACGAGAGGAATAGCAATGCAGTCATAATAGGCGACGAACAAGTTATATACGTTTCTTTCTCTTTTTCTCTCATTTACACGTACATTTTCCCCTATAAATCGTTGGATATTTAATTCTTTGAAGATAACATCTTTTTTAAGGATATTTCTTTTATCAATTTTATTTATGATTCCTCTTTGAGAGTTTTACGAAACAGATATAATTTATTAAAATTTAGTTTTAGTTTAGTTAAAATTTCGTAGTTTTGTAAATAATTTCATTTTTTGAACCCTTCGAAAGTTCGAAAAGAAATAGAAATTTAGAATAATTTACATCAATATCAAGATCAAAATATATAAAGAATTATATTAAATGGATAATATTTATATAAATAAATTTATATAAATGAATTTATAAATTAATATGAAATTGCATTTTCATTTTCAAATTTTTTTTAATCTAACTTGGAAAACGAGAAAAACGAACGAATATTATACCAAATAATAATAAATAATTTAAATTTTAAATAAATTAAAAACAGATAATCAAGAAACTTCTAATCAAATTTTAATACTAAAAAATTCATGCACTGACTGTTGATATAGTTTAATATAATTCACGTTTGAAATTAACGAAACTTCCACTCATTTCTAGTGTACCCTCGTTAAACAGTGCCAACCACACTGGCTTGAAAGAGAAATAGAGGTTTGTTTAAGAAATAATTGCGATCATTAAACGAATCGACAACCGTGGCTTCTCGTTCGCTTGTTCCATTATTCCTCCGTTCCTTTATTCGAGAAATATTTTTTTAAGACTCCATTTTATCGAAATTCGAATCGAAAAAATACAAGAAGGGAAAAAGGGCGAGAGTTCTTTTCGATTTCTATCTTCAAAAGGACGAAGTGGAACGAAGGTTGGGGATATTGTTTTTGTTAGATCAATTTTGAGTACGTTTTAAGGCGATTAATAGAAGGATTTTGGTTTTTTCTTTTAATTTTTCCTTTCCTTGAGACGAGAATTAAACTTCCATTTAGACAGATCTATTTACTGTTTTTGATAAAATTAAAATAAAGTAATATAAATGACGAATTTTAATCGTATATATTTTTTAAAAAATTGTTAATTATTAATTTTTTTAGATAAATTAGATAACGAGAAATTAATTATATATTTTACATTATATGATTTTTAAAATTTTATATACTTTTCTCTTCAACTTCTTGTCTCTGATTTTATAAAATATTCAGAGAATCCAATGAATTCCCGTACAATAATAACTGTCTTCCTTTCTTCTTCCAAATTTGTATTCATTTTTTCTCTCTAATTCTATAACTAATATTAAAAAAAATAAAAATAAAAAATTCGTCTAATAAATCTAAATATTTCACATATTTCACGATCAAAAATGTATAATCTCCAAACTTACTTCGAAATCTTCAAATTCAATTAACTACCAAGCTTGTTTCGTCATAAAACAATAATTATCTCCTTTTCAAAATTTTCTCAATCGATCTCCTCAAATCTCCTCCTCCCGACCCTCATCGCTCGAAAATTTAATTTAAAAACTTAATTTCAAAAATTCATTTATCTCCAAATTACCTCAACAATGTCCGCAAATTAATACGACGCATCAATTCCCTTTCTAAAATCCGATCATCGAAAGAGCGAGAAGATGATAGATCGAGAAATTCGAAACGATACAGAGAGGAATTGGAAAAGAAGCGGAGGGAAGAGAAGAATGGCGCGTAGGTAGGGACACGGTTCGCGCGCAGTTTATGATAATATTTAATCCAGTTACAGCGAAGGGTGAATATAGAGCGGACCTCGTGGTGGTCAGTCGATGCCTCGATGCACGGTTGGCAGCGGTGTAATCCAGTTATGCCCGAGCTACGGACGCAACGCGTTGTGGTTTAGTAACGTTCCGTATCGCTTCTACGCGTAATACGTTTCCGTGTTCGTTTCGTTCGTTGAACAGCTATTTTCGGATATTCGATTGAAGGGATACGAGGGATTGTTGTAGGGATCGGGGAAGAAACGAGTGGAAATTGGGCAATCGCGCGTGGATTTGTTTTATCAATCGTTTGGGATATTCGATCGAAGGTATTTGTTGTAGAATTAATGAAGAAATGAGTGGAAATCGTTATGCGAATTTATTAATCGTTTGGAATATTTTATATTTTTATCTATTCGTTTGTTTTATAAATATATCTTTTGGGATATTCGATAAAGAAATGAATGGAAATTAGATAATTACGCGTGAATATGTTAATCGATCGTTTGTTATTCGATCGAAGCAATAGAAATGGACAAATAGGAGGAAATTACCTGGATATCGTTTGTTAAACATTCGTTTGGAATATTCGATCGAAGCAATAAAAGAAATTGAAGAGGATAGGTAGATAAATGAATAGACATTAGATAATTAAGCCTAGATATCGTCCGTTTGAAATATTCGATCGAAGAATTCGTGTTCATCACGTGTGGATCATTCAGAATATTTTAAATTCTATCGTTTAATCATTTATTTAACGATCGAAAAAATAGGAAGAATTGTAGAGAGTGAAAAAACGAATAATTTTGAATTATTATGTATATTCAATTCGAGAAAATACAAATAATTATAGAGAGAAATGGAAAAATTAATAAATAACCTTTTGATTAATTATTGTTTCTATTACGTGGTAATTAATTTATGATTTAAAATATTTAATTTGAAAAGAAGGAGAAATTGAAAAAAATAAGAGAACAAAATCAATGATATCAATAAATAAAAACTTTTAAATTATTTCTTTGTCCTCTATGAATGGTTATTAACTTTAAAAGATAGAAGAGATCATAGAGAACAGCATTATCAGCTAATTAACAATTTATGTAATTATTGTATGTTTAATCAGTTCAGTTTTTAAACGTTTTCATCAATCGATTTAGAATATTCAGTCGAAAAAAATAAGAAGAATTAAAAAAAAACGAAAAAATTAACTAACAAAAGTCTGATTTTTGTATCTATTAACTATCGTTTACTATCAATTGATTATTTAAAAATATTCGAAAAAAAAATAAAACTTACGAAATAGGCGAAGAAACAAAAAGCATCAGCAGTTAATAATGAGTCCCAACTAATTTTCTAATTTTCCACTTCTGATTATCAATCAATTGTTCTCAATATTCAATTGAGAGGAAATAACGAGTAATCGAAACAGTTCCATTTTTCCTCTCTACAATGACTAATTTCCACGGTTAAATGGATTACACGGTTGATCACCGACGTTTGTCAATATCACTTTGATCTTTTTGATCTTTTTTTCCACTTTTCTCGATCACTTTTTTTATTTTCCACTATTTGCTTTATCGAAAATTTTCTCACTTCATCATTTGGAATCATTGTAAACACACATATATTTTGAATCATCAATAGTCTCTTCTAGCTAAAAATATTTGGAGTTTCCAGTTTCATTACTTTAGCAGCTTTTTTCACTATCCCGAACGTACTGCACTGATCGAAACAGTTCTATTTTTCAACGTTTCAACGACTAACTTTAAGCGGATTACGCAGTTGATCACTAACGTTTTCTTTCATCGAATCTTATTCACTACTATTCACCACTATTCACCACTATTATAATTTTTTTTCCCTCTATATTTCTTTTTATATCTAATTTCGTTTTTCAAATTTAATAACACTTCACTTGATCTGTCGATTATATTTGAACAAGTAACGATCGAGAAGCACATTACACACGTTGCTAAATATTTAGGAATTTATTTGTGCAAAATTTAAAAATTTACAAAATCCATGTATAAAAATATACAATATATCAAAAATTATTATACTTGTTACTATTAGCTCTTTAATCATATTTATAGAAGTGGAATTTTGTATAAAAATTCGTAATCTAATTGATCACGTGTAAGATAAGAAGATGATTTGTAGTTTAAATGTGGAGCTTCATGTTTAGAATCGATAGGTTACCGTTGGAAACGCGTCTTAATGTTGCAGTGAATCTCATTGGATCGCGAAGCCTTCGAGAGGTTTTTTACGTGTGTGACACGTGTTTTGACTCGATCCGCTTCTCCGCGACGGTTAGAAACGTTTTCGAACTAATCTCTCTTTTTAAGCACGAAACTTAAAAGTTGGAAAAATAATTGAATTATATTTGGAAAATTTCAGATAGTTCTTGCGATTTTGATTGCTGTAAAAATATTTTTGATTATCGAGAGTTATTTTCCACGCGATTTAAATTATTCTATTTAGAAATTTGAAATATCATCGAATTGTTTCGTTACTTTTTACGATTTAGATTGTCTCAAAAATATTTTCAATCGCCGAAATTCCCACTATTTTTTTCAATTTGGGTCAAAATAAAAAATATTCGTGATTGTTATACATTTCGAACGAATTTCGAGATCGTCGAATCTTTCGATACTTTCCACGATTTGAATTGTTATAAAATATTTTGGATCATCAACCAATTATCTTTCGCGATTTAGATTCAAAAATTTGAAACATCTCAAATGTAGAATTGAATATTTCGTAATATACGATTTAAATTATTCAATATTTTCAATTGTTGAAATTCTTATTATTTTCTTTAATTTGAGTCATTCTATAAAATATTTATCTAAAATTTTGTACATTTCTCAAATTTTTTTCAAGATTCAAACCACTTTAAAAATACTAATTCTCTAGATTCAAAGCACTCACAAGCAAACACACTTCCAGTGATATAGAATTTCACGACACTTAACAATAACGAATAAACTTCATGATATTAGTGATAATCTTCGTGTAGTGAAGTGTCAAAAGTGCCAGCCACAATAATAAATAACAAGAACAACCACGAAGAACAATAAAAAATACAATAAGAATATTTTCCACAAGGAAATGATTATTCGCTATTCGCTATTCGATTTCGATCGAAGGCAACATAACCTAACCTAAGAAGACGATCGAGGATAATACTTCCTCGACCCAAGATATTCTCCTTCAAGTGTCCAATGGTTCTTCGAAGACTGGTCGAACATCATGCTCGATCTCTTCTGCATCTTGGTGCCACTACGGCTAGTATAGAATCGATCACAGAATACAACAAAAGAAAGGATAACTGCGAGCTATTACGTGGAACTAATCCAAACGAGGATACGCGTGAGAAGTGGATCAAAAAGGAGCGTAGATGTCTCTGCCGCGATCTCTTGGCGCCTGGAACACAGTTTTCCCTTCGTACGCCACGCGCTAGACATTTGATGAACGACACGTGGCCTTATAGTTTGAATCGGCGAAGAATAAAGAGAAACAGGAAGAAGATGTCCCTCGATGGGCTAAGAATCGAGCAATGTCGCGTATTCTCGTCTCTCAACGACTCATTGTTGGATCAATGAAATTATAATTTTAATAGAAGATAAAGAGAGGTTAAGAGTGTTCAGTTCCTCGTAGATGAGATGGAGATGCCTCATGTGGAGAGATGACGAGTATATTCGAAGAATCGAGGTTCGAGTTTATCTGCCTTCGATGTATAATATATTGTTCATACGTATTATCATTAGATTATTAAATAAATTATAGAATAATAATATATAGAAGAATTGGTATTAAGAGACGTTTGATCGTTCTTATCGAATTAAGATTTTGAAAATTAGATCAGATCTTATTTAAATCAAGAGAGGAGATTACTTTTTTTCAAAAAAATAAAAATTTTAGAGAATTTGAAAGATTTGCATCAAGAGATCTCTGATCGACAAATTTATTATAATTTTCGAAAGAATTAAAATTTTGAAAATTGAAGTGGAAGATCTTGTTTACACGAAGAAAATCTTCGATCGAGAGGAGGTTGTTACGAAAACTGAACGTGGTCGAGTAAACGAAAGAAGGATTATTCCAACGATCGATATCCATTCTCTTTTGTCACAAGATGTTTAATCCTCGATACGGTTCCTAAAAGGATTTCCTTCTTGATCAGCCCGCTCATCAAGGCTGAATCTAAAAACCTATCCAAAACGAATCTATTCCTATCACGAGGAATAGACATATCGAAAAGAATCTTGGAAACATAGGAGATAGAAAAAGATCACGTATCTTCATATATCTGTACATATTTCTCCTCTCTCGCGGGAAATCATCGTCGAAGAAAGAGAAGACAAGACTCGTCTTACACTATAGGTTGCCTTTTCCATATGATTGGCTGAATTCGTAACAAAACGTAAATAAATTCTTTAATTCTACTATTAAAATCACCAAAACTTCCACTTTATTTCAGTTAAATTTGTGATAACTGATTCTTTAATTAAACATAAATAAATTTCACCAACAATATTATCAAAATAGGAAAGTAAAAAAAAAGACGAATCATTTTGGTGAAGTCTCCTCGTAACTTGGCTAAATTCGTAACAATTAATTCATTAAAAACCACTAAACTTCCACTGGTTAAATTCATAAAAATTGATTCGTTAAATATAAATAAATTCCACAAGTCCACCAATAAAATCACTAAAAATTTCACTTCTTCTATTAACATTCACACTAAAATTGTTCTGTTAAGAAAAATATGAAATAAATATAAATAAATTTCACCAAATAAAATCAAGAAACAAAATACGAGAAGAATAAAGCTTCTTGGCAATCTAACCTAACCAAGATAACCAAACTATCAGAATTGTATAATAAATTTTCTCTAACCTATGTAAATTCGTCTGTTTCACGATCTATAAATTCCGTAGAAGGAAATTCTCCTTTAAATCTTAAGATTTAACGAAACGATGAATCTCGAAGCGAGGAAAGAATATCACATCACAAATATTTAACGATTTCACCATTACCACGAGCACGATTCTTTCAAACGCAACTGTACAGAGGGAGACACTATCGAAAATAGAGGATCGAGATTCGAGACAAGTGTATCGAAAGAGCAAATAAAGTAAAACAATCGATTGTGGAACGGAGATCAAGTAGCAATCGAAACAGGAGGTTTGTTGTTTCGTTCTCTTAGAATTTTTCTACGATTGAAGAAGTTCCTTTTGTGAAGAAGGATTAAAGGAACAAGAATGCGATCCAAGTGGAGAATCGGAAGGATCGTACCCTTTAACGGGAAGAAATGAAGTTATCAGTGTCGGCTTACAGAGCTCAGGCAAGTGCTCACAAGAAGATCCTTTCCAACTATCAGCATCAGCTGAGTTACGGGGCCACCAATCAGGCGTCCTCGGCCCGGACCCCCTCTGATCCCGCGACGTTCCTTACTGGCTTCAAGGTTGGTCATTTTCTTTATATATTCACGATTCAAGAATAATTAATTTAAACATTATAATCAATTTAAATATTCATAATCGAATTAATTTTAATTTGAATTTTTTTTGAATATAATTTCGAAGAGAATTATATACAATCATTTTTTTTTTGATAATAGGAAAAAAAGGTGTGTTTTTGATATTTTTTTTTGTAAAGTTAATTTTTAAAATCTAATGGTTTTGAAATTATCTTTTGATAATAGAAAAAATTTATTATTAATATTTTAGATTTTATGAAATTATATGAAATTGTAAAACAGGAATTTAAGAAATCTTGCGTAATAATAATTTTCTTTAATTTATTATATTTTGTAATTTCTTTATTCAAAATTATTTTTGCATAATAAAATTTTATTTACATTTTCATTCCTAGTGTATACATAACTCTTTCAATTATGCATAGAGGACATTTATAATCTTAGAATTCCAGATACAAGAATTTTTCTGCATTGATGCATTGATAGTGGTCGATTTTAATGACAAGTACTATCGAGGCAAAATTTTTTATCTGCATATTGTATTATTAGAGATTAATTAATAATCATGTTATTAATAAGTAATTAATAATTAATAACTACTCTCGTTAAAGTTGATTAATTTGCTTCCTGTGTAAATTAATCTTGTGAATCGTGAATGAAAATTTAATTGAATTTTAAACATTAATTTAATGGTGCTTTTTACATGGAATATTTTTTATTTCATTAAACATTGACAGTTTCTTGGAAATTAATTATACTTATTGAGAGTTTCATTTATAATGTAGTAAGTACGTAGTAATTAAAGTGGGTGTCTTTATTATTATGTTTTTCATTTTTCAAGAGAAATTAGAATATAGTCATTAATATTTTGCTTGAATATTTCAATATAATTCCCTATATTGTTTTTGAAATTGCTAATTGTCTTGTTCAAATTTAATATTAATATTGGAACGGTTAAGTTCATAATAATGTATTCTGAATTTTTTAGAATGTTTAAATCTAAGAAAAATTTATTTTTGATAAATTCTTCTTTAAAACTTTTTTACTTGTTATTTTAGAAAAAATAAAATTTTTCACGAAAATAAATGAAAAATATATAATTCAATAAAAATATATAAGAAGATATAAAATTCGATATTATATTATTATTAATACTTTATTTTATTAAAATTGAATTAATAAATGTATACAATATAAAAAGAACGAAGTTCTTTAATCGATAATTTTTGAAATAAAGTTCGAAATTTCTTAAAACAAAAATATGTGAAACACGAAGTAATAAGATTGAAAAAGATAATAGAGAAAAACGTTTAGAAAGAACATGATAAGATGTACGTGACTGGTTTTTATTTGGATTTTAATTGTGACTTTACTTTTTTCACAAAACCTTCAGCCTTCTTCTGCCATTGTCCTCATTTTCATAGTGGGTGTACCACTCGAGGAACAAAAAGTTTTTTTCGTCTAAAAACTTTTACTAGGTCTATAAAATATGCATTTTCGTTTATTGGAATTTTTTATTTAGGTAATTCAAAAAATTTTCGAACTTTATTGTTCGATTATTAATTATTATGAATTTTGCTTGCACGTAAAAATTTTTATTAATCATAACAATTTTTTTTTAAAAATGAAAGATACAATATACACGCATTATAATAATTTTGGAAAATTGAAGTAAAATATTCATTCAAAAATTTTACATTCCAAATTTCAAATTTTACTTTATTCTACGCCCAGATGACAAAATCCAAAATTTTTTTTTCAATTTTACAGCATTGTAATTTTGTACTTCATTCATATTCTGTAAGATCACGATAAAAAATGCAATCTATTCTTCTTATCTTTTCTAAACATAACAAACGTGTGACACATTTTGTAAATTAATGGTTATATAAATGCATATGAAAAAGCACGTACAAACTATGTATTTCGACGGAAAAAAATGACACATCAAATTTGTCACTTAGTCAAAGAATTGTAACAACGGCTCTCATTCAATTTTATCGAAATTCTAAAAAAAAAAGAAAAAAATTCTCAAATCATCATTTTGAAAAAATTTCGTTTTCTCGAATTTCATAGCAGAGAGAAAAAAAATCTCTAATTTCGAAAACCAAAAAGAATCGAATCTCCATTCTTTATTACGAATCGTCACTCTTTTAATGGCGTCCTCGATTTACCCGCGCGATTTAAATTTCAAACGAGCTTCCACCCGAGCGATCTCGGACGATCTCGACACGCGTCATGCCATCGATATCGACACGCAATTACCTGTTCTCGTACACGTTGGCACGTAACAAACCCATCGTCGACGTAATCGTGATAACTGTGCACCGTCGTCTTCTTTCTCTCTCTCTTTCTTTTTCTTTCTTTCTTTCCTTCCCTTTTTTCTAATCGACCAAATTTCCTGGACGATGAATCTATCGATGGCAACGACTTACATATCATTCACTCTCCATTATCTCGACTCTCGAATAATTTCCGCTCGGATCGAGGATGGATATCGAGCGGAAATTAAGAATGTATCGGGCGTTGGCGCGCGATTCAAACGTGATTTTTCATTCAGAAAATGGAAACGAACGGATGAATGGAAGGATTGTAATTTTATTTTTCGCCGCGAGTGAAATGTTATCCATTCTTTTTCGGATTAACTAAGGGATTCGAAAAATACTGGATTTTTTTTTTTAGTTTGTGCTCTGCGTATACAGGGTGTGAAAAGAAGTTTTGGAGGAAGATTAAAAGGTATTGTAAAAGTTTCGATGACAAAAATTTCGTAAATAATTCGTTTTCGACGTCTGATTCTGTAAATTGTCTTTCTCCAACTTTCACGTTTCTTTCGATTTTTGATCTTCGAAATATATATGAAACACTCTGTGAAGAATTCATTAGAAAGAAATTAATTAATAACGATCAATCACGATCTAAGTCACTTATACCTTTCGAAAATTTTCTTATCGTTCCAAACGTTCAATTGATCGAGCCAATTAAATAACTTCCAAGTAATTCAATAATGAATTGATGACTCAATTCGATAGGTTAAGTTTGAACGATAAAGAGAATCTTGAACGATTATTTCTTCCTAAATTTAACTTATTTTTCGAACAATTGAATCTTGATAATTACGATGATTGATGTAATTCGAGAGACAATTACATATTGAAACGGACGTTGTTGTCGTCAAAAACAAACGAACCTCCATCACCACTTTTGACGTTTCGATGTCGGTAATGATCTGTCGAGTTGCAGTTGGGAAAAAAAAAAAAAAAGAAAGAAAGAAGAAAAATAAAAAAAAAAAAGAATAAAATAAACCATTCCCAGAGAATTCCACTCCAACCAGCGAAAACAACGGTAATTGATTTTTTCTCTTTTATATGGATGCAGCTATGTGAGCGGGGCAGCTAGGAGCAACAGTCCTAGAAAAATGTCGAATAAACTGCCAGTGGTTCGTATATCGGTTCCCGTAAGTGTTACTGCAATATACTCTGGTCGAGTGTGTTTATATTGTGTATACAGAAACAGAGGAATCGTTGTGCAGGGTGTTGATATGATTCATGGTTTGGAAAGTATTGAGGTATAAGAAATTGGCCACGAAGCAAAGATTTATTTGTATAGAAGTTTATAATAAACATTCGATAAAAAATAAAAATTAATATTAAAATGAATATTACAATTTTATTACATTGTACAGAGATAGATAAATTGTTAAAAACAATATCGAAGTGGGAGAGAGATCGTATAATAAGTCACACACATAGATATTTTTCTACTTAATACAATTAAAATTAAAATTCAGAATAATTCCAAATTATAAGATCAACCGAGAAGGAAAAAATATATATAAACAATAAAGATACATATATATTTGATTAAATACATTTTAAAAGTTCTATCCATCGAATATTAATAAAAAAATGTAAATGATTCCACGAAGAAGGAAGAATTTAGGAAACACGTAATGTAAAGTATATATCTGCACAAAAATCCCTAGACTAGTTACAAACTTAATTTAAATTCATACCTCTAACGCAAACTTCAATTGCTCGTAACTCGATAAGCAAGCCTCGACCAACACTTTTTCATCCATCTTCCCCTCCACCATAATCGATCCTCCATCAAAGGGTATTCCACGAATATATCGACACCCTGTATAACGTCCAATGCGAATCGAAAGGAAAAGTACGCGAACAATGTTTCCATCCTAAGTGTTCAATCGTAGCGTACGTAATCGATTGTACGGTAGCTTTCCCCTATCCTGATCTTTATAGAGGCTAGATAGGGCGTAAATAGGAGAGATAGAAACCTGTACCGATCTTGATTTCATCCTTTACGCGTGCCACGTAGCAGGGATTCTCAACTACTTCGTCGAATCGCGACTCTCTTCTAATGATTTTTCGCGGATTTCGTTGAATTTTAAATTATTTGTCGTAAAATTGAAAGGAAGGGGAGATTTTTCTAGGGAGCTTTCTTTTTTTTAATTTAAAATTCGTAAAAGAAATTTTGATAATCGCGATGCAAATTTTTCGAAAAAGATTAAAAATATTGTTCTTTCAAATTTGATTTGGAAATTAGCTGTATAAAATACAGATGTTAATAAACGAAGAAATTTTTTAAAACCTCTCTTTACAATAAAATTCTCTCTAAAAATAATTTCAAAAATCCCTCTGAATTTTTATCTTTCGAGAATATTGTAACCAAAGAATAGGAGATCAACAATTTCAACTGAAATAAAGATCTCTTTTCGGGGTCGTGATTCACGTGTTGGGAATCCAGAGTCTATACCATTAGTGATCTTGATATGTGTGTCTCCTCCAAGAATATAGTTTCCAATTCCCCTTCGTTAGAACCTAGAGGCGTTCCTTGCATCTTCTCGTTAGATTTAGGTGTATTCTCCTTAGTGTCTGAATGCTGCATTTAATCTTTCATCGACAACTGTGTAAGTATTTACTTACTATGCGTTGTTTGTAGAGTAAATCGTAAAGAATTACAAAAAGGTTAAAATCGATCGATTTGCCTTTTTCCTCGAATGATCGAAAATATTTCATTTTTTCTTATAATTTATATCTCGTTATATTTATTTAATCGATTCGAAGAATCGCAAGAAATATAAAATTTGTTATTCAAAAATTATCGATCGAGTTACGAGTAAATGGTTAATTTGCATTTTAGATAAAATAAAACGTGAATCGATCCTCCAAATTTTATTTATAATCTATATCGACGATTGATTAATTTAAACGTCGTTAAAAATGTTAAGCATAACTAAAAATAACAATTTAAAGTTAGAAATTGCGATAATTTTCTTATCGATACATATAATTATGCTTTTCTACAATAACGCAATAATCACGAGTGTCTATAATATCTCTTATTGAACATTTCAACGATGAATATATTTATTCGTCCGCCAGTTTTAATGTTAGCCTGGCACGATATCAACCACCATTAACCATAAAACTGGAAAGTGTTATCTTTTACGGTTATGCCCGAATGCGTTTCGTGCGATCGAAATCGAAAAAGTTTCGACGCGTAGCAATATCATCTTCTTTCGAAACTATATTTTAATAAAAGGATTATCGATCGATTAAATAAACGATATCCGTATATCCGATATACTATTTGCACTTCTTGTCACCATAACCTTATACACAATATCTGATTATTCTTAAATCAATCACTACACCACGTTTATTTACAATCATTGGAGAATAGAAATTCCTGCAATGATATTACAACACACAGCCACAACGATAATGCAACACCAATTCAAAGAATCTACTCTATTACCACTTTCATTCTCGAACGCGATAACCTCACTGCTCGATTCTCCACGTAAGCGATATTTCCACGATTTTTCTCTCGAAAAAACGTTACCATCGTTCTATTGTCGAGATACGAGCGAAATTGCATCTGGCATCGCCATATCAAAAGTTAGACGTGTACCGATTGTTCCTTCGTGACGGTCGAGTTCCGCTGGATGGACCGGATCGCGGAGAGAGATCCGTTCTCGCGTGGCATTCGCATCGATTCGCCTCCTTTCAAGATGGATACTCCCAAGTGGTGGGGGCAAGAATTCCACCGATCTCTTGAAACGTAGCGAGATATCGGTGGAAAGTTTCGAGATCCCATTTCGCGAATGCGATTTCCTGGTTTTGTCGTGAAATACGTACTACCTTTCGAGTTCAAGTGAACTGAAAGGACAAATTGAGCTTGGGGATAGAGGTTTTTGAATTTGTATTAAAAGTACGCGTGTTGTCGTTGAAAAGGATATAATAATATGAAATTTTCCATGAGTAATTTTAATTGAGAATAATACTTTGGTGTATGACGAAAAATTGTTGTAGAAATTTCCCATAAGTAATTTAAACTAGGATAATTCTTTAGTGGTTGTGACCTACTTTATCGATAGGGAAATTTTTCTTTAAGTTTCTTTGAAAATTAGTTTCACAGTCGAAGGTGAAACATATCGCGATGTAATATAATAATAATCCCCTTCTGTGAACTTAATCTAACAAATAAAGATTGCCACTCGAAACTGACAAACACCCGCTTTGTGAAATTTTATATGCAAATAATCGAGTAATCTTCTTTCTGCAAATCTAGTAAAAAATCGTTATCATTCGAGAGATTGACAATCACGAACTAACCCACATTATGATCTACGCATTATAATCTGCCATAAAAATTTAATGTTTCGATCTAAAAATAAAATTACTCCAATAATTCATCATTCGATTACATCAGCCACGAATAAATATCATTCGAATCTTTTGAATAAAATTATCATCTCATTAATCCTGAAAATACAGTTGAGAAACACTGGTATTACTTCGAAACCCTAACCTATATCAACATTTTCATCCCCTTTTCCACGTGGAGGAAAGGGAGAAAGGAGAAAGTGAAAACAGAAAAATAAAAAATCGCACGAGTCGATTCGTAAATTCTTGGCGAGAAGATTACGCGGCGAGGCAAACTCGTTAACGTCCTCGACTAAATCAATTTTCCCTCCGCCTCCATCGCGTTTCTTTCTCTCGAGAGGGCGCTCGCCTCGAACGAACCAACCTCTTTCGGAAATAAGGACGTCACGCGGCCCATTTACCGATTCCCAATTACTTCTAATTGCCCTGCTCGCCGTTCCAACGTTTTCCTGTATCAACCGGTCCCACGAGGGGCCAATGTTCCACGCGAAACGAGCGTTACAGGTTAGGTTACTCGCGTGACGAGCGCTATGTTACTTCAATTAGTGCGATACCCGGGGTGTACAGGTTAGCTCGATCCTCGTATTTTCCCTTCGATGATCGTGCGCAACGGTGCATGTCGATATCTCGACGCGTCCAGGGAAGGCATTAAATTTTGCGATCGTGTGCACGAGATGGTGGCATGGAATCGTGTTATGGTTTTTTTTTCTTTTAAATCGATTTTTCGCTTGACCGTGAATTAGAAGGATTTTCGTATTTTCTTGTTTTTTTTTTTTTAAATAATTACGATCGTATTGTATATAAGATAGTCGATGAACAAAGTGTGTAAATATTAAAGATATTACATAACTTATTTTGAAAATAAATTATTTGAAACAAAAATTTCTAATTACTTTCAGAATTCAGATTTATTTTAAACGTTGCACGAGAACGAAATAAATCGTGCAATATTCAAACGATAAAATCAAATTTACGTTCGAATTAACTGGAATGATTAAAAGAGGTTAGAATACTCTATTGTGTCGATAATTGCGATCAATATTATCCAGTCCAATTTTCTTCGAAATACAAAATAACAATCCCTTCCCGCAACGCAAATAAGAACAATAGAATCCGTGGTTTCGTCAAATATTATTTCTGCCGAACTGGTCGCGATTGATGTTCTCGATTCATTATTGACGTTCGTAAATAATGGTGAATGGCACGAATCGCGCGAAACGCCGTGTCTCGACACGTGTAAATACGAATAATTTGCATGCACCGTCGGACAAAGTTTTGCAAATATTCCGTGCGTATAAAGTGGCCGTGACACGCGATGTTATTCGTAATTGCAGGTTCGATGATTAAAATTCGCGCAGAACGATTCGTCTTGCGTGTGACGCCATTTTCCAAATACATTATCAACCGGTCGCGGTTGATTAATCAATTTTCTTTGGAAATTTAACAATGCGAATTTCCAACTTTGAATCTCAATTTTCTAATGTTCGATTTTTTGATTTCACAATGGAAACGATTAAAACAATTCCGATTTCAATTTATTATGATTTTTTTTTATTCAAATTTTTAATCTTAATTTCAAATTCAATAAGTTTCGAACTTGGAACTTTTATTTTCCGATTCAAAATTCTAATTGACGTTATTTCTCGCTTGTCCTATTACCGATCGAACAATAACAAATGATCTGTTCGTCGCAAAGAAAAAAAAAAAAGAACGTCGTTAAAAAGCATCTTGTTCAAAATTACGATCACCGTTGATCAACTTCGTGCAACAGTTAATTATCCGATCCACAATTGGATGGCTCGTTTCCACGTCTCGATGCGCTTAATAAAGTTTGTATTGTGTCAGTTCTGTGCACTCTCCATTCGGTCAAGTTGCGACGTGTTTCTCGACACGCGTCACGAAACGTATACGCTCTGTAACAACTTTCCACACATTTGTATGTAGAAACCGATGTATATACCGATTACTTCGTTAATTAATTTTCGAATTAAAACTGGTTAAACGTGGTTTAATTTCATAAACGAAAATTTTTTTTCATCTTGGATATATCTTTTTTTAATCTTGAATTTTGGATTCATTTTTTGTAATGATAAAATTTGACGTTAATTCGAGCAGATTATATCGAGGTTATGGTAATTTATACTTCGGAAGCGAATTTTTATTAAAATTAAAATTGTTTTTGTTTTGTTACGTAGATTGATTGATATTTTTAATTATTCCATTCGATAAATCCAAAAATAAAATAAATCACAATTAGATCGAGATTAGAGATTATCAAACCAATTTAAAAGTCATTATTTCCATATTTATTTTATAATAATGTATAAAAGTAGAAATTACGTAGATTGATAATTCAATATCAAAATTCCTTTATTAAATTATTTCTACAAATTGTAACCAAACATTCCTCTTAAAAGATACATGGAGCGATTAACACATGGTAAATCTCGACACGAGATAACCTAAAAACAAATCAACTTGTAAACAGTGCTTAAACGAATCCTTCTTCATCCTCTCTACCGACTCTAATCTCCCTTTAATCATTGCCTTCTCAACTACGAAAATTAACGAGAAATTACGCAATCCAGACCAAAACACACAGGTTCTATCCAATCTGATCTTTATTATTCATCGCGTATGAATGAAAAGTTTAAACGACAGTTTTCAATCGAAATTAATCCCTCGTCACAATCTAACCTAACTTTAATCTATATTATCGATCGAAAAATTTAAATGAAAATTAAAAATTCCCAATGATCTGATCTTAGTCTTAATTATTCACCGCTATTGAAAGATTCAGACCATAATTCTCAATCATTGCTTCCTTTCCATTCCTCGAAACTAATTTCTTCTCCCAATGTTACAACCTAACCTAACTTTCTAATCTTCATTATCGATCGAAAAATTTAAGTGAAAATTTAAAATTTTCGATAATTTAACGTAATCTTAATTATTCGTCGTTCAAAAGATTTAAATAATTCTCAATCGATCCTCGAAACTAATCCTTTATCGAAACATCACGATATTAACCTAACCTAACTTTCATTATTCATCAAGTATCACTGAAAAATTTAAACGACACTTCTCAACAGTTGCTCCTTTCTCATCCGTGAAACTGGCAATCCTTCGTCGACTTATATACCGTTCAAATATATTCACTTTGCGTACCCACACATTCCTACAGGTATACGTTGGCGCAATCCTCGTATCAAGGATTTTGTCGTATCCGTTTCACGGCATTTCGCTTCGAAACATACGAATCGCAAAATATTTCCGACTTTCGAATTCCTCCACTAGCTCCACGCCCCAATAATTCACGAGATTTTTATTCTACGACGCGAACATCTCTTCGAGTTCTCGTATGTAAAGACGAAGAATCATCTTTCAATGACAGTCTAATCTAAGTTAAGTCTCCCGGTTCGATCGAATGGATTATCCAGTGAAAGAAAGAGAGAGAAAGAGAGAGGAGAAATATTTATTTATTATTTATATTTTATTAATATATTATATATTTTATTATTTATATATTGGATATTACTCTTTAAAGAAGTTGAAATTATGTATATACGACTTAGTCTGGTTAATTGTTGAGTGTACTACTTGTAGATTAATAAATTAATAATTAGTATTAATAATCGATAAAATTATAAATCGATAATGGAAAAAAATTTCAAATTTGATTACTAGTCCGGCAAATTTTAGTCGAATATTACTAATAAGATTAAAATCAATTTAATGGATTAAATCACTTGTTATACGAGATAACGAGGAAAGAAGGAAGATTTCAAATTTTGACGAAATTATGATCATTCTCCGTTGTCTCGCCAATTATAAACTATCGACTAATAAAAAATTATAAATCGAACTCGATCATTAGTCTGACCAATTTCTGACCACACCACTCGTCTACGCCATTCGCCGATAAAATTACATTATTCGAGAATCTCATGGTGCCGATCATCAGTTTCCAATATCTCTAGAAACACAGAGGAACTATTGATCAAATCATTCGAATCGAAAAATTCTCAATCTAAAAAAAGAAAAAAAAAAAACTAAAGAAAGAACCGAGGCTTTTCTCGCATCCAGCAGCACAATTGTGAACACATTCCACATTAAAGTTGAACAAGTGGCGCGCAGTGTAACAAGTGTAACAAGTGTAGACCACCACTGTTCATCGGGTCACGCGTCAAGGGAATTGCATTCGTCGCTTTGTTTTTAACGATAGCAAGCTATCGTCTATATTCCCCTTCTCCCCCTTGGAACAGGTCTCAAGGGGGGTTAAACCCTCCTGTTTCTAAATTCTCCACGGCGGCCACCACTTCACTCCCACGTTTACTCGGAATAAACGCAATCGTTTTATATACGAGAGCCGTATCTCGATCCGCTGGGGACATTGGTTATATTATTATTATTATTATTCGATTACATTTGCATCGCACGCGACCGAGGAATAAAACGTGATCAGGTGAGGCGAGCTGTGGCTCGATGGAGGCCATAATATATATATATATATATATATATATATATATATATATATATATGGAATCGTGAATCCTCTTAATCGTGTCTTCTTTATTTTAGGTTAGATTTTTAGAGTTTTTGGTTTCAGTGAAAGCAAGGCACGAATTGTTTCGTATACTTTGTTATTTTTCATTTTTTAACACGAGAGAGAGGATGATGAACAAGTTGAAGAATAATTTGAACTTGTTTGTAATTCCAAGGTGTAAATATATTAACAATTATTATTTATTTGATCAATGGGTGATTTGTACTACTTGATTCATCAATTTTCTGTATCACTGATCTGTATTACTTCTTTTTTTTAAACGAATTATCGATTATATGCTAAAGATTTGTAATATTTCTTTTTGTAATTGTTTCCTGGACAAATTAATTGTCTGATTAATAATTGATTTATTAATCATTTGTCTGAGTCATGGTTCTTGTTCCACTTATCTGTCTAATTCACATGTGATTGATATATCTGGCTATACTATTAATTAATGGCTATGTGTTTATTTAGTGGATAGTTTATAATAAAACATTGATCATGTATTAATTGTCTGATTATACGTTTGATCTATACTTATTTGCCTGATTCAAGATATGATAATCTTGTTCCACTTATCTTTCTAATTGATATATAATTGATACACACATCTGTGTATACTACTCGTGCAATCATGGCTAATAATCTAATTAATGGTCATATATTATTTATTTGATTAGTGGATGGTTCCTACATTACTTGATGCACCAATTATCGATCTGTATTACTTTTCACGTGAATTATTGATTACAATCGTACTAACGCTTTGACCAATAAATCGATATTGCTCACACTTTCTTGATTCTCGTCCTATTTACACTAGCTTCTCTGAGCAATGATTTGGAAATATGATGATCTTGATCTTCTAATTATAGCTTCCCCTGTGTTACATCTTGATCGTGACATTTCTCTTCAGTCTCAACGTATTTTGGCCTTTTCCTACTTGTTCGTTACACACGTTTGAAAGATTGATCAAGAATTTTGAGATATTCAGTGATAGTCCGTGAAATAACAGAGTCCAAATGTCCACATAACAATAATCAGAAATTCGAACAGACGATTCGAAATGGAAATTCGGTTGAAACGCTTACACGAATCGCCTCCACTTCCAGATCCATCCTCGAACGATTTATTACCTCATTATTTCCGTGTTTCGACCGGAAGTGGTCGTCTTACGTAACACAGTCGCACTCTCGATCAGATCCTCTTCCATTCCTTCCATTATATTTCTCGTAATTTCTTCGTTCTAATCTTCAGCATTCTCTCTCTCTCTCTCTCTCTCTCTCTCTCTCTCTCTCTCTCTCTCTCTCTCTCTCTCTCTCTCTCTCTCGAGTAAAATTTTTCGTTCTTTCTAATAATTCTGATTTTTTTTTAAATTTATCTTTTTTGCAAATATTCGAATATTTATTCAACTTGTTTATTTCTGTTCGTATCAAACAATGAGTCTATACGTTTTCCCTTTGTGAAACGATCTGAGGACAAGGAAAGAATTTTTAGAAGATTGAATCGAGTATGAGCCTATATAATCAAGTATGCTCAATTCAATAATAAATAATCCGAGTATATCGAAATTCGTTTTTTAAAAATTAATATCGCCGCCATACTTTTTCCTATTCGTACGTTCGAGCGATCACGGATTCGTAAATTGTGAGGGCGTGAAATTTCCAATAAAAATTTTTCGAACGACTTGCTGACCTTTTCGAGCAAATCAATCCGGCAATGTGGGTAGGCTTTTTAGTTTTGATTTGTTGAAAAATTATACAATTTTCCTTCTTGTTCGGGATCCAACGTTTAATATTAATGTTGTTCGAACGAGGCAGAGCTTGAACGTTGAACTGAAAAATTTCGAATGAAATTATGTGCAAGTAGCAACATTATAGTTCTGATCTTTGGTGTAATCTTGGCCAATTATTGATTAAAATTTTATTTAAAAATAAATATAAATCTTGTTTTTCTTAGATTTTTCTTATAAATTCAATTGAAGGTTTAATTAATACGTATTTTACTTATTTATTTTTTTATTTTAAATGAAGGAGAATTATTTTATTTAAGGATATTTCGTTGGCAAAGAATAGAATCAGTTGATGAATATCGGGTTGTTGATTCTTTTTTTTTTTTTTTTAAGTCGAGTGAAAAGCGAGGAATGAAAAAGTGGAAAAATTAAAGAAATAAAATTGAAGATTTATTTATTATAGACAATTTATTATTCGATAATTTCGCGTTATTTTCAATTATCAATATTTGACATCAACGTAATGAGAATGTTAATCGCGTCAACGTTACGTCAAGTTTGATAAGTCGATACTAAACGTACACGTATTATTC
Organism: Apis cerana; assembly: GCF_029169275.1. Lineage (NCBI taxonomy): Eukaryota > Metazoa > Arthropoda > Insecta > Hymenoptera > Apidae > Apis > Apis cerana. The sequence goes on from NC_083852.1 coordinate 5,374,305, forward strand.
GTGTATTATTCGTGATTTAATGCGAAATTTTATTTTTCACGTGAAAATCATTGAAGCAGAAAATGTCTTTTATTACGTTTAATATTATTTACATTTTAAAAGAAGAAATATGTACCAAACAAGGAACGTAAATATTTGCCAAAAAACGTTTCTGGAATATTTCCAATTCAATTTATCCTTGAGTTACTACAAAAAAAAAAAAAATACAAAATTCTATCAAAGCATGGAAAGATTACGCAAAATTAAAAAAAAAATAGTCGTTTTATATTCATCATGGATCGTTTATCGATTGAAATGCACCAAACAATTTTTAATCCATTCTCAATTAAACACACACAAACGGAAATAATTATTTGTACGAAATTATTTTAAATTTACATTTTTCCATTCTTCAAATGTACTCCGTTATTTAATCAAACAAAATATTCCTTTTGCCGCCCAATTTTATTCATGATCTGTATACTTTAAACTAGATAATTCATTTTTAATTTAATCATTTTATTTCACAAAATTTTTATCTTTGAAAAATATTGTTATTCCTCGTAATTATTTTCTATGTACAAGGAACTTCTAATAATTATACTTTTTTTCGTTTATTAATGTAATTTTTTTTTATCGTTAACACAAATCGATAGAAAATTTTATCTGTTTTCCATAATAATTTTGATTACGTTAGATTTTAGGTTAGGTCAAATTTTTGAATTTTTTAAATAAAAATTTATTTTCCCTTTTCGTGCTTATTAAAATTTATTTCGAATTTTTTAATTTCACCACAAAGCAGCATACGAGAAAGGATCAACAAATATCAAAATGTTTCCTTCCCTTAAACCGCGGTGACATGTTTGTCATGCCCACGATATCAATCAAATAATGTATACTCTGTATACCTACAATCGGTAATGCATTTACAGCTTGCACGTACAAACGTATTGTTACGTTTTGTCGTGTAACAAGAACTTTCGAGCTGATCATCGAGCAATCTGATTTCGTGATTGTCTATCGCGATGATCGAGTGAATCTGTGGTGAAATGTATATGCATGCGTTAATCACTTCGAGAATTTATACAGTTCCATCTTGCTTGAAATACTAATGGGGAATTTTGTAATATAAAATTTGTAATTATAAAATTTTTTTTCATTACATATATATATATAATTATACACACGGTAACAAATAAAAGAAAAAAAATTTTTTTCTATTTAACATCCCCAAAAAATGTTTAATCACGAATAAAAATTTACTTGAACAGGTGGTACAATATTTTCCCCTAAAAATCCCTAGAATTCTCCATTATTATTTAATTCATCCTCAAAACAACAACATATCTCGCGCCCCATGCCGTTTTAATATTGATTCGAATCGAACCTAATATTTTATCAAAGTTATGGAGCAATATAAAGTTTCCCATTTTTCGAGGTTAAGAGATTATACCGATTCTCGTTTACGTTACGAGCAATATATCATACTAGACTTGGCTAGTGTTTCAACGTGTTTCAGCGCTTATTGCCGCTTCCAGATTTTCAGGTGACGAAATTTCGTCGTATTTTGTAAGAAAGATCGAATGAAAATTTTAGCATTAAAATTAATTTTTTGGCTATCTAATCAATGAGTAATACTACTCGTTCTACTTGCCTGTTTCATTATCGATCTATTCTACTTTGATCGAGCTTTCGACTTTCTCGAACTTTCTCAAGTCTGAATTTTTTGAAGAGATCTTAGTATTTAGAATTTTTTAAAATTCTAATCAAAATTTCAACGAGGAAACGTAAGATCCAATTTAGTGGAACTTCTCATTGGAACGAAACCAATAAAAAAAAGAAAATAATTCCAAAATTCTCGAAACTACAAACAATGCAAACATATAACGTGGAGAGATCAATAAATTCTGGTCTCTCATCTTTATCTCCAATCGAAACTTTCATTATTCGATCGTTTTCATCGATTCCAGTCACCGAGACGATATATAAAATGCTGCATAAAAGTTTCCATAGATGATGGACACCGTCGGCTGTCCTCTTCCGTTTAACACGCGCAGGACACCAAGGTTCTGCAGTATAGTTTATACGATCCACCAAGGGGAACGAAATTTTCCAGGACTAGGTAAGGAGTACGAGTCGATAAGCGAGCAGACGTGAAATTTTCCAAGCCGAGTGAACGATTCAGGGATAAAAATGAAATAAACAGAAACGTGTTTATGATTTAAATATTATTCTGTTCTCCTCTTTTTTGGGGGAATATTTAAAAAAAAAATGATTTATAGAAGATACAATTTCTTTCGAATCGATTAATTTTTTAATTCGAAACAAGGTGTAGCAAGATGTTTTTGGGAATATCGTATTTTTAATATGTTTCTTCAGAGTGAATATCAATTATATCTTTAAGTATTTCCAAGTTTTTTGTAATTAATAATTTAAGGATTTATTAAAGACGAATTAATATAAACATTTGGGATAAATCGAAAATTGTTTCTAAATTATAATTTTACATGTAAAATAGGAAATTCTGATTTTAACACGAGTTATAACACGTTCATAAAATACGCTACGCAGTTTGAAGGTTAGAAATTTTTGCATAAAACAAGTTATAAGATTCGTGGTAATGGAAAAGGGAGTGATCAAAGTCAAAATGTAATGTTATCGTTTCAAAGGAGAGAGAAAACGTCAAAGTGTTATTTTGCAAATTATAATTTTTCTTTTTTTACTGCTCACTCACTCTCCCCACAAAGGATTTAAATTCTCTCGCGGCCTCGATCCTTTTAAGTCTTGAAACGCTTTCGATGTTACCGATGTTACCATTGCATGGTAACTTTTGCAAGTTCAACTTTTTATCAAAAAAAAAATATTACAGATACATTTTGAAATTAATTGTAAATATAATTGCGTGGCGCAACGATTGTTTAATATTTATATTCAGTAATTTCTCATCAATTTTTATAATTAATTAATAATTCGATATTAATAATTCGATAATTCGCAAATTGTAGGTTAGGTTATTATATCGCATAACATATACGTGTTCGTATTGAATAATATTAACAATTCGAGAAGTTACGAATCTTGTAAAATTTTAAAAGCAAAATATTTCCTTTTCGAAGATAATCTAAAGACTTTTGCACAAAAGAATACGAAATAGGGGAAGAAATATTTTCCTCCATATGACAAGTAATGTACTATTTAGAATAATAAATAATAAAAATCGTAAATTGTAGTCAATACTGGTTCAAATAAAAAGAATCATATATTTAATTTAATCAATTATCAATTATCCACATTGTCAAGGAATTTCTGAACAAAAATATAATCACAAAATTCTAAAAAATATCCTCTCTCACCAGCTCCTCCTTCATCCCCATGCAAATCGAGTTAAAAAATATAATAAATAAAATATAATAAATAAAGTCACAGTCTTTTCGTTTCGAAAACAGCAACGAAAAGAAATAAAGAAATAAAGAAATTAAATTGGAATCGAATTTGATCTGAAATTAGAGAACACGTGTGTTGCTTTTTACTCCAATTCCCTGGTGGAGAAGTAGCAAGCTAATCCTTAAGTCTACGGAAGCGCATAACGCTCGTGCACTTTGTCACGCACCTCTGAGACCCCATTTTCACGGTAATGCAATAACCGAGATTCCGGTTTAAGCCCTTGACACCTCATTGATCGGAACGAGCGCAGTTTACGGCGGCGTCGAGAGAAGAAAAATCACAGGTTCGACGACCCTGCGTTCCTCTCTCCTCCCTTTTCATTTTAATCTTCGATTTTTATCAATTTCGATCGATGTTTTTTTTTCCTATCGTTTACGATTATCGATAATGCAATCGCAACTTGTGAAAATTATATGATCGTGCCTTTTTTCTTTTTTAACTTTTTCAGAATTTTATTTTTACAATCACTGCCCGTTTCAGTTGGAATTTCCTTTAGAAGAATTTTCGTCGCGGCTTCGTTAACGAGTTATTAACGAAGAATACTAGTCGGGTAGCGTTGGCTATGAGTCGCGAGCAAGCACGAACAAGTAACAAGCAAATCGATGAAAAATGTCGCTCGAAATTGTCTTCTGTTTCAACGTTCTTATATTTATATCAACACAGGTATGTTTGATTTTTAACGTGTATATATAATAACGGTATAATTTTATATTACGATATAACGTAATAAGACTGTTGTACTTATTCGTATATCAAAGATGCTCCAATGGTTGATCAATGATTTACTTGTACCACTCGTTTGAGCACTGACTCGTATACTTTTTGGGTAAAATTTAATAGTTGAGGTTACTTAGATAATTTATTTTTTCAATTTATTATTCAAATAAAGTTTTAAATATTTTAAAACAAAGTAAAGAAAGGTAATAAAACGCTACTTGCCTGTTACTTCTCCATACTACTTATTTCATTACGAATATGCTCTTGTTCCATCCGTCTCGATATAACTGACCTGTACTACTTATTTTCCTGACCAGTCTCTAACTAGTGTATACATATTAATTCATATACAGTTCGAATTGCGAATCGATAATTCCACATTAATTAAGAGAACCAGTCCAAAGATTCTCCTCTTCCAATTAAAGCAACCCCCATCGGGAGGTGGCCAGATAAATTATACATCCCCTCTCGAATCGCAAAGAAATTTTAACAAAATAATCGTAGAATTGTTTCGATTAATAAAATTCGAAAATAAATTAATCGTGTCTCTTTATGCAGTTAATTATACTTTCAGCAACAATTTTGCTTTTCAATTCAAAAATAATACTTGAAAGTTGTTGAGAGTAAAAGAATAGAGAAAATTTCCAATCTGAAAGGAATCTTCCATATAACCTTTGAACCCAGTCGTCATCCGCTAACAAGATACCTTGGAAGGTCTCGATAAACCTATAATTGCATCGAAGAAATTACATCAACTCTGTCGTTTGGAAACAACGAGACTGCGAGTCTCCATCGCTTAAAAATATGAGAGAGGACGGAGAGAGATAGAGAGGTGGGGAGAAGAAGAAAAAGAAAGAAAAAAGGAAGAGAAAGGAGAAGACGGGCATATCGAGGGGGAGACAGTGTGCCGTGGCGAAGAGAGAAAATACGATTGGTGGGGATATTGATCTTCTCTGGGAGGTGGCATGTGCAGCGTCCTCGCTCCACCGACTTCACGATTCCTTCTATTCTTCTTGTTTTCCTTCCTAACCTAACCCTATCCTCTTCCTTCGAACAATTCTGCATCGAGACGCGCGTTGGTCAATTTCTTCTCCAAAAGTAATATAATACGAGCGCTGCAATTTAACTTGTTCCTGTCTTTAACAAATATCAAAAAAAAAGAAATTAATAATTTTAGGGCGTATTGGATTTTGAAGAAACGTTCGATGATAATTCTGCTTTCTTCAGTTGGCAAAAGAGATATTAATTTCTTTTTTTGAAAGTTATGATAACAGAGATATAACTTGTGTTTTTAACAAATATCAAACAATTAGGAGTTTGGGATAAGGATATATTTTGAAGAAACGTTATGTAATAATTCTTCTTATTTCTTCTTTCAGTTCTGTCTTGGCTTATTTTCCAAAAATTAATTTTCAAGATTCAATTTCTTTATTTGTTTAACAATGATAAACATCAATTAACACTTTGGGATATAGATATATTTTAAAGAAACATTTAATAATAATTTATAATTCTTCTTATTCCCTTTTATCTTGGTTTATTTTCAAAAAATTAATATAGATGATTCAACTTCTTCATCTATTTGACAAACATCAAGCAATTAACACTTTGAGATATAGATAATAATTTATAGAATTTATAGAATAATAATTTAAAATTCTTCTTATTCCTTACAATTGTGTCTTGGTTTATTTTCAAAAAATTAATATGGATGATTCAACTTCTTCATCTATTTGACAATGGCAAACATCAAGCAATTAACACTTTGGGATATAGATATATTTTAAAGAAACATTTAATAATAATTTATAATTCTTCTTTCAGTTCTGTCTTGGCTTATTTTCCAAAAATTAATTTTCAAGATTCAATTTCTTTATTTGTTTAACAATGATAAACATCAATTAACACTTTGGGATATAGATATATTTTAAAGAAACATTTAATAATAATTTATAATTCTTCTTATTCCTTTCAATTGTGTCTTGGTTTATTTTCAAAAAATTAATATGGATGATTCAACTTCTTCACTTGCATCTCTTCATCTGTTTGACAATGGCAAACATCAAGCAATTAACACTTTGGGATATAGATATATTTTAAAGAAACATTTAATAATAATTTATAATTCTTCTTATTCCTTTCAATTGTGTCTTGGTTTATTTTCAAAAAATTAATATGGATGATTCAACTTCTTCACTTGCATCTCTTCATCTGTTTGAAAATGGCCAAACAATTAACACTTTGGGATATAATATATTCTGAAGAAACATTGAATTATAATTCAATTTTCAATGGTTCTCCTTTTCATTTCGATTATTCTTTTTAATTCTATTTTCCTCCCCCAATTCTGCGTCCAATCTAATTATTAAGCTTTCAATTGCAATCTGCATTGAGATGCACGTCTTCTTTTCTTTTTCTTTAGGCCAACACCATTAATAATAAACTTTGCAGCAATAGATACGTTCTTAAACAAACTTTCAATAATGATGGATCGAGCTATGATCCGATTACGCGAGTCTCGTGATAATGAAGAAGTAATATGCAATTTCAGTTTTCTAGGAAGCGAGGGAAGAATCTTTGGATAGAAGAAATTTGTTCTGGGTAGATTTTATTGATGGATCGATGGAGCCTAAATTCGTGTTTTTATTACACGCAAGAAGAGCTATTCAAATGGATCTTTTTGATGGATCGAATTTTTTTCTATCGTTTGATAACTTTGTCAAAGTGTTCATGGAGTTGATTCATGGAGAAATAGGAGACTTATTTTCACATTGAATTACAATTTTGTAGAACAATTACGTAAGTTGGATTGAAATTGAAAATTAGAAATAAGAAAATTTCAATTTCATTTTTTCAAAATTAATTTTATTAATATTTCCCCCTCCCATCTATTTCCATTTCAATTATAATGCGTGTCGAATATATTCCGTTCCTTAAAGATATCACGAATGACGTTCAATTAAAAGTTTCGTCTTAACTTTTCGAGGCAAAAATCCTAAGGAAATCAAGTGTCAAAGCACGTATCGAAATTCGGTGAAATAATTCGACGTTGCTTTCATCGATGCTTACTTCCGATGAGACGAATCTCAACCTTCCACTCTGCCAATTTCTGGGGTTGATATTCGCGTTTGTTGCGAATTTTCATTATTATTTTTCTTCGAAAAAAATAAAAATTAATAATAATAATAAATTGAAATAGAAAATGAAATTTTCTTTTTTGAAAAAAGGTAATTTATCAATAAATATTTTGCGTATAACGAAAGTTATCCAAGGAGAAAAATATATAATAATTGTCACAATTTTAAAATTTTCAAATTTTGTGGAGAAATATGAATCAAATTTTTAAGTTTATTCCTCGAAAGATCGATATATGTAATTCTTAATGAAACATTATTTATTATTTATTCATATAAATAATTCAAATAACAAGGGAATTGATCGATCGATGTGTTTTCACTTAGATTAGGTTAGGTTATCTGACAAATTTATTTAAAATTAAAATTTTGTGCAATTATAAAAATTCTATCCATCGTTGATATTATTTGTTGACAAAATTTTTATTTATTAAAAAAAAAAAAAAAAGAAAAATCGAATACATTTTTCCTTCTGAAAAGATTTTGTTCGAGGCGAGCATCGATTCAAGAACTGGGACATCTCTTTCCGCCATTTTTCTTCTGATAAACGTAACGAATTTCGCGGTTGCCTCATTTAAAAATGGCGCCGCACAAAAATTACACTTCCAGAGAAATCCAATTTTCCGAATAATCCTTGGAACTCGTGAAGGTAATCCTTCGTCTCATTTTTTTTAAATACCTCCACCGATTCCATCTCCCTTGCATTTACCTTCGGATTATTGCCCAATGTGAAAAATCATTTCCTTCTCGAATATTTCTATATTATTATAATTTCATCAGGGAATAATTCGTCGAATTCGATTATGTTTGAAAATATTGAAACGTAATCCTTCGTTTCTATAATTTTTTTTTAATTAAAAATTAAATTATCTTTAATAAATCAATCGACGAAATTTTCAATATTCCTTTTTCACTGAAATATTATATTAATGAATTTCTCAAAGAAATGTATGTTTTCGTTATCGATAATCGGTAAAGAAATTTTTTCCCTAATTCGAATGCTAAGTTAATTTAGGAAGAAAAAATTAAAGTTCCAGCATATGGAGCGAAGAAATTGCAAGGAAAATGTTAAATTACGATTCGCGTAAGCTCCGTTTTATAGTTACGTCATAAGGGTTCAATTCGCAAAGTGTTAATTTAATCTCTCTTTAATAGAACTTACAGTTGGAGTCTTTTAACGGGGTTGAATAATAACCACAATGCTGTAATGAGCTGAATTTTGAACGAAAATCATTTGAAACAGGAGATTTACTTCGTTGGATTTGATAAATTATGTTTACTTTAATCGTTTCGAAGTGTTGTACTATTTATTCGACAATGGCACGGATATTTATGTATGGTTTAAAAAAAAAAATTATTAGAATTTTTATTAAAAAATGTCGAGTTTATTACATCTTTTGAAATTAAATCGTAACTGTGTCTGCTAGAAGATTATGACATGGTACATGTCTCTGGGAAATCCTTGTATCTTTCAGGTTGTTTCTCATTTCTATTTCATAAGGGTGAAAAGACCCCTAAGGGAAATGGTGAACTTTCACGTTATCGTTCACGAATGTGTACGAGAGATAAAAGAAAAATCTAATTTTTAAGTTCGTGTTCCTTCGATGTTTTAAAATGTAATAACAAAAAATTCTAAAAAGGGGGGTAGGATTTATTTGTAAATAAAATAAATCCAATATGTCTCCAATATTTTTCACGTTTCTCCTAATCCATTCTCAATTTCAAACAAACATTTTAATTTCCAAATTTTCAAACATGCTTAAATTTTTCAAATTTTTTTAATCCATTTATCTAATTTACTCTCTCAAGAAAAAAGAAAAAAAAGAAAAAAACTTGGTGCAAATCGTAAAATCTAAACCTCAGGGAGAACTTCCTCCTTCCCTTCCTCGCAAAAACTTTTGCAAAACTGGTCGCAGATTTCAGCGTTCCAAGGAATTTTCTCGCTCCCTGAGTAAACACGTGTGTGAGGATATAATAGCGCGAGTTACTTCCACGTCATTTATTCGAACGATAAGAACGTTTCGAGGAATGGAGGAAAGGCAGATACACGAACACGCGCCATCCATCTTTTCCAGAAGGATCCTCGTTCGTTCATTCTTCGATCCGAAACAGGCGAAGACAGCCTTACCGCCTGTAAAGTGAGTAGACGCTTGCTATTCGTTCAAACTCGTTCAAACTTATTGTTTTAGAAATATAAGACGTGAACAGTACGGGTCAATCATTAGTCAGACGAAAGGAGGAGGATAAAGTTATGGTATATTGGTCAATGATTGGGGCAAGACAAGTAGAATGGTCCAGTAGATTCGACAAGTAGTGTAAATCAAACATTGGTCAGGAGAAAAGGAAGGGATAATCATTGTTAAGTAAATAGTAGTTAATATAAGTCAATAATTGATAGAGTTAAGTATATAATGTAATATAGATGATTGATAAAATTGATGAGACAAGTGGAATGGTGGAGTTGTGATTTAGTGTAAGTCAAATGTTGATTAGAGAAAAAGAAAAGAATAATGAGAATTAATGTAAGTCAAACATTAGAGAAAAAGAAGAGGATAATTGTATGTGAATCAATAATTCAGGAAACAAGTGGAGTAATGTAATTATAACCTGGTAAGTAATGTAAGTCAGTTGTCAATATTGATAAGGCAAGTAATACAGTTTCAAGTAGTATAGATGGATCATTTATAAGAAAAAAAATTATTTAGAATCGCACAAATAATTTTTTAATTATAATTATTTTATCATTTTTGTTTTAAAAATCCAACGTTTATTGTTTGAACAATAATTTATATGAATAAATTTTAAATTTTTAGAAGATAACGTGGGTTGCAAGTTTCGAAATAATCGTGGATAAGTGAAATTTAAGATGAGACAACACGTGATACCGATGCACATAGAATCTGATGAGTACGTAGTCTATATGCTTTCCTCGGACGAGAACGTGTTAAACATTCATCTCGAACAATCAGTTTCCGCAAACTGCGCCATGTGTCACCCAAAATCTGCTATACATGCCTGACGTAACACGTCTCTCTCTTACTAGTTTCTCCAAATCTCATCTATGATTAAATTCGTTTAGAACATTAATTACGTCATCTTGAATCATTTGCAATTAAATCTCTAAAAAATAAAAGAAAGAAAGAAAAGAAAAATCAGAGACACACAAATTAACGTAGCTATTCGAATTAATTAATTTTTTAATTTTTCTATATTTGATTTGTCTCACGAATAGTTGATGACCACTCTATTTCGCGTGTCTCGTCAATGATTGATCTGTTCACTATTTTGTTCGACTATAAATGTTCTTTTTCGGTGAATTATATATACCATTCGTCTGCCTGTAATCTACATTCTTATTTTTTGCTACAGTCTGACCATAATTATTTTCTGTTACTTATATTATCTATCGTTGACTTACATTACTTGTCCGGTTATTCTTTTCTGATTAATGATTGACTTATGTTACTTTTCCAATTGTCTTCTTCTATTTTTCTAACCAATATTCGACTCGCGCTACTTGTCCAGTGACGATTGTCTTCCTCTTCTTTTCTGAATTCAATTATTTTTATATTTTTCATTATCGTGAAGATGAGCAAGATAACATCGATTAAAAACTCGTGTCGTATTCGACAGTTAGACGAAGAAAGAGATTATGAAAGTTTTTCTTTATTTCGAAGGTTATCTCGTGTAAGAAAGCTCGTAACTCGTGTAAAAATATGTGAAACATGATAAGAATTTAAGTTTAATATTCTGAAAGTCTTTAAGTCTCTACGTGAAATTTTTGTTAAAAATCTTATTAATTTCTTTCTAGTTTGTTTACAAGCAAAGAGACACGAATTTGTTCGAAGACAAGTTGAAATTTGCAAGATAGCAAAATGATTTCTTGTTTGTCGATGGTATTTAAAAAAAAAGTAAAAAATAAAATTGAATAATCTCAACGGATCGAAGTGACTATTATTTATCATCGATTAATTATCGACAATCGATAATACGTATAAATTTCAATTACACTGATTTAAATCGAAATATTTATGGATCTCTTTAACTCGCTAATATTTAGTTTCTTATTTTAAAATGAAGAAAAGTTGGATCGTATTCGATTATTTACGCAGAATTTTATCGAAGCAAATACAACACGTACCATTAACTAGATAACATAAATCTACAAATATTTTCTGATCAAACATCGGGGTGGTATCGTAATATTTCGATGCGAAGCAGTTTGCCTAAATGTGCACTAACACGTGGAAGGATGAAATATCGTTATACGTTCCGTATTATGTAGTACGATAACGTGACGCATAATTTATGGAGTAAAAGTGCTCGTAAATATTGGAAACGATTCACTTTTTGATAATCGATATTTACCATTTTATATACGTATGTATTTTTAATCCATCAATTTTCTTTTAAATCGCCGATTTAATTTCATATAATTTTCGCTTTAACACGGATATTCTTTATAAAAACGGCAATTAAACCTTTCAATCGACGAAATTAAATGTTTTAAGGGTTAAATTAAAATGGCATGGTGATCAATTGAAGTTGGCAAATATTCGAAGCAAATGCGACTTTATCGACGGAGTAACAACATTAATTTAATTTAAAATAGAGTTGAAAAACATCGCGTACCGCGTATTTACAATAGTTAGGAAACGATTAAACATTGAAGCGCAATTACGGCACGGAAAACAATATCGGTTTTTCACAAAACCGTATCAAGTTCGTTTTATCGCGTTTCGTAAAGGAAGTCTTTATTAACTTATCCCGGTGTCGTAAAGTGAAATAAAATGGCAGTCGTAAAAGTTCAAGGAGCGTTTTACATAATGAAAATCTCGAGAGAGGGGAATCCAAAGGAGATCTTGGGAAAATCTTTGTGATTTTCGGAAATTGAAATCTTGGAAATTCGGAAATTAAGCATTCGATGCAAAATTAAAATTTTAACAAATCTCGAATAGAATCTCGATAAATCTGAACTCTGTCGATCGAACAGTTTCCAATTTAAATTTTCGTAATCCTCGACGATTCGACGGTAATAAAAGAAGTTTAGAAATTTTGAAATTTCGAACAAATTAACTTGCTAACAATCATTTTCTAGCACGCAAAGTTTTCCTAACGCAATAATATTAAATATTAAAATATACAAAGCCGTTCCACTCCTCACTATTGCTCGCCTAATTGGAAATTTTGTCGATGCATATTGACCTAATTACCTTTGTATCTCAACCGCCGTGCCCTCACTTCCTTCCCACTAGAGTTTGTAGACTTTGCTCATTTCTCTCCCTCGCTCCCCCTCCCCTCATTTTCCCTCGCAAAGCAAAATTTTTACGTTTGAAAAACGAATCGTATGAATCTTCCTTCCTTCCTTCCTTCGAGCCAAGAATATTTATTATTTTTATCCAACTCGAGTTTTATCCAACTGCAAGTATCTCTTCTCTCGATGTTTACTTTAATCGTGTTTAAGCCGTTAAAGTATTAAAAAAAAGATCTTCGAGTCTCTTTCGAGTTAATTCGTATTATTTCTTTTTCTCTTTTGTTCTTCGTCAACTCTTTTCTAATTCACAAAATCTGAAATAAACTTGGTAAAAACGATGCAATGAAAAAAAAAAAAAAAGGAAAGAAAATCGAAATTCTTGTGCAGGAGAGAAATTGAAATTTCTAACGATCCAATATTTGAAGTGAATCTGAGAATAATTTAGACATCTTCTTAATTTGAAAAATTAAAATGCGATATTCACAAAATATCGATTATAATTAAAATTTAGATTTCAAAATTTTCAAAATTGAAATTTCGATAATTCCACACTTCGAAAAATCTGTTTTCCATTTTTATAAATTTCCAAATTATCTGGATTCCAAAAAATTAAAATTTTCAAACACAATTATCGACAATCTCGACAATCTATTCTTCTTTGTGATCGAGTCCATCCAAAAATGGAGATTTAAACTTGTCTTATGTTTGAAAAAGATTTGAAAAAAATGGCGCACGTCGTTTTTAATCTCGGACAAATTGTTCTCAGCGACCAAGAACACATCAATTCACCCAGTTAACAGCCATTATTATCCGCTTGCTTTTCACGTGTCACCACGTTTCTTCATTACCCACTCAACGAGACCTCTCGGAGAGAATGAGAGAGAGAGAGAGAGAGAGAGAGAGAGAGAGAGAACGAGGAAGAAAACGAGGAGAGAGACACAGTTACCGAGACAAAAATTTCTGTCTGCGGCTGTTTCTTTGCAGGCGAAATTAACCCTTTGATTGGCGAATGCTTTGACGTATTAGGCTTGAGTTATGCGTGGGAGTCGCGGTTAGAGGCGGTGTTAAGTGGATTTGGCGGGTTTCGAGCGTGGTTTATCGATTTTTTTTTCGGTTGTAATTGGGATATTATATTCCATTAACCCTTTTCACTTGCACTATTGCAATATTTTGATATAATGGATCGGTTATTGGAAAGCAGAGTTGGATTATTTTATACGTAAGTTTATTCATATTTACGAATTGAATCAATTTTGAATCAATCGTTACGTTTACGTTAATAATTAGATATCTCTTTAAATTTCTCGCTTTCGATATTCGTAAAATTCGTTTAAAATGTCGATACGATATCGAAATTTCGATCATTGGTACGAGGATTTAAATACTCTTAATATAGAGATTTTATTTCGATCCAGGAGTAAGTGACGATCTTTCTTTCAACTTTCGAAAAAAAAAAAAATTTTAAATTCTTCACGAATAAAATTTCTTCTATTCGTTCGTCCCTAGTTTACGAATCGTCGAGATATATATCGGTAATGCATTAACTTCGGTCGATAAAACAGTCTCTTGGCTATCAGCCTATCGTGCTTTGTAACTTTCGTATTCTCAAGGACAATCGCGAAAGGGGGATTGGACGTGGAATAATTGACGAATTCCATTTTCACAAGTTTCAATCTAATTCAACAGTTGCACCAACTACAGACAATATTTTATACAGTTGGCGAGAATCGTAGAGGAGGCTTGGCCAACTTCTTCCCAATCTCCCCCCCCCCCTTCTTCGATCTTCTTATCGACAATCCTCGACTCTGCCGATTATTCTTGATTGAATTCGAATTAATTGGGTAATCGTTTCGTCCTGATCCGAATCGGTTTAGAATTATGAAAACGAAAGGAGAATTAATTTACAAGAAATTAAATTATAAATTGGTCTTCGATCGATGAATTTGGTAATTTAGCATTCGTAGGAAGTTTGGAAAGAGGTCTTGGACTCTTTCAAAGCCATTCCCAAGTTTGACTTCATTAGAAAGGAATTGTCTCTCGGAGTCTCTCTTTTTTCCCTCGATCGTCGTTTTTTTTTTGCACCTTATCTTTCGACTTGGAAGAGGATTTGATCGACTTTTTCGATTGCGTTGGAAGATATAAAAATGTAGGAGAAAAAGTTATTCTTTACTCTACTCACGTCTGCTTACGATCGTATTATTTGTTTGATCGAGTAATTGGTGATACGCTCCTTGCCCGACCAATGCTTGATTCATACCACTTTTCTAGCTATCTGGCTGATATTTGACCGATTTATTTTACTCGTCTACTTAATTATTTTACATTATTCACTTGATTAAACGAACTTGTTAATCGATTAATCAAATTATTAATTATATACCGGTCTGATAAATTATTGAGCTGTACCACTTGTCCGATCAAAAAGTATCGTTACTAACCTCGCTAATGCTTGACCTATACCACTTTTCTGACCATAACTCAATAATATAATAACATAACGTATATCCGATATTTAATTTCAGATATTTATACAAAAAATAATTCGTGTAAAATTAAATTTTCACGAAAAATTATTCTCGATCGTGTTCTCCCATCCTAGATTGTAATTACTTTCGCGAGAGTTGGAAAGTGTCATCGTCCCGGCAGGGGAAAATTATTTCAAATTAATTAACACGGAAATATAATCGTCGTGTGAAAATTCGTGGAAAATAAATGAATTCGAAGGAATTAAAAGTGCAGCAGTGTTCATCGGCTTATAATTATATTAATCCAGAGAATTCAGCCGACTTATTAGCCACGCCAGTAACACGTTTCACATCGATTTCCTGTACCAATGTCGAACAGATGGACGTAATTTCGACATGGAATCGTATTATAATCTTGCAACCGGTAATTTAGATCCCGCGTTACATATTTATTGGGATCGAATTGCATTAAATCCGATTCACGTGTAATTAGCCAGACTGGTGAATAGGGACAAATTGCGAATCCTTATCGATATATACATTCTTGCGCGTTTAAAATTTTCGAAAATTTATTACAATAATATCGTCCGGTATTTTCTTCATCTGCTGTAAAAATTGCCTGTGATATTTATTAAAATTTAATTTTCAATTAAAAATTCCCACAATATTAATTATTAATCTCAACGATTGTCTTGAACAATTGCTCTCTCAAACTTTAATCTTTCTCTACGCTGCTCTCATCTTTCGAAACGTTTGCGCGAAAGAATGCGCGATACAGGTATCTGTAATACCATTAGATGGTATTATCGTTAAAATCGGGGGAAAAAAAAAAAGAAAAGAAAGTGTTTTTCCCTATCTGATTGCGTTTCCCTCCTCCCTTACATTCTCTCTATTCACGCGAAAGGTGCTTATATACAACGTGACACTCGATGCTTTTAATCCGATTAAAACGGCCTTGACTCGGACCGTAAATTATTAGGCCTGATTAATCGGCGCTCGATCCAGCTGCAGTTTTGTTTAATTAATTCGACACGACGGTCTGTCCACCGATTTTCGAACGGGTCCAAAACTGATGCGATTAATTCAGTTTTACACCCTCGAGAGTGCCATTTATAAATTTTTCAAATGTGGCCTGCAATGCGGAATTTATACGCACGAATAATTAAGGAGGGAGTGTACATATATATATACGTTCTCTGAGGTTAGAAAAGAAACGTGTGTACCGATTTTTGAATTATAATAAATATATTTCTCTCTCAGAATTGAAATAATCGATCTTCTCGAGAAATCGTGTAACATTAACAACATTAAGAAAATGAGAGAGCCAATAGATGGAGGAAATATTGAATGGAAGAGGTGGAAATTTATTGATTTTTGTCGAGATCAAAATTTTTAAGGGGGAAGGGATGGGATGAGAGAGATGTTAATCGATGGTTAATTGTTGCCTGGTCTGGCCATCTTTGTAAAGTATTAATTATAAAGATACAGGGGAAAAATTGATCTGGCTCGCGGTTCGTGTAAATTAATATACATGTTATAAAACAATTTCTTATTTTGCGCGTTTGGCATTTGGTGGAGGATTCAATTAAAACTTTAATTAAACAACAGCTTCCCCTTCTGATAAAAAGGAGGATTTTGTTAATTAAAATGTAAAAATTTTCCGTCACACTCTTTAGCTTCGATATTCATCAATATTTCACAGCTTCATATTCAGTTGAATGGATGTTTTGCTCTTTCCTTACGGTTTAAGGTAATCTTTTTTAAGGTCAAGATAACTTGCTCATCGAACTTGCTCGTTTATAGATTTTTGATTAGCTAATTGATCAAAAAAGGGTCATCCCTTGTGATGTCGTTAGATGCTTTATTATTTTTATCACCTCTTCTCTTGCTAACTTACGTCCATTATCCCTTTCTTAACCTTCTTCAACCTAATAACCAAACTTTGCTCCAATATAATATATCAAAGAATTAACACAATTTCTCTTCTGTACAAATAATTCATAATTACAATTCAACATCAATCCTCAACTGCGAAACATTCCTTTCATTCTTCCACTTATTCAACAAAGATCAAAAAGAATAAAAATTAAAAAGAAAAAAGAAGAAAAAACTACGCTTAAGTCTAACCTCATCTAATACCTTTCCTCACATCGTATCTTTATTTTACGAAATGCCTGAATCCAGCATCGCGTTAGAGAACTCAACGACACGGTTGAATTCTGCAATTTTCCTTTTTCCACGTGTCCTGAATCGTAGTGGAACGAAGTTATCGCGAGGTGGCGTGGCAGAATAGCGCGATCAACGTCAATCAAAGATGGCCAGAAAGGGGATTTCCTACAATTTTCGAGGGAACCGCGCCAGGAATTCGAGAATTGCTCGGCCACCGATTGCGGTTTCGAAAATGGCGTCGAGTGCCTCCCATTGAGCGTTGAGACTTCATTCAAACCATGATTAATTGCCTTAACTTTGATCACCCGGATTAAAGGGGATAAACGGCGGCCATTTTTTTGAGAAATTAATTTTCAGAAAAATCATATATAATATGGATTAACATTACACGCAATCTTTTCTTTTTTCAATACGTAACGAAAGGAGAAATTTTGCCCATTAATTAAAATTAATTTTGGAGAATTAACTATAAATCCTTTTCGCGGCATTGCTCATTTTTCATTGACCGCGAACAATCGAAATAATTGGATGTAACACAATCGAGGGTGGAAAACTCGATGACCCAATTTCACGGAAAAAATTTAAATATTACTCGATCGGGCAAGAACGTATTTCAAGACCGAGTTTTCAATGAGAAGAGAAACCGTTCCATTCGAGAGCCCCCTAGTTAGAGGCAGAACTTAATGAGTTTTATCTCAGCCCAAGCTTATTCAGAGAAATTTCCCCTTTGTTGGAACACCGTATAATAATCATTTCTTCGACTCTACAATTCGACAAACGTGTATTTTCAATATTATTAATCGATATCTTATTACACGTTTCACCATAATCGATTTATACTACTAGCTTAACCAACGATTAATTTTACACCACTTATCCATCAAATTACGAATCATGTATTATTGGACTGATCAATTACGATAAATTCATCTATCGTGCACGCATTACCGGCCAAAGTGATCGACTTGTACCACTTATGCACGATCAACGCTCGATTCGTTCCACTCGTTCGCCCATTATTAATTCGTATTACTCGCGTGCCCGACTCAAACTGTCTTACGCTACTTACAATTCAATATATACACACGCGTTACTTCTCCAACGAATTGGTTACTTAAAATTCACTCACTGCCTGCATCTTCACGTGTCTTCTACAGGGTTGATTCCCACAAGTCATCGTTCCTTCTTCTGTCCCTTCAAACCTTTGTTTTCTCACTTTTATCGTGCAAACACCCGATAGAAACCCGTTTCTTATTTTTGCACGAACGAATTCAGCAGATTCGTTCCTTGATCACGTGCATCACCGACAAGTGGCGTTCTGTCTAATTACCATTAGAGGCTGCGTTCTTAAAAGAAACCTTGTTGTTAAGAGAGGAACAATGGTTGCTCGCGTCTGGCACAGGGTAATAATAAGAGAAGATAACGTTGTGTAGCTTCATCCCTTGTGTCTTCTTAGATAAACTTTGCCCCTCGAACCGAAACGAAGGGGAACATCTTGAGCGATTCATTAGCAATGCCGCCAGGTCTCCTTTCATTTCTGGAAGGAGAGATATTTCTTTCGAAGAATGTTGAGCAGGGATGTAGGGGAGTTGAGGGGTTGTTTATGCACTATATTAATTGTGTCCGAGTTATAGTCGATTTAGAGGAAAGTTATACTGCTCGCCTGCTCATTGCTCAGGCTGTACCACTTGTCAAAGTTATATCACTTATTATATTAATTATATTATTGAGTTTCAGTTCAACTTAAATTTAATTTTCAAGGTATGAATGTATTATTCGTCTTACTTTATGACTGATTCGTACTACTTGCTAGGTAAAATTGTCGATAATATATCATTTAATGTTTATTAACTGTATTTATTATCGGTTTGATTTAAGAAAATTGTACTCCTTGCAAAATTATTGATAATATGTCATTAGCAAGTTTAACTTTATTTGTACTATTCGTGTGAGTAAATCGTGTACTATTATTTCAATGGTTGTACTACTTTTCTGAATCACAGGCTGATTAATGGTCGACTTGAACTCCACGAATTTTAAGAATTCTTTTTGTATCACGTTATCTGCATCGTGTAAATTAATATTAGAATTAATTTGTAATTTTCAAATAGTCTTCAAATGTTATTTTCAAAATTAAACAATTTATCGAGGATTCACATATGCATTTTCAATTTTTCGAATTTCCTTATACATAATTCCACGAGATAATTTCTTCGTGGGTGAAGATCTCATTCAGAATGTAGAAAGGTCGGGAGAAAAGAGGAAAAAATGATTTTTTTTCCAATTTTTTTATCTCTCAAAAAAAAAACAGGATCGAATTAAACGAAGTAAATGCAATATCAGAGGAATAATATGGGAGGATCTCTCATTATTTCCGGATATAATTTTTACCAGGTGTTGATTGCAATGTACGTTCATTTCTGGTAGAGAATTAAATACGAATTCGTTTCCTCTTCGAACGAGTCCCTACGTTAGTCGCATTACTTTTTTATTCCTTTCTTTCTTGCAAACACGAACAAAGAATTATCGTTCGTTAATTTCCATGTATTTTTATTAAAAAAAATATATACACATGAGAGAATGATTTTTTTCGATATTATAATATTGAATAATTATTTGAAAAAATTTTTAACAATATTAAAAACACGAATAAATTTTTAAAAAATACGGATATTGATATTCTTTTTTTTTTTTACGATATATATATTCTAGTTATATTCAGAATAATTCGAGCATACTTAAAAAATGGCGAACGATGGGTCGTTGAGAATTCAGAATTCGTAACAAATCATTGATCGAGAGATAGCATGGCTGGTATATAGATTCAACAAATATGGAAATTCTCGCGATAAATGTGTGAGAATTCTAGATTTTTCCCAATCGTGACGGAATTTTATAAAAAAGGAAAAGAAAAATTTAAAAAAAAAATGGAGGATACAAGAAAAGATAATTTCACGATCACGATGGTGATTCTTCCAGATGGCCAGATAAAGCACGCGTGATGCCACGTGGGACGAGTTTCTGATCGAAGATTGATTATAATAAGAACCTATTCAAATTTCGAGCGTTCTATTTATCGATCGATGGTAACGAAATATTATTTATTTATAAAAGGATTTAATTCCTTTCCTAAAATAAATTTAAATTAATCATCGTCCTTTAGAAAGAAATTTGAAATCCGCGAATCAAAATTGTGAAGTTGCATTACGTTAAATTATAAAATACGAGCATTTGTTTTTGTCGTACAGCCAACTGAGCCTGTCTGTCACTCGGCGAATTGCCTATATACAGGCGCTTTTGCTTGAAAAAAAAAATTGCTCGTAAGTTGAAAAGTGATCGATATTTTTGCATATTAAGGTTTATTTTTATACTTTTGCGTTTAGAATATATCTTTCTTAAGGATATATAAATGTTATGCAATATACATCGTCGTTTAATCTAAATATCTTAAAATGTTTATTGTAAAAATAGTTTTTTAACGCTTTGCAATGCTGCAATGCATAATTTTTGTGAGAAGAAATTGAGTTTCCTTTATTTTCGTATCTTGATCCAAAGAATGAAGAAGCTTTCTTTCTTAAATTTCACGATTTTCCGGTACAAAATATTCGATGTGAAAATTCGTAACGAAATAAATTTGCGCGATAGGTAAAACGAGAAATGACACGTGCAGATGGCATCGCCATGTACACACAATCGACCAGCCTTGACATTCTGATAAAGCTTCCTCTTCATTTAACCTCTCGCCTCTTTCCTTTTTTTAGGGTGTTCGATATCGATTGATACTAACGTTGAATATTTAAAAATAACGAATTTAAGCAATAAAATCGATATGTCATAAAATATCATCCTTCATATTAGCTACTTTTCATTTTGACTGTTTAACAAAAATTATTATCGATATCGCTCACGTTCATGTCAGCACGATATCTATAATAAATATCTATATAGCTTTTTCCTGTTCACTGATTAACAATATACAATAAATTTTTTAAATTCCCATTACGTTTTATTCAGTTTATAATTTTTTAAATTTATTCTAGTTTAAAATTAAACTTTCCTTTTACAAGTAATAAAAATATATTTAACAATAATACAATTTTCAGTATCTCTGAAACGAAGAAAAGCAATTAAAACAACCTTTAAGCTCTTATTACCAAAAAACTTCTCACAAAATACGTTCAAAATATACCAAAAAATATAATAACATTGCTTCGCACGAAGTATACCAAATACCATATACATACTTTCCAGTATCTGTTCAAGCACAAAATATATACGAAATGCCTATCTCAGCGCCATACCGTGTACGCGTATCGAAACTATCTCCAAAACGGGGAAAGATAATTAAGACGTTGAAAGTTATTAGGCCACGGTGGTATATACGAGAGGCATAACAGGTTACGATCGGTATTTGAAATCTTGTTTATCCAGTATATCATGGCGGCACTTAACGTCACGGTCAACAACGTCGCAACGGTAAACGTCGCTTAGATACGTCTATTAAATAGGAAGTTGCTCCGATGCCCCGTTGTAAATTGGATCGTTGCTCATTAAACCGGCCAAAGTGTTCCGCAAGATCGTGGCCGCCTCTCTCTCTCTCTCTCTCTCTCTCTCTCTCTCTCTCTCTCTCTCTGTCTGTGAAATATGTTGCGCGTGCAACGTGCGCAATGGGAGATGGTTTACTTTTGGGTAAACACGTAAAGCGGGTTCCCCAACCGATCTTTTTACGTTGCGTAAAACCTCGAAAAACGAAGTTGCGAAGTTAGAGTGGAATAACCTTGCGGTTCATCAATTTATGTCCACCGCGTTACAATTGGGGAGATTGATCCTGTGAAGTTCTCCAAAGGATATTCTTTGAATAATTTTTTTCGATTATAGAGGAGGTACAGGAATTTTTGATTTAGTTTTAATTTTTATCGTGGTATGATATGTATGATGTTTGAAATGTTTTTAAATTTTCGAAGAAATGGCGGTTTGAATAATTTTTTTTTATCGAAATATCAATTTATTAAAATAAGCAAAGTTTGAGATCTTTCGAATATTTTTATTTAATTTTAATTTATGTAGTGAGCATATCTTTTTAAATTTTTAAAGAAAGAATGTTTTGAATAATTTTTTTAAATCTTCGAAGAAGTGATATTTTTTTGAATGCGAATTTTTCGATTATAGACTGAAGTTTGATTGAAAGTTTAATTTTAATTTTTATCGTCTTTTGAAAGTTTTTAAATTTACGAAGGAATGATATATCGAATAATTTTTTTCCGCGAGTAATTTTTGAATTGCAAATGAAGTTTGATCGTAACTTCGAATTTAATTTATATGGAGGAAATATTGTTTCTGAAAATTTTTTAAAATTTTCGAGTAAGTGATATTTCGAATAATTTTTCAATCGTAAATGGAATTTGATTGTAAATTCAAATTCAATTTATCGAAGAAATATTGTTTTTGCAAATTTTTTTAAATCTTCGAATAGATGATATTTCGAAATAATTTTTCAATTACAAAATGGAACTCGATTATCAATTTAAATTTAATTTAAATTATCTTAAAATTATTGTTGATTTTTTGAACTTTTTTTAAACCTATCCTAATTTTAGAGATAAAATCAATATATATATGTATTAATTTTGAACATTATACTCGTAGTTTAATAAAATGCACGAATAAAATGTAAGAAAATTTCGAAACTTTTAAAATTCTAATTTATTTTTATTAAAAGAAGAGCATTAAACATCTAATTTTTCCTTATTCCTGTAATAAATCAATATATATTTCCATCCAAGCGATACAATAATTCTAATAAAAGAAAAAGTCATTATGAACATAAAATATTATTTATATAAAATGAAAGATGATCGAACTGCATTGTTCACAATTTATAATCCTTTCCACTGTTTTCTATAAATCGAAAGTGAACGATTTATAGAAAAAGTTTACTTACTAACAAAACTAAGATACAAATATTCTGATTCCCTTCATGGCGAGTATGATTTTACTTTAGATGTAAAGTGGGTAATATTATTCACGAGGAAGTTGAATTATGATAATTCCCAATAAACCATTCATATTCATGTGGTTTAACTCCTCGAGAAAAGAAATTGAAGATCCTTTTAACGGAGGAGGAATAACGAAACAAAATACAGATTCGTATTATCTCTCTTGCTTTTCCAAACTGTCTTCGTTTCGAAAACATTGAAAAATTTGTTTATTTATTTATTTTTCGTTGCATCTTTTCCATGCATTTCATCCGTTTATATATATATATATATATATAGAATGTAATTAGAAATTGATCTTTAAGGAACACAGTGTATATAAACACAAAATTAAGAAAGAAAAATTATAGAAATCACGGGATAATTAAATGTGGATTGAATTTCAGGGACTATCTGCGAAATGCGGTTCTTCAGATGTTTCGATTCTGTAAGTAAGATTTTGTGAACAATTGAAAACTCACGGCACAAAAATGGATGTTTCGTATGATGCACAGAACCACAATCACTTTTTGTATGAATATGAATATATAATCTGTCCATTTATTGCGTGTGTGTGGATTTTGTTATTAAACGAGTATTTTTTCATATCTATGTCTAATATAAAAATTAAATCAGATAATCAGATAAAATAGAATAATAATGAAAAAATGTTATTGATTGATTAAATTATTCGATATATTTATACATTGCAATTTCGATACAGCGGAAAAACTTGATTATGATTGATCTGTTCTACTTCTCCGTTATTCGTTATTCTATCGACAATGATTGTTTCGTGTTATTTCTCTGTCAAATTCCTGTCACATATTATCTTATCTTAGTTCTATGATCAAAGATTGACTTTGTAATATAATAATAATTATATTAGAATTAATCAATTCCACTTGTCCAACTAAATTTAATTTATTTCACTTGTCGTTCTTATAGCTATTGGTCTATTCTACTTATTTCTTAATTTATAGTGTATATCTCCCATTTTGAATATCAGTGGTCGATTTGTACTCGTCTGATCCAACCACATCTTATTTCACTTGTCCATTCTAATTCATTTTTCGCCCATTATTAATCTATACTACTTGTCTGACCGTGCAATCGAATCGATGCATTACTTGCTCGACAATGACCGTTCTCCACCACTTTTCCAAATGGATAATTTACACTATTTATCAAACGCAATTGTTCAATTTGTCCAATCATATCTTGAATAATCTACCCTATTTTTCTACCCCATTATCATTAATATACTTTTCTACCAAATAGACGAATCTAACTCGTTGTCACTATGACTGACTTACTCCACTTCTTCGTCGATTAATATTAATCTACGCTACTTAAATCTAATAAACAGACAAATCTCACTCCTCAGTCGTTGTCATCACGACTAATTTACTCCACTTTTCTAATAAATAGACTAACTCTAACTCGTTCCACTCCACTTCTCTCCCCATTATTATTAATCTATACTACTTTTCAAATGAATAGACACATCTAACTCGCTTCACTATGATTGATCTACTTCCCTGCCTTTAATAAATATACGAAATCTGGCTTTTCGTCCTCATTATGACTGATCTGTTCTACTTATTCGTGACTACACTTGTCTTCGAGTCAAGGAAGAATCGTGCAAGCAGCGATTCCGCGATACAAACGCTTGATCACAGAGAGAAGTTGAAACCCAGCTTATCGCTGCTCGTCAAGGCTCTGGCCTAAGCTGATATCCATTTAATTAGGAGGCGCCTAGCACGCGGATAGAATGTCATTATCGTTTCAACCGTTGTTGCACGCAGCTTCCTCTCAGCTTTACTTACAGAAATTCAGCGGATCGGGGGACAATCGAACTCGTGGAACTCGCCGATAAGCCTTCGTGGAAACAGGATTTACACCTTTGCGAATCTTCGATATCGCGGAAGAAGATCAGTGGTCTATTCGAACGGCATACGAAGGAACGAATGAAGTTTATACACGATATCATAGACGAAAGTTTCTGAAGAGTGATATCTCGAATTTTCTTTTCTCTTTCTAGTTATTTTGGAAATTTCGCAAGAAATTCGAAATTTTCCTCCGTTTCTTATTCTAAGAGCTTTCTGATATTTGGAATTTTCGATATTAATTGTGAAATTGATATTTGTGATATTTTTTTTTCATATCGTATTTAGTGGAATTTTGGGTGGATTTAAATGGATTCGTTATATATATCAATGATATTACGAATAGAGAAATGAAAGGAGATCACGGTACAGTTATTCCTGTTTTCGATACACCTTGGAAAATCTGCAACGAGGCACGCGAATATGGAAAGAGGGCTGGTTACACGTCGGTAATTTTGGAGAAAGCCGGATCGTAAATCCTGAAATCCATTACTCTCCAGAGATGCGTCCAAGTCTGGTTCCTCGTGTACGTTACATTAGTAGTTATTGTGGGACTGGAAGAGATTCCACGAATCTTCAAATCTTTTATATTCTGGTTAACCCAGACATGCCTATTGCCATTCTCAAAAAGAGATGGATTTCGAGTATGTGTAATTTTATTTTCGAAGTAGTTTGTGAACTACTTTAATTCCGTTCCATTGAAAAGTTCGAGAGAATCTTAAAATTTCGAGTGGTTGTCCATTTCAATTTTAATGGGACAGAATTTTCCGATTAAAATCTCTTGCACGTAAAATCTTAATAGGAATATTTAATTTACGAACTTTTAATATCGTAGATTACGTAATTATTACGCCTCGTTTCTTAAAATTCGATTTATTCTACCGATTCGATTAGCGATTGATCTCTACTACTTATTCGATTACACTCGATTTACTTCTCTATTACTACTTGTCCGACGAATGATTCACTTGTATTACTACGTCCAGTTTCGTTCTTGCTTGGCCTATACTACTTGTCCGCCAAAGCTTCGATTAAGTCACCAATTAGTAGAACGCATCCCATAAAATAACATCCCAGCAAACAATTTAAACAATTTTACATCCCAACAATTTCGGGGAAATTAATGGAGCACAGGCGAGGCCATTAAAAGGCAGTGAAGATGCAATTAGACGGTCAAGCACGAAGTAATCGTTGGCTGACGAGAAACGCTCCTATTCTACTTACACTGCACTTAACTCGTTGACCGAGTGAGTCAGCTTTCAAACACGCCGCCTCGCATCGTTCGATAACGATTCTCACTCGGGTTTACGACACGTGTCCGAATGTCTGTCAAATGCCCGATTTTTATTCGATTTATTTTTCTCCTCAAACTTTCTTTCCTTAATTAAAAATATAATCAAACGAAATATTATAAATGGATGAACTTTTGCTTCTATTTTTTTTTATATAAATATTATTCATATTTGACTCGACTTTGCCGTTAATTTTATAAATATTTATATTTCATACGAAATAATTGCAAAATGGGAATTGTACAGAATTTTAAGATTGTGGGAGAAGAAAACAAAATTGGAAGAATTTTGTTCGATCGGTAAAAAAAAATTATCGATCGAGCAAATTAAAAATAATCAAAGAATATTAATGTTATGTGTTGAGTCAAGCTCAGAAGTTTTCACCGGTGGTTATTTAAATCCGTAAAAGGAGGATGAAACTTTTCAGTTCCGATTTCCTGTGCACGAACAAAAGATTCCTCGGCTACAACTCGTTCGTCATCCGGTTTTTATATCTTACCGCCACGCGAGAAACACGAAACGCGAATTTATCGAGTTTAACGGGAATTTCGAGGGAAACATTTCTCCTCCTTGGGCATTCAAAGTTTTTTCACATTGACAGAACACATTGATGTCTGGTTTTATGCCCTTATCGAATCGAAATACGAATTATTTATCTGAATCCGCCACACAGATCTCTTATTCAACAAATAATGGATCCTTTAGCGAGTAAAAGCGGTTGAAAAAAAGAATCTTCCAATCAAAATGAATCTTTGTACAATTTTTGTTTATCGAAATGTAAAATATACTTTTAAAATAAGTTTGCGATTGCATAAAAAAACACGATCTCGAATTTATATAGTATTTCAAACTCCATCATTACAGACACTCTATAAATACGATCAAAGTTACCCCAGAAACATCCATAAGTATCTCCATACTTTCTCTATAATTATAACCATTTCCTATATCCTACAAAAAAAAGAACAGATTCTTTTGGTATTACTCTTTTTCCTATAAAAAAAAAAAAAAAAATCTTGATACGAAACATCAGATCCGATCATCGTCGAGCATTTTTCCAAATCATTCGCGAGTGGGAGAGGGTAAAATAACGCGTATAAATCAGCGGAAGGGATGGTCCGAGGACTCACTTCCATCTTCCCTCCCCCCCTCTCCCTCCTCTATCAAGCCCTGTTTCCATAGTAGCGGAAACTTTATTATACCGTAGTAATAACGTAGCGAGGCGAGCACGCCTATCCGACCGATACAAAACTGCGATACCGACCGAGGGGGCGGCACTCTAAATCAAGGGATGAATATCAACGCAGCGGGACTGTGGAAGCTGTTCCGTTATTTCGTGCCTTTCCTCGAATCCTGTCCACGGCACCCGCTGTGACCCACATCCGTCGATTTTCGTCTGGTTTCGACAGGGGTGGGGGAAGGAGTTTGAAATTTATACGAAGTGGGAGAAGCGTGGGGATTAGATTTAATATTTTTTTTTGTTTTAGAAATATATTTTGTGAGATTTGAATTATTATCATATATTTCGAAATGAGGAATGGAAATTTTCTCTTTCTTTGGAATATTATTTAGGGTGGATGCACGATGACTGTTATATCTGAAATGTGGCGGGTAATTGGTTTACTCCACTTGTCGGTTGTAACTGGATTATGAGGGATTGTTTTGTTCTACCTGCCTCGTCATAATTGTCTTATTCTACTTCGAGACGATTGTTTTTTATATTGGTTCTTACTCGATTTTGATTGTACAATTTCAATTTGTCGTCGCCACTAATCCGGTTTTATTCCACTTCTTCTTCGTCAGATATTAATTACATTGTTTGATGATATTTCTACTATAGTTCTACTTGATTGATCGGTATCTATAGGTTGACCTATATTACTAGTACCACCAATTCCAGAATTGTCTAATCACATCTTGTCTTGCTCCATTTGTTGTTTCGCCGATGGCTGATCTGATCTACTTCTCTGCCTATTATCTAACGCGCTGCTTCTACTTGCCTGATTATTGCTCACCTATTCTACTTGATTAATCAACGGTTGATATATATGTCACACTCGCATCTGTCTTGTTTTATATTCGTTCTCACCGTGGCTGATCTATTCTACTTGTCCGCCCATTACTAGCCTATTCTACGTTTAACTACAGTTGTGAATCACTCTTACTAATCACGATTATTTTATCCTACTTTTTGAGCAATAATAGACGCTAATTTGCCTGATTGGCTCAATATATTTTTGTTATTATTATTGTTATTATTATTTCTTCGAATAATTTCAATTATTTTCAATTCGTTTTATCGATGGGCGGAATTCTATTTTCTACAATACGGCATATCAACCAACGAATCGAATAAAGTTAGGTATCGTGTCTGATCTCTCATCACATTGTACTCTTGCGACCTTTCTCGATAAACGATGCTCCAGAGGGTTGATAATCATCAATATCGACGTGGACCACCTCCGACGACGTGGTAATTTCCGCAGTGGAATTCGTTCTGCCTTGCTCCGCCATTGCACGATCGTGTATCCGTTACGTTAGGGTCTTGCAATTTTAACGAACCTGTTAACCATCGGCTAATGAGTCGCGTAATTCGACGAATAGCTTTCGAACATTGATATTACTTACTTCGAGTTTTATTTTAAATTTCGTATCGCTGCAATTTGAATTTTTCTAAATAAATTCTTCCAAAAATAAATTTTCAAATTTCGTGCACTTTTAGAATATTAATATATAAGAGAAAGATTTGTATCCTTTGTGTTCGATCTGTAAATAAATAAATAAATAAATAATGGTGAAGTGTTTTTAAAAAAGGTGTTTTCGTAAACTTTTTAAAATTGCAAATTTGTGTATCTCCGTAACAAAGTTGCAAATATTAAAATTTTATTTTCCTCTTCGAGAAATCTCGATAAAGCAAATAATCGTTGGAACTATTTCTTTAGATATTTTCTTATTGTCAACCGAGTTCTCTTACGCGCAGCTTCATATTTCTCTGTGTATAAATCTAAAAATATCATTTTTCCGCATATTTCTATGTATCCCTTTATTTCCCCGTGTAGGGGATCCGCGAATATAGAAAATAAATTCCACGCGTTTTATCTCTCATCCGTGAAAAACACGCGTTTGTTTCACGTGTAGAATAATTGTGATGCAAATTATGGGACGATTCATCTTTTTTCTAAGTAAATTAAGGGCATAGCAACATATAAGATCGATTAATTTATAACTTAAGTGTCAAAGAATTCCTAACAAAAATCATTAAACGGAAAAAAAGTGAATATATTAATAATTATGGACTTATCCTATGATTCACTCTATTTAGGTTAAGTGTTAACTCACTGGATAATGCCACGCTACAGTTATCTGCAATTATAAATTATCGAAGTCACTTTATTCTCTTATTCCATTCTTATTCCAATTCTCTCGTTTCGTTCGACTTTAATAATTGATCTTTGCTTAACGTTCCTTACTCCATTCTTCTCTAATTATAAATACAAATTTATTCTTACTTCTTCCTTAAATTTCCCTCCCCTCCAAACTGTCGCTCCCTCGAAAACAAACTTCGATAATCCTTAATTATCTCGTCGAGTTGACGCCACTGTCGGCATCGAAACGTTCGTACCGACAGAGCGATACCGGACGCGATAAGGTTGAATAAGGAGGCACAAGGCTTTGCGCGTCGAGTGGCTTTCGAGTGCAGCACACAGTCATCGAGGATATCGATGACAGCGCGATGGAGTGGCGCGCGTTAATTTGAAAAAGTATGGATCGGCTAAAAAGTTTCTCAGAATCGATGATGCATTTTTTTCGATAATTTTATCTTATAATATTCCAATATTGAAATTTGAATGTGATAATACGAGAGATGTACATCAGTCAAATCAAATTTTCAACTTCGAGTATCCACGATTTCTCTTTTAGAATGAATAGTGAATTCTTGTGACTTGATGTTTATTGAAAATTGCAAACGTATCGAGGAATAGATAATATGATAATTTTCGTAGCTCTTGGGAGCATTGGACAATCGCTGTTGATTTTGAATTTTTTTTTTAAACAAAAAGCAAGAAGAATTTAAATTTATGTACAAAAGCTCGAGAAAACGATCGAATCATATTCCCTTTTTCTCTGTTTTTTGAAGAAATGAAGGATCGTTATTAGGAATAAATATTTCTAGGAAAAAAATCGAGGACAGGATTTCTCCGTTTTTTTTTATCAAGGATTGGTTTCGCGGGGCGCAGGTGAATCGAGGAACAAAGCTTGAACACACAAAAGCTTGCGTTATCGATCCTCTTGTTAACCCTGTTTCTATTAAAAATGAGATATTTATACGGGATTGTCTTCGACGCGATTTTATTCGAGCTCTATCTTCGTACATCGTAAATACTGTGGACGTGTTCCACGCGAGGCGAGAGGGGAAAGATTGGAATCGATGCTTCTTTAGAAAGAGTAATCTCTCCTTTTTGTTTTCCCGTTTCTTTGGAAATTGCCTCAATCGTCCTTCCTCACGTAACGTTGAATTTTCTTTCATTGGATAAATACCGCTGTTAAATTATAACACTGTTAAAACTGTTTAAAATAATGTTTAAGTTTAATAGAACGTAGTTTAAAGAAAATCTTATCTTTTTTATTGATTTTTATTATAAATATATATAAGAGAAACTGCTATATATTGAATTTATTTAAAATATTTTTTATATAAATAAAAATAATCTTCTTAAATTATTAGAAATATTATTCTCTAAGCTAATTATTAATTTATAATTTTGTTCATCTAGTTATAATACTGAATAATAATTTTTTAAAAACAAGTAAATGGAAGAAAGTGAATTTTAAAATTAAAATATTTAAATTAAAGAATTTGCATTTACTTGAAAAAAAAACATACAAGATCGATTGGACCAATTTGGATTGATTGTAAATAAAGAATCGGGCGATGACAACCGCGTTTCCCCGTTTTAATTACCCCGCCAATCGCGGATTAAGCATGGCGCATTCGTTGTCGAAACTTGCTCTCGTTTGCCTTCTGTTACGTCCCAAACCTTGTAAGCTAAAGTTTTAATGAACGACGCTGTGCGACTCGGTACTCCCTACAGTCTTCCATTCTTTCAACAATGGTCTTTTTATTCCTATATCGATTTCAGTTAAACGGCCGAATTTCAATGATAATTAATCGGTGGTCTGTGTTTAACCATTAATTTTCGTACAAAACGAAGCGCGATTTATTTCCATAGAAAATAAATAACGCGGAATTGCTGCGAAAATAATTACGATTATCGATTTGTTTAATAGTCAGTAATGCATTTTGAGGTTACTTTTACACTCGATGTGTACTTTAAAATATCGTGGTTTAATTATATTATAGGTTAGGTTATAAATTTAAGTTAAGTGTAACCTATTTATTTGCGGTATACATATATTTCAAAATATTGTGTTTTAGATTAGATTATAAATAATGATAGTAGGTAGCTAATTAAATCTTGTCCTAAATCTAATTTAATATTATGTATTTTCTAATTAAAATATTATTATTCGGTACTACGGTAGTCAAAAGATCCGCTAGAGATCCTTGAAATTATATATAGTATTGTGTAAACGGACCTATATTATTACAATAATGAACTACTCACATTCTACATATTCATAAATTATATATATATTTCAAAAGATATCAATAAAAAAAATTGGAAGGACAAAAAAAATGCAATTTCCAAATGATAGATCCACAAATATACAAAACTAATAACAAAAAAAAATATTAAATCCCAATATTACTATCTCCAAGAAAACTACTAACAACCAAAACGAGAAAAAGATACAATTTCTATTTCCTAGACGATAGATCCAGAAAAACAGACAGCAAATCCAATCACAAAGAAAAATATCGAATCCTGCACTATTCTTTATATCCCAAGAAAAGTATCAACAAATCAAAACCAAAAAAAAATCGAAAAAAAACGAGTTCCTATTTCCGGATAACAAATCCACAAAAAGAAACATACATACACACACAACAAACGCAATCACACAGAAAAATATCAAAACCTAATCATAACATAAAATTTAAAAAAGAACAGAAAAACATGCAATTCTTATTTCCAGATGACAGATCCACGCAACAAACAAACGTAAAAGATAATCGCAAAGAATCAAAGAGAAAACGTCATATTCCTATCTTTTTCAAGAAAGGTATATCTTACAACGAAAATTTATATATATCTTAAAACGAAAAAAGACGCAACGAATTCCCATTTCCGATTGACGGAATCAAGTATCGCTCGGTCTTCACACTTCCTCCAGAAGGTGGTCGAAAACCTCCAATGACGAGTGTAGTCGAAGCTTTAACACATCGTTCGGGATCTTCTTCTCTCTCTTCTTTCTTCTTCTTTCTTCTACTCTCTCATGTGCCCTCCCTTCGTTTCTTTGGTATGCTTTTCTCGGAGAGACGATTGACGTATCGATTCCATGAGGGAACCAAGGGTGGTGCAGTCTGGCCTTCGCCGTCGTGTCTGCGTGGTCCAAAAGTTATGTGGCATCGTCGACTGGAGAGAAGAAGAGCTTCTTTTCGTTTGGTTTGCCGTTTCCCTCCGATCAGTCAATCGATGCGTTTTCCACCGTCTCGACCCACGTGATTTAACCTAGAAATACGAGTGTGTGCATTATGGCTCGTGTTAATATTTGGACATTGCAGTGCTTTCGTGATAGTGTGATATCGAATATCGATTTTTTTCTTTTTCAATGGTGGTGAAATGGATGATACATGTTATAAAATCAATGATTTTATTTATTTGATAGGTTAAATATATAGGAATAATCGAATCGAAAAGTTTCGAGTTTATTATTTTAATTTTAATTAAAATGATATTCTTGAGAATAATTGAGATATATATTTAACGACGTTAACATGTAATTTTAAATTTTAAATTGAATTAGAAAATACTTTGATCTCCCTCTTGATTTAACACATTGACAAGTTAAAGAAATAAAATTTTTCAAATTTTCGTACATTTGTACATTTATTTTGATGTGAATAATCTTTTCCATAAATATTAATGCATAACTTCATTTTATGTATGAAATCTTCCAAATCTTCCAAATCTTTCAAATGGGAGAGAGTTCACCGATGCGAAAACTTTAAAGGAATTTTGACGACCTTTGACCGTTTGATTGATTTTTTTTTTACTCTTCTCATCTCGTATCAATTGTTTTAAAAGAAAAATCTAAAAGGCAATTTGCTCGTTTGTCATCGTTTATACTTGGTCGATTGTGGTCTCAGAAACGTCGATGATCACTCGTGACTGTAGAAAACTCTAGAGGGCAAAGATAGAATTCGTTTGAGAAATGGAATTCTGTGGGCATGAGGGGGATGTTGATCCAGTGACAAGACACGTGACTGAATTTGAAAGAATAGTGGCGTGGTTCGATGATTCTCTTCTAAGTTCTTTTAAAACTACAAAGCAAGTGTTTCTTGACCTGTGACTTATATTTGGATCAGTTGAATCTCGACGGTTATTTTTTGTGAAAGAAAAAGAAAAAGAAATAAAAAAAGTGGATCGATATCGGTGAAGTTCACGCGAGTTTTAAATAAGAATGTCAAAAATATTCTCCAAAGGGATTCTTTTCGAGTGGGTATGAAGGAATTGTTTTGCTGCGAGTCGATGAACGGATTAATTTGGAAAAAGTTTGGCAATAATATGAAAACTTGTGGAAAATTGTGAAATGTAAATATTGATTCGAGGAGAATCTTTGAGAATTGTACAAAGAAATTCTGACTTTTTTCTAAAAAAAATAATGTAAAAAAAC
This sequence comes from Apis cerana, assembly GCF_029169275.1. Classification (NCBI taxonomy): domain Eukaryota; kingdom Metazoa; phylum Arthropoda; class Insecta; order Hymenoptera; family Apidae; genus Apis; species Apis cerana. Next base: position 5,408,423 of record NC_083852.1, read on the forward strand.
AAATACAATAATTCGACTCAGAAACGAAATTAATTTCATCTTAAGACAGTTCTTAATTCTTTAATTCATCATTTTCAAATATAGAAGAATAATTTAAAAAAAAAGAATATTTTTGTTTTGAAAAAATCGATACTTAATTTTTAAAAAAATATTAAATTTCTTACAATTTATTACGAAATACCATTTTTCATGCAATTAAAATTCAATTAATTCAATTATCAAAACCTAAATAATTATCTTTGGCACGTTCTAATCTATGGAAAGATAATTCAAATTCTACACGTTCCATCACAAGTGAACACGTTAAACCGATTACGGATTTTCATCGACGAAGCATCGTCGCAAATGCTAAGGAACATCAAGCGAAATTTAATACAAGCGTTTACAGGTGCTCCATTTGCTGATACTATCCTCATATTCCCTCTAAAATCGTTGAACGAGCACTGTCGAGATTTAGGAGGATTTTCTATTCTATTCCTTTCTAGCTTTATCCTAAATATCCTTAATATATTCCAGATTAGACGAAAAATATTGAACTGGTATGAAAGTTATTAAGCCAGTTTTTAAAGCCAAGATAAACAATTTCCTGTTTTTTAAATGAAAATTCTGGTTGCTCCTTGGAAATTAGAGAAATTACTCCTATAGACAGAGAACAATTCAAGTCATCAAGTACATAGAACTTTGAAATTGCAATGAAATTCAATTGTGAGCGTAAGCTGTTTGAGTTATCAAATGGATAACAAATAGTTCAAAGAAGCAATTTAAATATATAACAATTTTGGAATTACAATTCAAAGGATGTAAGCTGCTTATTAAATGGTTAAAAAATATTAGAAAAAAGCAGGCAATACAAATCATTAAATGAATTGAGATTATAAGCAATCAAATTCAAGTCACCAATATAATTCAAAGTAACTTTAAAATAGAAAATTTGTATTATGTAATCTAAATAAAATTTAAATTTATATTTTGCAATATTAAAAATCACAAAATATATCAAAATAATAATTAACAAAACCAAATTATCTTATAAAAAAATTATTCCAACGTGCAATTACAATGAGAATAATCAAACAATTAAAATAATCGAAATTCCAAGATGGAATCTTGAGAATTTGGAGACATGATTAATGCATGAATCATCATTGTGTTCGATGCACAATGAATTCGAATTAGGAACCCTCTTCACGACACGACAATGTTCGCCACCAGGCGACCAAACGTCGACCTAAGAGTCCCACGGGAATTATTCGCGTCGAAGACTCAACCTCCTGACATTAATGCGAGGACAGGACGATCTGGCCAGTGACAGGATCACGAGTGGCCTTTCTGTGCAAATAATAATAGTGCTTGATCCATGCTTTCGTATCTGAAGATGTTCGATGTTCGAAGATGATCCTTGGTTTTTGGGATAGATAAGTGTTGGAATCACGGAGTCGTCGAAGGAGATTGGTGGTCATCGAGCGAAAGCTCTATCGCTCTTGCAGGTTCGTTTCTTCAAATATTATTTGCAAAATAAAGAAAAATGGTTAAATGTTTGACACTGAAATATTTAATTAGTATTATATAATGCCATAACGATTTGGAAGATATATATAATTATGTATATTTATGTTCTCAGTTTTCCTCTTTATTTTGTACTAATTCATTTTATATTAATTTATTATATTCATATTAAATTCATGAAGATTTGTTAGTTATTAGATTAGTTTATAAATATCAGATGAAATTTTTTTTCTTATAAACAAGAAAAATTATGTTTATGAAGGTTAGGTGATCATAAAAATGTTTAAAAAAATAATTTTTCATTTATCAAAATAACAATTCCAAACAAATAATGATTATAAAAAGAAAATAGTCCAACTATTCTAACGATAAATAAAATTATATAAAAAATAAAAATATCAAACTATAAAATACTTGTTCAATATAGGAAGTTTTGTATCAAATGTATCTACATAAAAATATAAATAAAGTAAAGTGAAATATATATATATGTCTGTGTATATATATATAAAATAATAATAAAATATATATATAAATATATATAAAATATATATATAAAATATATATATAAAATATATATATATATAAAATAAAATAAGCAATAAAATATTTTTTCATTTTACCATAGAAACAATTTCAAGCAAATATTAGATTCCAAAAATAACTACTCTATGACTCTTATATATTTCTAAATGATCAGCATATAGGGATATTAGAGATATTATTCTATAATACACTTCTCATGTATTAACATAAAAAATTTTTGTATCAAATGCATCTAGATGCATTCATAAAAGTATTTAACTAAGCAATTACATTAAAACAATTTCAACCAAATATTAATCATCAAAAAAATAATTAAACAATTCTATAACAAACTATATCCTTAAAATAAATATTATACAAAAAATAGATATTGCTATTCAAAATAGATTCTTGTAATACATATAATTTTGTAATCATTACATATTATATTAACTATATTCAAATACATTCAAAGAAACAACCAATAGAACACTTTTTTAATTATTATTAAAACAATTTCAACTAAACATTTAAAAAATTAAAAAATTAAAAAATGTACATAATCTAACCTCTTTAATTCTATAATACAAAAATATCTTTATAAAGAGATTTCAATTCATGATATATATATCTTTATCTTTCAATATACAATATACAAAGCCTTTACAAGTACAATTTACAAAGTCTTTGAAAACGCATTTCAAACGCATTGTAAAATTTGAGCTACGTACCTTCTTTGAAAATAGCTACCTTTTGGAATCACGAATCGAATCCTTTGATCTCCGCCAAAGAAACTTCTTTACCTCATAATCTATGAAAACCAGGTATCTTCAGAATATCAATAGTTCTCTTTCTTTCACTCGACACTTTAATAAAAAACTAAACTATGATAACTGAAATTTACGGTTGCCTTGCTTTGTCTCGACTTCATAACTGTCTTGAAGTATGCAACGTTTCGATAACAATCGATCGAGATCTAGTTCTATTGGGTTACATGCATATTTCACGTGATTCCGCTAGATGTGTAACTAGGAATTTGATCAATTTCGTGAGTGTTACGTTTCGGTAGAAGTGATTATAGGGACGACGACATGGTATTTGAGATTTGATTCAATGGGGTTCAAATAATTGTTGAACTTAACGCCCGGTATCGATCGTTGAAGCAGAAACACAGTTAATTAAGTAGAGAATACTCGAGACGCGAGAAAGATGATAATGTTGAATTCGATTGACTCGTGAAATATTCTAGATTGTGAATCCGAATGGAAAAAAATGTGTAACTTTGACAATTGTATAGTTCGACATTTCAAAATAAATTGAAATATTAATATTAAAATTTGGTAATTTATTTTTATTATTTATATATATATAATATTTTATTAATATATATTGGCAAATCATTTAATTAAATGTTTTTTTTTCTAAAATGAAAGAAACAAGAATAGATATGAACAAAAATTTTAATTTTTCGATCTCGGGTCACTAAATATAAATCAATGTATAAATAATTGTATTGGCAAAAGTTTGCCACTTGATCCGTGAACGTGCTCACACACGGCCATTTTGAAAATTTTTTCGTTTGCATTGCTATATGCCACGGCGTGAAATATCCGACACGTTCAATCGTTCTTCAAACATTTTCCATTTTATCGGTTCAACAGGTAGACCATAGTTATATCCATAGTTGCATTGCAAACGTTTCACTAAACCGACTAAATTAAAATCAGTGCCAAGTTATCGTATCTCTTTGATTTGAAAATATATTGCTCTTTTTTGCGCTGTATTTTGTGAATGATAGTTGATTCAAGAGAATTATATCGATCCAGTTAGGAAAAAAGAAATCATTAATTATATAAAACAAGTTTAATTTAAAAAATGAATGTTTGAAAAATAAATAGTAAAAATATAATTTATATAATTTTATAATATTTTTGTTTGTGTGAAAGAAAAATGTATATATTATAAAAGAATAATTGTTCTTTTATAAGAATTATATTTTAGATATGATTTTATTTAATAAAAATGAATAAGATAAGATAAACTGATTAGAAATATATTAAATGTTAAAAAAATTTTTTTAAATTCTGTTTTAATGTTACTGTTTTATGTTGAAATTATTCAATTCTTTTATGTTGATAGAAAAAGAGAAAAAAGAAGAAAAAGAATGGAAAGATTATTTCATTATAGATCAAGTAGCAATTCTTTAAAATCACTTTTGAATAAGATCTTTTGGATAGAATCTTTCTTTGAATAAAATTCTCTTTCTTTTCTTGAAATTAGGTTAGGTTAGCCTCTTTCAATCATTTTTGGATAAAATTCTCTATTGGATAGAATTTTCCTTTAGATGGTCCATATTTGAATCTTTTTTAAATTTTTTAAATAAAATTTCTATTGAAAATCCATATTTAAGTAGGATTTTTAGACAGGGATTTCTTTTGGACAAGTTGCTTTGTATAATAATGTTTTCATTTAAATAGAACCTATTCTAAATTTTTTATTTTGATTAGATTTAATTAAATAGATCTTCAACTTTTATTAAAGTTTATATAATATAATATATATTATATTTATTATACAAGTATAATTATTGAAAAAGATAGAATATCATTTTTATATTAATGTTAATCTTATCTAATAGTAAAAAAATAGAAATCTTATTTCATTTTTAATTCTATTAAAACAATTTTTACTTTAGATTTTGTAATAGACAATTAACAAAGTATATATATAATTCTTTTGTATAACACAAAAGTTTAATAATTTTAATATTAATATAAGCTTAATATAAGTGTAATAATCTTTTTCATAGAAAGATGCTTAGACATTATATAAAGAATTTTGTTTTTTTAAATAGAATTATATAAATAAAAAAAAATAATAAATAATTTAAAAAATGCATAAATAAATATGTAAATGATAATAATAATAAATAAATATGTAAATGAATTGGATATTAATAATTAATAATCATATGGCTTAGTATTGTTTCACATATCATTGTATTATTAAATTACAAACAATAAATTTTTATCAATAATTATTTTTATTTTAAATTTTATTTTAAATTCTCATTTTGAAAATTCTTTTTTATATTTCACAATTATAATCAAAATAGTGAGCAAACGTTAAATGATGTTGGATAATTAACAAATGGCAATCAACTAATGATTAATCGGCGATTAATAATCTGATCCGTGGAATGATTTTGCACGACAAACTTATTAAACGCTTTTTTTTTTTTGAGAATTGGCCATTTTCCAAAGATCGTTGTTTGTCCTTGACAGCCGGTGAACCCTTAAAGCATCGTTTGTTTCGCAAATGTTTGCGACCTGGCCAAGTAAAACGACAGGAAATCGTGGTGAATCATCGTAATAATAAATCTTTATGGCGAATTCGTTTTTATTAATGCTGGAATTCACTTAATACTATGCATTTCGTAGGATGTTGATGCAACTCTTGCGTATCTCTTCATTAAAAATTGATACGATTTCAGGATAAGATTTTTTTATTTTTAAATATCATGTAGGTTATGTATGTTAACTTCAAAATATTTTTTCAAATTTTAAAATTGTTTATTTTATTAATCAATACAATTTGGATATATTATATCTTTAGTATTTTAAAAATAAATAATTCTTCTAAACATGTGTTATTATATAAATATTTGTATATTTGTGATTATTCCATTTCATCCATCAATTATTTGTAAGATAATTCAATAGAATTTGTTGTTATTTCATCCCTATATAAGAATCTTTCTATTATGATAATGCCAAATGTTAAATGTAATTTCTCGCAATCCATCAAATTTGATCTCTCGGTTACCGCGTGCAAACGAGATTCTAGCAGGTATCTCGGAATTTAGCTTACTAAGAGGAATGAGATTATTTGTTAAATTCCATATTTCAAATCAATATGATTCAAATCATTATGTTATATAAATGAGATAATTCATGAGATAATATAAGCCTACTAAGATTTATTTAAAATTTAACATTCTAAATGTAAAATATTCTAAATGTATAAAATTAAAAATATCAATGTATTCCTTAGTTATATGTCAGAATAATATATATCAATTATTTGTCAAAAAATTAAGATAGTTAATAAAATAATCATTTGAATGAATAGTGAGTCATACGTAATTATTATAAAAAAAATATTAAAAAAAGAATTCTAACAAATAATATAGATTAATTCATTGGTAGATGAATAAAATGAGAAAGTTAAATAAAAAAATAATATAATTTAGCTATTAAAATTTGAATTAGACAATAATGATCAATCAAAAAATATAAATAAATTATTTGTCAGAGAAGTGAAGAGTAGATAACATATAGATAATATAGATAGTATAGATAGTGTAGGTTAATTATTTGTCTGACGTTAAATATAATATAGTCATACTAATGTTACTTATCTGATAAATGGTATAGGCAATCAACTGAGATTAAGATACTTTTAACATCTTATCTTGAAAGATTAAACGTCCATGCGCTTCCGGTATACAATTTCTCCGTCAATTTAGCATCGTAATTTGTAAGACTAAGTACATTTTAAAGGGATCCGTATTATGCCATCGTTATTTGAAACTGGATGCTTTCGAGCGAAGAAATATCGTTGCTTTCGACGAAACAAATAGTTCTTAGGAAATTAACGTGAGGAATATCTTTTTTAGAATTTTTCGAATTGGTAAAGGCTTCTTAATTATTCCAGATTATTGGAATTTCCGCCATTTCACTCCTTATTGATTGTTATTCTTAACACAATTTCCAAGTTGGACTTTTATTTTCAAATAATATTTCCTTTGAATTAATTAGAAGCGATAAGTTGTAGAATTGAATTGTGATTTCTCTTAAATGTGATGTAAAATGTATAATATAATAGTGGAAAATTATTTTTATTTATTCTTATATTTAATTATTTTGTAGTTTTTATTTTTAATTAATCTCGAAATTATGAATTCGAGATACAAATCGGAAAAATTCGGGAGAGTTCGGCAAAGTCTCGAAAGTTTCGGATCGGTTCGGTTACAATCGGCTATGTTCGGTTAAAATCGACTATGTTCGGCCACAATCGCTTATGGTCGACTACAATCGGCTATGTCGGCTACAATCGGTTATGTTCGGCTATAGCAATAATTCCAATTTTCATGTGATCTTAAAATCGCGATTTATAGACCGTTATAATTTAAAACAGTTAATTCTCAGATCTCTATTAGAATTACTTTTTAGAATTTTATTTAAGAGATGATAATTTAAAAATGATGTAAATAATAATGAAAAATAAGATTCGAAAAATTCTTTTTATCCATAAATCGTTCCAACAATCATGAAAAGTTGTATGAAGAAAATTACGAGTGCTATGAACTAGAAGAAATTGGCGACTTCTAATTTCTGGAAGAAAATGGTCAGAGGAAATGGAAACAAATTGAAGGAAACGAAACAAAAGTAAGTTTTGTCTCGAGTTTGATAATTTTACCGTCATAAGGCAATAATTACCTTTACCTATTTTATTTCTGAGATTGAGGAGGGAAGACTCGTGCATATTACTGAGCCAGTAAAGTGCTCAGGAGATAAATGAGAAGGGAAAAAAAAAGTATTGAAAGAATGTGCCGTAAGATAAATGATATCTACTCACTGCTGTGCATTTACAAGAAAAGAGATTAAGAAAACTTGCTCGTGGCTTTGCTCATTTATTTTTCCAAAGATAATTCGATAATTGATGCGAGGTGATTTTTTTATTCGAATTCGTTATTAATGAAGCGTTTTTCTTTTTTTGCGTTATTGTTTAATACATTATTATTCAAATCACAATTAAATTTATATTCAAGTATTTTAATTCAAGTTACTTTAATTTGAATAAGATTAAACAAATTTTTTCTGTGTAATTCTAGTTCTATTTTGAAAATTTTTTAAAATTCTTAGAAATATTTCTTTTTTTTATATTTAACACAAGTAGTAATTAAATTTAAGTTTACAACATTTAATTAAAGTTGTAAACGTTTTTAAAATTTCATATTATTTTCATTTGATTTCAATTCAGAAGTGCTCTTCGTTTGTAAACAGACTCTTGAATTAAAAACACTGGTGAATGAGAATCATATTCACGAGTTTTACCAAACACTCTACTGAATTGTTATCGAATTTTCAACAACATAAAATCGACACAAATTCTTTTATAATATATATATGTGTGTGTGTGTGAACAATTGAAGAATATAATTTGAGATTCTTGATATTGAAAAAGAGAGGAAAGATTGAAAATTGAGATTGAAAATTGACCAAATGAAGAATGTAGGTATAGGAAGCTGGTTATCCAGTGAAATTCGATTCAGAAATTAGTTCCTTTAACACACCATGGTTTCAAGATTCGAAATCCTATGGTTTGAACCTTCAATCGCATTCTGACGTGGACTCTTCGTTAATCCACGTCGAGATCAACTTTGACAAATGGGATCAGTCAGAATTGCTTTTGAAGTGAGGCTATCTGTGATGTAATTACATTCCTTAATTTCAAGTATATATAATCATCCTATAATTTGTTTTGTCTAATCCTTTTTTTTTTTGTCTAAAAATATAAAGAATTATATATTATCGTATATACCAAGCGATGATTATTTCTCTAAGTAAAAATTGTATTACAAATCTACTTTACTTGTTCTATTTTAATGTGTGTTGTTTTTTTTTCTTTCCGTGATTTTTGACAACAAAAAAAGCTATTGTGATAGTTGGGGAATAAAAATTTTTACATGTACAGGGAGATTCGATCATTTTGATTGCAGGAAAATTGGAATTTGAGCTATTTAAATAGAAAAATCGAAATTTAATTTCGATATGATTCGATCAGAGCTTCGATTTTTCTTTCTCGATTTTACTGAACAGTTTAAAGTCAAAATAAATGTATCGATATCGATTTGATGCAATTCTTTTCCAGTAGGGATGATTCTTTGTAATCGTAATTAAATTTCAAAAAGATTGAAAAAAAAAACAATTTTTTCTTTGAGTAGTCAATACAAAATTGGAGAGGATAATCAAAACCAAGTTCTTCTTTTTATTGTATTCGATAAATTGGATCGTCAACGTAGATATTTAAAATATTCCACTTTTTTTGATTAAACGATGATATATTTCGAAATTAGAAAATTCAAGCATTAGATTCTTGCCATTAAAATCGAGGACACGTGATCTATCTACAGAACTCGGGAATGGTTGAGTCACCAACAGAATTAACCAATTAGCAACAAGTTAGAGAAACTTCTCTGTGCAAAGACAGCACAAAAAACCAGTTATTTCACATAGTCACGAACAATTCGTTCTGCAAAAACACGTCTCATTAATATTCGCTTCAAGACTACATCATTAGAGCCACATCTAATTACCATTTCAACCTAACCTCAATTATTCTAATCGAACTGAAAATGTATATCTATATATATATATATATATAAATTCCAATATGAAATTTCCTTTTCTTTAATTTGACGAGTTTCGAGCAATTTGTTTCCCTTTGTTGAAAGTAACGGACAATGTTCCTCAAAACTTTTTTTTTTGCTCTCTCTCTCTCTCTCTCTCTCTCTCTCTCTCTCTCTCTCTCTCTCTCTCTCTCTTCATATTTATCCATTTCCAACGGAAGTTGAATGGAGACCACATCCAGCCAAAATTTCGAGGAAAACTTTGTCCATGGAAAAAATTTATCAGAATGTCTCTATAAATGGCCATTATATGTACAGTTTAATGCCGCTATTCAACATTTTCACTGGCTCGTTTTAAAATTAAACATGGCGGCAAGCGAGGAACTACGATTACATAATTGAAGATTTCTGTGCTCTATTGTTTGTGTATTCTATGTTTATATTTAAGTGGATGTAGTGAAGAAGATGTGGAATGATAAAGGAAATGGATAAATATTATATTTGTTTGTTTTTTTAGCTGTTATACAATTGGAAGATCAAAAAAGAATTTTGCATATTGTAATAAATAAGATTCCGTGAGTATTTATTTAAATTCGAATTGTGAAAATTGGAATATTCAAAAATTTATTTATCTAACATATATTATAGAAGTAAAGAGAATGGAATTTTTTATTAAATATTTTTCTTTTATTTTAATAAATATTTTGCGATCGAAGAAATTTTCACTCAAATCTTTGGAAAATTAAATAAATTCGATTGCAATTAATCGAGAAAAATAATAATAATAATTACCAAGATAATCCTTACTAGCGTGAAAGTCTGTTCGTCGCAAAAATCGAGCTAATATTTTTTTTTATCGACACAAAACATTCTTCTTTGATTAAACACGTCGGGCGTCTTGACGGCGTCGAACGGAGAAAGGAAAAAAAGAAAAAAGAAAAAGGAAACACGGCCAACTTTAATATCGAAGCCAAGTGACGCACGTTGATGCGAGGGAGCTCTTTTTCTCTCTCTTTCTTTAAAAAATAATCCGTGTCTTGAATTAGAAACTCAATCGTTCTCTAACGCGTGACTGAGGAAACGCACAAGAGTTGAAATTGCTTCTCTACGTGTGTAGAATCAATAATATCACTTGTAAATATACAAGTAAGTAATTAATTATATTATTGTAAAAGTTTCAATGTAATATAATTAATATATTTATTAATTTTTCTTTTTTTTTTTTTTTAGATGATGGAAAATATTCTTTTCAACGATGCTTTGATTATTGAGGTATTGAATATCGATAAAAGGGTGTCTCTTTTTCTATTTTTTCTACTATCTTAAATTAATTATTCTTTTTTAAATTAATTCTAATTATAAAACAATTGTATATGATTTTTCTTTTTCAGAAGTTAATCATTTGATCAATTTGATGAAAAAAATACAATGGTACAATACAGTTTTACAAAATAAGTAAATACACTGTTTACTCCTTCTCACGATGTGAAATTTATCCTTTGTCTGGTATAAACTATTTTTGTGAACCAAATAACCGTATGTATGTAACGAGGGTACGAAGGAGAATCTCGATAAATTGCAAGAAAAGTTGGTATAATGTTGATGAAATATGGTGGAGGGTGGCGAGTTGGTTTTAAGTTTACGACGCACAGAGTATCCCCCTGTTTTAAAGATAATATCCAACAAGAGTAACGAAGGTCTTGGTCCCTTAGAAAAGGGTCGCAAAATCCAAACATTGTGACTTTGCATGCTCAACTACACCAATAACAGATTAAAAAATTGATAAAAATTAGAAAAATAGAATTAATAAATTAATAAAAATATATATGCGTCGATTGAAAATTCATGAATGTCGAATGTATCGTATTTTAATGAAGAAATTGGATTTTTGGAAAGAGTGAAAATTTTAATTTTGTATAATTTTTTTTTATATACTTCTTTGACTAATTGAGTATGGAATAATTTATCAATGGGCCACTGGATGATACTTTCCTTTGTCCCATGTGACCCATAAGATATTTTAGCCCAAGTGACTGGAAAGTTTTAAAACAAGATCCATTTAACAGGTTACAACTAGTATTCATAAAAAGCTAAATGGTTTTTCAAATTTGTAAAATTATATTTAAGGATATAATTAATTTTAAAACTCGTCGTCAGAAATATTTTATATCGACATTTCATATCCATGTATTCTTTCTCGCAAATTCACGAAACATTCGTGCAAAAACTCATTCAACCATTTTTAAATTAATTAAGAGACCTAGCACAACAAATAATTAAGCTTTCTTCAACCGTGAAATCTTTTATCAACAATTGTTCGCTCTCAATCTTGATTTTCTGAGTGAATTGATATATCCAGAGGGTTCCGTTTCCCTTTTCTTCGCGAAAAGGTAGGAACAGCGAAAGGTAAACGTTGTCACAGTATCTTCTTCGTTTGATCTTTCTCCACTGCGCAAAAGACTTCCTTTTTAGTGAAAATAAACGCGTGATGTGCTCGTCGCTTTGAATTTTGTGCTCGATTTCAGACTGTGGATAGATGGTTTCAGGTTGTGATTACGAGATCGACTATGTGTTTATATTTTTTTCTCTGATCGATAATTAAATTTGTCAATCATTGCTCTTGGCGATAATTAAACGATAATATAAAATAATAAAATAAAGTTATCGAGCAATATTAATTATTCTTAATCAAAATATTCGTGCCATGTAAATATCCGATAAAATTATTGACACTTACTACTTGTTTCAACAAATTGTATCTATACTATTGATCGTGTTATTGAAAAATTCTCTGTGATTACTTTTTTTCATTTATCTGCCAGCATCACAACTGGCTTATTCTTAGTTACGTATGATTCATAATTAGTCTATCCATCTAACAATGTACGTTTCCAAGATGTAATTTGAGAGATAATTGTTTACCTGTCTTTACCTATTTTTTGGTGACAAACCACTTATCAATGTCTTCTTTTTTTTCCATTTTCGAAATCGCTACATCTCCTTTTTCTCTTGCAATGAAAAATCGATGATGCTCCTTCTATTTCTTCATGTATCGTGTTCGTTGAAAGAAGTTGTTCGATTTTACGATTTCACAAAAAAAGAAAAAGAAAATAAAAACGCCCTCGACAACAATCGTAGCAGCGCAGACACGTGACAATAACTCGGGCAAAAATTCTGAGAGCATCTGGAAAAGTCGTTATTCCCCGATTCCCTGCCATTGTGTCGCACTCGATCTGTCAAAGGGGTTGCATCTTCTCTCCATCGTTCCTCTCTTATTCGAGGCGAGGAAGAGAAGGCATCTTCGACTCGTTCTTTTTCTTTTTTTTTTCCACGAGTAAGACGAGGGTCGCACAAAGGGAAGAATCGTACGTGCCTCGTCGAGCATATAGATTCTTTCCAACTTGTCTAGAGATGTCTGTCTTTGTGCCTATTCATTTGTCTATCCATTTCACATGGTCTGTTAAGCAAACTGTCATTGGATTCAAATCTTCTTTCCTTTTTTTTTTTCGATTGTTGTAACGTAGAATCTTTTGTATTGAATTTATATATGTAAAGATGCTCGTATCTTGTATATTTGATACGTGATATTGCCTTTTCCTCTTTTTGAACACATGATATAACGAGCTCAATATAGTGGAACAAAGGTACACTCATATTTGTATAACATAGTTTATTCTTATTTCCTTTCTTAAATATATTTTTTAATTCAATCAAATTTATTTCCTTTAATTTATTTATATCTTTTTTTTCATAGGAATATTCGTGGGATATAAATTTAAATTTGGAAAGAATGGCTCCATGCTAGATGCAGAAATATTGATTGGTTCCTTATTGATGAAAGAAAATAAAATAAATGTAAGAATACAGTGTGTAAAAAAAATTCTGATTATTTCAACGATAATAATAATAATACAATATTTTACAATCTAAATTTTAATCTACAAACGAAAAGAAATCAAACAAATGAAGTGAATCTTAACAGATTGATAAGATATATCAATATCATTCTTCACTTACTAGAAGAAAAAAATATTATTAACTTCAATAATCAATATTAGAATTTGATTAAGATAATCAAAACATTATTAAACATTGAACAATTAACAACATCTAGTAGACAAGAAAACAAATGCTCGATTCCATAAGAAAAAAGAAAAATATATATATATTTAGAACGAGATCCACTCTACATCTCATTCTCCAACAAATGGATAACATTGTCCGTACGAAACGGGCCGGTGCACCACAACCGATGCTACAAGCGATTCGAGCAGCTCCCAGGGACAGAAAGGCACCAAGTTTAATCTAGCTTGTGCAATCTCGTCTAAACGTATCGAAATCCGGTCGAATATAAATCACAGGGGTGTGAGGGGGTGAGGTGTATCCGAAAGCGAGCCATCATTTATTCAACGTTCGCCCCTGATCCCTAGCTAACCTGAAGGGGGTGGAACTAGACTTCCTGGACACCTGGAATTCTCCCTCTACCCCAGCTTTCTTCCATTCCCTCTCAGTCAGGGGATTAGTTAGTGATCAGCTTTGCTTTGTAATCGCCAGTGTTTCTCACCCCCTTTCGACACTCTGAAAGACGTCGTAAAAGAAACGGATAAACGGATATTGTACACTCGTAGGAGCGATGCAAGATTTAGCTTTATGGATAGTGGGTCTAATGAGGAGATTGTTTTACGAGCAATTTGGCTTATTGTCGGGACAAGTAACTTGTAACTTTCAATTGTTATTCTCTTGTTCAATGTGGGAGGAATTTTGGTTTTTTGAAAGCATTTGGATTGGACAATTTGAGGGGAAAGGGGTTTGATGCGATTGAGTGATCGATCTGTACTACTTGTTTCAACTATAATTGATTTATTTTACTTGTCCGGTTAGGTTTGAATTATCGATTTTCATTTTTCTGATCGTGATGGGCTTATCCCATTTGTTACAACAGCCACTGTCCATTTGTCTGGCATATGATTGATCTGTATTACTTAGTCGAGAGTGATTGATTTATTATTGTCCGATCGTTTAAATTATATTTCGATAAATATGGAATATTTAAATAATGCTTTTCGATGAATAAAAGCATCGTTTAATTAAAATTATACACACTGCAATGCATACAGAACAATATTCTAATTGGTAGAGCAAAAAATATTCAGTTATATAGATGTATATGGATGTTACATGGATTTTAAGGATGAAGGAAATGTTTCCTAAGTGAACCAGAATGACACGTTAGAAAAATGATCCACCTGAGAAAGGCTGAATGAAAGTCATCTTGTATCATTTATGCAGAGAGGCATACGTTTTTAGAAAACCTTTGATTCTTTTCCTAACCAAGCAGTGAAAATTTTATACGCTGCTACTGTGATATATTAAAATATATCGTCAAAAATAAAGAAACACAGTGTTTGAGATAAACTCGTATAATTTTTCTCAAATATGATAAATCACATAAAATATTATAAAGATATTTCCAATGAAACAACGCGAGTATTTTCGATACATTCTCGACAAAATCAATTTCCCTCCCATTATGATTAACAATAAAACGTTTATTAGAAATATTATTAGAAATAAAAACTACGATTAACAAAAATATTCTGGAAATCGATCCACACAACCAACCAAGAATTATCATTTCAAATCTTTCCAATACATCATCGTCCCATTGAAATGGAATAATTTCGCGATATTTCATCCGGAATGCGTTTTCGCATTGCAGATTTTAGGCAAGGGAGAGGATTAAGCGACATTTTTTTTTTCGAGCTTTGCCCTCGAGCTTTCATCAATCATCGGGCATCGAGCGTCGGGGGTTGGATCGACGAGGTTGACAATGAGGTGGCGATTCTTCCCTCGAATATGTCAGCCATCCTTATCTTCTAACATCAATCACGCGTTTAGGATTAATAGCCGTGGATGAAGCAGCGATTTTCGCGATTACAAAACTGACAGATCCTCTTGCTTCCTTCTTATTATCCCCGCGATAAATATTGTAATAATATCCACATAAGAAGATTAAAGAATTTTGTAATTTATCTTAAAAATTAATCCTTATTTTTTTTTATCGTTCGTGGAAGAAAATAAATCTCAATTTTTTTTTTTCATTCAATTTAAAATCAATTTGTCTTTGAGATATTTATCTAACTGTTCATGAATATTTACATTTTTCGTTCTTCCTTCCTGAAATTTAAATTTAATTCGCGAATATCTCGAATTCATTACAACACTCGATATAATTCACGAAACACTTTCGGAAATTCCACGAGTATAGCATTCCATGCAAAAAAATTGTGGAACAAACGATATAAATCCATGGCAACGTCCAATTTCACACACTTCCGGAACCGGAAGATCGCCATTCCGCTCCTTGATTAACCAGAGTTTTCTTGCGAGAGAGAGAGAGAGAGAACGAAACAATTTCTCAGCTCATAAAGAAGCCAATGGTTCTGAAGATGGAGGATCTTCCTACCAGAGATATTTTGGAAAATTGATCTCTCCGTTGGATTATTCTGCACGGACAATGAAAAGCTTTAAATTGGGGTTGGTGGAAGTTTCGTCCTTGGCCTTAGGCAACGATTCGAGGTGTTTCGGGAAAATTGCGTGTGGTGGAAGTTGAAACATTGGTGGTAACTGATAACCGAGCAGTTTCCACGATGGAGATTCGTCGAATTCGCACGTTATGATCGAAACCATAATTGAAAAAGGTGATGAAGGATTTGTGTATAAAAAAAAAAGAAAAAAAAAGGAAGCCAATTTGTTGTTCCTTTATTTGTGAAGCGATCGACTTGCACTACTTTTCTCGACGAAATTATCGAGCATACTACTACTGATCTGATCAAATTATTATTGACTCTGTATACTGTTGATTCATTCTTGATTTTGTACTGCTTGTTTGATAAAATTACCGATCGTAAACTATCGGTTTGGCCAAGTACTGTTGACCTATACTGCTTGTCTGATAAATTTACCGATGTACTACTATTTGCTCGAGTAAATTATTGACCATGTGGTCCGATCAATTTTTGATTGTACTACTTGTTTGGTAAAATTATTGATCACACATTATCAGTTTCTACCAGTGATTAACCTATTTTTATCTGTTTATCAGGATTATTGATCACGTATATATTTAAATTTGAAATATAATTTAAATATTGATATCCTTCACCGAGTGAGAAAGTGTGTTTACGAAAGCGAAGAGTGGAAAAAGTGTTTGTCAAAAATAGCCAGAGGTTATTTTTCATTAAAGATAAAGAAAGAATGTAAAATAAGAGGAACACCAAGGCTCCATCCATTTTTTTGCGAAGAAATGCATTCGTCCTTATTTGTATCCCGTTCTATTTTATAAAAGTAACATCCTCCCTCTAATCCATCTCTGACTGTATCACACTGCACCATTGAAGGGAATATTACGGTTTATGTATTAGCTTCTATAAGAAATCCTCGAATCATCTCTCCTCGAAATATATTGCAATAACAAATTATCTTTCGTTCTTTTTAAGATTGATAAACGAAGAAGTATTTTCTATTTGTGAGATGGAAAGTTAAAATCAATTAAATATCATTTTTTATCATTTCTTTATTATTTGAGAAATAATAATCATTCAGAAACAATTTATTTCTTATAATAATATTTCGATAATTTTATTTTATTTGTATTATACAAAATAAATTACGAGATAATAGACTTTTCAAATTCGTATCAAAATCAGCAATAAAATAGATTTTTGAGATTCACCTCAATTTTGATAAATTTCAGTTTAAACGTTTCTTGAACGTTCGAAATTTCGTGGGGATCAAGAGGGAAAAGAAGTGGATTAAGTTGGAGAGTTAAGAGAATCGACAGTTCCAAACTCTTAAGCTTGGAATAATTCCGAGTGCAATAGCTTAGAAAATTCGGTCACCGGATTTTGAGACGTTAAAAACCACATTTGACTCATTCTCAATTTCCTTTGCAATATTTTTCAAACGTTACGAATAATAAAAAGAAGTTTATAAAATACGAATAAAGTACTCGAATCTTCTTCCTTTTATCATAAAACTATAATGAAATATGGTTTATTCGATGAACTTTCAAGCTTGTTTAAAAAATGGAGCTGTATATGAAAAAATATATTATCTATATTTTATATTTGTTTATATAATTATTTATTGTATTATGCCAATTCATAAATATGTATTCGCATTAGAAGTAGTTTTACTTAGTTTTGAAAATAGTTTAACTTCTAAAATCAACTTACCACGATTGCTTCAAGAACATAATTTATTTTTAGAAAAAAATTAACATTATTGCGACACTAGTGCCATATTAACTACTAGTATCCAATACGTTTACGTATTTATTTCTTTATCTTTTTTATAAATGAAACTATATTAATAATAAACTTTTGCAAATTATAAAATATATTTCTCCTCATTGAAAAAACATTCTTTCATATTTTTCGAATATTAAGAAATTACTGTTTTATTTCATTTTGTTCATTGAAAATTTTAATAAAGATCAAAATTGGTTGTTGCAAAAATCTCATAAATAATGTGATTAATATATGTATAATGATTAAAAATTAAATTAAAAATTCCATCAAAATTTCCATACAAAACAACGATATATACAATCAATACCAATATTGAAAATAAAAAAAAAAATATTTTTCTAGAAAAATCGGTGAATTCTTGTAAAATTTCTCGTCATAGTATCTGGCTCTGTTAAAAATTCAAATCCGGCAATTCCTGTCCCAGAATCCACGAAAACATCCTATGTAAACCAACTGTGCATCGTATCCCTTCGAAATTCGCCATAAGAGATGGTTATATTCAACGTGGGTTGGCGCTAGTGTCGAGAATAGAAATTTACGAGGAAATAAGTTATTAGAGCGTAAACTATGGCGTTAAAACAAATTGGTTTCTTCCTTTTTCTTTTTTTTCTTTTTTCGTATTCCACTATGTAAGAACCATTTTCCTTCTGTCCTTGTTAGATGAAGTAAAAAACAACAAATAAAATGAAAATCTTTTTATTGACCTTTGACCCTTACAGGGCTAAGGATAAATTTCTTATAGAATATAAAAATAAGCCTTATAGAAATAATTGATAGGTTGTAATTGATAGATTTTAGGTATTAATAGGAGTGGGATTTAGTTCGATGAGTTTTGAGAATTATAGTAAAGAATGAACGAATTTTAAAAATATTTCAATAATTTTTTCAGTTTTATTTGATCGATAGGTATACTTTTGACATATTAAATATAATGTAAAGGGGAATGCATATTTTTAAATAACAAAAAAGAGGGTAAAGAAATAAAAATAGATTATACAACAAATTAGAATATCAATAAAAGTAACGAGAAAGTTGGAATTATTAAAAAATTATTGCAATAATTATAAGTTACTAAATTAGTAACTAGAAAATTACTGAAAGAGCACTAACTGTAAATGACATAAGTTAAAATATGAACACGAATTTTTATTAACTAAATCAAAGTAACTAAATTAAAATATTAATTTCGCCAATATATATCACAATGCATAAAAGAATAAATAGGAATTAATATAAAAATTAATTACATAACCTATGTCATCGAAATTATTGAATATATTTATTATTTTATTATACCACAATTAATTTGTTTAACGTTACATTGAATTCAACTCTGACATGTCAGAAATATAGAAATATAGAAATATTTCTTTTTTCACATAATAATGTTTCATCAAAGTGATCGTGATATACATATACCATATATATAAATAGTAAAAAAATTTTGAATGAAACATTAGAAAACCAGACTTTACGTATCAGAGATGCAAAGATTTACCGGAAATAGATTTGAATTAAGGCAATACGAGAACGAATGGATCTCGTCTATAAAACGAGTCGTGATTTATCGATAGCTTAAAGCTTGGTTTGCATGTGTATTCTTTGCGTGCACGAATATCGGTCGATAACTGATAAAGTTATATGGCGATAAGAAACGTAATTTTCTTCTATGAAAAAGTATTCGATTGGCTATTTTTATTCGTTTTTCCGTCTCTCCAGTGGATTGCAATTTTTTATTCTTATTCCATTTTGAATAGAATTATATCAATCAAAGTGACAGGTTTTAACATTTTTTTTTCTTTTATATATTAAGTAAAATTATTATTTACTTTTATTCAACCAAAAAACAAAATTAAAATTTGTTTGAATAATGTAGTAAATCTTTACGAAAAATATATATTTATTGATAATCATTTCCATAACTAACCTCAAAATTACTTTCTAGAGTGTCACAAATTAGCTTTAATTAACTTTAATACGTATCTTGGTCACTATCGATTAAACCATAATATCATATTCATTTGGTTAATATTGTTTGACTTTCGAACAACTGAAATGTGACCCGCAGGAATATTACCGAGTACTTTACTTATTTCTAAAATACAATCAAAGCTGTACTTTTAATTAATGCAACATAATTAACTATAATACCCTAATAAATGCAGCTACCATTTAATTCTTTCATTATTTTCGTAAATTCAAACATTATATCTCATAATTATAAATAAATCAAAATAATTTTTGTCATTTTGTAATCAAAGAATTTAAAAAATATCCCATTTATTTCAATATTAGTTGTAATTTATCATAGAAAAAATTGAACATTTTTAATAGTAAAAATTCTTTCATAAATATCCTTCATAAAAATTCACATTACTCTACACTTTATATATCAAAGATACATTTCTCAGAAAATATATATAATATATATAAGTTATTCAAAAGAGTTTTGAGGTTGGGTATGTTTAACTGTCGTGCTCGCAAGTAGATAATTATGAATCCATCATTTATCATTTCCATCACGTGGAATCATTATATTTTTATTGAGAACTACGCTCCAATGATATTCGTTCGTTTAATTCATTGCTACTAACCAAAGTATTCAGAGTAAACATCAGAGATGTGGAAATAAGATGTGTCAAGGATGCAATTCAATTCGAATAGGTTAATTGTTTGCCTTCCTTGAGTGTAATTATTCTTGTGATCAGAAGGAATAATATTTGAAAATATTGGATGGAATTGCAGTTCTGTTTAAAACTTTGACTTCGAGGTTATATTCTCAGATTTGATAGAATATTGTAAAATGCATTAAAATATTTAAAATATTGAATATGAATATAAACGAATGTTTGTATTTCATTATGTAAAATTTTAATGTCATTTTAGAATTTTTAGAGATTTTGATTTGAAATGATTTTGAAAACCTTTGAGGTTATCAAATTAAAAATGTTTAAACTATTAATATATTCCTTAGAATTTAAAGATTATTAGTGCAGAAAATTTTGTCATCTAAAATCTATTAATATTTATTTCAAATTAAAATCAAAATTAATAGAAAATTCAATATACGTATATATAATTGAAAATTTATATTTGATTTATGAAGTTATATTTTGTTAAACTAAATAAGACTTAGAAAAACAGTTATTTTTTCATATTCGATACAAAGTCTTAATATATGTAAATTATTATATCTTCTTGATACAAATTTTTAAAATTCCATTTATTTTGAAGCAATCGTTCCCAAAAATAAGAATAATCTTCTCGTATTTCCCTATGAAAGAAAGCAATTTTCTTCTACTCGACACTTGTATCTATTATTTTTGTTTTCTTTATTCCTCGTCCCTCCAATTTTTCACTCTATTTTATTCTTTCTTACGTTTTCTCTATTTTCCTTATTTCGTTTTCCTGGATTTCTTTCCTGTGTTCTTGACTTCCAGTTCATCGATATATGATAAAAGAGATATTCGTTTTTTATTTGAAAAAAAAAATGTTTCGATCTTATAAAATATTCAGTCCATGATGTATACAATGTATGTATTAAATTCCTTACAAAGAAAAAAAATGAAATAAGCAAAAATAGCAATTAATATTTAAAATCGATATTCGAAAAATTATTTAGAGATTGAAACTCAACATAGATATTATTTGATGATTTGATTAAAAAATATATATATTTAAAATTATTTTAATTTAAAAGTTGTAATTTTAATCACTTAATATAAAATTAAGATTATCAATATACGATATTTTCACCTTCATTTTATTCTTGTTTCAATTAATGTTACAAATTTTATCACAACTGGAAACGAATCTATTAAAACTCGAATTTGCTCAGGACAAACATCAGCTTTCCAAATAGCTGGATTGTTTGAAAGGACGCGAAAAAACAAAAAAAATATCCGCGTATTGTCGTTGCTTACCTTTCCCCTACTTCTTATTTGACTTTTTAAAATTCAACAGGAATGCTAATAAATATAGAAGCGCCAACACGTGTACCTTGTCGTCTCTAATTTCTATCTTCTCTTTCTTTTTCTGCATACGATTTTCCTCTGTCCCTTTTCTCGTTCTGCTTTTTCTTTAACCATGCTTTTTTTTTTAATTTTATTTTCTCGCTGCAACACGTTTCTTAATTTTCTTTCTCTTTTTTTTGCATTCTTCTGTTTTTTTTTCATTTTATTTCTTTTGATTCAGTTTAAATTTAACTTTCTTTTTCTATATTATTTTCGTTTCGTATTCTTTCTTCATCGTTTTATTTCTTGATTGTTAAGCATGTTCTTTTTTTCACTTTTCATATCCCTGCCTTCTTCGTGTTTTTTTCAAATTTCAAATTCTTTCTTTCACATATTTATTCCCTTTAGGGGCCCTCCTGCCATTTTCCCCCCCTCTCCTCTTTTTGACTTGGAGTTCATCGATATGCGACATGAGATATTCCATCGCCAACCAACAGTTTTCGACCCCGCGCCACTCTCATCACCATAAATCCTATTTATCTTTCGTTATTTGAACTATCAGAAATTTTACACGCATTATCATATCACCCGACGTATTCTCTTAAAAACTCTCGGCGAACTTATTTTCGCCGAAATTATCCGAGCAAATATTCTAATCTGGAATTTTTAGGAGAACAGGCTTCTATAGAATAAGGTCTTCATTTGCTTCTCCCTAATTTTTCTCTCGATACAAAAAAAAATTTTAAACAAGTGAAATTTTCATCACATTGAAACTTTTTCTTAGTTTTTAAACCAATTAATGAAATAATATATTCATAAAAATTCATAAATTCGAAAAAATAAAATTACTATTCATCCAAAATTATTAACGAGATACGTAAGAGACGTAATTTCCACTGCTTTAAAAATCACTGGATTATAAACAAAAATTACTAAAAAAAGAAAGCTCACCCCTATTCGTTCACGCATTTAATTTTCTCCGAGCACGAGGTCGTCTCGAGGAACACGAGGGTCGAGTCGAAGGGCGAGCAACGCCCTTGGTCGTTCAGCATGCAAATTAATGCGCATTTAAATCGGGTATCGCGAAATTACGCGCGTTAATCAGACGAAAACTCGGCCAGCTTGTTAGCCGATATTGTTTCGTAATCTTGGAATTTTTCGATCAGAATGGAGCCGTGATCGTTGCTTGGCGAGAAGAGGAACTGTGCACAGGCCGTTTTTATGGGCCTCGTTAAGACGTTCGATGTATTTGCGTGCGATCGATCGGGCTTCGATACCACTACACGGCTGACGCGCGATAGGCCTATACTACTGCCCATATCCCGTACCGTCTACGCTCGAACAATCACCGTTTTATAGTATCGTGTCGTTGAATCGTGAAACGAATGGATGGTGGATAGGGATTTTTCGAATTATTCGAATTATTCGAAACGTGAATATAAAAATTGCAAAAGATGGACACGGTATACCAGACCAGACAAATTGCTTTGTTCTTCGAATCAGTGATCGTTATAAATTTCAATTTTCTATCATTAAAATTTTGACATTTCAAATAAATTTCGTGAATTATAATAGAAATATTTTAAGTGAAGCAATTATTTTTTACTCGTACTCGCAAATTTGTTAACTAACCAGAAACGCCTGCACATAGGCAACCGATCCGGTCATCGTGCTCAGCTGAGCGGGTTGCCTACGTACAAGTGTACTCTTGCACAGCGTTGCCACTCAAAGATTAAAATTCTTCTCGCGTAATCTTCGAATTCTCTACAAACTCTTCTCCACTCTCACACGGTGTTCCACATTCGAGACAAGATAATAAACGCTCGAATTCGACGCGGTGGCGTACGATCGAAGGATTATTATTAATGCTGATCCCACGAACATTCCACGACGAGAAATCGCGTCGAGTCACGTCGAACTTTATGAAAGTCGTCAGCAAACTCGGCTCCCCGACATGGGCCAGGCCTTTGATGCGGTGCTAAATTCGAGAGGTGAAATTTGACGAGACGAGAAGGATTTGCCCGACGAGTTAATACCGAGGATGAAATTGCGGCGTGGTTTATCATTTTCAGCACGTGGTATATATCTTTGATTTCTGCCAGATTACAGAGATGATTACGACGAAGTTGCAAGGATCTTTTGATCGAACATTCTGAACAAGAATATTGCGCGATAATTATTCGTTTCATTTCGAATCGATCCAATTCATCTTATGGAGATAATTATTATTTTTTTTTTTTATAAATAATTTTATCAAGCATATATACACGTAAGTTTAAAATTTAATTTGTAATTCAATTGTTTCACTGGAATTGAATTTCGATTCTTATCATTCTTCGATTATTTAAACAAATAAGAAAATTAAAAATTAACACTTATCCACCGGAACATATATACAGAACACGAATAAACTTTCGTCAAAAATTCAACAACTGATCCAACAACTATTCATTACATCCCAACGCACGCATATTCAAGATTCTAAAACACCCACTGGTATTCATCAGCCGTGTACATACCCTTCCTCTACAAAAAGGGGCAGGCTTTTGAAAGCATCGTGTGAACCGACTGTCCGCGGCACGTGCCTTCAGACAGCAGCTCCAAAGAACAATGGACGGATCTGTAGGCAACGCGTACAAGCTGGATTCCAAACAGAGACACTCTGAATATCCATCACTGCACTTGCCCGGACAACATTGTCCTCGACTTGGCTATGCATCGATGCCTCGTGCTTCTAAGAGAGAGAGAGATAAGAGATTGGATCTCTGGTGGGAGAAACGTGCGTTCATTTAGGGCATTAAAGCTTTTGTCGGTGGTAACAAAAGCTTAAAAACTTTTGTCGAGAAAAGTGGATTACATTGAAGCTAATTGAAATATAGGAAAATTATGTTCATTAAATTTAATAATGTAATGTTTATGGTTGTATCAAGATGTATTTTAAGATGTAATATTTTGAAGGTTAGAAAAGTTAGTTCATGCACATTAAAATTTTTGGAATTCAAGAAAGTTTGAGAAATATTGTTGTGGATGAAAGAAATTTTATTGAGTTAAAAATTTTTAGAAGAGTTTAAGAAAATGATTTTAAACTTGTATTTCATGATATAAGACATATGATCTATAGGACATTCTAAAATATTTTGCAGAATATGGTTAACTATTATATAATGAAAAATTTAGGATGTTAAAGTTGAAGGGAAATAAGGAAATTTTTGTTGTTGTTAACAAAAATTCTGTTTAATTAAAAACTTTTGAAAGTGTGAGTTTAATGATTTTGAATTTGTGTTTCACAGTATGATCTATGATATGATCCATTTTAAAATATTTTGCAGGTTTTGGAATATGGTTGATTGTTATATAATGAAACTTTGGGATATTAAAGTAGGGCATATTGAGAAATATTGCTGTGAGTGGAATAAGGGAATTTTTGTTGTTGTTAACAAAAGTTCTATTTAATTAAAAACTTTGGGAAGGATGAACTTAAGAATGCTTTTGGATTTGTCTTTCACAATATGGAACATATGATCCATAGTAGGGCATTTCAAAATATTTCAGGTTTCAGAGCATGGCTGACTGTTATATAATGAAACTTTGAGATGTTAAAGTAGGGCATGTCTCAAGAAATGTTGAGAAACACTGTTGTAGATGGAGTAAGGGTATCCTTGTTTTTGTTAATGAAAGTTCTTGAAAGTTGAAAGTTTTGGGTAGAACTTAGAAGACAGTGTTATAGACTTAACTGAAGCAATGCAATGGAAAATTGTATAGACCTATGTTTCATAATTTAAAACTATATTTCATAGCTTTAACATTTAACAATTTAAATATTATACTTTTAGAATTATTATTGTACAAGAGTTTAAACTTTGAAGTATGATCTAAAAAAAAAAAAAGAAATTGAGGAACACTGTTATGGATGTAATGAAATATGGAATTTAAGTTTTAAATGATGTAGATTTTAATAAATTTCCTGTTAAATACAGAATTGTTGAATACATATGGAATGAGAGAATGAGATATTATACATATAATATAAAACGTGGGCGTACAACATTTGTTGACAGCAATAAGCCATTAATGATTCGAATAATAAAATATTTTATTCCCCGTATAAAAACCAAAAATCCAATTACCTTTAGCAAAAGTCAATATAAATAAATACTGGCAATATACGATGACGATATCATTAATCGGCCCTTGTCATCGTCGATAAACAACCAACGTTGTTTCACTTGAGAATTTTATGCTCTCCTCGTAAATTGAACGAAGAGAGGTCGGTTAAACGAAGATATCGGCTTCTTTACCATAAAAGTCGGCTTTATTTTCACAAAACGACACATCAACCACCAATTGCACGCTCTCTAGGTATAAGGCCTGATGCAAAAGACTTTCATTCTTGCGATCTCTCTTTTACGTTTCTTTGAGACACGTATCATTCATAAAGAATACTTAATATATAAAATAGATCCAAAAAATAAAATATAGTATAAAATATAATATAAAAAATAAATAAAAATAAAAATATATATATAACAATATAAATTTATGGAAATAAAAAGTTTCTCCAATCTCAAATCTTGGTTATATTTTTTAATTTATGGAAATAAAAAGTTTCTCCAATCTCAAATCTTGGTTATATTTTTTAATTTCGGTGAGAAAAAATATTTAAAGCTCATACATAATATTTTCACTTTTTTTAGGATAAAATTTGTTCGAAAGTTGAAAAAAATAAGTCATTATACGTAACCTAACCCAATCTAACCTATATGTACGCTGTTACACTTTTTAATTTCGATCAGAAAAAATATTCAAAAATTCATGCGTAGCATTTTCACTTTCGTTTGTATATAATTTTCTACACTGACGTGTTTGAACGGGATGCTTAACTTCTCGATCGTGTAATTCAGTAAAAGGAATACAAGAGCGAAGGCTTTTAACATTCATGATGGGGAGGCGATCGTGAAAATTTTTAAACCGCCTCGGCTTACTTTTTAAACAGGGGAGGCTTCTCAGGAGGAAACGTGTTTCGAATATTTCCTTCGGGAACGTTGTTTGGAAACCTCGTTTCGAGACAACTTAATTCACCGCGAAAACTTAAATTCGATTTTGAAACAAGATTGCCGATAAATAGAAATTTCGATGTAACAACATCTTTTTTTTTTATGTTATGTATCGCATAAAAATGATTCTGAATAGCGAAGGAATTTTTGGCAACGTTTTAAAGGAAGGTTATAAATTCATCAAACAATTCGAAACTTAAAGTGAATAAAAATATATATATTTATTTAAATGATCGTTTTCTATTTCCTGATAAATGGTTGATTTATAATTTATCTGAAAATTATTAAATCATTCTAACCAATAATAAAAAAAGATCAATAAATCAGTTTAACCAATAATTGATGTATACTACTTCTCTGGTCGAATTATGGATCTTGTTCTACTTGTTGTGTAGCCAACAGTTGACTTACACTACTCTGACCAATAATTGATCATACCGAATGGTTGGCAAGTAGAACAAATTAATTATGGTCAATTAGAGTAGATTACAATGAATCACAATTACAATAAACGTGTTTAGTCTGATTGTGACTGATTTATTCTTGTGCAACCATTTATTAGCTATATTTTATTTAATCAATATTTTTGGATGTAAAAAGGGCCTCATTATTTATAAAATATTTAATTAGATTTTTTTTCTAGATACATATATACATATACTGTAAATTTTATTGTTCGTATCTTTTTTAAAACTGATAAAATTACTTATCACAAAGTTAATTATCACAAAGACTCTTCTTGCATCCAACCAATTATCAGTCGGATAAGTAGAATCATAAACTAATTAACGATAATGATTGGTTTACTCTACTTTACTCTGACCACAACTAGCAAATTTCACTTGTCTCGTTACGCATAAATTCTCGAAACCATCGAAATAACAATGAAAATCCAAACTGTAAGCTATTAAAACCTAAACTATACGCTCGTTTAAGCCTCTCTTACTCGTCTCAAAATGATGGCGCACGTGCACTTAAGGGAACCATCTTCTTAATTGCGACTTGAATGGCGTCGTGGTTAACCGTGCAAACATAATAAATGAAAACGTAGCTTGATATCAGTATTGGATAATATTCACCAAAATAAATATTTTCGAATATTGTTTAATACGTTAGATTTTGATTAAATGATATTTCAAATAGGATGTAAAAATTTCGGTAAATGAAATAAAATATTTTAATCTTGCTTAAATTTAAGAGTTTTTAAAAAAAATTAAGATGGAATAATAAGTTGTAAGAATGATACGATAAAAAATATTTTTCGAACATAAAAAAATTATCCAGTATTCATAAATTGAATTCGAAATCATTATTTTCAGCAATAATATTTAAAATAAAGGAAATCGATTAAAATAAATAAAATAATTCGAGACAAAATCTAAATATTTTTGATAATATTCAAGTAAAATATTATTTTTCAATACTTGATATATATAAACGAAACGTTTTATTTTCAAAATATATGGCCATTACTTTAAAATAAATAGGATTATTTGCCATTTTTTTTACTGTTTAAAGTAATATTTTATCCAGGTCTGGCCAAGATATGTAGCCTCGTCGATCAACGATGTACACCGAATCGTTGATCTTTGTCAACATTATCGGGTCTCGGATCCGTAATTCCGTCGCTAACTTGCAGCATTCATTCTTGACCCAATTCGAGCCCGACGTTACCGACCGAGCAACTGTTTGCTAACTGATTTGCGACTGTTTGCCAACTGATTCCTAAGAAGAAACGTGATTTCACCGTAGGGAAAAATTATCGTGATCGAAACGCTACTCGATATATTTTTGCATTATTGATTCTTATAATGAATATGGAAATATCGAGGTGGCTCAAGCGTTATTATTGACGGTTATAGGTGCATATATTATAGAAAATATATGAAAATTTTATTAATCAGTGCGTGTGAGCCATGTGATGCTATTTTGAACGTTTTACGTAATTTACCATTGAGGCATATATCGTTGACTATTATCACTGAAAAATTATTTGGTATTATTATAGAATTATTTATTTAACTGCTATCTTTCGTGTATTATATACATATATATATATACATATATATATTTTATATATTCAGAAAATAATGTTATTTTATATTAATTAAATTCGTAATTAAAATTGCGTGTAAAGAAAGAACAATATTTTCATTTTTTCCACCGAGAAATATATTATGAATTTAATTCGCTCGAAAGTAATATTATTAAATTTAAAATTACGCTTTTTAATTATTCGTTGAATATGTTTCATTAACATTAAATTGTTCTTTACTCTTATTTAACAATTCTTCTCGTATCTCATCGAAAAGCGTGAAAGAGAGAATAGATTTGAAAATATTTAAGCTTTTATTTTTTATACGAAATTCGTGTAAAATTAAATGATGTTCGGTAAGGGATGGAGTGGGACATGTATGTCGCAACAGTATTTCGGCTTTATTTTCGAAATCGTTGGCCGAAAAATTGGCATTCCTCGAATAATCGCATTGTAACACGTTGAAACTTTTTGCCTTTCCCTCGGGTGTTAAATGACGCGCATTAACGTCGAAACGGGGAGGGAAAAAACTTTTTTTTTTCACTCCCCTCCCACGCAAATTTCTATTTTGAGATTTTTCACGTGTGAAATTCGTCATGATGAACTTTCGTATATTTTTACAAATTAGAATTTATTTATTTATTTATTTTTTAAATCTCTTCGTTATAAAATTTCTTTATGATTATTTTAACACGAATCTCGATTTTTTGGAATTACGTTTCGAAAACACGTTACTTTTTTTTCTTTTGAAAAAGAGAATTTTAATTTTGTATTTAAAAATTACTGTCAAAAATTGTATTTTTTTTATATATATATTAATTTAACTTGAACAATTGAAAAACATGAAAATTAATTTTTCAAGACAATCCCGAATTAATGTTATATATCTAACGATAAATTAAAATGTTATTAAAAATTTATATAGACTTTCAATATTTATTTACAAAACACAGTTTTCTTTTTCTCAATTTGAGTTTCAAAAAATCGAATTTGAAAATTCTATTTCCCGCATCTCATATATTTATCTTTTATAATCTAGTGATTAATAGTCGACAGAAAGTTACTAGAAAGTTAAAAACGTTACGTTATACACGATTGATTCATTGGCTGGCCGAATAAAACGTTTAATTCTACATACACGAACATCCCGTGTATGTTTTAGTTCGTTAACGATCCCGTGTTAGAGAGCATGCGTTAGCAAACGTTCAGTCGTAATCCTATTTTTCCATTTGAACAATCGACATCACGCGCTTCGTTGTTTAGGATTTCACACACGATACACGCGTGAGATCATTCTTTCTTTTTTTTTTTTTTTCCCCCTTTCAAACAACGAATGAAATATTTCGAAAATAAAAAAAATATGAAGAAATAAAAATATGATAAAAATGAATATAGCGAATGTGTGTATAGATATAGAATTAATTGGTTGGCTGAACTTTATTTTTCGAGCAATTTAATTTTCCATCGAATGGAATGGAGATAAAGTATGGATAAAGAGAGAAGTTGCGCGAAGTTTTTTTCGTTCAAGAGAAAAAGAAAACAGGAATGGAAATAATTCTACTATGTGAATTCAATTGAAGTTACGTGTTTGAAAATATTCGTATAAGAATATATTCGTATAAAAGTAAGAGGATCTAGGTTATATTATATTAAATTAACTAGTTTTTTTTTATTTCATCGTTTCTTTTTTTTATCAGGAATAATTAATTATCACAACTGATTGGTTTTGTTATTTCGTTACTTTCGTAATAAAAATAGTAATCCAAGCTCAATAATTGTATCACACAGAATTAAATCCTTGCTCGATTATTTCGTAAGTGCTTTTTTTTAGCTCAACTTTTTATAATTTCGTACGTTATTGGTTTTAATTCTTTTCAAGCTACGAGCAATGTTCGAAAAATAAAAATGTTTCCTCGAACAAGTTCAGCTAAACGAACTACCTTCCTATTTTTTTCTTCTTTTTTTCCTTTTTTTTTTTTTTTTTTTCATCGAACGTTTCACTTTCTGCTTGTGACAGAAGAGTGAAAAAAATAGGGAGAAAAAAAAAATACCAGATTTTCGCGAGCAAAAAATTCAACGATCGTAGTTACAACAAACGATGTTTAATGAGCGTTTTTTTTCTTCTTCTCTTTTTTCTTTTTCTTTTCACCGATGGAATTGTTTTCGCGACTTTGTGACGCAAAATGAATAAAAGATTTACAAGCAATTTTCCTTTATCGGATATCCGATATCGATATTTTATTTCATTTTAAAAAAATGCCCATTTTATGTTTAAACAACCAGTCTCAAAGGAATATTACTTCTTTTGTATTTGAATATGTTTGTTATATAAAATGATTTTAATGTGCAGATAATAGACGGGTTAAAAAAAGAATTATTTCGTTCCGATTCTTTCGTTAGAAATCTTCGATTCGAATATTATTAAATTTTATTATCACTGATTAATGACATTCCATCTTCTCGAGATTTTATTTCTTCTTGAATGTAATAATTTAGTTGGAAAAATCCTAAGATAGACTGAAAAATCATGCTCTCCTTTTTACAAATTTTGAGAAGACTGAAATCCTTAAAAATAAAAGTCACTGGATGAAAGTCACTAGAAATGGAAGTAATCTATGTCAAAGTCTCGAAAGAAATGGTTCGAATTTAGCAACGTTAGTTGAGAAATCCTACGATTGAAAAATCACAA
The DNA here is from genome assembly GCF_029169275.1 of Apis cerana. Classification (NCBI taxonomy): domain Eukaryota; kingdom Metazoa; phylum Arthropoda; class Insecta; order Hymenoptera; family Apidae; genus Apis; species Apis cerana. The sequence continues at coordinate 5,439,911 of NC_083852.1, forward strand.
GACTCTTTTACAATCTCTGAAAATATCGTGAAGACCAAAAAATTTCCTAAAAATAAAAGTTATAAATAAAATATAATAAAACCTGACTACTTTTCTAAACTATTTCTACTTATTTCTAAAATTCTCAATCATATGTTTTGCTAAAAACTTTTAAAAAAAATTTTCGAAACTAATTTCACAGGGAAATTCACCAGTCATAAGGCAACAAAAAAAAAAGACCAGATAATTCCGCCATGTTCTTTTGTCATGACTCGGAGACAAATATCTCCATGCTTCCGTGCGAACAATGGATCGCAGTTTTAATGCTTCTTTCTCTTTGAAATGTGAAAAATGTGTTCTTTTCGTGGCTAACGTACGATGGAATTTATTTCAGACATGCTTCTGAATCGTATCAATAATTTCCAATCTATACTATATCATCGATACTCAAAGCCCAATAATTAATACTTTTGATTAATTTTTAAGAATTATTTGAAAAATAAATGACAAAGTGGCGCGATAACTCGTCTCTCTTTCTCAAATATCTCTTTTCTATTTTATATATTGTATTGAAAAGGTTGAGAGTCACTTCAAAGTGAAAAAGTTATTTTCCAATTTTTTTTTACGAACAAATAACTCAGATATTCGCATAAAATAAGGAAGATTCAAAAAAATTAATTAATTTTGAGAGTTAAGTGATATTTCTTTATAATATAATAGTTAAAGCAAATAAATATTTGGGGAAAAAATACTTTACGAGCTTCTTTGTGGATCCTCGGATTGAGAATCACTGCTTCAACGCGTCCAATTCGATATATCCAATCGCCATTTTGGTCAATTTTAGTGCAGCAATTCACTAGCCCTTAATATAAACGTGAGTATCTTCGGTTTGGTTTGGGCAATCGGTGTGATTGGTTTAATATTGCATCGATTAGCGTTCCATTTGTTACTAATTTAACGGTTGATACATTTATTGCTGTGATAATTGTTAAAAGATAAACTTTGTTCAATTTCCATCTAAATTATGTATCCAATAATAAAATTGTTGTATTTTATAAATAATAATATTATCTTACATTATATTTATATCACAGCAAATGGAAAGAATGGAAAAAATAGTGGATAATATTTAATCAATATTTAACATTTAATAATTAAATTATTGAACAAGAAATTATAACACACACATATTAAAATTACTCTTTGTGTTCTTTGTATTTTATCCGTTTATTGTATATTGAATAAATGAATCAAAGTTTTCAATGAAATATATTATCACTTATATAATAAGTTGCAAATTGATTTAAACTAGCCTTTCGTATTATGTATCGCAAAATGTTGGTAAAGTTTGCACGCCACTAATGGTAAAGCGTAGTAAGAGGAAACAAGGACTGTACGTGGAAATTGATGTCACATTGTTGAAAGTTGATATTTTAATAAAATAATTTCTGAATAATAATTATTCTTACGCTTCCCTTTGATCAAATACAAGTGTGTAATAAAACATATTTTTTTAAAAAAACAGCTATAGTTGGTTTAAATAAAAAATAATATGAAACATGCATATTTGAAACATTTTTAATTTTTAATTTTTCTTTTTTGAATATGACCCGCCAAGTGGTACAAGTCAATCATTTCTTCGAAATAAAAAAAATAAAATAAAAATACTTTACAAATATTGGAGGGAAGCAAATATTAAAAATGAAATTATCAATTTAAATAGTGCTTTGGGATACGAGATTATAAGAGATGGTGGTAGAAAGGAAATTGTACGTTGATTTATATTTTCTAGGAAATAAAATTTTCCTACAATATACCTTGAAAATGAAAACATTAGTATTCATAAAGAAACTAAATTTGGAATTTTGCCTGCGTATGAAGCTAATATCTATTGTAGCCTGAAATATATATATATATATATATATATATATATATTTCCAAAAATATTATAGAAAATCGTTATGCCGATACGTGTAAATTTTACAGTAGATCGTGATATGAATTGAAAATATTCACGAGCGATTTAACGCAACGCCATTCTATTTGTTACAGTGTTTAATCTTCCTTTTTTACGCGCCAATAATTTACACCTATTCAATATTTCCCACGTGTATTTCACCTGTATTTTCGAAATGCGTTATTTTAAGTCAATTGTTGAATATAATATCTCGATCGTTAATCAGTCATTTTCCAGCAAAAAGATCAGTCATTGTTGCACAAGTAGAATAAATCGTGTTCAGATAGTGGAATAGGTCAATCGTTTGTCAGGCAAATAAGTTGGAAGTCAGGATTGGGTGAATCAATTGAACGAATTATTTGCAATTATTGTTATTATAAATTATCGAAGCAACTTTATTCGTAACTTCAACTATTAAATCTTGCCCATCACTGGTTGAAACGATCGTGCAAGTGGTACAAGTCAATCATTTAAGAAGAAGAGGACAACCAGACGATTCATAAAATATAAAAAAAAATCCGATTAAAAATTAACATATTCTTCTCTCTGAACGTGTACTCGATATTTTTTTTATTCGAAAAACTTTCCATTCAAAAAATATAAATATAACGAGCTTCCTATACACGCTCAGTCCAGCGACGAAAATAATTTGGTTGGCCAAAAATAAAAAGTGGTATTCACGGCATTGAAAATTATACCAAGCCTCTCTCATTCAAACTAATACCCTCGATTTTAATTATTCCCAATCCAATTCCACAAATTCACAAATTTCTCCGCCCCTTCCTTTCTCGAATAAATAAACATTCGAAAATTAAATTTTGTAAAACAAAAAAACAGAATTGTTTTTGCAAATCTGAAGATGCATTTTTTGCGATACAAGAACCGTGCATCCATATTCAGGATGGGTGAGGTGCAGGCACTCGAAATAGCATGAGGAAGTGGGTGTAAAGCCGGATTCTCGAATCCAAGGTGGGCCATTTCAACGGTCGTTCTTGAAACCGTTTGCGAATCGTGGAATTTGCACGAATGGTTATTCTTATCGTGCAATTTCCACGCTTCTCGAGTAAGTGGATGGACCATCACGTTTTGGCTCTCTCTGGGCTCCCCAATTCTCTTTTAATCCTCCCTTCCTCTTAACAGAGAGAAAAGTGAATCCTCTCTGTCTCCTTTTATCTCGTGCAAAGAAAAGAAGAAAATTATATATGTTACACGTGTATTTTGAGCGTTGTTGAATGAAGAGTGTGTGGAAGATGGGGGGATGATTAATTTTCAAGGTATTTTGAAATATCGTTTTGACGCCTTTTCTCTTTTAAAATTTATAAGTGAAAGATAGTGACTATAAGAATTTTACTCCTTTCTATTTCGATTTATCTATTTTCTTTGTTGATTTATATTGTATTGTGATGTTGCTCTTCTCTTGATTTATCTCCTTTCGATTCTATTTTTTTTTTTCGTCGATTTACTCCACGATTTATTGTTTTTCAATATCGACTTAAATATATTTTTTGGAAAGGATATTTTTAAAATATCTTCGTTTCTGTACGCCAATAATATTATCTCGAGCTATATATTATAATAATATAACATACCTCGACACAGACGATAAGATGATTAAAATTAATAATACGAGTTCTTTGACGACAAAGAAGTCGTCGAGTGTCACTTCTTTTTCTCGAAAGGAAAAAGAAATCGATATTTTAAATATAAACGCGTGCTCCCACTCGCGATGTTACGTGATTGCACGGTTTAATCAGGTCAAATTAATTAATTTTTCATATCTTGAACCGGATGGAAGGTAATCGACTATGGCGCGAAAAGCAAGTTAATTTTCGTTTCGTTGATTAAGCACCTGTTAACAGTCGTTCGATAGAATTTGCAGTCAATTAATTTTACGTGCAAACAAAATTACGACCCATAATTATTTTTATAACACGTCAACGCCCTCCTTCCAAAATTTAATCCTTTCAAATTTTTCTTTTTTCCAAATATTCATATTCAAAGGTGTGAATTTTATTGGCAAAAACAAACATTTTTTTTTTTTGACGAAACAATTCGATATTTATCGGACGAAACGACAAAAATTTTAGTACAGCCTCTCGAAATGGCCGTCTTTATCCAGTGTTATCAATAACAAATCCTTGGGGTGGTCACGTGGTTTCGAGGGAAAAGTGAGTTTTCCTCGATAGTTGGCGAGAACAATTAAATTGGTTTAACCCATCGACCTAATTTCGAGGAAGGATTATTAATTGAACGCATTATAACTTGAACCAGTGTCCTGTTTCTATTAAATCCATTATCAGAATCTGGTAAGGATAATTCGTTTATTAAAAGTGGATGGGAGAAACGAAAGAATTTAATCTCAAAAAAGGATATTTACAAAAATAGTGCATCATTGTGTTTTTAATAATAATGATGGAACAAGTGGAAAAAGATAGATCGAGCATTGAATTAAGAAATTATTGGTCGAAGAAGTAGCGTAGATCAATCATTGGTGCTGGAACAGTAGAAAAAGACAGTGAAAGGCGAAGTAATGGAATACAATAATTTAATTTAATTTTTGATTTTCCATTACATTTTATTCCATGTTGTATCTGATTATTTAAAATATATTTATATTATATTGATGAATTTCAGCCGTAAAATGGTCAGCCTGTTAATCACGCAACAATGCATCTATTTTATTATACGAATTGAGTTCAAGTTATAGTGATATGGGTGGTTACTCATGGTGACAAATTGGTCAGCTTAGTGGTTACGGTAACCTGTCGATACATAGAAAATACATTTAATTAAATTTGCGAAAATATAATTATAATATATCGCAATTTAAAAATTATTTAAATAAAAAATAATTAGAAAAAGAATCGTGCAATATTTGAGAAATTTATCTATATTAATAAAAACTACATAGTACTCTATACAAATATGATAATACTACTATAAATTAAAGTAAATAATAACGCATAACAAAAGAATACCATAGCGTAATGTGTAAGTTCCTAAATTTCAAATGTAAAAGTCATGTGTTCGAATCCGTGTATTATCGTTCCTCATTTTTTCTCGTTTTTTCTATGCTAAATTAGTATCATTTATACTATAATACTAAAATATATTACGATATTAATAATACAAATTAATCATAGCCCATATTTCTACTAATGTAAATTTCTATAATACTAATACACTCTATAATAACTATTATATATTAGCTATTTAATAAAATTTAGTTATTAATAAAATTATTAATAATATATATTACACTAAACTAATGGTGATATATACTGATTTACTACATTAAAAACGTAAATATGTTGCAGGTGGATCGTGCGGAGAACGAGGAGGGCCAGGGAGGGGGTGGTCTGTCGACGTCTTCGGCGGGCTGCAGCGGTGCTTCCGGTTCGAGGATGGGCCCAGGGCCCGATTCCGGTAGCAGTGCTCCCTCTTCTGTTCCCCACTCACTGGCGACGTCAAGAGACGACGAGGACGACGAGGACGAGGAAAGTAGCGGAAGACGTTCCAATGGCCACACAGGAACGCGGTGAGTCGCCTCGATTCTTTACTTCCTCTTCACGTTACTTTTTAACCTTTCTCGATCGGTGTCTCCTTTGGAACGATATCCCCCTTAACAAACACAAAGCACGCTTCCTTGTACGTCGAGTGATGATCTAAAAAGCTCTAAGATGAAGAGCACGTTCTCGAGTTTCATCGAGGATTGCGATGGCTGAGCTTGTCGGTCGAGATTGCGTGGTCTCGATGTGTATTCAAGTTGATTGAGTGTAGGGTCGATTTACGATTACTTCAGGGCTTTTGGCAACGATTATGGAACCTTACGTGGCACTGATGATTCGTTTCTACGAATAAAACCGATTGTATTCCGATATTTTCCATCTCTCATCGATAGGAAAAAGTTCATCGAGTTAGAAATATTGCATTTTTTTCTAATCCTAGCGCCGTCTTATTCGATTCTCGAAGAAAAAATATTATTCAATGATAAAAGCTCACGAAATCTAAATTTAAAAAATTCATTCCACTTATTAAATATTTCAAAAAAATACTGTTTTTTGGAGGGGCTCTTCTATTATATTGTTATATTATTAAATTTTCCATAAATGGATAAATATTCGTATAATTTAACCATTGATAAAATCTTATATGTATAAAACTTAAAAGATTCAATTCGAAAAGAAAAAAAATATTAATTCGAAAGCCATGATCGCAGCAAGTGATTTTCGTCTATAATATTTTCTTATTCCTTTGTTATTTCCTCCTTCTCCTCTCTTTCGAAAGGAGAAAAAAAAAATGATAAAAGTGAATTCTAACGAGAGAACGTGTATCGAATCGTTCGTGGTAACACTTGGCCCGATAATTCGCACGAAGCACGAAACGCGCGGGAATTTTAATTCGAACGACAGATCGAGTCGAGTGGAAAATGAATTCGTGTGGAACAGGAAAGCTGTGGCAAGATAATATATTGCGAGCGATGGAAACGAAGGGGTATGCTGCGGATATTCTGAAATTATTATTTTCGTTCCACGATATATTCACGCATATTTGATTTCAAATATCTTTGAAAATTAAAAATGTTGCATTTTTAATACATTTTTTTTTGATAATTTTTAATAACAGAAAATTGGGCATATTTTATTAATAGTTTGTCAAAAAGTTTATGTAATAATGAATTATATGATGAATTATAGAAGTTATATAAGGTAAAAAATGAAAAATTGTAATATGAATTAGATGAAATTGTATAATTGCTCTAGTTCGAGAAAAATAAATTTGAATACGTGAAACTTGTAATTTTTAGAAATTTCTTCGATGATAAATGATGAAGAATTTTATTCGTTTTAATTAATTATTAATTTATGTAGGACAGTATTCATATGACAGTTTAATAAATTTCATTCATTGAGCAATGTGAAATGATAGACACATACTTAATTTAAAATTTGACAGTAAAGTTCCGTTACTAATGGATTACCGATAATCGGTAACTGATATAAGTTATTAATCACACAACACTGTGTTCGATAATTATTAATTACCAGTTTCTATATGAACGAAGTCAAAAATTAGTTTAAAATATCATTTTACATCATTAGTATTATCGTTGAATTCAATAAATAATAAATACATACGTAAAATTGAAATATCTTAAATTATATTAATATACGTAATATACGTACAATTTGTAATCACAAATCACATTTGGATAATGGAAAATGTACACGACAAATTATTTTGCAATTTTATACAAAAGTGAAGTGATATAAATGTTATAATCGATATTAGTTATATAATTTGTTCGTATTTATCGGATGAGATAGAAATTTTCACAGGAACGTTAAAATTCCTTCGACTGGTCGAAGATTAAATTAAAACTGGTTTAATATCGATATTCTGGAAGTAGTCCGAGTCATGGAAATCAATTGCGAGTATTTTTCGAGGCGAATTGTTTCGATATGAAATTGAATTATTAACAAAATCACATTTATCGATGCATATAATTAACGTGAAAAAGATTTATTCTTGACAAAGTTGCCATTGAGATTAATCAAATTGGATTTAAAACTTGATTCTAGAACAGTATCAAATTCAATCTCGATATTTGAATTTTAAATTATTATGAATTAAATTTTTAACTGATAATGAATTTTAAACTTATTAAATGAAGAGAACTGAGATTTTGTTGAAGTTTTATTAAATTATAATAAAATTATACACAATTGACATCGAACACGAAACAAATATATTCTTTCAAAAAAGCAATTTTTCATTTCACGTAAAGTGTATATCACGAAAAAAAACGTGGAGAAAACTTGTCAAGATTGGTGACACGTTTTGTGCCATGGCCAGGGATATCACGTACACGTAGTTACGTGCCTGTTAGCTTGTCTTCATCGTCGAAGGAAGATGGAAAATCTATGTTATGAGACTTTTGCTTTCATAAGCGTGGCATGAAAGTGAACTACATGCACGATGAATATTTGTGAAAATTGAAGAGCTCGACGCATCCTTGACATTTTCTTCTTCGAATATTAATGTAACGAAGTGACGAGAGCTATTTATACGTATTTGTATCCGAGTGATTTATTTTCGTCTCATTGCGAGAACAAAGTGACGAGAAAAAAAAAGAAATGAAAAAAAAAGAAATTTCTATACCGCGTCAATTCGATTCACATCCATAAAAACAATGGACAATCTTTGAAATATCAATTCTACACGTCGAAATAAACAAAAAAGTTGATGTGTCAAAACGTCGATTGGATTGTACTTTTCGAGTTATGCGTAATTTAATTTTAGAGCAGGAACGCCTGTACGTAGGCAACCGGCTTAATCCAAGCCGTGCTCAGCTGATCGATGGGCCGGTTGCCTATGTACAGGCGTTTCTATTATAACGTAATGATTATTCCTGTTCGTGTTATTTTCAATACGTGTTTGATTGAAATTTTTTAACGTTGAGACACGTTATAAAAAAATTAATAGGATCTAAAACGTCGATGCTGCAAATGGCACGCTAATTACCTTCAAATTACATTTTATTACGTTCGAGTGTGGCGAGATATGTCCGTTTGCCTAGCTTTGATGCTAACTATTCTTTCTATAATTATAACATGATTTTGACTTTCGTGATTTTCTGCAATCTGCACACAATTTTAAGTGAATCGAAAATTAGAATGAAAATGATTCATGTGGTTTTTTTTCTATTTATCAAATATATCAATTGAAATAATATTAATATATTATCCGATATTAGTAATATCAAAATTAATTACTATTAAATTTTCATTAAATATAAAATACGTTTTAATATTTTAATGAGCACAAATGTACGTTTGACGAATCATTCCAACACACAACTTGTCACTTTCTTAGAGAACAAAGGAAATTAATTTTCACGATGATAAATTAATCTGAACATATCTAATATTATAATCCTGATTAAATTTGTATTAAAAGTAAATAAAAAATCGTACTTTTGCAATAACACGATATCTATTCGAAGTAACAAATAAATTATTTATCGAGGAGGGATTTAAGAAGATTTGACGGGAAATCAAAAGAGATTAGTCATTTCCTTCCCCTGGAAAATGCGTTTAATTACCTCGTCTACGTTGTTACGGTTTAAGTTGTAATAAGGGCATACCATCTGGGATCTTTAATCAAAAGTCGAGCTCTTGAAAGACTTTACAACAATTCTCCTCAACTTTGATTTCTCTCTCTCGCTCTCTCTCTTGATACTCGAATGAGCTTTTCCACAATCTTACCAAGGACTTGGACTTCTTGAAATCCAACTGTTACTTGTCGTTTCCTCAATATAGACTTTTCCTTCAATTATTATATACGTATAATATTATTTTTTTATTTTACATGTAATATTAGTTTTTTTCAGTAAGATAAAAAAAATAGATTTCTGTAAACTCCTTGATGCAGAGGAAGCTAAATTTCTGCTTGAGAATTTAAGAGCATTCGTTATAACTGTTAAAAAAATTGAAAGAAATTGTTTGCCATTTTTACTCGTGTATCTAGAGGTTTAATTAAACGTAAAATCAAATCAACGTATCTACAGCATCCTAAAAAAATTAAGAAAGAATCAATAAATTTCAATTCGATATTTAACGAAAATATAAATAAATATACCGATCGAGAGATTTCGAAAGAAAGGATAAGTTGAAAATTAATAAATTCATAAAAAATTGTTTAATTTCTAGAGATAAAAAATATTATATAATTTTTATCTTTAAGAGCACAGTATAATACAAGAAATGCTAGCTCGTTTCAAAATCATCGCGGCAATGGAATAAATAAAAAAAAAAAAATAGAAACACACGTCCCATTTTCACACTAGAAATGACACAACTCGAGACGACAACACGATTCACTCGCTGTTAACGCAATTCCCATCTAAGCGATGTTTCCAACAGTGAATGATAATGGATCGCGTGGCAATTAGAGCGAGAATATTTTTCCCGTGGCCGATGCATTTCACATAGAAAATTTCCTCGTTTTTCCGTCAGATTAAGGCCGCGCCAATTCTCATTCCCGTTTTTTCACCTCTTTTCCGCTTGATGCGTGTTTGCAATCCGTCCATCGTTACCGACCGAGTCCTTCCTCGAAATCTCTCGATGAAAATTAATCGGCTGAAGGGATGGGGACGTGAATTGAAAAGAAAACCGCGCGACGATAAAAAAAAAAGAAGAAGAAGAGAAGAAATATTAATTGGTTGGATTTTGAAAAGTTTTGGAGGAGAAATTTGATGCGAGTTTTCTTGAGAATTTTTAGCCAGTTGAAGGAAAATTTGAAAAGTTTTGAAAAGAGATTGATGTGGGTAGGATTTTTGATGAACGAGGGAAAAAATTTGACTTTTTTTTTTTTAAATTCGATTTTGATGGAAAACGAAGTATTTGAGATTTGATTATTGACTAACGAGATTAGATTTTTTTTTAAAGAATTATTCTAGGAAATAATTCTGGATGATCGGGATAGATAAAAATATCATTAATTTTAATTCTAATCACGTAATATGTCGTCGTTCTTTCGCAAAATTGCTTGTTAAAATACAATTTCGAGACTTTAATTATTCAATTAATGGATGGACTATATAAAATATGTTTGAAACGCAATTACGATTATGGAGTGCAGACGGTCTATAAAGTGTGGATGACGATCAAAATATAACGCAATTTACAAAGATTAAAAAGTTTGATGGATGCGAAAGATTATCAAAATAAAATAGAAGTTGGACGGATTAAAAAGTTGACTGAATAGAAGATCAAAATATGATATAACTTGGGAAGATTAAAGAGGTTGCACAAGTTGATCAAAATAAGGTTCAACTTCTAAAGATTGAAGTTGCTAACATGAACGTGCTAACGCGATAAATGTATAACATAATATTGAGAATGTACTTTGAAGGTGATTATTTTTAAGATGAAATGTGTATTTTCTATTTTCTGTTTTCCATGTAAAATATTTCACTTCAACTTGAATATCTCATGTACACATCGTTACATTATAAAATTATTAAATTTATTTCTAACTGTGCAATATATTTTGCATAAAAATTTCTAAAGTTAGTAGCATTTTTGTTATTCATAAATATCTTTTTAATTTTAATTCAATTAGAATTAGATACATATATCTATCTTAAATAGTTCCACTGATTGTCATCAGATGTCTCTTTAACTTTAACTTTCTCGCAAGTACTTATCTTCAATCCTATATACAAATATTCGAAAAATTACAAATTATAATATATTCCAAGTATACGAGACAAGTATATCGTACTTTTTTTTCACTTCACATCTTCTTTAATGTTTCTCTTTCCGTTCTTTCATCACTGTAGCAATAATCTAAGAACTCGAGCAAAAAAGATGATATATATGCTCTCCTCAGTGTCTCATGAATTAATCATAGCAGCCACTTCCTAATAAGCTACGTTGAGATATTTTAAGTTAAAAAAGTACAAAAAAGGACGTGCTATATAAAGAATTTTAAAAGTAGGAGATTAAAGAAGATAATAAGAATTTTAAAAAATAGACTATATTTAAAATTTCTAACAAAATACATTGAAACTTTTTAGATCAAGGAACAAAATGTCTCATATTGCAAAATTTACTAGAATTATATATTAAGATTCATGCCAAAAGACAGACGTTATAAACTCTACCAGTTGAATGAACACTAATTGTTCAATTATATTATAAGCCACGAGTTTAAGAACCGTTCGATTCACAGAATCGATATTTAACCGAGGTGATGGTTCATAATGTGCAATCTGACAGAGAGCGTCTCGAGTGCAAAAACCCACCGTAAGTGTTGGGGATAATTTCGATGAAAAATCGAACGTCTTATCTAAGAGGTTAGATTCTTCACCGTATTCTTCTGCTATCGTAAAAAGCTTCGAATCGTAGAAGAAGATAAAAGTTCCGGTTAGCCAAATCGAAGTCGAATTTACCGCATCGTTCGATCTCGTGCTTCGTGTGATATATGGCTCCTTCGTGGGTTTCTCAACCACGATACATTTAAAATACAGTGGAAATTTATTGCTCGATAAAAAATCGAAAATCGTGCTATGACCATGCTTTTACGATCTGTTAATTAAAATTGGTCCAAGATAATCAATCTACGAATTTTTTTTATCCATTCGAATTACTTTTTTTTATTCTTTTGGAAAAATTGAAGAAAATTTAAGAGAAGGAATTATTAAGAAGGAAAAATATTTTTTTACTAGTAAAAAAAGAAAAGTTAACTTTTAAAATTGCGATTTAAAAAATATTATCACTTAAAGGAATCAAAAACGATAAGTTTATCATACTTCGAAAAGGATATTTTATCTAACAAATTCCTTTTTACTTTTTCCCTGTCTTTTCTCCCCTTCTTAATACTTCTTTTTCTTTGCTCACAATTTCATCCCAATATTTAGATAATTTCGCCATGATTCTTATCTCGTTCACACTAGGGAATTATATGTACGAATTGCTTAAAGTTTAAGATTGCACGAACTATTAAACTTCGGGGAAATTCGGTGGAGATCGGATGAGATCGCGATGTTCTCGTACTGTTCGAGATCTGAAATTATTTGCGATATAAAAACTGGATAAACTTTCTCTTTATTACAATTTCCAAATTCAAAAAAAATTCTCATTCTTCTAAAGAAAAGAAAGTCTTACGTCTAGGGATCCCCAATGTTTATAGTAACTTTTTTTTCAGAACTCTTCTAATTACTTTGAGAATCACTTGAAATAAAATTTTCTTTCTTTTTTGAAAGATCTGGATCTTTTTCTTTAAACTTTTCTAAATTTTACAAGATTTTTTAAAGATTTCTTATTTATCCAAATAGAAGAGAAAAATTTTATCTTATCATCACCAAAATTTCCTCTCAATATTCTATAAATATCAAAAATATCATCATGTTCCACGTAAAGGTCTCATTTTATCTCGTTGACCAACTACTCAATAATACGATATATATATTTTCTCGTACCTCATATATTATTTCTTAACTCATATAAATGTCTATATATATATATATATGTATCCATCCACGAATCAATAAAATTTTCGTGAATTCACTGGCTTAAAAAAAAAAAGAGGAAAAGAAAAAAAATGGATCGAACTTTAGTCGACTAATAGCAGTATAGTGCACGAACGTTCTTCCTGAATAGCAGGAAAGCAAATCGAACTGGTTGAACCGGGTGATGAGATTGGGAAAGGAAATACTCGATATTCTACAATGCGATGGAGATGGACAGACGGACACAGAGAGAAATAGTGAATGTGATCGCGCGTGTGCGAAATTACGATAGAATGTGAAGATAAAATTGAAAGAATGAGAGAAAGAGAGAGAAAGAGAAATGAATGAGAATAAGTGGGAGGAAGAAGAAGAGAACGATCGGTTTTCATCATCTGACCTGTTAACGATCCCCATTGAAGGATCAAAAGGTTAGAATAGCTTCTTGGAAACATCGAATAGAATACTTTTGTCGGATACTTGAAGCGAGATGGGAATGGAAAATAAAGTTTTTCATCGTGGATAGGAATCCACGTGAAAAGAAAGCAATTTAGTTACGTTTCTCTTCTCGGTCGGTATTACAGTATAATAATTCGACGAGAAAAATTTCCTAGTTATTTTACTATAGATTGTGTAAATGTGTTTATGGTTGGTGAATTTTTCTAAACTTTTTACTCGATAATTTTCATTAAATTTCGTCTAATATCAAATTCGAAGAAAGAGAAAACTTTTTTAAAATCTTCTTTTTGTATCTTTTCGATATTATTAATAATCTTTATGTTAGAAAATTAAATCTTGAAAATATTGAAAAAGAATCTATTCTTTCATCACTTTTAAAGTTAAAAAATGGTTAATTTTTATCAGCATAAAAAGATGTGTTTAAAAAATAAAGAGGAATCCTTAATCTTCCTTAGGGATATTATTAGGAATATTTATTTTCCCCTGCACTGCATGATGTTAATTTTTTATACGTATACAAAATATGTAGATAAATGAAAAATTAAATAAATCTTTCGTTCATAATGGTAATTATAATTATAAATAGTACATAGAGATTTTGCATTTTTTATTGCACCTTTAAAAGTAGATTCATCATTTCTGAAAGCACATTTAAGACGTAGGATTAACAAATTTCAATCAAAATTCTGTAAATTGAACAATAAATAAATTTCAACATCGCAATTCTATAATATTCATTGTAACATAAAATTAAGCATGATGAACACAAACTTGATGACAAATAAAAGCACGATCATAGATACGTATATTAAAAAGAGGAAGATTAATGATTTTTATTTGTATAAATAATTCATTTTCATCTCGCATTAAAGTAGTTTTTTTTTAAATTCATTATACATATCTTTCAAAATATTTTTTAATAATTAATTCTCTCGAAGAAAAAATAATTTTTAAAAAATTAAGATTAATATTTTTGCAAGAAAAGATAATTGATTAAATATAGATATGTATATGTAAAAATATTTAAAATGAAAAATCTATTATCTATCGATCTACTTTACATTTGTAAAAATTTTTAATTCCATAGAATTCCATAGAATTCATTAAATCAGTATCTTCATTATACAATTCTATGCTTATATTTCGTTTTGAATTGTATCTTCGCGAGAATATCAACAGCGAAAATTCTTGGCAAAAAAAGTTTGTAAAAATGAGATTTTTACATCGATATATTTTTTATGAGAACAAAAGCATGTTATGTATATAAGTTCAATTTTGAAAAATTTAAAAAAGTAAAAAAGAAATGTACTTCTAAAAATATTTGTAATTGGGATAAAAACTTTGACTGTTGGTAATTTGTCATTGAATTAATCGAATATTAAAAAATATGAAAAATTTAAAAAAGATATATATAAAACTTGATATGATAAATTTTTATTTGGTATTTGAAAGAAAAATTTTTATTAAGAAATTTCAATAGAACAAAAATGTACACAATAATTTCAAAAATAAAATCAAAAATTCTAATTCGAACGGTCAAAGGTTCCGTATTCCCAACTGCATCCTCCAAAATCTCCAAAAATAGTACGTATGCGATATCAGCGCCTTCAGTGAGTGAAAAAGAAAGCTTCAGTGAGATTGAAACCCGAGTGTTAAAAATTGTTGCCGTAAACGAGGCAGAAAAAGCGAGAAAAATTAATCTTTCCCATCCCATCCCTTCCCCTCCAAAAAAGAGAAAGCAACCAAAAACCAAGAATAAAAGAATTAAAAAAAGCAAAAACAATCAAAAGAAAAGAACAAACGAGAAACGTGAGAGAACAGAACGAAAGAATTTTGACAGATGAACGAGCGAATGGTGGTAAACGAGAGGGAGAGAAAGAGAGTGAGAGAGGCAACCCGTCGGGGTTCTGTCTTCTTCGCAGGTTATCCGAGCTGTACCGTCGAGACACTTCCTCGAGCCATGGAGAATCGTTGGACAAGGATGCAGCTGGTGTGAGCGCGACATCGACCACTTCAGAGTCTTTGGAGAGCAATGGCCTCGATACCGAGATACCAGCCGCTGCAAGAAGGCCTCGTAGCACTAGGGGCTCACAAAAATGGAGTAACGTACGCGCCGTCATGGCGCTATATTCCTCTCTACGCAAGATCAAGAGGTACTCCCGCCATTGCTCGAATATGGACGGTAACCTCCGAATTGCACCTCTCTCACCCCCTCACTCCGCAGCAACTCGTCTACACACCGGTCTACATGCCGGCTACACAATCCGACACGTGTACACACACGATCGCTGTCGTCGTACATGGTACACAAGAGTGTTTCGCACGTTCGTCGCTACGAGGCGACTTCGTTTACTGGACGCTGTGTAACTGGGATGGATTACGTGGGTTTGAATCGTGGACTTGAAAAGGAATAGTATTTTCTTTCTTTTTTTCTTTTTCTTTTTTTTTTTTTTGAAGAGATAGAGGCTTGGAGTAAAGAAAGTTAGAAGCGAGACGACGTGCATTGGATCGTGTATATTGAAGTGATATATAATGTATAGGAAGGAGGTTATGTTTCTTTGTTGTTTTAATGTTTTAATGTTTTGTTATTATTATTATTATTTGAGGATTTTTTTAATATATATAAGATTGTTAATATTTGAAATATATTTTTTTTTATATCTTTATATGGTAAATCATTGTATGGTTCTTATTAAAGAAAATAGGTTAGATTAGAGGAGTTTATCTATCAATAAGTATGACATTCTTGTAAAAAAGTATTAAAACAATCTATAGATTTATCTTTCATATATCGTTTATAGATTAATTTTCTTTGTTTTTTAATTTTCTTTAATTTACTTTTTTCTTTTCAATAGTCTTCAATGATCTTTGTGATATTGTATATAATAAAATATTTAAATTCTGTGCAAAATATACACAATTCCAAACAGAAATTACAATATTCTGATTACGAATTTGGTATATTTATCTTTTAATTACTTTGGAAAACAAACTTGTTAAAAATAGTTTCTCAAAACAATTTCGAAATAATCCAGAATGTTATTTATGACTCTAAATACCAAGATCTATTTTCACCCATCGTATTCTCCTAAATAATACATCTCTTATTTCGGGACTGTTCCAACGTCTCTCGCTTTTAACCCACGCACTCAAATTATTCACATTCGGTCAAAAAGTCCACGTCGTATGCCATAATCCAGCCACCCACACACACGTCACACATCTTTCTCCCTCTTCTGGCAAAGCGACACGCGTTCACGCAGTACTTACGTACACATTCCACTCGTTCACTCGTTCGTATGTAAAATTTCCAAGATTCATCAGCGTGGAAGCAACGAAACGGGTCACTCATCTTGGAAAAAAACTATTAAAAAAAATTTTGTTTTTCGTTTCTCGTCTCTTTAATATCCTTTTCACTTTGACATACCATTGCAAATTCGTGGATCTCTTCAATAATGAATGGAATAAATTTAATTGGTGTGGAGATTTGATTGGTGTGATGGCTCGTTTGATTTTTCGAAGAAGCGAATGTGTGATTAAATAATTAATTGTGTTAATTGCATTTTTAAGAATTAAGAATTTTTTGAAGTTTTTAAAATTATTCAGATTTTTGAAACTTTATTATTTCAAAATTGTTCATATTGTTATATTCAATAAAACTTGTGTCAATTAATAAGAATGTTTTTATTAAGAATGTAAAATTTATCATAAAATTAATATGGCACAGAATTATTGGAAGATAATGAAGATTTTTTAGCAACAATTAAATCTCGATTAGTTTTGACATATTGAAATATAATTTTTGCAATAAAGTCACAATTTTTAAATTACCATTAGATTCTATATCAAATTCTATTACCTGATCCACGTTTCGTTGCTTTTTACCTTGTGAACAATGGACGTTGATATAAAGGAACGTTGCATCGCACCAAAATAATGGCCAACCACTGATCACCGTAATTCTATCCTCTTTGATCTCTTCTTCTTGGTGTGCAATATCGAGTGCAACCACTAAATAGACTATATAGTTTATTATGGATGACACAGTAATGGCCGATCACTGTTTCAAAGATTTTGGGATTTGAATGATAAATCTTGTTCCTTCGAATTTTTAATTTTTTAATTCTTCTGTATATAATAATTACACCGTGGTATATAGTGTAAAAATAAATAAAAAAGAAATTCTGGGATAAATATGAATTAAAAAATTAATAAAAACAATTTTTTTAAATGATTAAGTAATATTTAATAAAAATTTAATTATTGAAATTAAAATTAGTTTATTTTAACAACTTGTATACATTTATAAATAATTATACATTTTTATTTCAAAAATAATAGAGATAATATTTTTCGGAAAATGATTGACTTTTATCACTTCATCAAGAAACTCTGTTTGATACTTCCTATAACTACGTTCCAAAGTACATTATGAAGTTTACAACGATGAACGTGAAGCTTTAACGGCAAGAACGTGAAGATCATAAAAATTTCAAGACACAATCCTTTCACAAAAAATCAAAAACTTAAAATCATTTCAAATCTATCTACTATTGTGACAAACAAAATTATAAAATTTCTGTAATAATGTACTGGAACAAATTCAAATCAAAGTAAAAACTAAATTAAAAACAAATAATAATTATGATTAATCCATGGTCGAGATTAAAATAATTCCATTTAATTTTTTCCGCCAAATACAAATAAAAAAAAAGTATTTTGAAACTCGCATAAATCATTCTCATGTCTTTATAGCGACACATAAATTCAAGCATCGGTAGTTTAATATCCGAAAAAGAAGAAGAAGAAGAAGGAGAGACCAAGAGTTTACGATCGTTTTTTTTACGTTCGAAAGAACACGATAAATTCTCATCGTTGTAGTTTATCTTATCTTCGATGTGCAACGTTGTTTTTGAACCATCGAGAAGGGAGAAAGATGAAAAAATAATTTTTAATGGACGAGTAATACGGAAAGAATTTTTTTTCTCTAGTAATTCTCACGATCCGTTTTAATTCCTGTACAATTTATTCTAAAATTTCCATGCGACTCGGACTCGTGAGGTTAGGTTAGGTTAGGTTAGGTTTATTTGGAACGCTTAAATGTCACGATTATTAAGCTTGCACGATGAGATACAATTTTTTGAGACTATTTAATATAGAATAATAACGCGAATAAATATTAATATTGCATAATTCTGAGTCATCTGTTATGCGAAATATAAAATATGATATTTTTACGATGTGACATTAGATCTATTGTAAAATTTATATAATTCCAATTATTATGAATAATAGATAATTTCATGCAACGTAAATATATTAAACGTGAAAATGCTATTTCTATTGAATACCATTGATTGCAGATTATAATATATTCGTTCAACAAATGTGTTTACTCTGATAACAACTAATAATTCGATTTTATATAAATACTATATTAATAACGTATTATTAACATTCTACCGTATCATTAATATATTAATCTATTTTTTTATATGCATTTATGCATTTGCATAAATTTTATACATAGATTAATATTATATTAATGAAAAATGTGTTATTTTACTTGATGCACGACTAAGTGTCATTTAAGTCGTTCTAAATAAATTTCACGAATAAAATTCTCGAAATTTACGACTGTCTCGATATAATTATGCACGTGAAACAGGAATAAAACAGATAATGAGAATTCGGGTAGCAGGGAAGCGAGAAGAAGACGAGAGATAAAGATAAAAGTAAAAAAACCAAAAATTAGTATATCGTTAGAGAACAATTGGAAAGAAATGCACGTATTGAAATTGCAAGCATCCTTGGCATTTGGCATGCGTTAACAAAGAGTTCCATAGAAGTTTGTTTCTTTTTAGTATCACTTCATCAAAGAGACGACTACGTGTCTTCTGGCGACCTAATTCTTCTAAAACAAAAAAAAAAAAAAGAGAAAAAGGAGAAACGAAATAAAAAGAAAAAAATTGGAAACACGTTTCTATACGTGGTTAATCGCGCGTTCGGCCAGAAGATTGCTTCTTTCACTTCCGTTTCCGGCCAAATAACGGAAACTGCGTTCCCAATGTCGAACTTTTAACGCATTATCGACCCAACACGCGCGTTTCAGTTCATCAATTCCCTTCTGCGAGTTTCGAAATCAAAATCGGAGGGCAAACGAATTTTGCAACAATTTCTTTACCACGATTGAAGTAATTACAACAACGAGAGAAAAATTTGACGAGTCATATTGCGCGAGAAGAATTCGTATCCCTCGATGGATAAATTTATTAAACAATTGTTTTTTTACTTCTTATTTATACGAATCAAAAAATTGAATCTTGTTGATTTTATTGCTAGTTAAAAATTAATATGATAAAGAATTTTTTCTTTTTTCGGATTCTAAATTGACTTAATTTTTGTTGTCTAAATTTTTTTAATATTTTTGAAATATTTTTTTTGTTTGGATCTATATATCCATAAAAAATAGAAAATCGATAGATATGAACTTATCGAGTTTTTCTACCTTCTGCTTTCCATAGAATGTGCTCGATCGTTGGTCGGTAATGTATTAAAAAATTAAATAAAAGAAAAAAAAAAAGAATCCTCGATGCACAATACCTTTTGCATGAGAAGTTAGATTGCAAGATACGTAGAAATTTGTATCGATACGTAGTTGCAAGGAATTTTTATGAATCTTTCCATTATAGGCCTGTGACAAGGGAAATATACATCGTGTGTGATGGGTTGTGCACCGATTTTACGAATTTATTAAATTTTCGATTCTTTTTTCTTTTACAAAATTTTTAAAATATTTATTGAGGAAAATTTCCATTACTTTTTTTTTTCTTTGAAATAAAGCAATAATTTCAATTTTTTTGGGATGAGAGTATTTCAAAAGAATTTATCTCAAAATAAATAAAGATAGAAGAAGAAACGAAAATTCTTAAAAAATGGGTACACAACAACATTTTTGCAGTAAAATATCCAAAAATATATAGAATAAGAATAAAAAATAAAAAAATTTTCTAATAATTCTAGAAGAGGGTACGTCTCGTCTAAATTATCGAAAGAGAGATATCCCCTCTTCGAAAAGTGTAATAACTAACTTCGTAGAAAGATAAACTGCTGAACATTCTGTTATATTAGAATTCTCACCATAAAGATGGCGGTGCGCTGACCTTGATCCTGATCTGAAAATGCTGATGCTTGACGCCCCCAATTGCCTCCCTACTACCAGCTCGATTCGAATTAGAGAAGAAAGACTCGAGATCCAATCACCAAAAATGTTTCTTAAACATACACGGCACTCACAAAATGCATAAAAGAAAGAACGCACACACATATACACGCACACAGAGAAAGTAACGTATACATAACACATACATACACACAACATGGGTGTGTAACGATTTAAAGAATGCGTAGTGGCATAATAAAAGTTTATTACCTATTTAGTTTTTCTGCCTCTGTCTATATATAACGTACTTGAAAACTCTCTCGATGTTTCTGTCTCTGTCTGTTTGTCTATATCTGTCTGTCTGTCTGTCTGCCTCTGTCATCCATCTGATAACTTTAAAACTCGTTCTTTTACTCGATTCTCGCTCACTTCTTATTTCAACAATTCATCATTTAAATCTGTCATCATCATTTGTGATCTACTTACCTGTAATAGAGTTTAGAGAAAAAAAGAAAAAAAAAAAGAAGAAAAGAGCAAGAAAGAAAGAAAATGATATGACGATAAATAGAAAGAATTGACGTTTCGTGAATGGTGTGTTTTCTTTAAATGGGTTTTTATTGTCGAATGGAACGCAAGTAGGATCTTTTAAATATGCCTGCTTGCAACAATACCATAGATATTTATATACAATATATATACATATATATCCGTATAGCGAAATCGTGTGTTGTGTGGAACGAGATGTTTTCAGAGAGATATACTCCTTAGCAAGAGGTCTGCATCACGATTCGTGCATGGGTCTTGCAAGAAAGGTTACATCGAGCTTTAAAATCGAGCAAAAAATTATTCGAAAATCTTTTTTTTTTATTTCATTTTATTTTGATCAGTTGATTAAGAAAACGAATTTTTTTGATTTCTTATTTATTTAATACGTAGCTTCTATATCAAATGCGATTTATTTTAACGGAATCGAGACGGAAAAAAATTTTTTTTCTTTTTTCTCTTTTCTTTTTACTTCGGCTAGAATGGAATCTCATTGGCCGATTCTTTCTTAAGTTTTCAACGTGATTTCTTATTTCTGTCTTTTTCTTTTCTTTCTTCCTTTTTGCACGATCGATTCAATCGTGGTTAGTTAATTGTTCGGTTCCGTATTTTTATGAGGGGGAAGAAAGAAACGATCATTTCGGAGGAGCTGGTGATTTTAATTAAAAGTAGTTTGTCTACATTTGCGGAAGAGCTTCTAGAATTCTTCCAAAGGCATCCATAAATTTTATGGAGAGGTTAGAACTGTTTTAGGAAAAGCGCCTCCTATTGACCTGAATCTGTTTTATCGGTCGCTTAAGAAGTAAAAGAAAAATTTAAATTTATTTGTTATTTATAACAAATAATTATATTATATTTTTTCTATTTTTTTTTTAATCTGAATCCATATCTCTTATTTTTTTTTTTTTTTACAATTTCCATTCTTCTTACCTTTCAAAAATTTCTCTGTACTACTCTGAATTTCTCAAAAAGAGAAAATTTCTCGCTTCAAAATTTATTTTCCTCTCAATTTTCCAAAAAACATAATTTATCCACTTTCCTACGATATTTCTATTGTCAATTTCTAATACTACCATAATTCTAACATAAATTCACTCTTTTTTTCAAAATTTAAAACTTTTTCGAGAAGAATGTAATTTTTCTACATCCTTATAATATTTCTAATCGTCATTCCAGTCCTATACATAATCCTAATTTCAAGTCACGATTACTATTTGTCACCAAGAAAATGAAGTCCTTGTTTTACAAATCCCTAGGAATCACGTGACTTTACCTACATGGCGCAGACTTACCAATTCCTAACCTATTTCACCATACACATATTGGATCCTTAATGCTTTAATTTAAGCTGAAATTTATCGCGTTTGACAATGAAAATTCGCTCATTGGAGATGCTCGTTTAAATGAAAAAGTAGAACTGTGATGAATTGAATAAATATTCTATTCTACAAACGAACAATACTGGAAAGAAAATGAATTGAATAAAAATAAATCATAAATCGTTGCAGATTATCAACTTTATTCCAATCAACTTTTAAATAACGTACTAGCTTACTAAAATGAGCGTAAAAAATCTGCAGAAATTAAATTTTAATTCAAACAAATTACAAAAAAAAACTAAAATAATCCACATGGACAAAAATAACCTAAAATGACAATCAAAACCTTAAACTTCATCCTCTTCGATCCTGAAATCCTTCAATTCCCATCCTATCCTTCAAGAATAAACATCTCCGATTTTCACGAAGAGTCTCGAAAAGTTTATTTTCTCTTCATTCTGATAAGACTATCCCCCCCCCCCCCTCCAGAAAGAGCGCCACGAGGTAAGCACGCGTGAACACGCGAAACTTCCGAACCATCCAATCCACCCGCTCCCCTTTCCCCACCCCCATCGTTTCATCCCTCATCTGGCGATCTACTCCTCTCTCTGTTCCCAGAACGAAGAGCAATCAACGTTGGATGAAGCTGCGCACCACCGTCCAATTGTCATCCGCCATCTCGACGATCCAGAAGAAACCGCCTTTGAAACGGGAAGACTCGTTCCTGAAGAGGTTCTCGACCAGGCAGATACCCGAGAGCCAGGAGACGTTGGACACGGGCGAGGGGGAGGGGGACGCAGCCGACGACAAGGACTCGAGCGGGAGGCGGCGAAGAAGGCCTCGAAGGCTGCAGAGGCCACCGAAAACCGTGGTCAACCCGGACGAGAACTTTTATTATTATTGGCTTATGCTTCTCTCCGCCTGCGTGTTGTACAATCTGTGGACGTTGATCGTGCGCCAAAGTTTGCCCGAGTTGCAGGCGGTCGCCCCGGCCACGTGGCTCGCCTGCGACGGTTTCACGGACCTGGTATTCTTTCTCGACGTTGCCGTGCAATTCCGTACCGGTTACCTGGAACAAGGTTTGATGGTTTACAACAGCAAGAAACTGGCAGGCCATTACCTCAAGTCGAAATCGTTCGTATTGGATCTGTTGGCCTTGTTGCCCCTCGACCTACTCCAGGTTAATCTGGGGAGCAATCCGATGCTCAGGTTCCCGAGATTTCTCAAGATATATCGGGTGTACAATTATTACTACATGGTCGAGTCGAGGACGGTCTACCCGAATCTGTGGCGCGTGTTGAATCTGATACACATACTGCTTATACTGGCGCACTGGTTCGGCTGCTTTTACTACTTGCTCAGCGAGGCGGAAGGATTCCAAGGGGACTGGGTCTACCCGTACAGGCCGGGGGAGTACGCGACCCTGACCAGGAAGTATCTCGGCTCGCTCTACTGGTCCACCCTCACCCTCACCACGATCGGCGACCTACCCACGCCGGAGACCAACGCCGAGTGAGTGATAATGTCTCTACGACTGTACACGCTCTTCCTTATTTTCTTTTTTTTCCTTTTCTTCGATTTTCGTTTTGGTTTTCGTTCTCTTCTTTTTTTTTCTGGTCTTCTTGCGTGTCAGGTGGGTGCGAGAGAATTCTTTCGATTATTTCTTGTGATACGATCTGAAAAAAATATTTTTTAGAGGTTAGTTCGTTACTTGTGAGAAAAATGGATAATTATTGGCTATTTTATGTATTTCATACATAATTTATATTAGTTATACATAATTATATTAATTTATATTATATAATTTAGATTAGGTTAGGTTATGCGCAGGATGATTCTCGTAAAGTATTTGTTATGCGAGAAGGAGAATTTCAAACGGAAGTTATATAGCACGAAAAAAGAATATACTTATTATATATTATACTTTATACGTTTTATATAAGTATAATTTAAGTTAGGATGATTCTAATTAGTTTTGCTTAAATTTTTCGTAAAATGTTTGTTACGAAAGAATAATTATCACGAAATTATAGGTTAAGTTAATTGCCTAAATTCATAGTACGAAAAATATATGATAATTTACAGTTATTTTATGCCAAATTGAGTCAATACCTGAGAAATAGAATGATCTTTTAATAATTCCATGCTACAACAATTCTATCTTAGAGAAATCGAATGTACTTGAATCCACAAATTTCCACAAACATTTTATATAGGTTGAACGTCCAAATATATCTGCACCCACCTACACGCATATTTTTCACATATATGTATATATATATATGTATTTTTATACATCTTTCTTTTACTCTTTGTGGGCTTGACAATTCTTTCGCCTCTTACACATGCAAACTCTTGTCCGTGTCTGTTGTCCGTTTGCTCGCCGGTTAGACGGTTATTCGTTCAAGTGTTCGCCACACAGGGCGCGGCCATCTCTAACTAGATATCACCCAATCGACACTCGAGACTTGAGAGAGAATGGAATACCGCAGCGTCGTTGATTTATACACAGGCACAGTTGGTCCGATTTACACGGATACTCTGCGCGGGCAAACGGGTTTTTGGCAAAGTAAAAACCGTTTCCAATGTGGATGGAAATGGTAAATTCTGAGAATTTGCGGGTGATTTTTGACAGTTGGGAGTTTGGGAATTCGGAGGGAAAGTGGGTCGTGGGGAATTTAAATTAGGACGGGATTTGAATCGTGTTGAATCGGTGTTTGTAGCGTAAGTACATCGAAATAGGATTACGATTGTAGGGGAAGAGAAAGATAATCCTGGAATAAATATATCCGTAGAAGAAAACAATTTTTCATGCGTATTATTTTTTTTTTTTCTGTTTTATTTGAGATAATTTTTTGAATTTGGATAAAGTATCGAACGATTTGATATAGTTATGGAAGGATTTTTTTTTTAAATATCGGACAATTATTATTTATAAGTTAAATTTTATTTCGACCTCGTTTTATTTTGGATTTCTTAAAAAAATATACCAGAAATATAAATTTATTTGTATAAAAATAAATAACAAAATTTGAAAAACAATCGATCTGTCATAACGAATCGCACGATATTCCATTATACATTATTCTCACTAAACGTATATTTTAAATCGGATCATCAAACAAAAATATTAAAATTAATTGTTAATCGAAACGATTCGTTATTCGAATTATTATTCTTTATATCGGATAAAGTACATTCAATCGACGCATGCAAATATCGTGCAAATATCGAATCTGTGATCGAGACGATGGCAAATATCATTCGAATAATCGACAAATCCAGACGAAATATCCAAGAATCGGTCGCGACACTCCTTCAAATACATTTCCTCGAGTTGAGGGGAGGAGGGGGTAAGCCTCTTTAGAATCGTGAAAAAGCAAACAAGCTCGACTAAGCTCGGATAATCGGATAGAGCCGATGAATATGGAAAAGTAAATCCAACTACCGATTCTTTTTTTTTCCCCTCCTCTTCTCTTCGTTTGTTCCTCCCTCCTCCTTTCTTTTTCTTTTTTTTTTTTTTTTTTATTTCTCGTAACATCGTTCTCGTTCTTCCTCGATCGAGAGAATGGTTTTCCCGATAAATGCGATGACAAAAAAAGGATCTAATAACGTCGCGTGTTCGAATTTTCCATTAATTGCTCTTAAACGTTTCAGTTATAAAGGGGATAGTTGGTGATGAGTGAAAAAAAAAAAAAGAAGAGGGAGGGAAATTGAATTAGCTCCCGCGTATAAATTTCGATCTGTTAAAGGTGATGGAGGCAAATGATCAATTTGCATCCACATTTTTGATAAAATGAATTCGAAAATTGCATAAAATAAAAGAAAAATATATTTATTAGAACGAAAAATTCATTTGTGCTTTAGATAATTGAATAATGTTTGTTTATCCGTTGCTAATGAGTTTGAATTAACGATTCGAAAGAATATTCTTTGAATGTTAAGCGTTTTAATTCCTATTTTGTGAAGAAATAAAAGTGAAGTTATCGATCGAAAAATAAAGTAAAATTATCGATTGAGAAATAAAATAAAGTTATCGATCGAGAAATAAAATAAAGTTACCTATCGAAAAGAATAAAAATTACTGATATATGGAATAATTTTATATAAACGTATAATCGGATTAAGAAATAAGAATCAAAAATTCTTTGAAAATAATTTAATCAATTTATTATTATTCTTACTGTTGTTTAATTTTATAATACCCGAGTAGATATTGATGTTGAAAAAGTAATAAGGATCAGTCAAGGAAAAAGGAAAAACTGTTGTAATATGTAATATACGGTGAAAGTTCCCCTTTATACGGTTAAATGTGGTGTCTTTTAAGTGGTACTGCCATTCTGAAGCAATTCAAAAGGCTCGAAAGAAGTAGTACTTACAGAATTTTAACCAGGTTCTAAGCATATTTTATTCACTGCAACATTATAACGTGAGTGGCGCTGCAAAGTACGAAGTTAGAACTTAAAGAGTTAAAGACGACCACTTTAAATCTGAAACATCTAGTAATAGTCCAATCTGGATGTATTACAAGTTTCCTCATTTTCACAATTTCGTGAGGCTATGAATCGAGACGTGTTATAAATAATAATTAATTGATATCATAAGACATGCAGAAAACGTCTTCAAAATCATTCATAACCTATTTCAAAACTGTGCGTAATTTTTATCTATTATTCTATTTTTCTTATTTGTAATAATTACAACGATTACATTCGTATTTTCTTTCTTTTCTTTTTTAATATAGTTATAAACGAATATATACAGAATACAAAAAATAAAAAAGTGAATAAAAAAATTGCAAGTAATAAAAGATATTATTATTATTATTGCCAATATTTATATATATATATACGATAATAATTTTAAGCGACGTTAAGTGAAATTTGAATATATCGCGTTGAAAATTTAAAGTCGACACCTTTGCCTTGAGAGGTTAAGTCGTGCTGCCACTTCGGCCGCATGACATAATAAGGTTTTCTAGCGTGTTGCTGATGGCTTAGAGTTGCGTACATTCACGTGTCGCTTTTCGTCGTCTTGGAAACCATTTCCTCTGGAAATATTGTCGAAATTCGTCAGAGTAATCTCTGCGAGCGATCCGTAGAAGTATCGAGGGAAAGCGCGCGAAAATTCAAACGCGGTTTACAATGACGTTAATAAGAGATATGCTAATATCGGTGATGTAACTATTCTCGAAACATTTCTAAGGCTTTTCTACGTGTCAAATTGTCTTTAGGGGCGAGAAATGTGATTATTTGAATCACAATGTGATTCTTAAGTAATAATCGTTCTTCTTATATCGATTTTATTTAAATAATTCGATCGAGCCTGCGGATAAGAGTGTTGCATATATTTGATCGTAATAAATAAATTTTAAATGTTTCGATGATTATTATTAATTTTCTGTAATGTAGATAATAAAATCAATCATCTATCACATTTTAACAATTAACAACGATCCATCTTTCGAGTTTTTGATTCCATTAAGAATCTAACAAATCAATTTTCATATGGACAGTTCAGCCGACATGGAATTGAATTAGAAGCATGATATTTGCGTGGAATCCAATTAGCATAATCCAATAAGATTCCAACATCTTTTTCTACGATTTGACTTCGTCTTACATATATATATATATATATTTCTTTTGACATATTTTGTTACGATTTTTTTAGTATTATAGATATTTATTAGTACAGGAGAAAAAATTTTTTTTCGATCTTCTGCTTTTGTTTTAAGAATCAAATATTAAATAAGAATCTTTCAAATGGGACAATCAATTTGACCACTTTTTTTTTTTTTTTGCTTCTTCACTGTTTACCTTTGTGTCTCTTTGTCATCGTGTATCACGAATTGAAGTTAATTCACTAATAGAAAACACAAGGATGTGAATGAAAGGGGATAAAGAAAAGATCAGAAACACGACGAGTTCAATCTGATAAAATAAGACAAAAATGGAAAACTACAAGGGAATAAAATACGTTGCAAAAGTAGAATAATTCAATCTGAAAATGAAAGAAATAAAAGAGATAGGTATCACAAAGGGATGAAAAGTCCATAAAAATCCAAAAGGGTCAATTTAAAAGGGAAAGGTAGAGAAAAGACCGAAAAAAAAGAAGGAATAAAAATGCAATAAAAGGAAAGACGAAAGAAAAATGGTGAAATAATTATACAATTGCGTACAGTCCTAAATTTAACCTTTTAATTTTAATGCATATATTATAAAAGTCATTTTCCCGATTAATCCTTTTGAAAAATTTTTGATCGTCGTTCGTTAGAAAATTAACAAAATTAAAAATTTAAAGAACAAGTAAGAAATATCGCAGCTTATTAACACAATATTCTAATAATATTACATTGAATCACCGAATTTAGAATTTAGATACGATTGAATTACAACCTGAAACTGAATAACTTCCAATTTTCTAAAAAAAAAAAAAAAAAAAAACTGTCACAAAAGTACATAATATCAACATTTCCTATCAATTAATATTCGCTACTTGTTTTTTCATCAACTTTTTAATATATACAATTGATGGATGGCTGAAGCTTTCTAAAGGTTAATTAGAGGAATGACCTTTAACTAACATGTATCAAGGTCGAGATCATCGAGTCGACTTACCTGAGAGTATCTCGAGAAGAGTGAAAGGTCAGACAGGATAAAAAAAAAAAAGAAAAAGAAAAGAAAAATCAATTTGAAATGGAAATAAGCTACGACCCTCGATCCCCCTCTTATAATTATACAAAAATACACTTTCGATCGGGTAAGAAATTTCTTTTTTCAAAGGTGACTCGCACGAAGGACGAGAATATTAGTCAAATAAATTAAAAATATCTCAACGCAAAAATCTCACGCGTTAACATGCTTGTTAATAATATTTTTCGATTCGTTTCTTTCGATGAACAATTAACCTAAATCTTCTAATACAAACAACTATATAACCTCTTCACGTATCATCGTTCACAGATCGAGAATCATTGTGTGATAAATTTCAAGAAAAAAAAAAAAACTTTATCCAAAGTAGAAAGAAAAATGGGGAAGGGAAGGGAGAGAAAAATTGTTGATCGTTAAGGAACGAAAGAGGTGCAAGATATGCGCGAGCGGGATTCCATTTTCTCTTAAGCATAACATGTCCCTTAGCGAACCAGATAGATGCCTAGGAATTAGACTCGTGAAGCGGCCTTGTTGTTGTTGTGTTGGCAGAGTCGTAGCGGGCGGCAATCCCCGGAGCCTCGCTCGTCGTGGCCGACTGTCCCGGCTTCTGCAGTTCAAGCATAACGGAGGGTATCTGTATCGTTTCCAGAATTCAAATAAAACGAGATCAGTACAAAAATGAGATATATGCGAAAAGAGAAAAAAAAAACAAAATAGAAAAATTCGAAAGAAACGGAAATTCGGAGGAAAAGGGAGGGGGGAGGAATAGGATTTCGAATTTTGAAAAAAAAGAGATCGAGAGAGAGAGAGAGAGAGAGAGAGAGAGAGAGAGAAGAAAAACAAAGCAGAGGTTGAGAGAATGGAGAAACGATCGTGAAAACGATGGCGTTAGACTTGCGATTCGGATTGAGATTGAACGTTGGAACGAGCGTGTGTTGCGAGAGACGAGGAAAGAGTGAGGGAGTGAGAGAGAGAAAGAGAGAGAAAGGAACGAGGAATGAAAGTGACGGGAGAGCGATTGGTTTCGCGAACGTGAGGAGAAAGGTTGATTGGGTAAAGGAAAAGGTGAGTGCGTGAATGGTCGATCGAGAGGAATCGATGGAATTCAAAAGTGGAGGGGGAAGGAGACGCGATTGGTACGTTCGAATTTCCCGCGCGAACAATGGCGAAGCCATTCTTTTTCGCGTGGGCGCAGTGTGGACAGCAGAATAAATTTCATTTGTTTATATTATATTTGGAATTTAGATTTGGTGGAGAGTACGATTTTCTTTCGTGGATGTGCTTTTTTTAGGATTTAGGATTTAGGAGGGAAGAAAATTAAGATGCATCGATATTTCTGAATCTTTCAGAAATATATTACGGGATACATATTTTAGCATTTTGAGGATTGAAAATTTCTCTTCCGTTCAATTTTTTTTTTTTTAATTTAACTATCAGATATTTAATATTGTTTTAATATAATCATTATCGAAGTATTTTTCTCCTCAGATTATATTTAAAATACGTTTCAAAAAATTATAACTAAAACACATAATACAATTATTTCTCGTGAACTCTTTTTTCAACGTTCAATGTAACGCATGACAGCATTTAAAAAAAATAGAATCGGACCAGCTTCCATTCTGCTTTCCATCGTCGGAATTATCAACCGCGTTATTTTCCATTATAAAATAACTAAAACACGTAACTCTTTGTCGTAAACTCTTTTTCCAACGTTTTACCGTATGATAGAATTCCAAAAAAAGAAAAAAAGGAGAGAAATAAAAAACCATCATCATCCTCCATCACAAATAAAATATAAAAAAAAGAGACATAAAACTACTGCCACAATTATCTTAAACTTAAAAATTAAAATACGCCCAAATTTCTTAATTTCTCTTTATATCAATATCCTCGATCAAAATTAAAAATCCATCGCCGCAATCCATATATATATATATATACAAAAAAAAAAAAAAAAAAAAGGGAAAAATAAAACTACTCTTTACTTCCAATCGGCGAGAATATGATAACCGAAATTCGTTATTCACACGCGGTTGAATTTACGCGTGGCGCCTGGAGGCGGCTTTCACGCAAGCAAATCAGAGTATTATTCATGTCCCGTTGGCCGGGTGAGCCTTTGACGACGGGACAAGGGGCGGCAAAGCCGGCAATTACTCTTTGTCCGGGGGAAGGTATCGGTAAATAGGTGTCGACGGTGCACCGACACGAGCGGAAACGCCTTCTCCTATCTCTCGCGTATCTCCTGCGTGATCGATGAAACCGGTTTCCACCACGCAATAGCCGCGGATCGATCGCAGGATGGAGAAAGAGAGAGAAAGAGAGAGAGAAAGAGGGAGAGAGATCGGTCTACCACTCCTTGGGGGAACTCGAGGGGGAAGAAGGAAGGAGGAGGAAGAAGAAGGAGAAGGAGAAGAAAGAAAGGAATTACGCGGAAGAGGATAGAGAAGAGTTGCTTGGGTGGTGGAAGAAGGAACGGTCGTAAGGATCGGGAGATAAGTGGGGAGGGGGGGAATACGTTGATCTCTGTAGGTGGATAATTTTTTGCTCCCTCTTGCGCGATCGAGCAGATATTATTAGAGGAATTTTACGAGTCACGAGTCATACGGATACTGGTAAATTGTACACAGTGTTTCGTACAATTTTTTGTTTTTTGTACATCGAAGGCGATGTTTAAGAGGATTCGTTACGTTTCCTTTTTTTAAAATCAAAGATGACTTAAAGAAAGCGGTGATAAATTCATTTATATATAAATATTCATACATACATTTATACTTTACTTAAATTATTTTAATTTACATTTTATGGTACAAAATGGATAGTTTGGAAAGAATAAAAAAAAATAAAAAAATTTATTGCATAGAATTTTACAGTGAGGAAATAATATCGATCACTAGTTTCACAAAATTTCCCTAGATCGAGAAATCTTCATACTAAATTGAGAATTCTTTATATTATATTATCATGACAATATTAATTTGATTCGCAGCATTTAAAATTTTTCTCGAATCCTTTATAATATCGTAACTTATAATATCAATTGATCAATTAATCGAAATTTCCTTAAATAGTTAGAAATCTACATTATCGATATGACGTTATTAATCATCCATTTGTTTATCAGTTGTGTAAAAGCTTTCGGCTAACAAATCCATGTGCGATTCGCGTGGATCAATTAGGCAGGCATTATTTCCACCATGCATAAAAGCTTTGATTAATAGATGGGGGACGTAATCTGATTTAGATCCCCCTCGCGATCGTGAAATTCGGATTGCAAATAATACGTGAAAACTCATGGTTTATAGCGGATAGAATTCGAGTCACATTCCGTTGCCCCGTTATCGTAGGATCGTTTATTACCGATCCAGATGCTTCCATATATTGGTCGACTAATGTATATTTATTATATCGGAACCGAATTCGAAAGCAGATTTCTCGAAATCGACTTTACGTGGGCGGATATAATGTAAAATATAATGTAGATGCGTTTGGAGTATCTTGTAAATAGTGAAATATATAAGATAAAGGATAATTATGCATAGGTGATTGAGATATAATAGATCTGATTAAATATCTTCTGTGTCATAATTACATTAGTAGTATTTAATTAAAAATATTAGAATAATTGTATTATTTTACATGAGATTATTAGCCGTTTGATCATTGATTTATATGGCGAGTAAAGATTATATAGAGATATAGATATGTACAATTAAATATAACTAATTAAAATTATTATACTTTTAAATTTATTATTTGTAATACTGTGAATTAAAATAGAAGAAACTTTTTATGGAATACATTTAATTTCAAGGTTCTAAGGATAGATGCCATACTATTCCTCACAATCCTTTTAAATTGAAGAATTCAGAATTTGCAATTTTCAAAAAAAAAAAGATATAATTTTGGCAATTTTTATACAAATCCCAGTTGCTATGAATCAATTACATATCTATAATTATAAAATAAATTTAGAAATATAATTTGTACATATCACAATTTCAATTTATTAAATTATTCGGTCAAATATATATATATAATAAATTAAATACATTGATAATTTAATTTGATGTTTATTTTAAAATTTTTTTAATATCAAAAATTATTTTATATAAATCAATGACATGAGTAATTCCATAAATATAAAAACCAAGAATATTATAAATAACATTAATCAAACAAATATCTTTCATTTAAAATATAATTATAAAAAAAAATAAAAAAAATTGTAGGATTTATTTTATAAAATTATCATCAATAAGGAGAAAAATAATGTGTATACCAAATAATAACGATAGTTTCATCGAATGTCTCATTCAGTAGAGAACAAATCAATGGAGACCATTATTCATAAGGGTGATGCATGAATAGCTCGATAACTCACGAATCAACGCGAAACAACAGTACAGTTAATTATTACTTGTTTCATGATTGTCACTAGATACGTGACACTGCCATCTTGGTTATCGTGCTTTCAATATTACACTCAGCTAAACCACTATTATGTAAAGCTTATGGTCTAGACTCTTAGATAACGTTCATACTCCCAATTTGTCGTCCTAATAGACAAGTTTGATTTCATGAGTAGGAGGATCTTGATCTTTTATATGTTTGGCGAGTATAATGTATGATTCAAAATAATTTAACAAATTTTGGAAACTGTAAAATGTATTTTGTAGAAATGCTACTAGAAATTTTTAAATTTATTTTAATTTTCTAAAATTATCATATATTCATTTTTATCAAAAAGAAATTTTATGGAATTAAACAAAATTTGTAAATAAGTGTAAAAATTGGAAACAAATTGAAAAATTTTTGCAAATAGCAAATAAGAATAATTTAAGAAATATCTTTATGTTTATTTAAAATAAATTCTTTAAAAAAAAATTTTTGAATTTAAATATTATTATGCATAAGGAATCAAATAACATTGCATCACATTGCAACAGTTCTTTTCTCTGAAAAGATTTCATTTAAACTTTCTCTCTTGAAACTTTACATAACTTGTGAATTATTTAAAATATTAATCTAAGTTTCCATGTATAATTCCAATTCAAAATAATCCAATACGAAATAATATAACTATGTTTAACTTTTTCATTACATCAATATTTGAATAAGAATACCAATAAAAAAAAAATATTATACAAAATTCTTGATTAAAATATATATATTGATTAAAAAAATGAATTATATTAATTTTTTAATTAATGAATTTGCATCATTGTCATAAAATAGAATTCAGGATAATAGAATAATTAAGTCATTCAAAGGATATTCACGATCATTTGACAGCTATTCAGAATCATTTCGTGATTATTTTAGTCACTTAACGTCATTCAAATGCACTTTATGGTCGTTCGAGAGCATGTCAAAATCAATTAATTATTAGACGTCCTAGTTTCAACGATCGAAAAATCATAACCTAATAATCTAACCTAAACTACATCAAATAAATATAATCTATAGAGAAAATTTTAGTAAATTTTCTTCTTAAAAAAGAAAAAAATGTTATTACAATAATACACCAAAGCATTAAATATTAATCTTAAATTTATAAAAAAATATATATATAAATAAACAATACACATAAAAATCAAATATTTCGATATTTTAAAACATCGAATGTACAAGTCAAATATAAAAATAAATAATATTAATAAATCATATTACGATATCAAAAAAAAAATTTCAACTT
This sequence comes from Apis cerana, assembly GCF_029169275.1. Classification (NCBI taxonomy): domain Eukaryota; kingdom Metazoa; phylum Arthropoda; class Insecta; order Hymenoptera; family Apidae; genus Apis; species Apis cerana. The sequence goes on from NC_083852.1 coordinate 5,474,695, forward strand.
ACGATTAATAATTTTTTATCTCATGTGACAAGAGATACAGTGGTTCATTTAAAATCTGAATATTCAATATCACTGCTTCAATATTGCACAGTCATTTATTCGTACAAACGTATTACAAAGATTAAGTTATAGATCATGAAAACTGTATGAAATAAATTTATTGACAATCAACAATTAACGCGTTTAACGTAGAATCATCAACCACGAAGAATTTGTGTAAAATCCACGAATATCTACGGTTTCATCGCGATTGACAAAACGACAAAACGACATGATGACGCGACAGGAACGAGTATGTTCCTCAAATCGATATTATCGAGTTTCGCGATATCTCAAAAACGATCGATCTCTATCGCATTTTTCTTCGATACGACAATCGTTTCACGAGGAATAATCATTGGTCAAAATTTTATCGAAATTCGTCATTTTTCTTTTTATTTTCTTTTAATGTCCAATGGAATGTTTCTGTCTAAAAAATACGGAAAATTATAACTAGGAAATTTCTTTTTTAAAATATTATACATGGAGATAGATTCAATCACAGCAATTTTCAGGATACTAGATGTAACACAACATGTAAATAATGGCTGATAATATAAAAATAATGTGTACATATATGTACATATATTACAAAAAAATTTTAAAAACCTGATATTTTTGTATATATATATAGAGATATACATAAAGAAATTTATTTTTTTATGTAAAATCTTTTTGAGGATCTCAAATTTTTATTTATTTTCTATAATATTTTATTTAATTTTTTTCATATTTTATATAATTTTAGTTGGAAATTTTTACAATGGGATATTTGATTAAAAAACAAAAATTGTAATACACAATTATAAATAATATTGAAACTTTAAAAAAATTTTTCATATGTAATCAATTCATTATGTTTTATATTATATTCATAAAGTTTCGTGTGAGACAGAATTATTCATCCTACTTTTCTCAGATATTTAAAAACATTTTTCGATATTATCAATAGTAATATATTATTATATCCAATAATTTAATATCTCGAAGATAAAAAATAATCTAAATTTAGCAAGATCCTTTCTCAGTACATTTAATTTTTTTTTCTCAGTTTATTCAATTAGCTTTTGTGATATCCAATACATTTTTTTTCTTTGCTTTACATTTCAACAACAACTTCATACAAACTTATAATCTGTCAAAAAGAAAAGAAAAATCTATTAACTTAAATCATTTTCTAAAAAAGAAAAAAGAGAAAAAAAAGATATACTTGCACAATAAAGATCCAAGATCCTTTAAAGACAAAGTTGAAAGTTGAAACGATCCTTGTCTTAATTTCTTCATCCGATCTCAATATTTCTGAAAGTCTCTAAAAGATTACTGTTCACCAGAAGTGGATTGAAGACATCGTGAAGTTTTCGGTCGACGTGAGCGTGTCGTTGAGCGAGTATCAACGACAAAGGGGAATGTTCTTCTCGGAACGCGGGTGAAACCCATCCTTTATCGGTGGCATTTCGAATTCTGGCCTAGCTCTATTACAAACGGTCCTAACCCGCGGTCGACGACAGTCGATTCCATCTAATTTGAATAATACCTCGGCGAATATTCTATCGGCCAATAGCAGACCCATCCCCTTCCATGGAATTTTCATTCGTTCTTCGATCGAGCGTATTAAGTACCGGCAAGAAGCTCAACGGTGTCTTGAAGCATTCTTCATTGTCATGCAATTGGAACTTACTTATCTTCGTAGCAGGTGTCATTACACAATGGAACTCGATTACTGAAACATTGATAGATTTTGAGAATAGTGATATTTTAAATATGATTCTTATAATTTCAATTAAAATTTTTCAACGTAATATTTATATGTATATCATTGTAATTTAATTAATTAGATATTTAACTGGTTATGAGAGAAAAAAATTCGTATGGAAAGATATATTTTAGATAGAAAATATATTCGGGTCAGATCGGAAAATTTCGGGCGCGATCGACGAAGTTTCGGTTATTGCTGATCCACACAATCAAATTTTAAAATAAGTATGGAATAACACAATGTATTATGATCTTGCCTGATCTGTCGGAACTTTTTTGACTTTAACTTTCGAAATTAAAGATTCTGAGTTATTATGAGAAATAATATTTCTAATTACATTTGTTTTTCTAAGCGTAATCCACGAAAAATCTTTCACTTTTTTTTGTATTAATCATAATTTTTTATTACATGATTCTTTTCTAATATTATATTTATTATATAATCTATATTCAAATAAAGATTAATATTTTTCAGATAAAATTAATTGATATGTACTTCAGTATACTATACATTAATTGTATGGAAATTAATAGAATAAATGCATTCTAAATACATTGTGATAATTTACGATAATGTTTATAGTAGTGTTATATAATGATATGATTGTTATAATGATGTTGCAGTAATTCATTATAAATTCCAATTAATTTCCCAAAAATATAATTTTTAAGAAGAACGAATATAAAAATATCTGAAAAATACTCTTTTTATCCATTCATTTTTAAAAATTAATAAATTAATATTTTCTTTATTGCCGTGGAAATAAATATTATCGTTTTCTGTTTGCAAATAAAAAATTTCTATACGAGAAAAGAACAAAAGATCGAAATTGCTTTTAATAGCTATCAAAAAAATATCTATATTGCAACAACGAAAAATTACCTCAGTATTGAATCACAATTGTCCACAAGCTAATAAAGTGAAATTGGCACTCAATTTCAGAGATAAAGGGTGCACTTCCAATAGAGAGTAATTCAATGACATTAAACTATAGTACTCGTCGATAGCTCGGGAATATCCTCGATATTGTTAACCTTATCTTCCTCATCGGTTCGCTATCGTAATGGCGGCCCGATCGAAGGAAATTCAACCGATAGAGGGCAGGCATAGACAATTCATTTGCAAAAGTTTCGAAGGGAAAGCGCTAGGATAAAATATTCTATGGTTGATCTTTGAATTGTGGTGTGTTTGTTCTTTTTGGATGGAATTTACTGTGCGAATAATTTCAAGGTTAGACGAATTCTATTTTTTTATTTCTTACAATAAAATGATCATGGAATGAAACATTTTTATTCTGGAGAAATGGAGAAAAATTTCTGATTTTGAAATGAGAAGATTGATTTAAAGCAGATGAATTGATAGGTTAATGTGAATAGAGGGAATAAAAAGAATAAATAATGGATAATTTTTAGATATAAGATTGAAAATTATATTAAATTTTCATAGATTTAATTACTCATAGGTAGAATGAAAAAGAATATTTTAATATTAGAGAAAGGATTAAAATTTTATTATTTTACAAAACATTACAAAAACTATAACCTAATATAATAGAAGAAAAATAAAATCTTTAAAAGTTTTAATTTTAATTATTTATCAAAAAAGTTAAAGATTTTGGATTTTATTTTTATATTTTTGTTAAGTATCAATTTGTTAAAATATTTAATAATTTTCTACTTTATTTCTTTCTGCATTTCAATGAATCTGCTATCAATTTAACAGTAGAAATATTAAATTTCTATTATCTAAATATAAATTTTTCTTTATAAGTTAGTTACTTTTTCACTTTTTTATCAAAAGAAAGATAACTTGATACAATACAAATATTGATTTTGCACAAAAATGGCAATTCATCTGAGATATAAAATCTTATAATCTTCTTTCCAAATCAAATAGAACATTTTATACAGGGAATTTGTCAAGGGAGAATAAAAAACATGAAATTTTTAATTTTGCTCGAGTTCAATGTTCTAATGAAATTCTTGTGTTTGATTTTAATTGTAACATTACGTGGAAAATTGCGTGTAAAAGGAAGAAATCGTAATTGAAAGTTTGAAAACTCGAACATTCAGGAAATTTGCAATGCTATTACGTTTTCAATGAACGTCGGGATTAACTTCATTAGGCACTTATCTTAGAAGGACTTGTTACTTGGTAATTATCAACGTTGCGAAAATAATTTTATTATCAAGGGGAACATGAATTTCAATGTGAAATTAAGGAAGAAGATTTTCATTCCGTTTCTTCTGAAAAATAATTTGCATACCAGGAAAGTGGAAAGTAATTTTCAAGAAATGCTTACTTTCTTGCCACGAAATTAATGCAAATTCATCTGAATTTTAATCTTATACTCAGATTCCCCTAATAATTTAACAGATTGAGATTTTTTGAAATAAATTGGATATTTCGTGTAAATTGTTAAATTGAAAAGTTTTGATAAAATCTAAATTGAGTTTTCAATATTTCAAATATTCGTTTAAAATATATATTCTGAAATTAATTTAAATAATTTAATAAAAAATATTTTAAAAATATGTTATAATATTAACTTTTAACTATATTATGAGAAACATTATATATATATCGATGTATAAATTCTGGATACACATATATCGATCATGAATTTTTCAATATTTATTAATCTAAAAATTTATCAAATGGTAATTTAATATGAAATATTGAACCTTGAATAAAAAAGACATATAAAAAAAATATTACACGGAATACATTTTATCATTTACATGGAAAATTTTATTATTTTCTCGCGTTGCACTTTGAATTGATAAAGTAAAAATTCATTAGAATTTACTAGTACATATGAAATTTATTTTCATATACAATTCAGATATTTCCAAATAATCCATTATTATTTCAAGAATTCATTTTTCCTAAATATTTTAAGTTACAATAATTTTTATTAAAAAATTCTAACAAAAAAATCTTCAATATCCACGCATCTTATTTTTAACACGATTAGATACATATATATATAGATTTCCCAGAGCAAGAATAATATAATCAACAAAAAAAATTCAATATCTTTTGAAAAAATAAATAATATCTTTATCTCTTAGCAATCATTAATAATATTTTTTAATTTTAAAATAATAGATAATATTGATCAAAACCATATACCTAATAACACTTGATGAATTTTTATTAAAAAATAATATTCTTATATCCACAATAAAAATCTTTTTACTCAAATATAAATATCTACATTCGAAAATTTCAACAAGTAAAAATTTCAAAAAAATATAACGAAATAGAAGACGATGATTGGAAAAACAAGGAACAACGTACCACGCCATAAAGCCGGTTTCGTATCCAATAACCATCTACTTTCCACAAAAAAAAAAAAAGAAATTCCCGAAGAGAAGAGAGTCGACGGATAAGCCCGCGCGATATTTCGCAGCTGGCTTAAATGAAAACCTTAGTGGCTGGAAGCGGGTAACCAAGTCGAAACCTAGCTTCCATCGAAATAAAATTAATCGAGGACTTACGAGTACGTTTCTCACCGTAATTCCACCCCGATTTGGCACTTCCGTCCAACAACGATACAATTTCCACTGAGGGAGATCGAATTTTCCCGCGCAAATGTTCACTCCCCACTCTACGCGAGAATTAATAACACGTCACGTGACACATTGTCGATCGCATTGTGCCATCCGTGAACAAAGAGATAAGGAAAATGCAATACCGGATAACCAATTGTTTCATTTCCAGACCATTGATCGCATAAAGTTAGGTTAGAATGATATAGTATATCGTAAATTGTATCTAAAATTATTTTTTTTTTCGAAATAATGTTAAGGAAAAAAAAATTAGATTATAGATTAGATTAAGTTAGGTTAGTAATTTAAAGTTTGGTGAATGAAGATTGGATTCATGGAAATTTAAAAACTATGGCAGAATTAAAATTTCAAAATTATACCTTCAAGTTAGAGAAAGAAAAAAATTAGATTAGATCAAAGTTAGATTAAATTAATAAATTAAAATTTGATAAATCAATATTGGAAATTCAAATACGATGATAGAATTAGAATTTTAAAACTATATTTTCAGAATCATTAAATAAAATATTTCAACACTAAGAAAGAAAAATTAGGTTAAGCTAAATTAAATTAACAAATTAGATTTTAATAAATCACGATTGGAAAATTCAAAGAATATAATAAAATATTACTTCAAAATTATGATATCGTTAAATAATATTTCAATATTAAGAAAGAGAAATTAAATTAGGTTAGGTTTTAACAAATCAAGAGATTAAATCGCAAAAATTCAAAAATTATGACAAAATTAAAACTTTGTTCAAAATTATTCAACCCATTAAAAGGACATGATACTTCACGCTAAGGAAGATTAGGATGAATTGAGAGCAGAAGAAAAGGTCGATCCCCCGAGAATTTAAATCTCACTTCTTAACCTCGCGGAACGCGGAAGCCATTTCGAGAGGTTTCTTACTTTCGAACCTCTTCGCCTCCACCACTTGGAAAAATAATTTCAGAGAAATGAAACCGAGGAAATTGCTTTGATTAAAATATCGAGGATCTCGTAGACGTTGGAGATTAGGCTACGGTCAAGGTTGTCCAGGATATTGTGTCATAAATTGAACGGAATGGAAACTTGGCTATTCCAAGTTTAATTCTCATCGTTTGAATATAAGAAGGAAAAGTGGGATTACGCCTTCGACCGACATTGTTTTGCTCTGTAATCGCATTTTTATGTCGATGGAATATTGTTCAGGAAGGAAATTTATCGATGATTTATTTTGTCCTTGGATTTATTAATCAAGAAAAGGATGAGTATAGAAATTGTAGGAAAAGTTTTAGAGGAAAATTTATCAGTTTCGAAAAAGACTTTTTGATAGATTAATTATGGAATGGTATTATGATGGATTAAGAGAGAGATTATGGGTAATGAAAATTCAACGTCGAATTTATCAAATTTATTAATATTTTGATTGAAATGTTGATGTTATATATTCATATAATTTTTAATGCAACTAAATGCAAAAGAATTAAATATCATATATGCAATAAATAAAAAAATTTAATTTTAACAAATTTTAACTCGTACTAATATTAAAATTTGTTTAAATAGTGATATAAAAATATTAAATCTCTTCGTTTATTCATATATCATAAGTTTATCAATTTTTACAAAATTTTAAACATTTTTTATTATTTTAATATACTAACTAAATGTAATAATAACATATATTCCAAGAATTTATAAAATTGACTAAAAGTTAGGTTAGACTTTTATAATCTAAATTTATTAATATAACTAAAATAAAGTTTCTATTGATATTTATCACATATCTTTTACTAATAATAAAAATTATTACAATATATTATTAACTGCTAATATACATATAAGCAAAATTAAAATAACTCAAATCCAAGAATGAATTAATCACCACTGCCTAACTTCACACATTTCTCACAAAGCTAAATAACGGAACAATTTAATCACGGGTGAGAACAGTGTCTTTCCGAGGCACGACGTGCCGCGAACTAATTTTTCACCATGCCAAGAGAGAGAAAGAGAGAGAGTGTCTACCCTGGTAAATTGATAGCTTCCACGTTTCCTGTCCACGATTCTCTCTACGCGATCATTAAGATACACGAAGAGTTGAAGCGTGACGTTTCTTCAAAAAAAAAAAGAAAAAGAAAAGAAAAAAAGAAAGAGAGAAAAAATGGGAGGAAATATTCTCTACCGCTTTTTCCACGTTGAGTGACGTTTCGTGGTTCTACAGCTGACCCAGCTTGCATTTCCAATTCTCCAAGATCTGGCAACACGCCTAACGACGCGACCGCTTAATGACCAGAGAGTTTTTGGCGCACTCCCTCTCTCCCACACGCTCGAGAAGGAGGACGAATACAGAGTAAGAAGACGGTTGGTACGACCGAAAGTGGTATGGGTGAAATTTAATCTACCGTCAACTCGAGAGTCCAACGAAAATCGCAAATCGAATCTTCCTCGTTGACCTTAAGCCTTCGGGCCTGACCCGAAGATTCTTGAGGACAGTTTGCCGAGTTCCTTGTGAAAATCTTAAACCTATCTTGTCTTTCTTCGAAGATTTATCGTATTCTTTGAAATTATCGATTTTTTTGAAAAAAAAATTTTTTTTTTTTTTTAGTGTAGGATATTTTTAGAAAGAATTAGGGATTTATGGGGGATCGAAAAATATTATATTTTTGTTTTTATAAAAGAAATTTGTGCAGGAATTTTTAATGATAAAAATTCTTTCCATAAAGATTCTTTCTTCAATGAAATAGTCTCGTATAAAAATATCAATGAACGTGAAGAAGCCAAAAAATTTCTTTCTTGGCTTCTATCAATGTTAGATTCGCGAGAAAGAAAGCCTCAGCTGGCTTGAAGATAATGAAAAGATGCGGGAACGAGGAGTACGAATGGCTGAAAAGTATAAAAATAGAGACAGAGTCTGAGAGAACATGGACACGCTCCAGGAAGTATGAGAATTCCGGGGTGGAAGGAGGCGAGAAAGTGGGTGGATGAGAATTTTCGTTAAAGAATGAACGAACGAAAAGAGAGAGAGAGAGAGAGAGAGAGAGAGAGAGAGAGAGAGAGAGAGAGAGAGAGAGAGAAAGGAAGAAAAAATTGGAGAGATAGAAATACACGAACTTGTCTCTTCTTTGCCCGTGTATATGTATGCGTGCGTGAGTGATATAAATTCTTAGAAGCACATCTGAGCGGTTACGTGATCGCGTGATATAAATGCAAAAATGAGGGTGAAAAAGAATCGCTCAGAAAAATGTTCGTCCTTCGTGAACCGGAAGCGATAGGTGTAAAGAGATAGAAGAGAATTAAAAGAAAATTTGGTTTTATTTAAAATTGACTAGAGATGAGATCAGATTTATCATATTCGAGAAATTATTTATCTTATATGATTTTTTTTTTTTTTGAATTACAGATTTATAATGTGTATAATATAGATAGATGATTATAATTAATATCTCAATAAATTCAAAAAATCAATAATGAAATTTGAATTCATTATTTTCACTTTTACTATAATTTAAATTTATAAAATTGAAATTAATCAAAACGTATGTAAATTTATTTTAAAAAATAATATTCCCCATTTTTATTATAAACTCTAAAAAAACAATTTTTAAATTATTTATATTTATATTTTTATTTTCAAAAATAATATCGAAATAACGACACATCAATTTAATATCAATTTTCGAAATTCTGCAAAGAACGTAACAAAAATAGCCAGATCATCGATAACGAGTATAAAATCTGACTTTTAGGAGGTCAAAAAGTGTTAAAATTCGCTTTTTCCAAAGCACATGTTCGCGTTTGACATAAAAAACAAAAAAATTTCAATTTCCGATTCGTCGCATTCCTCATGAATAATTTATGAAAGGAAATTGTTCGATAGTTCCTCTAGGAAATTCGAAAAATATTCTTACCGCAATTCGTATTCGTAAAAAATCTCCATATCTTCCTAAAAATTTTTCTGAGCAAGAAAATTATATGTATGTACGTGAATATACATATACATATGTGAACATCATGATGAGAATGTATAGAGATTTCCATTTCCTATGTTGTAGTCTACATACATGTATAGGTTGATGAAAAAAAAATCTAATTATCTAATGTTATAGTATAGTGGCATGTGGCTTATTTTCATTAGCCTACTACATATTTTTTAATACACGAATTTTTTAATACAAGTATGTATTGAAATATATGATTCCAAGTATATTATGTTAATATATTCATATTCTGTTCTATGTAATTATTAATGAATATTTAAGTACATTTACAAGTAATTTGCAATGTAAATATAATTTTAGATCGCAGCTAATAACAAACAATAGGAATTAATGAAGCTTACTCAAGAAATCGTCTATTTTGTTTTTGATTTGATAATATGCATATGATAATGAGTGCATAATAATGACAATGCATAATATAACAAGTGTCACATTAATAAAATTACAAAAAAAATAGAATCATATTATTATCATTCGCAAGAAAATCTTAATAATCTTGTTTTAATTATTATTAATTTTAATAATTAAATTATTTTTATCAATTTCTTCAAATATCATTTAATCCCAATAAAATTACACGAAATAAAACATAAATATAAATTAAACTCGAATATTTCGATACACCTGTATCGATATCCATATATTAAAATTCACAATTTCAAATAATGATCGTGATATACATTTCAATACATATCATAGGAAAATCATCATCTCTAGTGTGAATGTCATGAGAATAGATAGAGCAGTGTGTCGAACGTGTGCTATAGAGAGAGAGAGAAAAAGAGAGAGAGGCTAGAAAGGGAAGAAAGGTAAAGGAGTAAGAAGGAACGAACGAAAGAGGAGATAAGGGAGGAGAATATAGGGAGAATATAAAAAAAAAGAGAGAGAAAAAGGAGAAAGGCTCCGGCGGGGGCCGCTCGTCCATGAACCGAGGACACTGATCACATCCTCCTTGGACTGATCGGCTCTTTTTCTCGCTTCCTGATCCGTAGGTACGTCTTCACGATAGTGAGCTACCTGATCGGCGTCTTCATATTCGCGACGATCGTCGGTCAAGTTGGAAACGTGATTACCAACCGGAACGCGAATCGGCTGGAATTCGAGAGACTGTTGGACGGTGCAAAGACATATATGAGACACCACAAAGTACCGGGCGGAATGAAGAGGAGGGTGCTGAGATGGTACGACTACAGCTGGTCCAGGGGTAGGATACAGGGTGGAGGTGACATCAACACCGCTCTCGGATTGTTACCTGACAAATTGAAGACCGAATTGGCGCTGCATGTGAATTTGTCCGTATTGAAAAAAGTCACCATATTTCAGGTGAGGTCTTGCCGAATTTGATTTCAAATAAGTGTAATATTTTGTTTGGATGGTGAGTTGAATTACGTAAAATTGTGCTTGCTATTTATTGTTTGTCGGTTATTAATCTATAGGATAATTGTTCTAAGACATTTCTCTTTCTCTTATTACATTAAAAAGCTACTATTAGTTTTAATATTTTCACATTCTTCGCTTCACGTTGTAGAAAATATTATTGATTTAAACTTGTAATTAAAAAATAATTTAATTTAAATATTATAGAAAAGATAATTCATTTCGTAACTTTTAAACAATTAAAAAAATTCTAATTATTTTCTTTGTAACTTCATATATTTTGAAATATTGTGATATTATAAGCAAAACATTTGGGACTGCCAATTCATATTATCATACGATTTATTCGATGGATCGATGACTTGAATAAATAATTCTTCAGTCAGACAAGGTTTTGTAATATGGCTTTCAATTTCAAGGAAAGCATTTTTAATCAAAACGTTGAACTATAGTGGGAAAAGGAATGCGATGATTGCTTGAATTATTAGTAAATTCCCTCATTTCTCTTAGAAATAGTAGAAATAATCCTATATAAAGGGGGATTCCAACGTGACTATTGATTTCTATTCAATACTTAGCTTTTGTTTCTGCTATTTAAAAATATTTGAAAGGAAAGTATAAATTATCAAAATATTAATTATCGAATATATTCTCTAAAGCTCACTATAAGATTTGAAATTTGAAAATCCTTAAAATTGTTAAATCTTTTAATAATTATCAACATTGGAGATTTTATTTTCATCCCTTATGAACACCCTTATGAAGTTTCTCAAGCTGATAATATAAATTATAAACGCTTAAATTATAAGGTTAATAATTATAGAAGAGTTGTGTATTCTATACGCAAAATACAGGTAGATTTAATTTTTGCAATGATAAAAAGAATGAACCATCAAGAATGGTTCATAAAGTATCAAAAACTTGTTTTTTAATGCAATTGAAGTTTGAAACTGTTTTAATTTCACGTTTAAAGAAATTTATTTATTATTGAAATTATATTGTTAAGGGTTCAATCTCGTTGTGCTTGTTTACCATACAAGTTAACAATAGGTTAATTGAACCATTATTTGCTAATATAATACATAGGAAGTAAGGCTTGTTTATTTAACACGAAACATTAACTAATCTATATTTAGTTGAAAAAATGTTTCAAGAAGATACATCCCTTGCGTTAAGTTAAATTAATTGTTTCAGAGATCGATTTTTATCATTATCATTTTATCAACATTATCATCAAATTTAATTCAAATTTTTAATCTTGAATATAATTTAATTTTTATTATAAACTATAGATTTTGAAATAAATATTTTTATTTCTAAGAAAAAAATAAAATAAAATTATCAAGATTTATTTATGTGAAATTTAATAAATGAATCATGGGAATGAAGAATTATAAATATAACGAAATAATTGGTTTAAAAGTATTGGTATTTTGCGATAAACGTTAATAACAATAATTTCATGCATATATGCTTGATTCGTATAGCCATTCGATCTCAACATCAACTATAAGCAATTTGGAAGCTAGATCCATTAGAAGATCAGTTGCCCTCGAGTCCTGTCAGGTCGTGTGAGAATTCATGCTTGAACATACCGAATTGAACTGAAATTGCCATTAAACGTGATCGATAAAGTCTTTACGTATTTCATCGTCGATTTTATCCGAATCGAAATGATATTCCAACGATAAATGTGTTAAATTATCAAATCATTTACTCCAATTACAATTGTAATTATAATATATATTAAATATTATCACTAAAATTCGAAATATATTTATATTAATTTATATTAATTTAACAAAGATATATATTATTAAATGAAAAGTTAATGAATAACTTATATAAATTTATACTTAAGAATTTTTTTATATATTTAAATTTTCAATTGACGAATCGATTAAATCACTAATGTGTATGGCATTTTAAGCTAACCTATTAGATGCAATGTTATCTTCATCATTTCTTGAAATTATTTCGGTCAAACGAGCATCTACATTTCTTTATACATAGAAAATAAACGAAAAAAAAATACACGACAACTTTTGATCGATTAATGAATGAATTAACCTCAAATTGAAAATTAAATTACACATAAAAGGTATATCCACACTTGTAATTTGGAATAATATTAAAATCCCGAAAACTATCGAAATCGTCCGATATCACCCGATATTAACCGATATCACCCGATCCCGCCCGATATTAACCGATATCACCCGATCCCACTCGATCCCACCCGATATCACCCGATATCACCCGATCCCGCCCGATTTCATTCGATTTTGCCCGAATTTTTCCGTACTGACCCGAAGTTCGGATTTACCAAGTCTCGAGCAAAATTGCACACTCTTAATATACTATTTATTAGTGGAATATATTTAAAAATTACTTATATATACAATATGCAATATATAATAGAGTTTATTGATTTTATTACAATTTTTATATTTTATAATTTTTTCGTATTATAATTTTTTTTTTACTCCTTTCTGAATATTGAATATTATATTCATATTCATATAATATTTATCATTACTTTAAATTTTACATCACTGGCTTCTCAAACACTTTTTTTCATATATCTGAATAGGTAATACGTATAAATTGAGTTATATGTTATATATCTTTCGTATCGATTATTGTCAATACGGTGGTGATAATAGAGAGAAGCAAAGAAAAGAAAGACATTGAAATAGGAACAAAAAGATATGAGATACCATTCTCTCCAGTTGAAATATCTTCTTATTTTATCCTCGTCTTTCTATGAACCAGTTATATGGCGAAAGGGCGCTGATGATATCTTCAACAAAAAGGCATCAAAGTCCTATTTATTGGACTTTTAAACCGTATCAAATGATTTTCCGATAAATTTCATTTATAAAAGAAAATAATCGTTTTTGATATTTTTGATACTTTTTATATTATTCTTTTTGAATCACGTTTAAATTAAGAAAAATAATTATGCGGTATAAATTCTGAATCATATCAAAATTCTTAACCTTCACAATATTTTTCACTAAAAATGGAAAGAAAAATTTCTGCTCTCTGTTTTACGATCTTGTATTAAAAATACAAAAATACAAAAATTAATGGAAGGTCTACTTCGTCAGAAATACAAGCCATACTTTTGATATAAATGATTTAAAAAAATACATACATAAAAATGTAGCTCGGCTACACGTTAAAAAAAAAGAGAGAAGAAATTCTACTTTTTCGAGGACAAATTTATCTCTTTCCTTTTTTCTTTTTATTATTTTCATGATGTACACTCGCCCCATCCATGAGTTATCTATTATATTTAATATCTCTCTATTTATCCATGGAATACTTTCTGAAGAATCGATAAAAAATCAAAAAATTAGTATATAGTAAAAATTTCGATTAAGATTTATTTTTATAAAAAAAAAAAACAATTGTACGCGACAGCTCCTTCCTTCTTTGTCGCACCACCATTTATTTCTCTCCGTATCTTCGTCTCGCTTCGCAAACTTTGTAACGTATAAATCGATATTTCTATACGAAAAGTATATCGATTTTCTTATTTATTCCGATATCGAAAATATTTTTACGAATATATTAACATCCTGTATTAAATAATATCGATTGTAAATAATATCGTATTAAATAATATCGATATGATATTAAAATTATAACGTTCGTTTCACTTATTAGATAAATTGGAAATTTACAGGTAGACAAAGAAACGTGTTTATGTTACGAATAATCATGAAAGAAACATTCGAGAATTATAGCACCTAGTCTGAAGAAACGATGTACCCTCATAAAAAAGGGGAGGGGAGGGGATGGATACTTTTAATCCACCGTTTCTGAGAACGTCGCGATAAAAACCGACGTTACTCGAGGACGATACTCGAGGAAAATTGAGTTTTTTTTTTTCTGAGAAATTGAAATGTAAAATGTTGTTTGATGGATCTTAATGTTATTTTATCGATTGCAATTCTTTAATCTTTGATCGAATGATTGATGGTTAATTTAATCTCTAATTGAAATTAAAATTCAAGGGTGATCATTTTAAATCTTGAATTATTGCAATTATTTTTCAAGACACAATTCCCCCTCTCTCCATAAATTTATGGATATTTTTAATTTTCGAAGGAAATAGGAACATTTTAAGAATGATTTATATATAATATTTATTCTTTAATAATACAAGGAATACACACTACTCCCACACGTATTTAACAAGAAAACAAAAATACCATTAACAGTACAGCGCATTGCTTGTATAATTAATATTTACAATGTATACCGTAATATCAAGAGTAAACGTGCACGTGCAAAGTTATAATATTTATAATCAAACATTGGAAACAATAATGAGTTTGTTTAGAAAGGGGAAAAAAAGTAAAAAAAATAAAATTTCATATTTCAAAATTTTTTCTTCAATCTCTGTTTATTTTAATAATTTTAAAAAATATTCTCAACTCGTTGAATCCTTGATATAAGGACTTCATACTGAAAAAAAAAAAAAACTCTTTAAAAAGAAGAAATTCCATAAATTGTCCAATTTATTAAAACATCACTGCTTTCTTAATCAAGAATTTAAGAATCAAAGAAGTGTAGAATTTAAAGGAGAGGGAGAGATTAGAGGATAAGGTAGTAATTGTTCATGAAGAACAAAACTACATTTCCCTTCGTCAATGCGGTAATAAAAGTTTCTTAGAATAACGAGGGAACAAGAGTTCGCACTTGTACCCTCTTTTTATGAGTCATAATATAGCCGAAGATACAACCGCTTCTGTTCGGTTGTACGTGTAAGCGAGGTTTGCAAGTATAATGCGTTCCGTACTCGAAAGCACGGGCGAAAGAAAAATGTAACGAGACCCGAGGAAGAGAAGTTCTTATCTCATAAATTGTCTCTTGCCTTTCGTCATTTTCATCGTTGCGTTTTATCGCTCGGTTTTCTTATGGGCCAGTTTTAATCAAAAAGGAAATGTTTATATTTATGCTTCAATGAGATTAATTTAATTGATTTTCGTTCCTAATTTTATTTAAGAATCGGATAAAGAATATGGAAATTTTCGATCTAATTTTTTTCGCATATTTATATTTTCATATTTAATTTCGATAATTTAGAATATTTTAAAATGTAGGATACTTGTTAGATCGATCGTAAAAACAAAAGTTAATGCGCAAATATGTTGAATGAAAAAAAAGCAATTAATTGGACGCCTGTATACAAGCAACCTGGCCGTCCAATCAGCTGTGCTGGATTGGTCGCCTGCGTACAGGCGCCTCCAATTTAATTTTTAACTAACATTGGATTTAATAAGCTATTATTCGTTGAATCAACTTCTCTTCAGGGGAAGTGGTGAATTTCTATTATATTAAATATTTCTCAGAGAAATTTTGTCCCTTAATATTAATGGAATAATTATTAACAAAAATAAAGAGTAATACATTGGAAATAGATAAAAAAAAAAGTAAGATGATCGAAAGAAAAGGATCAAATTTTTAATATTTACTTGAAATAAAAAATAAAACGTACCTTCAGAGGAATTTTTCGATGCAACAAAAGGGAAACTTTATTATACGTTTTAACTTTCGGAAACGCGAGAAAAAAGAAGAACATTAATTTTATCAGTTCGATTTATCAACCGGGATAAAAATTTAAAGATGAATGAAGAAATTTTAGTATTCGCTTCTAAAGTTACGAGTCTCTAAAAACTTCTTTAAATCAAAGGCATCTGGAATGAAAAGTTACGAGCATAAAAAGAACTTGGGAGATTAATAAAAACTTTTCACTTTTTCGACGTATCTACAACAAACCAAAAAATGAAACTTAAAAAAAAAAAAATGCGAAATATCATAAGATTCTTTAAATTAACGTCGAGAAGAAGTTTCTAAGTTGATCGTACAGGAATAAAAATGAAAATAAAAACTCTTGAAAATTGAAAAGGAATTTTATCTCCTAATAAAAACGATGATAAGGAAATGAATATGAAAATAAACGCGATGAGATTTCTAAAATAAATGAGGTAAAAATGGTAAAAAAAATATTCTAAAATTTCCCATCAAAATAAGTAATGATGGAAACTAATTATCCGTGTAACTCCCTTGTTGGATTATAATTTATAGCTCATATAGATAACACGATTGCCCATCAATTTTAATCAAAACGTGTTACTTCGCTGCATTCCTGAACTCCAATTAATGTCTGATCCAGGTCGAGATCGAATATTAGAGAGCAATTATTCAAACCCATCAAGTGATTCGAGTGATATTCTGCGGATGTCTCTATGAAAATGGTCGAGAATCGTTTGCAGAAACGATGAAAAATGCAATGCAATGTTCGAAATGGAATTTATGGTAAACTATAAAAATATCCTATTAACCTCCTCAAGTTTACCATTTATTATACTTTTGTACAAATTTCAATTTCTCCAAAATCTTGTATCATTTTAAATTTCGGTTTTTAAATCATTCAAAAAAAAAAAGCGTTGTGATAATTTTCACATATAAGAAAATTTAAATTTCTCAAAAAAAAAAGCTTCGTTAATAATATTAAAAAAAAATTAAAAAATTATTATTCTTTTGTTACATTTAATAATTTTATTATTATAATATTCTATATAATTTTATTTTTAATTTATTTCGATCGTCGTGAAACAATTGTTAAACAACGTATTCGAACAACAATGGAATAGTGTCAGCCACTTGATAATAATTTCTTTCAAGTAAATAGAAACCAATTCGATATATTCCCTTTGCAATTAAAAATTATACCATATTTATTCGTAATAAATAATTATAATTATTAAGATCGGAGTAATCGAAAATTATAAAAGACATTTAGATTCAACAAGCAAGAAGATCGGTTGTATAAATTCGAGGTGAAAAAAAGAAGGGAATCAAAGTAGTACGATCGTCGGCCTGTGACTCGAACAACAAACTTGCCTCGCTGTGAAATCGATTTAACGTGAAATCTATTCAGCCTTGGGCAACGACAGATCACGAATTCAATCGTCTCGTGCCAGCCACTGATGCAATTAACGTCTGACGTATACATCTGCCCTTTGATTTCACTTCTCATCTCGCTTACATTGTACGTCAAACATCGAATCGTCTCGTTTCTCTTTCGAGTGTTGATTTTCTAATTTTTTTTTTTTTGGATCGTTCGATTTTCGAAAATAACTCTTTCGACGCGATAAAAAAAGAATTTCCTTCTCGCGATTTATCGATACGTTTTACAATCTTTCATTATTTATTTTTTTATCGGATTTTCAAGTTTTCGAGTGTATTTCTTCGAGCGAATAACGTGATAAAACTTGGATTGGAAACGATGCGGGAATTTTTCCCGGTGGTGGACAACTCTTTCTTTGAAACTTGGAAGAGAAAGATGGGGAAGTAAGAGGAAAAGATCGAGAGGAATGGATTCGAGTGTATACTAACGGATTCCGAAACTTTGAACCATATTGGAGGAAGAAAAAAATATGTGGAAGAAAAGAACTCGGGGAAAAAAGTGGAAATATTCGACCTTTCGATTTATATATTTCATTATCGCTGTAATAATTTATTATTACGGTTATTTATAATAATTTGAAAATAAAAATTTTCAAATATCGTATATTTTTATTAAATGTAAAAGAAAAAAAATATTTCCCGGTTTATTTCCAAAATAATTAATCCAAAATTTCGTGGAAATTTTTTTAAAAAAGCTAAACCAAGAAACGAGATTGATTAATGATTAACCGAAGCATTAGTATCTGTCCAAGATATAGTCGAGAGAACGAAAGCAGAGCTTCCTATCTTGCAAAGGGAAAGGAATTAGAATTTCAAAAGAGATGCATCGGAATTAAGGAGATACGGGACTTTGACAAAAGTCTGTTTTAATACGAGTCGAGTCAAATATCGCGAGGAATCCGATTATTCGGGAGCTATGCTAATTAACCGAGATATCTGATTGAAAAATTTTATACAGATTAAAACAAATATGCTTGAGTTCCATTTGAAAAATTGAAAAGAAAAATCGTTGATATTTATTTTGGATGTTCGATATTTAAAAAAAAAAAAAAAAGAGTTTCTGGCGTAAAAATTATACGAAAGAGGAATTCTTGCCTAAGAGAATGCAATCAACGTGTTATTTAGTAAGAGGTAATGAGAAACAATGAGTGTAACACTTTATCGCGAAATAAGATTTCAGCGAAGGGTAAAATTAATCCAAGCCTGCCAGTGTTTCTAATGCACTATCGTGGAGAAGGTACTTTAAAGCAATCTCAATGGAATGAAGACAATTATATGATAGTCTTGGATAGATACATTCTTGCTTGAAGGATTTTTAAAGATAAAATATCAAATTAAATTTATTTTATTATTAATATTTCATTATTATTATTATTTTACTATTAATATTCCGTAGAGGAAAGATGTTTTTGCTCGTTCTAGTTGTAAACTCGACATAAAATTGCGAAACTATTTCGAGTGAATAAGAATGAGGTTAGTACGTGCGTGGAAAATATCAAATTTTACGGTGTAATTGTACGGTGTTACGTTCTTTGTGAAATTAAAATTCAACAGCAATTATTACCGAAAATATGATAATTATTTCAAAAATATTTTTATATTAACACGGATAGTAATGTTAAATTTAAATGGATTAAAAATGTAGCGGAGACTCGAGGCTCTGCTGTAATACTAGATATAATTCATTGCTTAAACCGCGATTACTTTACCCGAAATTTCCCGATGTTAGCCGAAGTTACCCGAACATTATCATACGAGTAATTTTGATTTAATTAATGAAAGATATACAGTTTTATCGTGTATTATACTTCTTACTGCATTATTCGACGAATAATTAAAAAATTTAAGTTGGAAATTGTTGAAAAAATAATAAATAATAGGTATATTAATCAAATCTCGTAAATGATAAAAAGTAATTTCGTTACTTCGAAATTTCCCCAAATTCCAATACAACTAGGATCAATCGAGTGACTATAAAAGGGAGAAAAGTGAGGTTTAAAAAAAAAGAAAAATATTCGACGAGATAAAACTTTCGAAAATTTCTAAAAAAAAAAGTGTCACAAATTGCGAAACTCGCAGATAAAAGATAGAGATCGTGAAACTTTTCGCCTGTGATAATCCATTATACTCCACGACAAAGGAAGCAAAGACTTTTTGTTCGGTAATCCCACAGAGGATCGAGCAACGTCCCGTTGGAAAAAAATTTGTTCTCCGAATGGAACGAAACGCGATATTCGCTGGCTTACATCGTTACGTTATCAGATTTCGTGGGAGGGGGAAGCGGGAGAGGAGGGGATAGCCATTCGAGCGTGGTTAAATCGAGTAACCGAACGTTTCGTTGAAACGCGTTAGACGTTTTGCTTATTGTGATCGAACGTGTTTCTCCAACGGAGCCATTATTTACGAATAGAGAAGAAAGGAGGAAGGATTTATGATGTCTTTGCTGCAACAGTTGAAACTGTCCGCTTTAAAGAACTGTCCTCGCTTTTTCGGTCTATAAACTCGATGAAAATAAATAGGAGTTAAGTTCGTGGAGAAAAAAATTTTTATTAGATATGATAACAATGAAATACGCTCTGTTTGGAAGATAAATAAATACTTTACTGTTATTCGTTCGATTTTAAATAAGTAATAAGCATTTTTTTTTCTTCGATTAAAATTTTTTGAAATTTGCATTTTGTTAAGAGAATTTTGTGAATGAATGAAACCATAACAAATTAATAGAGAAGAAATATTCGTATTTTTTTTTTCTTTTAATAGTTTACGAAGAATTATGTATGAAGTTCCATTCGGAAAAGAATAAAGGAATATCGCACATTGCCGAGAATCGTGTATTGCATATTTCATTGCATTGAATGTGTTTTTAACGAATCGGTGACACGGTATGTATAAATATTCAACAGTGAATAATTTCATATTGTTTGCAAAACAGGTTATTTTTATTTCTGTTATTGGCCACTGTTAATGAACATTTTCACGTATCTATGAATATCAATTTTGAATCATTTCCATGGACGGAACCAGTGAAAGAAGGAATTTAAAAAAAAAAAAAAGAAATTTTATATCATTATTTTTAATTTTTTCTTCAAAATTAGAAAAATGATAAAGATGGATATTAATTTTTTAATATAAAAATTTGCACAAATTCAAGATCGATTAAATCTCCACGTTAAATAAAATTCTTCTTCTATTTACGTGTATTCCCTCTAAATAATTCCTCTTGGAAAATTCATTTTGCCTAAGCAACCGAAGCTTAAAATAAAGCAACGCGACTCGAACTAATTTTAGGCCACAAAAGATACAAGTTATCCTGATTTCGAGCGGAAATGGATTGATTGGAAGCTCGCTCTTTGCGTAAGAGTGAATTTAATTTTATCAAAACTAATAATAACAACGATACACGTGGAAAATTCGGGGGTAAATCCATCTTTATCCCGATTTATTCTAATCGATATATAATTCAATTTTAAAATTGAATATACCGTTAACGTTATCATTATAGAATTAGAAATTCGAATAATTAAAAACAATTCGAAATATAACAATAATAGAGTCATCGCAGTGTGAAACTATAGTTCCAGTTAAAATGAGTTTTACTTCGTAATTCTATTTCACGACGAAGTTTGCCTTGTATCCACCACGAAAATTTAATTACAGTTATTTTGGCTACACCGAATATTACCAAATAAAGAATTCGTTATTTATTTCTATTTTGTAGATAGACAGTGTAATTTTATTTTTTATTTTCAAGTGAATTATTTTTCATTAATTCGTCGAGATATATTAACAATTTAGAAGAGATTTGAAAACGAAAGACAGATTATATTTAATATTAATTTAATTTTCTTTCGTACGCACAACTGCTTTTTACGTGCAAAATTTCTTAAATCATTTCTTAAAATCTTATTCGATTTCGAATGAATTTGTTCGTCACATTGAACATTTCGGATAAAATAATCTTTTGCTACGCGTAATACGCATCGAAAAGGATCGTCTCGGATTCGACGAGCGTATTGACATGTTGTGGCGGCACAAGACCTATCCTCGAGCACGTTCTGCATCCGTTTGTTACCAGTGCATCCTCCCCTCAATGCGATACAGGAGAGAGAAGATTTCACGGGAAGGTCTTCATGGACCGTGGAAATATAATATTTTCGTGAAATTTCCATTATTCCGAAGCCGATTCCGAGGAGCGTGCGTTGCTCGTTGGAAGATCACTTTTTCACGAGAGAAAAATGAAAGAAATGAATAAACGTTGAAAAGAATTGCTTTTATCAAATGGAGAATGTTATATCTATTTAATTTTTAAATTATCTTAAAAATAGAGAATATGTGTTGTTTTTTTCAAAATTTAGGTATTTTCTTCGAGAGAAAAAAAATTTGTCTCAGAAAATTTTGAATGATTATAAACAGAAATTCGAATAGGAATTAAAATAGTAAATAAAATTCGATAGGAGGAAATTTCCAGGAATAAGAAAGATTCTGGAATGAGGAAAGAAAACGAAAGGGCAGAGTGTTTGAATGAATTACGTCACATCCTCCCGTTTCTCCCGATATTTATTTACGTTTATGGATAAGCATGCACGAACGCGCCTCTGCACGCGTTTAAAGACGACAAGCATCCGTTAATATTCACCCTCCTCTCGATATCCTGTGTGAGAGCAGAAACCGCAAGGTCGTCCTCAAGGAATCGATAAGAGGGATGCTAATTTCAGTCGTTTTGCGTATGCGATTGTACTAACATGCGTGAATATATTCTATCCGTGACCTTCGTATTATAATGATAATAATTAAACGTTTGTCCGACTCGAAACAATGTTAGAAAGAATTTGGTCATCAAATACATCGTCAAAAAATAAACTCAAAGATAATTTTTCCAATTTTTTTCCAAACGAATATATTTAATTGAATTCAATGAATATATGTATATATACGTATAATTTTAACAAAGAAGAAAAGTAATTGTTTAACGGACGTTATTTCCCAGGAATAAAGTTATTCTTTCACGATAAAACGTACCTCAATCGTGCGGTGAAAATCCAACTACAATCGTGTGTTGCTGACAAACACGCGACTCCCAGGTAAAAACCGTAACAGAGGAGAAGAATTTTTCTACAACCGGTAATTACAATTGCCCGGTAATTGGTGCATTTATGCGACTTTTAATTGCCGCTACCGTGTCCGCCTCGATGAAGCCTTTAACGTACCTTTCATTACCATATCGTCCACGGTACACTGTGCACTCATGCGATCTTGTGTACACGCAAATACGATCGTATTTTAACGAAGTCTATTGTAAACCGAGTGGACAAAAGGAAATCGTTACGTTACACCGAGTAACAAATATTATACCGATGTGTCATTTGATCTCTGTTCTTTTTTTTTAGCAACGATAGATAATTTTTAAATAATTTTTTTATTAAGAAAGTTGTGCACAATGGATATTTAAAACAGTTTGATGGAAATATTATCGTATAAATTCGTTCTTCGATCTTCTTTGTTGTTTAAGTAATTTCTTTTTCTTTATAATATAGGATAAGCAAGAATTTTAAAAAATAAAAGTTTTAAAGCTGTAATTTAATTAGGAATAATAATGATTCGTAAATTAAAAGTTATTATTATAAGGTATTGGAAAGAATTAATTCTAAACGCTAAGATAAAAAGAAAAGATATTTTCTGAGTTACATATGTGGAATTAAATTTTTCACGAGGAGCGCCTGTGTATAGGCAACCGTACGTTCGATCAACTGATCGCTAGACCGTTTGACCGGTTGCCTAAATACAGGCGTTTCGAATGTAAAATCGAAACATTTATAACTCGAAAAATGTATAAATATTTTTTTGCAATTTGATCAACTTTTATCTTTGTTTTGAAATTATTTTACAACGTCTGTTTCCTTGAGATTCTTTTAAATTTTCCACTCATTCCGTTCTTTTCTCTATGTTTGCAGGAGTGCCAACCCGAATTTCTTCACGATCTAGTGTTAAAAATGAAAGCTTATATATTCACGCCTGGCGACTCGATATGTCGAAAGGGGGAAGTGGCTAGAGAAATGTTCATAATAGCAGACGGGATTTTAGAGGTGATTAGTGAAACGGGAAGAGTTTTAACAACCATGGAAGCCGGGGACTTTTTCGGTGAAATTGGAATTCTTAATCTGGACGGATTAAACAAGTAAGTAACTTTAAAGTAGCTCATATCCTATTTCGAAATTTTCTTATTTTAAATCATTTCGAAAAAATATTATTCTATGTGTATACAAAATAAATATAACATTAAACGTGAAATATATATATTTATCGAATTTTAACGAATAATCGTGCAAATTATAATGGAACAGATATTCACGTATATCAATAACAATTAATATGAAATATTTAAACAAGCAAACTAGCATGATTTCGGGCGAATTTATGGAATGAATAATTTCGATATTGAAAATCAATCTGTTTAATCAACATTAAGCAACATGATCGTTATTCTAATACGTATTTCAGCTTTTAAATTGTATTAAAATTAGAATAATCGAGAAATACAAAATTTACATTATTTTGGAAATAATATTCAGTTCGTGAAGAAAAATTTTAAGAAAACTCTAGACTTTGGATTTGTTCAACTTTGTCCAATGAATAATCCCGAGTTTTAGAAAATTTATCGAGCATGAATTGATATATTATTTAAATGCACGAATCGAAGCAATGAAAAATTTGTCGGAGAAGGGTGGCTCTGGTTGAAATATCTGGCTGGACGAAAATGCGGCAACAGTCGAAAACTGCAATCGATAAAACCTTCCCTCAATTTTGTCCGCTTTTTATTTTCCTCGCCTTCTAACCCTGACATGTATATAACTCGTCCTACTTTCTTGTTTCGTCATTCACTATCTCTGAACTCGTCTCAAATTTCGTTTCCCTTCGATTTTCGAAGTCTCTCGAATAAAGCTGTATGCGAGAGCAAAATTATGAAATAATACGAAATCGAAAAATTTTATTATTCCAATAATTATATTGAATATTGTTGCTGAAATTTTTAGAATTTTATAATTAAAAATTACTGGATATTTATCAATAATTTATTTCGATAATTCGGTTCATAAATTTAAAAGTTCATCATCTATTTTTTTTTTGAAGGAAAATACAATTATTTTAATTTTACGACTAATTCTCTTCATAGTTTCTACACGAAGACACGAACCGGAGAACTTGAACTTTCTTGAACTTTGAACTTCTTCGAAGTGAGCTTAACTGAATTACAAAAACTAATAATATAATGAATTTAAATTAGAAATAAAATCACTATACTATGGAATAATTGATATATATATACGAAATTCGTTGTAACAATGTATAACGTAATATTATTGAAAAATCATTCCTTTTTCTTAAAAACACCGTCAAAATTATCAATATAATAATTTATACCAAATAACGCAACGGAACAATACTTCGATCGTTTAGGGATCCCTAGCTACTCACTAAAAACTGTAATACCGACCAAGTCCCCTTAAAGATCTGCTCAAAAATTCAACATACGAAACAAGAAAAAAAATAATACAAAAGTAATAAAAAATAAAACGTATAATTTTCAACCCCGAGCTACATTTCAATATTCAAAATTCAATAAACTCTAATGAACCATTAAACCATTATCTCGAAATTAAAGGCGCACAGCCGACGTTCGTTCGGTGGGTTACTCGGAGCTGTTCAGCCTCTCCCGCGAGGACGTGTTGGCTGCTATGAAAGATTACCCAGAGGCTCAAGAGATCCTGCAAAATCTCGGGAGGAAGCGTTTGATGGAGGCGCAGAAGGTTGCCAGGGCGTCCCGTCAGCCAACGTCCCCCGGCCACGACTCGTCCGACAACAGCACCGGGAAACGTATCGTGGACAAGTTGAAGAGCGACGTGAAAGGGTTGAAGAACGCGTTGAGAAAAAGCAGGCGGAACACGAGGCCCGAGGAGAGCCTGGAGCTGCAGCCGCTGACCCCGAAGGGGCCCACGTTGAAACGGCAGCAAAAGGTGGACGACGGCCAGGACCCGTCGGCCTCGAGCGTTCAGGAGGCGCCTGTTTCTCCTTTGGGCGCAGGCCTGCCGTTGCTCGCCAGGCTGAGGCTGCTGAAGGAGAAGGAGGAGAGGGAAGAGCGTCGAAACCTGATGGAGACCCAAGCGCACGCGGCCGAGCAACAGCAGCCGGGCCAGCAGGAGGCGCAGAACCCTATGAATCCCAACCTGCCGTTTCTCCAGAGGATTCTGCTGTTGAAGGCGAAGAACGATCAGGAGGCGAGGGAGGCGGACAAGGAGGCGCCCACCAAAGAGCCTCTGCTCCCTAAGAACACGAGCATACCGGAGGAGGAGCAGCAGCAACAGCAGCAGCAGCAGGAGCAGCAGTCGAGGCAGCCGGCCAAGTCGATCCAGAGGCAAGCCTCGGCGCAGGGCGCGGTGGAGCAGAGCGTTAAGTCGCCGACGATTACGTCGAACGGGGCGATGGAGTCGAACGTTGGCAATGGGTCGAACGCGAAGAAACCTTGGGCAATGTTGAAGGACGCCTCGCTGACAAATAAGGAGAACTCGCCTCAGAGAAGCCCACCGGCCAGGAGGTTGCAGCTGAGGCAGAGTTTGGTCCACATAAGGCAGCAGACAAAGATGTACGCGTCCGTTGACGACCTTTCGCCCGAGTATTGCGGTCTACCGTTTGTCAAGAAGCTGAAGATACTTAACGAGAGGCAAAAGTTGGCGGAACTCGAGAAGGCGGTGAGAAGCTCGAGTTTGGATTGCGGGGAGAACAACGAGATCGAGTTCGATGGAAACTTGACCAGAAGTCACTCGGAGGCTTGCGCCATCGAGTACGCCAGGAAATTGGAAAAATTTAATCAGGTATGTTTGCTGGTTTAGAGAGGGGAGGGGAGGGGAAAATGATAATTTGAAAGGAGATTTTTCGAAGAATTTTTTTTTTTAATGAAAATGGTGTTTTTGACAGACTAATAGTGTTCGAAGGTAATCTTGGAAGGGAATTAATGAAATTAAGGATCGTTACTTACGATATTTGATCGAGATTCGAGAATCCAATCCTAGGGACTTTTGGATCGCAACACGTTATTGCTCGAGTATCGAGGTTGTATATAGTTGGCTAATAGTTGGTATTAGTTTCTGACAAACTTGGTCGATCGTTGGATGGTAAAGTTCCGCCATTCAATTTCTGCGTTATATACACCTGATTTACTCGCTTCGTTCTATTCGGGCGGAACCACTCAATAATACTGTCAATCGAATCAAAATTCTTTCCATAGCGAGTTTCAATTTTATTTTTATCCGGTTAATCGAAAGGTATTATCTGGCACAATTATTTTAACAGGGGAAATTATCAATTATCAATTTCCAACAATTATAAAAATCCACAAGATATTAATCAAATTCGATAATTGTATTATCAAAATTAAATTATCCAGCTCCCATAGAAATAACAATCCAAAATGAATTGAAAACTATAGAACACGTTCCAACAACTATAAAAAAACGATCTAAAAAATTCTAAAATAAAGTTTAATCAGACCCCATATCGAATTTTTCAAAATTCCGCAAGAAATCCGTTTCCGAAGCGTGCGACAGATTCGAAATTCGCGCCATTTCTTTTCGATCGGTAAGTCGCACGAATACGGTTACAGAATCGAATGGCGTCGATATCACCGACGGAGCAACTCTCGCCCGAGAACGAGACGCTGGAGAGGCGGAACCTGAAGAGCATACTGAAAAAATTATCGGCCGGGAGCAGAACCGGAAGCTCGGAGACCTCGGCGACGAGCACGCCGGACCGCGAGGCTGCCACCGCCGAATTGAGGAAATTGATGAGGGCACCGACCATAGAGGGGTACGCGGCACGCCACTCCAAACTCTCGAAGAGCGTCACGTTTAACAAGTACACGCTGCAGAGCCCACCGTCCGAGCAGATACCGGTTAATTATCCGATTGGGTCTCATTTGTCCGACACCCAAGAGCAGGCCTCACTGCCACCGCCCAATAAACTCAGTTTCCGTCCTTTGGGCAGCGGAGGTATCCTGCAAATGGTATCTCGGCCACGAGAAGAGGAATACTTGGGGGAGTTGGTGTCTGGTATCAAAGAGATCGTTAAGGGTCGTCTGGTGAGTTTTCTTTATCTGTTTCTCTTCTTCTTATATATATATTTTATTTGTATGCAGTTACGTACACTAAGAAAATTATATTATCGTATAAAAAATTTATTATATATATATATATATATAGGGTGTTATTTGAGAGTTCAGAAGAATCGATTCTGGAAGTTAAAGCAAAAGTTGATGCTCAAAATTGCTCATAATTTAATAAATAAGTCTCGAAATTTTTGTATATTTTGAATTATTAACATAAGAATTATAAGAAGTATTAAAAAAGGAAAAATATATTTTAATTAAATTATACACAGATTATTAATAAATGAAAATGATATTTGTAATAAATATATCAAATTTTTATTTATTGTTTTTAAAAAAGCTATAAATAATATATTTATAAAAATTAATTTTTATAAAATCAATTAATCAAAACCTGTAATTAATTCTAGAATAATCAGATCAATAAACCATAAATCTGATAATTTTTTTTTAAATTTTCCAGAATTCAAGATTTCAAAGTATCTATAAGATATAACGTTAAAAATACGCTTGGTAAAAAGAGCATTTTCTAAGACGATAAGATTCGATAAGATTCCTTAGCTTCGTGAAAATATTAACTTCGAAGTTACCGACTTCGATGCTGCAAAGTTCTCATGTTCGCAAGAACTTTGCACTTCGACCACTTATATTTCATCCTATTTGCTACTTCTTGTTCCAAGTCACTAATACGTTACTTGTTGTTATATTGTTCAAACAACGATAATGCTCCGTTGATTTTGTAAACACACCGTTCTATTACGTCGAGCAATTAAATGATGTTTGTATCACACAAACCATGTCGAATCGCATAAATTTAGAATTTGCTATATTTAGCAGTTTACACTATAATTATGTTCCTAATTCATTCTAGGATTATTTTTAATTATTTTTTTTTTAATTTTCGTTTTATTAACTTGTGTTGTTCGAACAAAAGTGTTCGAGAGAAAAATTCTAAGGAAAAAGAATCTAGGGGAAATACTGTTGAAGAAATGATCTCGCAAATACTCAAGAATCCTAGGGAAAAAATTCTAGAGAGAAAAAATTTTAAGGAAAATGATCAGGTATCTAAAATATATCGATGGAAACTATGGAAATTATCAGTGTATTAAATATAAATAGAAAATAGAAAATTTTTTTCTACAATTTGATGAGCAAATCAAAACGCCTATATTATAATTCTAGAACTATTTTTACATTAGGAAAAAAAAAGAGAAAATCACTAAATCAATCTATACACTCTTAACCTATATACTTAAAAAAATACAAAAGAATTTAAACCGATATCAAATTAGTGTCAATAGTTATAATTTCAAACGACCAAAAAAAAAAAAAAATAACCAAGAATCTCACGATATATCAAAATTAAATCTTCGAACGAGTCCTAACCTACAAATCCTTCAATATAACAATCCTACTTCCAGGAGGATATCCAGACCAAGTTCGAACGGCAGTTCACCTCGTTGGAGCTAGAGATTCGCAAGCGGGACGAGATAATATCCCAGCTCCAGGCAAGGATATTAGAGCTGGAGCAAAGAGAATCGCGGAACGCGGACGAGTCCGTAGGCGACAGCACGGAGCACGACGCCTCGTTGGAGGAGGATCTGGACGACGACCGCGAGGACCATCCTTTCATGAGGGACGGTTCCGTGGACACCGTTCTGACCACCCAACCCCGTTACAAGCGTTCCTCGCCGTCCACCGAGTCTAGCTCCCAGAACAGGAGATCGTGGGAGGAGCACTCGGAGGAGGAGACGTTGGAGCTGCAAGAATTGCCCAGCTCGATCGTTCCGCAGCCACTGTGGAAGGACGACGTGGCGATCGACTTCGAGTCGAACAGCGAGAGCAGCAGATCCGAGGACGAGTTGGACGACAGAGCGGCGAGGGACAGCGAGAACGACGGGGACGACGACGAGGAGGCGGAAGTGAGGAGGCAGGGGCGCAACAACTGGGAGGTGGCGATGCTGGCGCAAGAGTTGGAGGCAAGGCGGAGAAGTAGCGAGGACGCGAACCCGGGCTCCTAGCGCATTAACGAGATTCTAGACGTACTGTGTTACCTTACGAGCACGTTGCACACGGAGGGCTGGTGCAACAGCAGGCCTGCCACCGCTGCTCGAAACGCGGCCCTATGCGAGAACGATTGCCCTTACCTACAGTTAGACAGCATGACCAGTTGTAGGGAGACGATGATGTGAGGGATTCGTTCCTTATTTTCTATGATTCGCCAAGAGATCCTGTGGGCCAATCTAATATGAGATCCTCGCGAGATGAGGTTAATACACGCGTAATAATAATAACAGTCGGATTTATGCGTGCGTTTAATCGCATCGCGGTCGAACTCCCTCTCTGTGTACGTAATATACGAGAGATGGTTTTGAGAAAGAGTGTATAGAGATTTGGGATGTCGTTTAATTCTTAAATACAAGATGTTGATAGCATATTTTTTTTTTTCGAGATTTGAAAAATTTGTATATACGAAAATGTTTATTGAGATTTATTTGTTAAGTTAACTCATTCGAGAGCATGTCAAAAATCGAAGAGGATATTAATTTTTGAAAAGTATGAATGAAATTTAAATAATATTGACGGAACAACACGTATATTGAATGCGTATATGGAAATATGTGGGAAATATATTTTTTTTTTTTTTTAAATTTATGACACGATCTTATGCATCATAGAATAGAAAATGCGTTTCATATTGCATCACTGCTCTCGAGTGTGTTACAACACGTATTAGATGAATCGAGAGGGATATAGAAACAATTCTATTCGCTTCATCTAAATTAAAATTTGTTATAATTAGATTTTGGATATTTGTGCGAATTAAAATATTTATGAACATAATTATAAAAATTAAGTATTTTACTTTAGATATTTTTGCATATCATATGCATTCTATAGATTTTTCGTGCATTTAAATGCATAAAAATCCATGGTCTATTTATAATTTGAAAAATAAGTCTCGATACAGATGTAAAATTCATTTCAGTATACTAATTTTTGTGTTTGTTTCATCTCAATCGATTCTATATCCGTTTTACGAATATATCAATACTTTGTATAATTTCTCAATAATTTAATGATATGTAATTTATCTGTATATTTGATATGTTTTCTATTCATTATTATTCTTTAACGAATTTTTATCCTAAGAACATAAACGCGAATTTTCAATTTCGAAATATTTTGTTACATATAAAAATATCATGCATTTAAGGGTTAAATATCGACGTACTTTTGATTTCATTTAGAGTCTTGATCAAAGAATGTGAATAGTAATGCTCTTTTCAGATAAAATTTTCATTTTATTTGGCAATTAAATTATGAAATTATGAAATTTTAATTTTGTGTTAGACGAG
Source organism: Apis cerana (assembly GCF_029169275.1). Classification (NCBI taxonomy): domain Eukaryota; kingdom Metazoa; phylum Arthropoda; class Insecta; order Hymenoptera; family Apidae; genus Apis; species Apis cerana. Next base: position 5,505,910 of record NC_083852.1, read on the forward strand.
TTTTTAGTTGATTTAGAGTTGATTGTTTCAAACAAGAGGAATAGTTTTACAAGAAATAAAATGAAAATTGGATATAGTCTGTAGCGAATAAAGATGCAATTTCGTTTCTCAAAAGTTGAAGTTTATAGCGGTTTGAAATTGTATACTTAGATACTCATATCTGCTACGAAGACTTGATTAAAGATTACGAATTTTAAAACGTTATGTTACGATAGAAACGAAAATAATTGTAAGTGAGAAGTGATTTTAATTTGAAAAATTGATTAATTTTTATCATTTAAACATAAAAAAATAGTAAAATGATTCATTACATGTTGTAAACGATGTATGGTACAAATTAATTTACATTAATCTTCATCTAACTTGCGAATTAAGTTTATTTTCTAGTCACTTTTAAACCTATAACTTTCAGCAATTGAAATATATACATATAACATGTACATTCGAGGAGAAAAATAAGTATAAAACGAAATAGAATTTCGTTTATACATAAAAATATTTGCTCGTGGATTCAAAGGCAGCATGTAAAGTGCAATTACATTAATTACTTCTAAGCGTTGATAATATCTGTCTCACCTTTCCCTTTCCTCAAATTATTACAATATGATTTACTCGGATCTAAACGTGAGTTTCTCTTGTCCACGCGCAAATTATAGATTACAATTTCGACTCGAACGATCGATTAACTTATTTTATCATCAGATAAGCACAATAAGTGGCTAAGTATAGGTATCCTCTTAATTGCAAGAAATATGTAATTCGTTGTATTGTACTATTGATATATTGATTAATGTATTAGGTTGGTGCAATGAAATGTCGTTTTTACAATGTTTGAATTTAATATGCTGTTGATAGAATTGAAAGAAAAAGAAATTTACTATAAATTATTATATTGAATCTGAACAAAATATTCATAAATTATTTTAAGCTGGAAAAATTTATAGAAACTACAATTCTTATGAATCCAAAAGAATTAATCAATCCAAAACAATATTTGGGTGAAATAAATAAAATTTATTTAAAAAAATCTCATATACACCAACCTAGCATTTAATAATATATGTAATGTATGTAATTTTTTTTTTAAATACCAGAAATTGTCTTTTTCAATTATTAATGTTTCTTTTCTCAATTATTTTTATTTTAAGAAATAAGATTTAAAATTTTTCTTATGTCCAAAAATCTTAATAACATTTTTTTATTTTAAATCACAAATTTAGAATTCAAAATTTGATTATATTATAAATGGTATTGTAAATAATCACAGATGCCTGAGAGGATATTATACTTGAAATATCTTGAACTATAAAACGTTAAGCACCTAAATGTGTAATCGTGTGTACCAAATGGACGATAACTAATTATTAAACATTATCATATCGGGTATAGTTCCATTCAAATTCACGCAGAAGAAGAAATTGTTCGAAACTAGATCCATGCGATTATCCTCTTTTCATTGTCTGCCTTAGCGACTATGAACGACGATATAAACTTGTTACCAATTCTACGTGAAAAAAAACAATTTAGATGTTTTATTTTTTTTGTTACAGAGCAATACATACCTCTTGTATCGTTTCACGAGATACTTGTTAAATAACGATTAATAAGATAAATTATAAATCTGTTATTACGGAAGAGATATATCTATTATATATATACACATATACAGACAAACACATATATATGTACATATTCATATAATTTTAAGTGGACGATTTTAATTTCACGATATCGAGATGCTAATTTAAGAAATCTACAAAATTTTTCTTGGATAGAGAGTTATGTGATCTATCTATTCATTCTGTGAAGGATTTAAATTTTGCCGCTCATTTTTCCCTCACTTCAGTTTTTTTTTCCATTCACATGGTTATTTTTATATCATTTATAGAGATACGATATATTCTGATCGAGAAAAAAATGAAATGATATTCGATACTACGATGAATTTGAAAAAAATAACCAATTTCGACGAAGTGATACGCATACACATATACACATATACACGTATACACGGACACATAAAACATGTATAATTTAATTAAAAAAAAAAAGAAAAAACGACAAAAGTTAATGGGAATTATATGACGTATACTGACCAGACCAAGCTCAATATTTCTAGAGTCTTTACAAGATAAATAAATCTGTTAAGTGACAAATGACTATTAAATTAAGTAAGGAGAGGAAATCTATTAAGAAAACTTATACATACTAGCCTACAATTTATTTATCTATGAATGCGAGGGAAAAAAGCGCGAATGATGAGATATACATATATATAGAAAAAATAGAAAGAGAGAGAATTATATTATAGTGTGCGTGATAGAGAGAGAAAGAGCGAAAGAGTAAAAGTTAACAAAGGAAGGGAGAGAAAGAGAGGGAGCGAGTGCAAGTGAATGAGAGAGAGAGAGAGCGAGAGAGAGAAGAAAACGAAGAATGCATAAAAGGAAAGAGAACTAGTCTTGGAGAACTATTACGAAAAGCATTTTAGATGCTGATATGTACCTACTACGCGAATGAAAAGAGTATACAATAAAATAAACAAATGTTTTCAAATTTTGTGTATTTTTGTGCAACCTGATATATATAATCATAATAATTTTACAAATTGCACATAATTTATATTTATTTTGATAAAAAATAAAGAATAAAATTTCATTTTAATATCTTATATAATTGTTATAAATTTATTGTTATAATTGTTATAATTTATTTTGAGATAAGTATAATATTAAGTAATATTTAACAATATTTTTTTAAATATCAAATATTTTTTTATTGGACAATATAGAATTGTATAATAACAATGTACAATTGTACATTGACAATTGTATAATGACAATCAAGAATTGTAATTTTAAAAGAATTCAATTTAAATTTTCTATGTATATTTTTTATGTATATACAATACTTATTTCAAAATTCTTTTGTATGTCATATATATATACATAATATATATTACCTTGCTTAAAAATTTAAATCAGCTATGTTGTTCAAAATATGTTGATAACACATGTAATATCACAATAATTTTTATTAATATCATATATTTAAAGATTTTTGAAAATAATATCTACACCGATACTATACGATACATTAATTTAAAATATTTTATCTCTAAATTATATTGATATTCACTTCACACCGATGCTGTTAAACTTTAAATCGTAATTTAAAAAACAAAATATAATTAAAAAGCAAAAAAAAATTCTCTTTTATACACTTTATATCATACATCGTATAAATTATATTTAATATAATATTTTCATATGTATTTTAATTTATTTTCAAACTTTTTAATACAAAATGATAAAAGTATTTTATTACACAATTCCATATTAATTTCAACTGACATTTTCGATATTCAAATCGAGCGCACTCGAAGTTTTCGATTTATATCGAGTGCAACGTATACCTTTCGATTTCGAAGTAGCTACATAACCTTGAAATCATAATAATAACAAAAGCGTCGCGACTGAGTTTTGTTATCAAATATTACGTGTGCTATACCCCGTTCCCGAAAACTAACTGTTTTGTTGTGATGTGGAAAACGTGATTTTATTTATAATTTTTAAAGGATGGGCGACATTAGAGCCGGCCTCGAAGAATTAAAACTCGACGGGGCTCTATTCGCCGATGTTAAATACTACGTCAGCGGCGAAGGTGATCCTAAGGTATGTCATTTCATCGTTTCCCGCGTTTTTCCTTTACCCTTAACATAATGTCATTAATTTCATGATATTGATATTATTATATTATAACTATTGAAAATAGTAATCTACTCACAAATACTCTGAATTAATCGCAATTAATACGAAAGAGGTTATAAAATGGAGTCAAATTTAACAGACTGCATTCCTTGAATGTAAAGATGACAAGAAATTTAAAAAAAAAATTAAATTGTATAATTTTTTCAATATGTAATAAATTGTTATATTAGATTAAATGAATTTTATTATTAATATTTTCAACAGTAATTGAGCAATACATATCTTTTTTATCAACAATTTTAATTTTATGATTAAAATTAATTTATAATTTTAAAAAAATAGGAAAATAAAAAAAATAAAAATATAATTAATGATTTCATTATTTTATGTATTTTTATATTTGTTTTAATTTTTAGGATATAAACTATAATTATATTGTTTTAACAGTAAAGCAAAAAAATGTTTTAAGAACAAATATTTTTTTAATTGTTTTCAGATTTTAAATTTACTACAAGAAGGAGGTGCAGAAAGATCAAATTATTTTAGTGATTTTGTAACACATTTAATAGCAGGCTATGATGCGTTGGAAAATGATATATCTGCTGCAAAGGATATCTATGAGATACCAGCAGTTACACAGAACTGGATTTTATATTCTGTCAAATGCAATAAACTTCTGCCGTATCCTAATTTAGAAATTTATAATCTATGAAACATTAAGAAATAAATTCATTAAAATATTAGTGTATCTTTTTTAGTTTTTAAGAAAATTAATGATAATTTTTTAAAATAAGATTAAATAAGAAAAATTATTTTCTTATTCATAATTTAACTGTTTTATCCATTCAAAATTGATTTGTTTCCTTATCAATAATATTATTATAGGCCTCATTATTTTTCACCTGAAGATACACAGTTATTTTCAAATGTTCGAGCATGTATATCTCAAGTAAGCCGTGCAGATAGTAAAAGTCTTTGGGCAATGATTACACTTCAAGGTGGTAAATGTCAATTACGTTTAGATCGATATTGTACTCATTTAATTACTGGAAAGGCTGCTGGACTAAAATATGAAACTGCAATGAGGCATCCTATTCAAATTGTAACTCCAGATTGGGTAACAGAATGTTGTAAAAAAGGAGCTATTATAAGTGAGGTAGAATATCATCCAAGACTTTTAATATATCCAAATAGTTCTACAGCTATGATTACTGGTTTTATGGATGAAGATACTGAAAACAATACTACTCAAGAGGAACAAGATAGAACTAAAGCTATGTTGGAACAACTCAAACAACGTATGCCTTGGAATCAACCAAGTCCACCAGTATCTTCCAATACTTCACATAATATAAATACAGCTAATGTAACTGTAACAACAATATCTTACACAACAAATGGTCAAAGTAATGTTAATACACAACAACATCTTCCACGACCAATTCCTGCTACAAGTTTATCTAATACTTCCACAATTGCATCTTCTGTTTCTGATCAAAATGTTACACAAACTAACTGGTTACCACAAGCTTCTCAACAAAATAATGTTGTTCAAATAAAATCTGTACCATCGCAAATCCAGCAATCAGAACTATCCCCACAGCAACAGCAGCAACAACAACAAATGAATATGCAACATACATTATTACAACAGCAACAATTAAATCAACAACAGCAACAATTATCTCAACAACTTACACATCAACAATATACCCAACAGCAAATATTAAATCAACAACAATCTCCACAATTAACATCTCAACAACAGCAATTAATAGGAACACAACAGCAGTCACTTGCGCAACCACAAATGATGCCACAACAGCAACAGCAACAAATTAATTCTCAACTACCTCAACATCAGATGTCATCATCTCAGCAATTATTAACCCAACAACAAAAACAGTTAAATCAACATCAAATTCTTTCACAACAACAAATGAATCAACAACAACATTTATCACAACAGCAACAAATTACTTCTCAACAACAATTAGTCCAACAACAACAAGTACAATTGACACCTCAACAACAACAACAAATAGTTTTGCAGCAACAACAGCAACAAATTTCTACTCAACAACAACAAATTGGAACACCACAGCATCAATTAAATCAACAACAAACTCCACCACAGCAACTTACATCTGAACAACGACAACTTATACTTTTGCAACAACAACAACAACAACAAAAAATTCAACAAATTTCTCAACAATTACAACAATCTGCGCCTCAAGGTTCGCAACAATTTGTTATAAGGGATGGTCAATTACAGCAACAACCTCAAAATCAGCAATTAATGGGTCCTAATCAACAAAGCTTTATTGTTCAAAGAGATTCTCAATGGCAACAGCAACAATATCATTTACAACTGCAAAGGCAACAACAACAACAAATTGGCCCACAAAGACCAAGTGGACAATGGGCTCAACAACCACCACAACCTCCAAGACAATTAATCCAATTAGATGCTCAAACTCATCAACAGTTACAACAAATGGATCCACAGCAAAGAGCTCAATTTATTCAAAAGATTCAGAAACAAAGAAATTTACTATTACAAAGGCAAATGCAAAATCGTCAAGCTCAACAAGGTGCGCATATCGCCGTTATAAGAAGTCCAGGAAAGCCAGTTCAACCTGGTGGTTTGCAGTGGATTCAGCAACCGCGTCCTCAAATGATAGGACCTCAAATTGCCCAAACTCCTGGTCAAAAACCAGTTCATTCAGGAGTTCAACCACCTGCTTTAACGCCGATTAATTCTTCTAATCAAGTGATTGTGCAAGCCGGTCAAAATGTGCAAGGTCCACAAACTGGTCAACCTGGTCAAACCTTTCAGCAAGGTCAACCTTTGACACCTCAACACATAGCACAATTACACATGCAAAAGCAGCAACAAATGGCAAGGCTGCAACAACTGCAGCATCTACAGCAGCAGCAGCAACAACAACAGCAACAACAGGGTGCACAACAAGAGCCTTCTTTGACCTCGTTATCGAATAACCAAATACCACCGGATCAACAATTGGTCGTTAATGCAAAAACGAAAACTGCTCTGGCGAACATGTTGACGAACAGATTGCAAGGTAGTGCTGCTGAAGGTAGTGCAGCTGGTCAACTCAGATTAATGACCGCTCAACACAGACCACCGCCACCGCCGTCTCAGGATCCACAACTCCTGGCGGCATACCAGCGGAGAACCGTTGGGAATATCACAAATGGAGCGCCGCCCGGCGCACCGATAAAGATGCAATACGCTCCGGTGATGCCTCAAGCGAAAGCTCAGTTCTATGGTCACAATCCAAATCTGAAACGTATGGTTTTTCAGTTTTTCAAAAAAAAAAAAATCTCGATTAAGACTGTACGATTCATCATTATATGATTTACATTTTCGCTTGGAAGAAATTTTTGAATAAATTTTCAATTTGCAATATAATTATTTAATATATCTAGTATTCCAAATTCTATAATAAATATTTAAACATTTTTTTTATACAATTAAGTAACTTAAAGTCTTATATTATATTGAAAATCTTTCAAGCGTGAATATATTTCTTTTCCTTTCATTCATTTCATTCATTCATTATATCTATTTATAATGGCAATGAAACAAAGCCAAAAATAGAAGAATATAATAAATAAGCAATTTCTCTTCATCTTTCGCTTTCTTTTGAAAATAATCAATTGCTATTTGTTTCCAGTGCCACCAGATCTATTTTTGCTAGGTTGTATCTTTGTTATCGTCGAATATGACGTCCAACGTCCAAACGATGTTTCCGTTTGGAAACAAGTGATTGAGAGACACGGAGGAGAGGTAGAACCACAATATTGCACTCGAGCCACGCACGTACTTGCAATCACCCAAAAACATCCAACAGTAGTGCAAGCGCTACGCGAAGGGAAACGTTGTGTTAGTGCTCATTGGCTATCGGATGTTGTCACTAAACAACAGGTACTACCGCCTTGGCATGCGTTGCATTTTCCAACGCCATTCAGCTTGACAGAACTTCCATGCGCCAAACAAATTGTATCGTTGTCTGGATTTGAAGGAGAGGAACGTGCGAAAGTGAAATATATGCTAGAAGCATTGGGAGCTAAAGTTACCAATTATTTTACCAGACATAATACTCTCCTCGTTTGCAGAAGGTATAAATTAATTGATTTCAATTTTTAGATTTTAACTCTATATTATTAATTAGTATTTTAAAATGTTAATAAGATAAGATGGATAAGATATGAATTTAACAGACAAGAATAATAGGATTTTGCGATCATTTTTGTCTTATATAATTTTGCTTTTTCAAGATATATAATATAGATTGCAAAAGTTGTTATAAAAGATATATTCATTGAGGAGATAGATTTTATTTTTTCATTTATTATATATTTATTATATATTTATAATCTATAATATTTTTATGTGATGCAATGATTAATATTTATGTATCTATTCAACTAATACTTCAAAATATCTGGAAACAAGCTAATATAATGTATAATATAATAATATATATATTAATTTTTCTTATATATATAAGAAATTTGAATTTTACTTTTGTTCTCTAAAAAATAATAAAAATAAAATAAATAAACTTTGTTTTATAATATGCATCAATCAATTGCTATCAGTAATTTTTAATGTTTTTAAAAAAAATATATTTCAGACCTGACGGTCAAAAATATAAGAAAGCTCGAGAATGGCAAACTGGAGTGGTGAATGCTCAATGGTTGACAGACTTATTATGTGGCCAAATGAACGCACTTCATCAAACTGAAAATCCGAAATATCAACAATACAGCTTAAGCAATCCTTTTAGATTGGATTATTCGTTAGTGCCTCATTTAATGGGTATCGTGAATTTGATTATATTTTTTTCCAACAAAAAAATCATAACATATTTATGCCATCAGCTTCTCCAAAATTTAATATTCTGGATGGTATTAAAATAATATTTCTTTCAGCTGCATGGAAGATGCCAATAAACATTACTCAGGAATCATACGATAAAGTAAAACAGGTTGGTCAGGGTCCAAATTCGATAAGAAAGTATAAGAAGCCGCGATTAGATGGTCCATTATTGAATAAAGACCCACATTTGTTGGGCTTGGATGAACCAATAGTTGTTAGTAATCCCGATCCTCCACCTCCGGATAAACAACCGAGAATATTATTCTCCGGTATAAATCCTAGGAAACATGCAAAGGTAATATTTAATATTATATAATTCGCAAATATTTTATTAATATATATAATATTGTTTGTTTAACAGAGAATTCGAGAATTAGGTGGTGCATTAGCAGCTAGTTGGCGAGACGCGACTCATCTTGTGATGTCAGCACCAATAAGAACTGTAAAATTGTTATGTTGCTTATCACGTTGTAAATATATTGTCACGTTACAGTGGTTACTCGATTGTTCTGCGAGGAACACATTTTTAGATGAAAATGGATATATTCTTGGGGATTCAGAATTTGAAAAAAATTTTAATTGTAATATTGAAAAAGCTTTAGCAAGTCCTAACAGGGGAACAGTACTTAAGGTAATATTAAGTCATTATTTTGCAAAAATTGAATATTCATGATGAACAATATTAATTTTTATATTTTAATAATTTTCTTTGTTGAATAGGGTAAAATATTTTATGTTACACCAAGTGTAATACCATCTCCATCAGCTATCGCAGAAATAATTGAAAGTGCGGGTGGAACGATGGAGAAAGCACGAAGATCTTTGGTACAGATCCAAGAAATGAATAGTAATAAATTAACTTATATCATCGTCACTCATGAAAACGATCTTCATCTTCTTACCGATGTTTTACGTGCAAATATAAGTAAGTAATATTTTTCATAATTTATTTTCCCTAATTTTTTAAGATAATGTTAAAGAAAATGTATAAAAATGTATTAGGGAAACGTGAATAAATTTCGTATTCCTGTTTGTTTATGTTTTTTTATTTTTCTTTTTTTTTTCTTGAATAATTGTAGGTGTGTTCAGTGCAGAAATCGTGTTAGGAGCAGTTGCACGACAATACTTCCAAACTGAACAAATCTAAATATAGCACTGTTTTCAATGTGCTGTATTATAATTCCTGATGAGAGCTTACTAAATTCTTAGTGAGCTATTTTGGAGATGAAAATTTTTGCTTACCTTCTTCAATGGGACAATAAAGAACATAATTTTATCATACAGGAGGAACTATTTTCACTGAAAACATTCCAAAACCTCTCCTTTCATGCTTCGTTTCTGAAAATAGTATATTTTATATAGCATTTCAATATAAATCATTTGATAGACTTGTTTTTTAACGTAAAAATGTATTGTTCATTTATAGTTAAGAAGTATTATTTTAATTAGCATTTTGTAGTTATTTTTTCCACGATAGTCTTTATCTCTCTTTACGCGCATATGCTTCCCATCTTTTTGTCGCATATACAATATACACATATCATTCTAATTTGTATCGTTGTACACTTATTTTCTTCTATTCTATATGTTTCGCTTATCACTGTCTTTATATGATAAGAAATGAGTTATGTGTAAGAGTGTACGATTGAAAATAAATAGAAATATGTATTATTGTGTTCTAATTTTGTTACTAATCGCGTTATGTTTTTTCTCAGTTTTATTAAAATTGTTTAGAATCTTTGTGCATTTAATTATATAATTTATTTATATTCTACATGGTTATTTTGTTGTACAATAAATTGTAAGAAACTTTGTTATAAACATTTATTATAATGGGATAATTTAAGTTTGATTGTAGAATAAGTGGCTTACAATTCTCTACAAATTTATAAGAATATGTACAATAGTATATAAAACTATGATTATAAAAAGAAAGAAGAAAAGATATGTTTTGTGCAAAAGAAAATGATAATGACATATGCAAATATTAAAATGTAAGATCAAAACTACATCAATAATAATAAATATTATATACTATTAAGTATAAAAAAATTAAATTACAATATATTATCTATTTTTACAGATAAATTGTATTTTTGTATATTCATTGATGTTATTAAATATTTATATGAAAAGCTAATATAAGCAGTCAAAAATGTCGCATGCATTGCTTTTAAACTTTACATTTTACAGTCATGAGAGATTAAATTATCATCAATCGACTCGTTATTGATTTGGTATTATTTTACAGATTATAAGCAAATTATTTAATTATAAAATAATAACTTATATCTAAAAATTAATCGACTAACATATTTACAGTTACAGATCATAAAAAATTGTTCTACGACGAGATCATATTTCGTACCCATTCCAAATGTTGTGCAACGTCCACGTAAACTATATACTGATTTAAATCACAAGACATAGTGATTCTATTCAGCAACGATCTCGAAACGATTCCTCGCAAATAGTAACGATCCGTTTTAGGATCGTACATCACAAAACCGCTTCCACTATCACCGTTGCAAGGACCACTTCCATTTCTTAAACCCGCACAAAATGTCCGGTTCGAAGTGAACAAGACGAAATCTGAGTTGCTCCAGTGACAATCCTCCTGTAATTTATTAATAGTTATTCACCTCTCGGTTGAAATTCCAGGCAAATGTTTCTCATTGTCAAGAAATTATTAGAAAATGGAAAGTTATAACATTTTAAATATTTTAAATTTGTCAAATTTGTATGAATAAATCTGTATAAATTGATAAATGAAAATGAAGTTTGAAATGAATGAAAGTATTCAGATAATTGATTTTGTTGACTTATATTACTCTCAGGTATGAACAATTTCTTTACTATTATGTAAATATTCATATAAAGATTTCTTTATATAATAGTACAATGATTTATCAAATAAGTTTAATGTTTAAAGAAAAAGGTAATCATACCTGACGTACAATGGGAGCTTTGATCTGTCGAGGCTCTTGCAGATGGCGATTTCCATTTTCATCACGTCCCCATCCGACCACATATCCAGACTTTCCCACAACACTGGCAAGAAGTGCAGGCCCTGTCCAGAGACAGATTGGTCTGATTACATCATTATACTCTACTTTCTCTCTCAGACTCAACACTGCTAAATCCGCATCAGCATTCCCCCCTTTGTCATAATTAGGATGGAGCTGGTACGCTGCTATTTCTCGATTTACAGAACCCTCTTCTGACCATTCTCGAAGGCGATAGCGTCCCAAGGATACTAGCAGTGTACTAGCAGGTAAATTAATATTATCTATTAGTAAACAATGTGCAGCTGAAATAAAAAAAAAAAATAATTACCAAAAAATGTATCAAAAATTGTAATATTGTAACTTTTGGACTATTAAATGACACTCATTAGAAGAATCAATATTTTGATACGTAATAATTTCTTTCAAAAGTGATTATTAAGATATATTATGAAAAAATGATATTTTTGACTTTCTATTTCTTTTTTCTTACTCCCTTTCTATTTCATAAATATCTCAATTTTTAAGTCCTTAGCTAATACTTAATATTTCTTGAATTTTAATTTCAAGAAATATTTTAAAAAAGAAAGCATTTCTTTAAGCATTTGATTCGCATAAAAAATTCACATACCTGTAATAATGTGCTTATTAGTAATCAATGTTCCCGCACATTGGAACTCGAAATTCTTTTTGACGACAAAAATTGCAACCAGCCAGGGCCACTGACCCCGAGATGCATTCATTCCTCCAGCCACTAGAAGATTGAACTTAGTACTGCTTCTACCACACTCCACCTTATTTTGCTTGTTGACAATTGATATGGATCTGTCAGGTGATGGAGTGATTGGCTGATATACCACCGGTGGATTGTCTTGAGTGGATGGAAAGTTTGGCAAAGGCTGAGGAAAATTAATGGGATTTGAGTCGAAATTGAGCTTTAACGAAGGTGGGTACAGCGTGTGATTTAGGACAATGAACGTGACTATTGGTCCACTTACTGGAATAAATAATTAAATATTAATATTAATAAATTATATCATACAAAATTGCTATAAATTTTTATGAAAATTATTATTAAACTATTTGTTTTTTTAGAGACTTTTTGCACAATAATTGATCAAACAAATATTAATAAAATTAATAAATTATAAACTTTTCTTTTAAAATTTTACACATAATCATATGACTTAAAACTTATAAAAGATTTCCTTTATATTTATCGCTATCCACTAAAATTTATTGATTAGTAATCAATAGTCTTACAAAAATTAGATTTTCTTAAAAGTTTATATTAATAATTATATATCTTTTTAAAAAAAAATTTATTGAAATTTTTTACATACCGCGTAAACCTGAACAAATATGTTCATCGTTAAACCATAAACCAGTTAAAATGGGTATTGGCCAAGGAAGTGGAAAATGGATTTTATAATGTAAAGGCCTACCCTGCATAACTTCTCTAATTGATTGTTCCTTTGGTTGTGCTAATTCTAATCTACCAACATATTTCTGAAACACAAGATCATATTGCATTAATGTACTGTAACTCTCATATCAATAAGGATGATCAATATTTTTCTAAGTTTAAATTCTTATTATCAAGAAATATATGAAGTTATGATCGATGTTTATTGTTAATTATTTACCGATGGCAATGCAACGGCAATGCTCAATTTGACACTAAGCGTCAAAGGAATTCCTTTTGGTGGCGATCGTATCTCAACAAAACCAATGATTTCACCTGTGATAGAATCTGAAATATATCGGAAGTACTCGGGACATGGCGACTGATCAGCTGTTTCTGCGGTCAATTGAAGAATACGGAGGAATAGTGCAACCTTGACAATTACATTCACCATCCTGAAACTTTATGACATATATAATATTTATTACTATAATTTTAATATATTATTATTTAAAATTTAATATTTCTTTTAAGATTTTATAATCTATCAATTAAATTTTATTCATTTGATACTTGTTAATCGATTAACTATTGTTTGAAAATTGGTACTTATATTTATTTCTTCATCAATTGTTAAAATTAAATTGTTTATTTAGAGAGAAAAATCAGATATTTTGATTTTTGATTGGAAAAGTTAGATTGAGAATCAAGATTAAGATATAAGAAATAGAAATCAATGAAGAAAATATAATTGTGGAAATGATAGGATTAAAAAAAATAAATCGTTAAAAGTATTTTAGAAATGATGACAAAAGATCAGACTATCTGTCATACAAAGGGACTGATCGCACTAATACTTATACGAAGGTATCTAAGATAATTCTAAATGTCTTTCAGAATACAGTTCCTTCAGATCTTTATTGTTTTGTTTCAGGAAAGAAATACTTATTAAAATCCAATTTATGGAATACAAAATTTGAAAAAATAAAAAAATTTCTGTGATTGCGGATTTATTCTAAGTAATGAGAATTTTATAATAAAATTCATATGTTTTTCTAACAAGATACTATCTATATGTTATCACAGTAAAAGAAAAATTAATAGATATATTTTTTTTGTGATAATTAAAGTTAATTCGTAAAAATATATTTGAATTAATATCACTTAATGACACTAATTTAATTCATCATTTGAATTGCAAAAGAAGCTGTTCAAAACACTTATCAATGAATTTGAATTGCAAAGGAAAATTCTATCAAATATTAACTCAATATATTTGAATTGCTGAAAGTATTTTTCAGAAATTAAGTTAAATTATCAAAAAAATTCTTCTGAATATAAATAAATCATTATATTATTATTAAAAATCTATTACTCTATATCCATAATATTATCATTCTCAATTTCACGAATTATACACAATTCATCAAAAAAAAGAAGAAAATATCTCCTTCAGATATTCAAATAAAAAAAGAAGAAAATACCTCAGATCTTCAACAATATTGAAATATCCCAAAAAAAAATTTCACTCTTAAATTTCACTCTTATTATTCGCACTTCATTATAAAAAATTATTTTGTATTAAAATTGTCAACAAATATTTAACAAGTTTCTAATAGAGAGAAGTAATGCAACTTGTCACGTTCGTCACGTACTGTCTCACCTGAGGATTTATCGTTTCTTTTGTAAATTCTGGAAAGTGGTGGGGCATCCCCGACAATTAACCGTTTCATTCGTATGAAGAAATCTTGAAAGAGAATGACGACGCGGAAGAAACAATATGATCTTCTCACGAATTTGATTAATCGCATCGAATGAATCATATTGGTCATAGAAGTTACATCAAGAATGTGAGTGTTGTTTAGTATATTGGCTAAATGAATTTATGTAATTTTAAATTAATAAGATTACATATATATAGAGTGTTAATGGAACAACTTAGGAGGATCGAAGCGAAAACAAATAGAAAAGTTAATGTACAAAAATATCAATTTATTATTTATTTATTTGTCAAGTTATGAACAAATTGAAGTTTACATTAGATAAAATAAAACGGATATAGAGAAAATGACAGTGTAATGGATAGATGTCTCTATTTACTTTTTCAAGAGATTAAAACCTTGGTCAAATGATAGAACACCTGTTATTTCTTCTATTTTCATTTCTACTTTCTAATACTCTTCTATTATTTTTTTTCATTTTTTTCAATGATTAAATCAGATTATTGCTTAATTTCTTTTAATCAGAATTCATATTGAAAGAAAAACTAAGAAGTGAAAGAAGAAATAACAAATATTTTTATATTATATATATTTTTATAATTATATTATATCTTATTATTTTTAGAATTAAAAGTTAGGTTAGTTTACACAATAACAGTTAAGTTAGCTTAATTTAATTTAGATTTTCAAGTATTCTTTTAGAAATACTTATAATTATAATTAAAGATAAATAAATCTTTTATTATTTTTTGATCTCATCTCTAAACTAACTAAAACACAATAGAATAGTATATTCGTTATTTTTTTCCCATTTCTTCACTTTCGTTACAGTATGAATCACAATACTATATTAATTTCCTTTACTATTCTCAATGTGAAAATTTATATGGCAACTTTGTTTTTAATCCTTCGGTATATGTCATTGTTTTATTTCAAAATGTATTATCTAATTGTTTAAATATTTTAATGAACATTTAATCTTTGTCGTCAATATGGTTTTCAATTTGTTTACAAACATAGTCGAATGAAAACAATATAATAGTTAAAGATAATTCAATATCAATTACGATGAATCGACTTGCGTCAATTAATCTTAATCATATTTTGCGTCATTTCACTATTGTGTATTTCATATTTCATTTGTTTTTGCAATCATGCAAAAGTATTAGTAATTAATAATAGAATTATTAATAATAATATCTTATTAAACTAGTTAGATTTTTTTAATAATTTTAACAAAATATTATTTAATGAAAAATACAACTTGACCATTTATAATCATAGTTTGGCAACTTTTACATTTGCCAACATTTTCTTTTTAATTTTAATATTTATATAAATCAATACAAGCAAAAAATAAAAAATAATTTTCAAAAGCATTCTTTTATTTTAGTAAAATATAATTAAGCTATCTCAAATACAATAATTATTTATACTATAATTTTTTAACGCATTAATTTACAATTTAAACATTTACAAATAATAAAATACAAATTTAGAAAATTTTGATGCACATAATTAATAATTGCATAAAAAAAATGTAGTATTTTAATAATATATATCACTACTCCAAAATTTATGAATTTATTTAATAGAACATTATTTGGTATTACAAAGGATTATACATATATTATTTGTTGAAATATAATTGAGAAATGACAGCTAACATATAATTTTAATTGTTAATATCTAATATTATTGACTATGTACAATATAATTATCTCTGGAAATTATTGAAACAATTTTTTCATATCATATAATTTACAAAATAAATTAATCATTATAAATTTCTTTATTTAAGTTACTTAATTAATAATAAGTTATTTAATATTAGCTAATGATAAAAATTTTAATAATTTAATAATTAATAATTGTACTAATTATATTTATGATTTAAGTCTTATGTTCATAACTTATATATAAATAATAATATTTATAATAATTTACGTCAATTATATTTCATAAGAAATATATAAAAATAAATAAAATCATTATTAAGTCATACAAATTCCTTTTGTTATTATTGCTAAATATATCGGGTATTTCTAGATTGTATGGAAATTATAGATTCATTAAGTTAAATAAGGAAAATATTAACAATGTTTTGTGCTTCACATAATTTCATTTTGCATTAGTGTACTAAATTAAATTACTAAAGTAAATATAAATTTATTATTATATAAAAGAAAATATAACTTTTTGTTAGGAGATATAAAATTAAATTTTGAATAACAATTTAATTATTAAAATATTAAATTTATACAAGATCAGAGATTTAAATTAGAGATCTTTTTTAATAATTTAAATAATTTTTTAATTTTCAGAAGATATTTTTTTGTGTTTTTTGTGTTATAGAAAATATTGTTTATATTATATTATTCATATATAAAATTCATATATAAAATTTGAATCAATGAAATGAAAAATAATATAAAAAAAATATAAAAAATTCTTCGTATTCGAAACACGTATACATACATGTACATACACATATATATTCTCTCAATAGGTAAGATTTCTAATATTTTAACATGCGATTCTTATGATATTGTAATCGATTTATTTTTAAATTCTTTGCACGCTACACTTAGTTCACTAGTAAAACAGTATAAAACAACAATTGCATTACATTATCTAAAAAAAATGTAACGTTTTAATACTCATATATAATTAATATTTGTTATTTCTTGAAAAGAATTATTTAGGATGAATTACTAAATTCTTTAAAAAATATTATACATAATTTTATTTGATTACTTTATTATAATTGAAAAATTTACTTAGCAAACTTTCAAAGTAATAAAGAAATAATAGTACAATTTATTACAATGACATTGAAATTAAGAAAATTTTTCCATAATTTATAATATCTAATCAAATATCTGATCTATAAACATATATTCATATATATAATAAAACATATTTACATACATATATAAACACAAATAAAGTTAAAATTTTTCTCTCAATAGATAATTAAAAGAATAATAATTTTTCTTTATTTCTATTCAAATATTTTCGATTCTTCAAAATAAAAAAAAATAATTCTGGGATACTCACTCTGTCATATTTATCACTAATTTTTTTAAAAACATTTGAATAATGTTTGTTTCAAATGAAAGACGTTCATGCAAAATGGAATAACTTTTTAATGGACGGATCTATAAAATTAAACGCAAAATAAATATCATCGACAAAAAATATTTTTCATACGAATATATACGAATATAAGGAATATATACTCACCTATGAACTCACATTATATTTATGAATATATTTCAATGGTATCTGTTTACAACGATTCAAGGAATTCTTGGAACATTTGATGAATTTTCGTTTTCCTTTCTTATGACTCTTTTCCCCGGTTCCTGAGATTAATATTGTAAAATTCTTGTAAAATGAATATTTGCATTACATTAATTTCTATTGATGAAAAATTCATTAATAAAATTTTAATTTTTATAAAAACCACTCAAATAATTGAAAAAAAAAAATAAGTCAATATTTCAATGACAAAATTTATGTTTGGATCTATAATTGTAAACGAATTGTTTACAATTAATAGTCATTCGTATATAACCTAATTAAAAATTAAAGAAATAGATGGATAATTTCATATAAATTCAATCTTGATAATAAATTAATGAAAAATAAATTATTGAAAAAAACTATATTATCTAATAATAATTTTATTATTAATCTATTATTGTATTTTAATACTACGTTTTTAACGTATGCACGACTAATTTAAATCAAAATATAATTTTTAATACGCATGCGTAATAACGACATCTGTCAGATTCTTAGCAAAATAAGCACTAATAACATTTAAATATAACCTATAACGTGTAAAAACTGTTTACTACTGTTAAGTGCACTTTTCTTGATTTTTATAAATATATATTATTATTATTATTATATATATAATATATATATATAATTATTATATATAATAATATATAAAATAATAATATATAAAAATTTGTAACTTGACGCAGTATTATAAAATGGAAGAAATGGATATAGGAAGCGATGAAAGTAACGATAAAAATTTACATGAAAATTCGAACAGAAAGATCGAATCAAAAATGATTAAAAATGAAACTGAAGAAATTAAGAATGAGTTTGATGAAGAACAGGATAAAGATGATGATGATGATGATGATGATGATGATGATGATGAAGAGGATGCTGACGAAGCAGAAGTTAAAATTTTAGAAACTTCTCTTGCTCACAATCCATATGATTATGCGAGTCATGTAGCCCTTATTAATAAATTACAAAAAATGGGTGAATTAGAACGATTACGCGCTGCCAGAGAAGATATGAGTTCAAAGTATCCTTTGAGTCCTGATCTCTGGTTATCTTGGATGCGTGATGAAATTAAATTAGCAACCACTATAGAACAGAAAGCTGAAGTAGTAAAATTATGTGAGCGAGCAGTAAAAGATTATCTTGGTATGTTTTTTATTCTTAATATATAATAATGTATAATAATAATATATCATCCGTGTTTTATAAATACAATTGATGAATATATTATGTATTAAACTGATTGTTGTAGCTGTAGAAGTATGGTTAGAATATTTGCAATTTAGTATTGGTAATATGGGCACTGAAAAAGATGCAGCAAAAAATGTTAGACATCTCTTTGAAAGAGCATTAACAGATGTTGGGTTACATACTATTAAAGGTGCAATAATATGGGAAGCATTTCGAGAGTTTGAAGCTGTGTTATATGCTCTGGTAAGTACAGAATGAAGAGACAAAATAATTTTAAATTATTAATAATTTCTTATATCAAGATTTCATATATTTAGATTGATCCTTTAAATCAAGCTGAAAGGAAAGAGCAATTAGAACGTATTGGTAACTTATTCAAAAGACAATTAGCTTGTCCTCTTTTAGATATGGAAAAAACATATGAAGAATATGAAGCTTGGCGTCATGGAGATGGTACAGAAGCTGTTATTGATGATAAAATTATTATTGGAGGATATAATCGAGCTCTTTCAAAGCTTAATCTTCGTTTACCTTATGAGGAAAAAATTGTTTCTGCACAAACAGAAAATGAACTATTAGATTCATACAAAATATATTTATCATATGAACAACGTAATGGTGATCCTGGAAGAATCACAGTTTTGTATGAAAGAGCAATCACTGATCTTAGTTTGGAAATGTCAATTTGGCTTGATTACCTTAAGTATTTAGAAGAAAATATTAAAATTGAATCAGTTTTAGATCAAGTATATCAAAGAGCTTTAAGAAATGTTCCTTGGTGTGCAAAAATATGGCAAAAATGGATAAGATCATACGAAAAATGGAACAAATCGGTATTAGAAGTTCAAACTTTATTAGAAAATGCTTTAGCAGCTGGATTCTCTACTGCTGAAGATTATCGAAATTTATGGATAACTTATTTGGAATATTTACGACGAAAAATCGATCGTTATTCTACAGACGAAGGAAAACAACTAGAAATATTACGTAATACTTTTAATAGAGCTTGTGAACATTTGGCAAAATCATTTGGCTTAGAAGGAGATCCTAATTGTATTATATTGCAATATTGGGCAAGAACTGAAGCTATACATGCTAATAACATGGAAAAAACTAGGTCATTATGGGCTGATATCTTGTCACAAGGACATTCCGGAACAGCATCTTATTGGTTGGAATATATTTCATTAGAAAGGTAATTTTCTATATTATTTTTAATATAATAATTTATAATATAATATGTTTTCTAAATTAATATTTTTTTTTTTCGTTTAGATGTTATGGAGATACGAAACATTTGAGGAAATTATTCCAAAAAGCTTTGACCATGGTAAAAGATTGGCCAGAAAGCATAGCAAATTCTTGGATAGATTTTGAACGAGATGAAGGAACATTAGAACAAATGGAAATATGTGAAATACGAACAAAAGAAAAATTAGATAAAGTTGCTGAAGAAAGACAGAAAATGCAACAAATGTCCAATCATGAATTATCTCCGTTACAAAACAAAAAAACTCTTAAAAGAAAACAAGACGAAACTGGTAAATGGAAAAATTTAGGATCTTCTCCAACAAAAATTACAAAAGTTGAAATGCAAATTAAACCAAAAATTAGAGAAAGTCGTTTAAATTTCGAAAAAAATACTGATTCTGAAGAACAAAAACTAAAAACTGCGCCTCCGCCTGGTTTCAAAATGCCGGAAAATGAACAAATGGAAATAGATAATATGCATGAAATGGATGACAAAAGTACAGTTTTTATAAGTAATTTAGATTACACAGCAAGCGAAGAAGAAGTTAGAAATGCTTTACAACCAGCAGGACCAATTACAATGTTTAAAATGATACGAGATTATAAAGGACGTAGTAAAGGATATTGTTATGTACAACTCAGTAACATGGTACAAATTATTTTTTTCTTTTAATTACGATTAATTTATATAAATAATGTTTAATTAAAAAAATATTATTTTTATAGGAAGCAATTGACAAAGCTTTACAATTGGATAGAACTCCTATAAGAGGGCGACCA
Organism: Apis cerana; assembly: GCF_029169275.1. Lineage (NCBI taxonomy): Eukaryota > Metazoa > Arthropoda > Insecta > Hymenoptera > Apidae > Apis > Apis cerana. Next base: position 5,527,194 of record NC_083852.1, read on the forward strand.
ATGTTTGTTTCAAAATGCGATCCAAACAGAACACGAGGATCTGGATTTAAATACAGCTGCTCTCTTGAAAAAAACAAGCTTTTTGTTAAAGGTATGCAATTATTTAATGTCAACCCTCAGTTGGTATTCTTCAAATCATTAAAAATTCACAAATAATTTGCAACATTTCAATCGTTTATTTCTTAATTGCTAAATAATGTATTCGCGTTTATTTTTTTATATTCTTTTATATACAGATATTATATTTAAATTGAAATATTAATTATAAATATTAATTATTTTTATGGGATATTATGGGATAATTATAATCAGTTAAAATGGGAAAATCTTAATTATTGTAAATAATAATAAATATTAATTAAAATCACTTTGAAATTTCGTAAGTCATCAATATAAAAATTGTAATATCTTGCAAAACTAATATATATTTATATGATTTCGTTATATTTTCTAAACCAGCTATACATTTCAGTCAAATGGATTATATTCGATACAACAAATTATATTTGTTTTCCGAAAAGTAAGTGATATTTAAAATATTTCAATCAATGAAGTTGATTGGAAAATAGATGAAACGGAAAAAGAACAGATGTTGAAATACAATATGAATATTTTAATCATATTATTAAAACAAAAATTGAATAATACTTGAATAACACGAAAAAATTTCGGATATAAATAAGATATTTTTATATCTATAATTATTTTAAATGATCCAAGAAATTTCTTTCAAATTTAAAACATTGCATCGAAATATTATGGAGTATTATTTAGATTGAATAATTTTTTGTAATTGATAAAATTTTAAGATCGTTGAATAAATGAATATTAAATACAAAAATTTATTAAAATGTTCATGAATCACACATGAAGTAGAAATGAAAGCATTTTTTTATTTGCTTTATTTAAATAATTTCTTCAAATCAGAAAATAGAGATACTCATTCTTTATAAATTACAAATACTACCGAGCATCACTTATTTCCATGTTATTGTACCATTGAACAAATTCTTATTCCTATTCAATATATTGAATATGATTTAATGAAATAAGAAAAGGAAAAAAAAGAATGAGGATATATGTATTGATTCCATGAGTTTCTTTAAAAATAAACTTTTACTTCATAACTGATTGATCATCAATAATTTTAGAAATTATATGTGATACAAATATAAAGTAAAATGAAAATTTTTTATAAAAAAAAATTTATTATATAAAAAAAAAATTATCAAGAATGATATGTGAAAAAAAAAGTGTTGTAATATAATCGTGTAACACAAGAAATTCGTTAAAAAATTAGAGAATTAATAAAAATTACAGATAATCCGATAGAAGAGGCTGTTCGACCAAAAAGACGACGCTGCAAAGATTGCCCTAGCAAGCTTGACAGAAAACATTCTACATACTGTATGAAATGTAAAAAAACAGTTTACAAACAACATTCATTACAACAGATTTATTGTTTCACTTGTATCGAAGGTTTCAAAGAATCATACGATGTTTTTTGATGTTATTGTTATGATCATATCAGATTTTTTGTTACAAACCAAAGTGATATCTAGTAATAAAAATTTAGTTTATATTTTTTTTATTCATTCTCATATTTTATCATTCTTATTTATATGCAAGAATAATATTTGCACATTATTTTTTATAATTAATGAATTATATGTCTATTCTATTTTTTATTTGTTTTATAATTTTATTTATAATTAAAAATAATATTAAAATTTTTATTAAAGAAATTCATGCTTCTTTATATACACATATCCCATAATGGTAATTATATTCAAAATACTTACCACTACTTGTATATCAATGGGTTATAATATGGGTATAAATAACGCTGAGATATCAATTATATTATTATTAATACCAACTGAGGATTAAATTAAAAATCGTAAATTAAAAGAAAAAATATTTATTTTTATGAAATGACTAGGACTTCCGGTATCAACAACAAAAGAAGAGCTTGAAGAAATTTTCAAGGTTCACGGAGCATTGAAGGAAGTCCGTATAGTTACTTACCGTAATGGTCATTCTAAAGGGTTGGCTTACGTCGAATTTAAGGACGAAAACAGTGCCGCGAAGGCACTTCTGGCCACTGATGGAATGAAAATAGCCGACAAAGTAATTAGTGTAGCCATAAGCCAACCACCTGAACGCAAGAAAGTACCAGCGACTGAAGAACCGCTCTTAGTTAAATCTCTAGGTGGTACTACAGTAAGCAGAACTACATTTGGTATGCCCAAAACATTATTATCTATGGTACCTCGTACTGTCAAAACCGCTGCTACTAATGGCAGTGCAAATGTGCCTGGAAATGGTGTTGCTCCAAAAATGAATAATCAAGATTTTAGAAATATGTTACTGAATAAAAAGTAATTTACTACAACGTCGCTAATTTCTTAAATTTCAATTTCATCCTTGTTTTTTTCGAATGTGCTTTAATATATGTATATATGAGAAAAGCATTCAATTACATATTTCTTAAAGCACTATATATAATGAACAAAATCTCTTTTAGAGATTTAAGAGTTTATTTAAAAAGAAAACAAAAAAAATGAAGGGAATAAAACTAAGAATCACAAATTCTTAGAAAATAAATATGTTTAATGTAAGAAATATTTATATATACAAGATGAATGTGTGCAAGGTGAGCGATGTTACTCTAACTATAAAACGAGAACAATTTTCCCATCACGCATACATTACAATGTCACGAAGATATATGTATACTTTTCTCGCACAGACACGCATGATAGAAAAATACTCTGAATACATATAAAAGAAAAAATGAACAAAGGAAGTTACATTGCAAATAGTAACAAATCAGGGTGACCATTTTTCTTTTATCTTAATGAGAAAAAATTCTTTTTTTATGTATACATATATTACATATACATACATGACCTATTATTGTTAAAAGATATTGTAAAATAATGTCGAAGCAGCATTTACAGAAATTATTACAGAATTATACAGTTCTTTTTACTTTTCTTTGTGCATATTTGGTCACCCTACCATCAAGTACAAATATCCTTCTACAGCTGCAGTGGTGCATTGGACGTGTTGTGTTTTTTATGCCTCGGTGGAGCGACAGGTGGACTTTCAGGTGTCAACCTCCTCGCCATAAGCCATTTTTTGGCTCGGCCAGAGTGATAGTAATACGCATAAAGCAACGCCATAGCCGCCAGTACAACCAACAGGCACGTACCAGCGATAATAACACTGAATAACCAATATGATCCACTCGGCTCTGGCACCAATGTTGGCTCCGTTGGCGATTTTTCTCCTGGAACCGATTTCGGAATTGGTGGCTCTGCAGGTGGAAGAGGTTCTACGTCATCTCCGATGGTAATATCAGCGCAAGCACGAAATTCTTCTTGAGGACCGCAACCTACAGCTCCTATATTGTCAAAGAAGAACAGTTTATAATTTTATGTTATGAAATTATTATTGATTAATTTTTAAAAATAAGGTAAATTATTTTATTTGCAACTATAAGCATTTTTTTCTTCTTTTTTTTCTATTTTTATTTCTTTGTAAATTGAATTTGATAAATCTCATTTTTTATAATTTACTTTATATATAATAATGAGTATGTAGTAATTGATTTACATATTAATCTTTAAAAATTATTTATTAATATATTATAAATATATCAATAAGTGAAAATAATTTTGCAGTTATTCTTTTTTTTTTTTTAGTTTATATTGTATTATATTGCACTTCAGAGAAAAAAATTCATAATATTACATTGGAAGCACTGTATATGTAAAATAATATTTAAAACATGTAAAAATAGAAGTATTATGATGAATAATTTTGAAATAAATGTTTGTATATGAGATCTGAAAATAATAAAGCGATTGCTTAAGGATAAACTCCATCGAATATTAATAAATATGAAGCAACTATTCAATGCCACTAATTAATTGTGTAATATTTATTACGTAAAAAATTAAAAACTTTCCATTTATGCTTCCATTGAAGCATATTAATAATATTTTAATTATGTAATAAGAATTATCTTTCTATAAACTTTAATCCATTTTATATCTATTAATTCTTACGTCAACTATTTTTTTCAGTAATAAAATTTTTGGACGACGCATACACAAATAAGAAACATATAAAATATAAAAACACAAATGAAATTGAAAATTCTCATAAAATGAAGAAAAATATATTAAGCAATGAAATTACAAAAAAGTCATTCAAAATTACGTAAGAATTAATTTTGAATTTTTTGAAATCCATCTTCAAAAAAAAATCAGATACCAATCACTTCACTATTAACAGAAGAAACATAATTTAAAAACAAAAAAAAAACGATCTAAAAATTCCATATCAAAAATCGAGGAGAGAAGCAAACTGAATTACCGCTCTACTTTACCCCCGATGCAATCAGCGGCTTTAATCGACTCCACCCTTTCGAACAAACGCTTCATTCTATCAACTTTTCCCAATATCCCTGAAATTCAATCTCCATGCACCCAGCTTCAACAACAACCACCTCGATGCCTACGAGAATCCATTTTTGCTTTTGTCGCAAAACGGTGTCTCTCGAACATCCATTCGGTTGGAACAAAATGCGAGCCAACATCTCGGAATTAAATGGAACAGAAATTTTCATTGAGAAAAATCTCCAACTTCGTTTATTCAAAGAGGAAAGTGATATCTGCCTCGAGTGAGAAACGGTCCTCGAATTTCATGTGCAAAATGTCACCGAGAAAAGAGGGAGGAGGGAAAGCAGAAGGATAAAAACAGGCTTACAATACCTGTTCCGTTTCCACAGTCGCCCCAATTATTTCCAGCCACGTATCTCCATTGAAAAACGCATTGGGCGCAAGTCAGATCGTCCGGCAATTTGTAGAAAGCCTCGAAGATCTTGTTTCCTGGGCCGGGATAATATCTGATCGAGCTATTCTTCGACCGAAGCAGATGTTGGTCCAAGCAATCTTGGTCGACTTCCTTGTCCTTGTAGGTCATCGCACATGTACGGAACTCGAAGTAACCGTGGTGATTCGCTGTGAGTTCCACACGGACCGGTATCACCGAACCCGTTCGGTACTTTCTCACTATCACACCATTTCCGTATTTGCCACCTGTCTCGTGCAAACGAGGCTGTAAATGAAATTGAGATTTGTATTTACTTTTGTGTAACTTTTCTCTTTTTTAAATGAAGTTGATACTTGTAATTTTTGATCAGTATATATTCTGGAATTTAAATTAATTCTCTTTTATTTCCACATTATTTTAACCATGCCATGGATTTTGTAATTTATTTGAATTTTATAAATGATGTAAGAATTCATTTTAAATAGAATGTAAGTGGGTAAGGTATACTTTGGTATCTAATGGTCTTTTGAAAAATTGCATTTACAACACCTGTGAGGTTTTTTTTCTAATTAATTTAATTGTAAGATTGTAAAAAAAAAAATATGTAATTTTATTCTTAGCTTCAAGTAAAAATTACATTCTATTTCATACAAATAATGTGAAAACAGAATTAATTCTCTCAATAGAATAAATAAAACGTAGACAGTATTTCTCTATAGAGAATAAAAGTTCACAAGAAGATTGAAGTTTTCTACTTTACTTTCAGATCTTGATAAAAGTTTGAATTTCAAATTGAAGATTATAAATTTTCACAGAAGAAATTTTATATGTGAAATATAAATGGTGCACATAACACGTTATCAAGTCTAACTTTGGAAAATTATTATATCTGTTCAATTGTTAGAAAAATGATCGTAAAATTAATATATTGCAATAATTAAATAAAATAGAAAATAGAAAATTGGAGAAGTAAATCGTGAAAATTGATATAATCGAAGGGAAATATCTTTCAATCGAATGATAAATTGGTTGAAAATTCGAATGAGCTTCGAAGGATCAAGAAAAGAAATAGAATTATCTTTTATTTTAACTGTGCCACATAATTATTTAATTTTATATTGAATTCTTTTATTTTCTTATGATATAATATTATAAAAAAGAAAAATTAATTAATTTAATTTTTATTTAGTTTGATTTTTATATTTCGATTGTTTAATCGTCAAATTTGTCAAATTTTTTAATTGAAATCCGAAGAATTACAGAATACAAAATAAAAAAGTTGCATTTATAAAATCTAAAAAATTTTACTGTTGATATAATTTCAAAAATTATCAAAAACAATTCAAACTATTGAATATTTAATATTAATTAAAATAACATCAAGCAAACTTTAAAAACATTTTATTTTCTATTCTATTTTTCATAATTTTTATCAAATAATTTATCTTTTTTCTCATTTTTTCCTTTATTCTCCTATTCGATGATTTAAATTCTGTATTTTGCAATATATTTTTAAGAAAGGTGTTGAAATACATAGCATTGTTGTAGCAGACTTATGTTCGTTCAACAGACTGGAAAATCGCAAATAGTAATTTATTCTGTGTTACAAGAACATTGCCAGGAGATAATTACACAAACTTCACAATGAGATGCATTTCATTTGATGCAGTTCTTTCTTTTTATTTAATTTTCCTTTCTTTTTTATCTTTTTATTTATTATTTGAAATAGTGTTTATGTATATTTTTGTTTAACAGTGTAAAATTTGCTTAATAATATATATAAGTAACAATGATAAAAGATTCAAAGAAAATATATTTAATTATATTTAATTACTATTAAATTGAATTCATTATAAATTCATGTGCTGCATAATTAATATGAAGATGTGCTGATTAATTATTTAAAATATCAGCATAAGAAAAAAAACAATAAATATACATATATTATTGTAATCCTGATTTCATGCATTAATACAAATGGAGCTAAATAACATAATTTTATTATATTTTATTCTTTATTTAATATAATAATCTTTTAACAAATCTTTTAGCAAAAATTTAAATAATTTGAATATTTTACGAGATATTTATTTTTCAAATATTTTACTTCGATAATTTTCTATGTACGAGAAAGCAATTTAAAAAATACATTAATGCCGTTTAAAATATATAATCGGGATTGATGATGCACGATTACACTTGTGAAAAAAGAGAGAAAAAGCTGACTCAGAAAAGCTCTTTAAACCATTCAACTTTTCTTCTGCCACTCTCTGCCTTCTTTTTTTTGTTTGCAAAAGAAAGAAGCATGTCCCAGTTACGTGACTACATATATATAACCTCATATATATTTAGCTAAAATTTTTTATTGAAGTTTAAGCAAAATAAAAGATAGATATTAAATATCGCGATAAAATATTAAATAAATTTATCTTGATCAAATATAATTTTATCTGTTCGTAAAACAGGATTTATGTAATCAAATAAAACGGATATTTAAATAAAATAAAATTCAAAACTAAATAATTCTTTCAACTTTAAAAAAAAAAGAGAAGAAAAAGTTTAATTATTTAAATTCTTGTCTTCTAATAAATAATATCTTCTTTCATTTTTTATCGTTATTATATCGAAACAAAATTTAATAAGTTTGAATGATATATGAAATTGATAGATGGCGTGCAATATCGATTATAACAGATCGATCTCTTAGTAGCCATTTTTTTGAATAGTTTCTAACGTCGCATCGCGTCGTTAAACATCATTTTATAATTATTATTAATTGAATGATTTGTTCTCTCAATTTCTCACAACTTCCTTATAAGTATATTTGAAATGCTTTAAATTTAATACAGTTACATCCAAGATTGTGTAGGAGTTAAGAATTTCTGAAAGAGTCCCGTTAAGCGAATTCCAATTCGGAAATTTCAATGTTAAATGGACAGAATGATCACTACTATTTAAAGAGTAGAACATTTAATTGAAATTTATTTTTGTAAAAGTACAATGATTTCAAAGTTAGTATTTTTATAAGGGAAAATCGATAACTGACAGATACGAATTTTTATGAAACTTTAAAATTATTTATTGGTATAACCTACAAATCTTGTTATATGTGGTTGGTATAATTTTTATTTATTTTTATCTGCTTGAATTATACACGAATTAAATAGAATCTAAATATAGATATACTTGCTAATATTTCTCGAAAAATTAAATATTATTCAATAAAAAGTATTTGTGCAATATGTAATCTATTATAAAACTTTAATAGAAAGAAATATTCTTTCCTTCTTTTCTACTAATGCATATTATTGTGTATTCACAATAAACTAAGCAATTTTATAAAAAATTCATGTCTTACCGTTGGTGCATCCCAAGCATCACCGCATATGCCACATTTTCCCTTATTTCGTTGCCATTGCCTAGTAAATCCTCCGCAATAGCATTCGTGATCATTGTAATCGTGAGGAGTATCAAAACCATATCTCCACATTGAAGCTCTTGATGGTGGTTCAATCAATCTTCCATGGGCTGAAATTTGCCTCACGAGTATTACACTTGCAAAGAATATCAAACTAAGAATCTGGAGACGCATATTTGCTATGATGAAATTTGGCCTCTGAAATTTGATATCATTTCATTATTATTTATCACTTTTATTAAATTAAGAATTTTTGTTTTTAGGATTCGTATGTAGATTAAGAAAAATCTAAAAAATACAATTTAATTAAATAAAATTAAATCTTTTATTAAAAATTCAATGAATAAAATTATTATATTGTGTATGTGTATATATATATATATATATATATATATATATATATACATTCGCGTAAAAAATTTCATCAAACTTAATTAAATTTTTTTGCTTTAATCATTATCATTAGAATTAAATAATATTGTTAAAAAATTATTCATTATATTTTAACATTAATTTTGTATATATATTCTGATTAGATTGCATAATTTACATATATTATATATTATATATTATATATATAAATAGGATATATGTAAGATTTTGTTCATAATTAAACATATTTTGAAATCATTTTCAAATTATAATTCAATATAAATGTAAAAAAAAATCAAGATGTGCTTGAATTCATTAAACATTTATCACAAAATTTAAGAGAACTTGAAACTTGTGATAAAAGACAAATCCTTTTTTAATAAGTCATAACTTAAATTGCAAATCTTTGCCAAGTGTTTAAGAAATCATCTCTTTTCAGGTTAATTAGTTATTAACTCTAAAGAAAAAAGAAACGAGGAAACCTCATAGAATTTAAAACTTGCATAATTAACATTTATAAGTGGATGCAGTAAAAAGTAATTTTTCATTTATGCGTATAAGTAAGTCTTAAAAAAGCTTGGAAGTACTATTGAAAAAAAAGTTAAAGAGCATTCGCACATATACAGCAGGTAATTAGAAACTTTTCAACGGCCTGAATTTTTATTAGAAGAAAAAATTACGAATTCAATAAATTAACTTTGAAAATAAAATAATCGAAATTTCATTCGAAAATCTAATTCGAAAAATTCAATATGTGCATAATAACTGTAATAAAATTTATAAGAAAAAGTTTCTTTAAATTGTGCTGTTTTTTAATTTAATCTATCTATATAATTTTATAATCTAATAATTTTGTAACTTTATAGAAAAATTAAAAAAAAATAATGATTGACAATGAAATATCGATTGAAGATGTTATTTGCTTTTGACACCAATGAAAACGTGTCAAAGTTTGACAAAACGGTTTAAAGTGAAAATCGTAAGCCATATTTTAAAGCGGTAGGAGACGAACGTGTCGATTTCGATGCAAAAATTCGTAACAAATCGTTTGCATCAAAGTCAATCGATTAGAAAGCAACTGAAGATTGATTGATCTCGCTTTACAACGAACGACACATAAGATTCATGTGAAAAGGATGACGAAACTTGGATAAGATCAATGGCCGAATACATTCCAAAATCGTTACGAATTTCAATCCCGAAAATTATACAGATATTTTACACATATACGTTTTTATTTCTTTTTTTTAATAATGCTTATAAGCAAATTTTTAATAATTAAAAATTCATAAATTTTTATTAATATAAATCTTCTTATGCTATTTATTTAAATTATTTAAATGGAATGTAATTTCATTATTTACTAAATATGAAATATTTATGAAGATAAAAAGTAAATAAATATTTATGAAAATGTAAATCAAAATATGTACAGGGAAAGAGAGAGAACAAATTAAATAATAAATAATAAATATAAATAAAAAATAATAAACATGATAATAGAATGAATTTTTATTCAAATTATAAAATTTTAATTTGCATAATTATCAGAAATAAGTAAGAAGTAAATTGAAATAAAACTTCAGTTTGGAAATAAACTAAATTCTAATAAGTTTATATACATAATTATATATATTTACTTAAATTTAAAATAAAATAAAAAATAACTTATTTTACTTTTTTGTTATTGTTTTCATTTATTTAGCTGCAAAAAAAATGAGAGTATTCGAATTTAAGAATTATTAATTATTAAAATTCGATTATTCATTATTATTCATTATTCAAAAAATTAGATCAAAAATTAAGGTTCAAATAAGGTTTTATTAAAAAGAAAAAAATAATTGGATTCTGAAATTAAAATTCAAATATTGAAATAAAATTTATCTTATTCTACCAAGCTCCATTCCATTCGCTATTCATTCCAAATGCATAATAATAAAGATAGAAACGTAAGTTTTCTCAATGCTATTTCTTCAAGAGGAACATGGATATTTAAACACGAATAACAAATGAAATTCTATTTCATAAAACAATGTTCCTCTTAAATGTTTCTTTTCACACTCAGTCAAAGTACTGGATATAATTCTATGATTTCACTTTCAGCTATATCTCATCTTGTTACAATTTTACGTGTATGGTTGTTACATTCAGCCATATTGTATAATATTCTTGTATGTCGTATGTTTCATTAATGAGGAAACAATACCCCAAAGTAATATTACAATGATAACATACAAGGAACTAGGGTACAGGACAACAATTGTATGAAAATGTAATTTTAACAAAGCTTTGAGACCGAACTGGACGAGGACATTCCAACTTAGTAGAGAACACCATAGTTACAATCATAAAGGAGAAATTGGCAAACCGGTTGCTACAAAACTATTACTATAAATGCATTATCAGAAATAATATAGACATTGTGCCTAAAGATTGTATCACGATTGAAACTAATATCGCTAAAGAATCACGGATATCATATTATCAATGAAATAATGATGCAGAAAAATAATTTTTTTGAAAATAAAAAAGATTAATTTTATCTAGTTAATTAAATAAATATAATTAAATGCAATTGAGTTCTTTCTCATGAGATAGAAAAAATAATTGCAAATAGAAAACTTAAATATCTTTTTTTTAATTTTTTAAATTATTTTTTTCTTAATTTTGTTCTTAAATGAAAATTAAAAAATAAAAACTTGTAAAATTTTTCATAATCTAAAACTACAATTGGATTAATTAATAAATTAAAATTAAATTTCAATAAAAATACCATTTATTATTTCAAAAAGCCGTAAAAAAATTCAAATTCGACCGAAGCATCATTGTTTCAAAAAAATTGGATCTAAAAGATAAAAAAAAATAGATCGACAAATATATAATTTACAAACAAATTTTCTCTCGAAAAAATACTTCATCCCCATTTTAACTACTCAAAAATGGCGGTCTCATTAACGTGTCAAATATACGGAAAGTAGGTAATCCTCTCAGAAGGCGCAACCGGTCTCCAGCGCATTGGATGAGAGAGTACCAATTCTCAGCCTCCATCCAAACACGAAGGAAAAAGCTGTCGGCTCACTTCCAGAGGAAGCGGATCTGGAATACATTAAATGTAATGAAAAGCTTCCGAACAACTACGATATCTCTCCTCTCGCTTCGAGAAAATTCGAAATCGTGGCCACGGAACCAGGTTGAACGGACGCGACTTGCGAACGAACGAAGGAATCTCACGACGAAAATTCACTTCGTGTCGAGTGAAAATGGAAATTTAGTAGTTCAAACTAGGTTCCAAGGAAAACAAGCAAGCCAAAGTCTCTATATAGCCGAGGCGAGAGGGAGAGAGGAGGGATAAGGATCGATAATGTAAAGCAGCTCGGTGGTTTAACCACCTCCGTCGGAAATTCGGAATTTCGTGTCAGGATTAATTAAAAAAAGGAAAATAATAAAAAAAAAGTCGAATATTGTTCGCCAGCGAAGCGAAATCTGTTTTAAAAACTGTAATCCACCGAATAAGGAAGATATTTGCTGGTACTTGGAGGATATGATTGAAAGAAGAGGAAGGCAAGTGTAAATTTGTTAATGAATGAAGAGGTAATATTTAATAATTAATAGGAGTTTTTCGGTATACTATTATAATTGTAATTATATTGAATTAATTAGGTATAATTATTTGAAGAATTTAATGATGTTTAGTAACCAAATTGATAGGAGTTTTATATTATAGGTAATGATTTATTATCCTAACAATTATATTATAATTATTATTATATTGGAAACAATTAATATTTAATTTCGCGAATAAAATAGATTATAATTATAATTGTTACATATAATTGGTTTATTAAATTGATTCATATAAAATTTTATTTCTTTAAAGTTCGAATGAGCTAATTGAGTTTACAATATTATTATCTACTATTATTAAAGAAAAATGTGCAATGAAAACATTTGTTAGAACTGAAAGAAGAAAAATTTGTTTTCCAGAAATAACAATTAAATGATTCTAATAAATCGATAAAATAATTTGATCTTGATTCAGGTTTACAATAGTGGTAATGTTTAATAAGATTCGTTTAATAAGAGTAATACGTTAACTGGTATATAGGTCAACAACGAGAGTTGTACGGCAAGAGTTAAATTTGCTTCCTTTCTTTTTTTCTTTATTTTTATCCATTGTATTTCGTGTCGTGAGAATGAAAAGAAAAAAGTACAAAATTTATTAAGATTTATGATTTTACGTTATTTAATGATTTTATGCAAAGACAAATATTTTCCATGAAATATAATCTCATATATAATTTCTTTTCGCATAATTTCATAAAATAATTTTACGATATATATAATTTTACGAATATATAAATTATATTGAATAAATTGATTTATATATTTGATGATTCATGCGGAAGGAAAATAAACGCCCTACTTTTATCTAAAATCAACAAATGCCTGAATTATCATTAAGTAAAGAGCATTATGATCGAATATAATATCCAAATATCATAATATTAAAATTGAAATGGAAAAACTACAAAATAATAATCAATTATTGATTTAAATAATCTATAAATTAATTTTTTGATATAATTTTCATAATATTTTCTATGCCTCGCATAAATTTTATTAGCAATTATTTATTACACAACTTATTTGTTATATTATTGAATGAAAATTTAGATATAATATTGATCCATATGGGTCAGTCTTACCCAAACAGTTTCAATATAATTATTCCAACAATATATATTCAATGTAACACTTAATACCTCATTTTCATGCACTTTATTCATACACTGCGCTACTAATACATATCCATAGCCTATCTCATTAATTCTCGACACTTCACTAGTTTCACTTCCTCACTAGAATAATATCATTGAAATATATTCATTTATTATTTTATTATTCTATTCTATTCTATTCAAACATCATATTACCAAAAACTTATTTCATTATCAAGATTGATATATTTCAAAATACTATTACAATAATATTTCATCCAAGTCAACAAAAATTTTTCATAATCAAATATACACAAATCTTCTCTAAATAATTCAATCAAAAAATTTCAAATTTTTTAATCAATCAATCAAAATTTTTAAAACGATATATTTAAAAAATTAAACAATTTTTAAAATACAATTTCAATCTACCAACAATTTCCAACATACTCTATTCTCTAATCATATATGATATTTCCAACTATCCTTTCTCCCCGCACAATAAAACCCTCCGACAATTACACCCAGCACAACCGGAACCCGACACCGAACCGGTATTCAGGGTCAAAAGTCTGCTCGATCCACGTACCGTGTGCGCGAAAGGAACGAAGGCCCAGCTTTCTCTGCGAGGATAGTAGACGGCACTAGCATCGGCGTATCAGGCCCCACGATACAGGCCCGGACCTCGATCAGCCGACGACTGAACTCGCCTTTGCTTTTCAGCGTGCACAGACCCTCGTGGGAGTAGGTTATTAGAACGAACCGGTTGCTCGTATTCGTACCACAAATCGCCTCGATGATGCGTCACACTATGAGATTTTCAGTGAAATGTTGTCCTTTGCCACTAGCATCCTTCAATCATTTTCGTCTATACAGGAAAAGCAGCTTTTTCGAGATCAACATCTCTTTGATAAAAATTCTGAAATCGCAAAGATTTTTGAGTGAAGAAGAAACCGAAACGAAATATGTACAATCAGTTGCAAAAATATTTGTCTGATAATAGTTTTTGATATATTTTCTTTGTAGTTTGTTTAAAATTTTTTATTATACGTTGTATGATATTTTTTCTTATTTTGAATAAAAATTGAATGAAATCTTATTAAATTCGCAAAACTTCAATTCGAAACTTTGCAAAAGTTTGAAACTTTCGAGACTTTAAAATCTCAATATTCTTATTTTTTTTTTTTTTTTTAAGGAAATTTCTTGTAAATTTTTATTTACTTTCAGATTATTTAATTATATTAAATTATATTTATATATAAATACGTAAAATATATGTGTAATAAGTATAGAATTATATAAAATATACCAAATGTTTAACCTTACTTTTGCAACTATATTGGACACGTGCATAGATACATGTAGGTTACATATATCAAGAATTTCGTATAATGGATTTTTGTGAAAAAATATGAGGGTATTACTTAACGATACTTACGATTCACGAAACTCATAAAATAGATATATCGTATTTTTGCTTTGTTTAAACGAGTTTAAGAATATTAATTTAAAAAAAAAAAGAATTATCTTTGAATATGATTTTTGAATAAAACTGTGAATTTTATACTTTTATGGAAAATTTAAAAATACAAAATTATGAAAATACTTTTATATTTATTATTAAGAATATATAGAATAAAAACTCATCATTAAAAATCAAATTTAATCAAATTGAAAATCATTTCATTTCAACACAATCTTTGTATTTCAATAAAAAAGGAAAATATTAAAGGAAAATTAAATACAAATTGTTATATATTTTATATGAATTTTAAAATATTTTCTCATAGCAAATAATTTAAAAATAATTTATATATTTATTTAAAGTTTGATTTAAAATTTTCTATAAAAAAAATTTTTTAATGTTGAAAAATATAAATTATCAAATTTCATAGTTTATATTATACAATAATAAAAAGAATTTAGAAATTTTAATTAAAATAATTTGTTTGTTTTTTTTTAAGAAAAAAGAAATAATAAAATTTGTTAATTGATCGAATATAATTTTCATATTATGATTTTATATTTTAAATGAAATAAAATTAATTAATTTAAAACTAATGCTAATAATAATGTTGAATAATTATTGAATGTTTTATCGAATATACTTTATTTCTATAAAAAATAGATATGTTATAAAAGTGAAATTCTCGATATAAATGAGATTAAAGAGAATACTCAATACATCGAGTGAAAGTTTCGGAAACGCGAAATAATAAATTTGAAAAAGAAATGCATGAACAAGTTTTAAGTATAGACTAAGTATACTTTCAATGATAAATTAAAGTTTGAAAATTATGAGTTTCTAGTAATTTTATAATTAAAAAACAAATTGATGATCATTTTTCAGATAGACAAATGAAATCATATGTGATGTCAAATAAATTACGATGAAACGTTAAACAGAATTGATTAGTTTGATTTTTAGAAATAAAATACGATGAAATAAATCGATAGAAATTCTTGATGATTTTCAATAAATTTTTTAAAAAATTTTTTGATAAAAAATTTCCAATTGGTGCAATAATTGAAATATATTATTTTTGGATGAGATCTATTTTAAAATAAAAGAACGATTTCAATTTGAAATAACTTTTTGACTATTAAAAAATAGAATATTTTTGAATGAAACTCGAATAAGAATGATTTATATCGAATAACTTACCTAGAGGAAATTGTTAGAAAAATTTATTTTATACACAAAAAGAAAAAATTCAAATTTAACTTATTAATATTCAAATTATATGCAATTCAATAGTAACTTAACCTCTAAATCTTACATCTTCCAATACTATTAAAATAATAGCTTTTAAAGATTGCAAAAAAAGTTAATAACAACTTCGATAACAACTTTTTAAGAAAACAGAACATAATATGAGTAACCAAGAAACATCAAAGGGATTTAATTGATTTTTTCTTCAAAAGAAATGTTGGATCACTGTCCGAAACATATACAATATAATACATTGTTCACACAGTATTGTTCCGTAAGAAATTGACACATTTTTAATAGCTGCTTTGAAACTTTTAAAAATTGATAAATAGAGAGTTGAAATACTTTACGCACTGTAATATAAGCTTAATAAAATATGATTCAAGAAATTTGATTCGTCTTCTAAACAATTTTCATGAAAAAGAAAAACTCTGATATGTAACTTTCACTAAAGTTAACCTATACATATAGTCGAACAGGTTATTTTCATTCATTTCTTCTCTACGTAAAATAAAAATTGACAATCTAATCAAGTAATGTGAAAGAAAATAAGATTAAAATTATAACGAATGATGGATTTATAATACAAGACATCGAATTGATCGATCTTTTGTAAAAAAGAAAAGTTGAATTCCATTAATAGGACACATCAGGTAGGAAATTCACTTCTGATTGCTTTTTGATGATAATTATAGACTATGACAAATGCAAAATATTGAAAGGAAGTTTCAGAATAATTTAATTGCTTCCTTTGTAAAATACTTGGAAATTTCATTGAGATTTCCTTCGTAAATGTATTTCTAATCACTTCTTAAACTCTTGAAAAGAAATTAATGTTGAACAAGCGTTTCTGGAGCGGACAGATTTAAACCGTAAAATAAAGTAGAAATTATTCAATTATATTTTAATTAATTCGTTTACTTAAGAAAATGTTTAATAATAATGAAAATTAATTGAACATTTAAATATTCAAAAAACATATGAGAAAGCTGAAAAACAATTTTTTTGTTCGATTTAATATCAAATATATAACAAAAATATTCGAAATTTTATTTCGAATTATTGATACATTAAAAATATTTTTTTTTCAAAAAAATATATAATTAAAAAAAAAATTATTGAAAATCAGAATAAAAAAATTAATTTTCTTAGAAAAAATATTTTTAAGAAAATGAATATATAATTATCGAAATAATTCAATCCGAAAAAAAGTTATAAAAAATCACAATTCTAAAGAAACAGACCGTAATTGAAATCATTTCAAGCAACGAAGCATAAAGTAAAAACTTAAATAGAAAAATTGTCTATTACGAATATGATCTGTTACCATTAATAAACTTTTATATTTTTATAGATTCTATTTTCAACTAATGATTAACATTTCCAAATTTAAAAAAAATTTTTTAGAAATTAAAATTCTGTTTACTTTTTACCGAATATTTTTTTGAGATTTTCTAATATAATTCTTTGTGAAAAATATTAACTTTATTAATTTTTAAATAAATTAATTTATTTTTTATTTTATCAATTTATCAATTTAATTATCAATGATAATTATCAATGACTAATTATCAATGATAATTAAATTGATAAATATATAATTATATTGATTCCAAAATTGTTATTAAAATTATTTTGACTTAAGTTAATCACCTGTAGTTATATCTTTAAAAATACTTGAAATAGATATGTATTTATAAAATTGAAGTAAATATACCTGTTGCACGCTTTAAACGAATGTATTTTCCAGGCTCAAGTGTTTCTTCGCTACATAAAAGCGTCACTTTTTCTGCGACACGAAGCACAAAGGAAAAGAAGAAAAATGTCGGACGTTTAAAAACGCTTACGGCTGATCCCCGTCTGCTCGGTTTCCCAAAGACACGCTCTTTGAGCATTTGATGCCTTCATCCTTCTTATTTCCTTGTGACGCATAATTTATTTGATACCACCTTTTCTCGTGGCTTCTGTTCAAATCGTTCAAATATTTGTCTCCTTTTCTTTTTTTTTTATCTTTCACCTGTTCAAATTCTATCGTTCTCTCTTCGATTTTACTTTTAACAATTAACATGAATTCATGCTTCGTTGTATAAATCGAACAATTTGAAATAATTAATCTTTTAATCTTTGCTCTTTTATTATAAAATTAATATTCGTCACAATGAATGACAATCAAAAATTCTTAATAAAGATATTTAAATTAATGAAAATTAAAAAATTTAATTTTAGAATTAATAATGATTGCGTAATTGGAGCATAGAATAAAATTGAAGAATTGAAAATGTATATCGTACGATGAATATTTCCATATTGAATTGGTGAATTTAAAATTTAAAAAATTCATGCTGAATCGCGTTTCGAGAGTTTATTCTTCGCGTTATATCGAATATATACGAATGTATTCTTCACAGATTAAAACGATATAAAAAACAAAGTTTTTAAAAAGGAAGTACAATGCAAATATTTGTGGAAAGAGATGTGTCGCGATTTTTTATATCAAAAAAATCAAAATTTTATAATTCTTCATTAATTTCGAATCATTTCCTTCTATAAATTAATATCTCTATGTTTATTCTTCTCTAGATTATTGATTATAAATGGATATAAATTTTTTTTCTTCTATTTCATACTTATTTTTTTTTTTTGTAATATTCAATTAATGCAATTCTTATATAAAAGAAGAAATTAAAAATTAATGATAATTTTTTTTTCTAGGTTTGAAGAATATGGCAATATGTATTTAATTGACAATATGTAATTATATTTAAAAAAGTACTAAAAATCATTTAAGAATGAAAGAAATGATTTCTTAAAAATCATTGCTATTCAGAAATTGATAGAATAAAAGATATGAACATGTGTTTTATATATATATATATATATAGTTTTGAAAGATTATAGATACAAAAAAAGATAAAATGATATGAATAAGATTTATTTTTCAATTATAAGCAATTTAATATCTTAATAAACAAAAACATAATAACTAGTATATAGCTATATTCAGTGTGCTAAGCAGAGAACATATATAGTATCACGTACCAAAGCTTTTCAATTAAAAATTTTTGAAAAGATATATCTATTTATTATTATTATCATTATTGTTCTAATTGCCATTGAAATTATTTCAAAGATTGAAAATAACAAATTAAATATTTTAAAATTCAGATATTATATATATTAAAGAAAATGTGATATTTATGTTGAGCTATAGTTAAATAGAAAAACATGTATAATGACTTACATTACAAAATATGTGTATTCTATTTCATGACTCTGTTAATCTTGTATGAATGTAATATCCACATGAGATCATTCACTTTTTGCTCAAGGATAAAACAATGATTTTTTTTATTATCATTCAAATGATTCATATATCAAAATAAAAAAATCTTCATATATTATACTTTAAAATAATTTAAAATATTCATATTCATATACTATTTTAAAAAAAAAATATTGAAAATAATGTTTAGAAGCTTTTTTAAAAAAAAAAATCTTTCAATTTTAAATAAAATATCGTATAGAAGAAAAATAATATCTGATTAAATTCCTATATTAAATTCATTTCTTAAATAATTCTTCAAAACATATTCAAAATCTTTTTATTTCAAAAAAACGTATAAAAATATAATTTTTACAATTTTAACTTTAATTTTTTATTTTTCTCTTTACAATTTTCAACAAAACAATTGACGTTAAATTTCTTTCTAACCATCAATTGTCACGCAAAGATATTATAAATTTCACTTATGAAAGTAAATGGAAAAAAATATTCCATCTCGATATACGATATTGTACAATCTATATCATGAACTGTATCATTGAAATTATCCATGAGAAACACTTTCATACGAATAAATCTAAATGCAGTGAGAAATTGAAATTGTGTTCGGTGGTGATGATGCACTTTCGCGCGACACGCGATGGAAATTGAGCGTGTAAAATATCTTGCTCTTGAGTTACAAATACTGCGAAAAGGAAATTGCAAACGTCTTGGAGGTTAGCCCCCTCTGTCTGTCTGCGCGATTTCTCGCGAATTTCTAATCGACGTGGATCCGCTCGATTTATCGATAGTTGTTGTCGATAAACTCTCGGTCGATGAACTCTTTCATCGCACGCCCGGCTTAAATGGATGCCAATCCATTAATTTTCCGCCACTATCGAAATGTGGTAATGACAAAATTATTTTAAAGCAATTTATTAAATAAAAAAATTAAATTTTTTATTAGATTTATTCTTTATTTTCGTTATTTTTATTCATGATGAAAGATGAAAAATGTATTTGAAATTTTAATTAAATTTGTTGATGGATTATTATTCAATAATATTGATAATTTTTATTCATAAAGCAAATTGATCGGCTTCTTTATCGGTTAGAGGACATTAATCGATCCGTGCCTCTCATTTCCAATTATCATTTTATTGGTAACTTTGAAGTGAATATTAAAAAAAGAATAAAATATTTTATTATTTTTCTGTGTTATTTAAATATTCATGTATTATTAATTATTTTTCTTATTAACTATTACATACAACTATTACATAACAAATAAAAATTAGTTAGGATTGATTTTATTTATACTAATAAAATAATATTTGATCATCTTAAGATAAATGTATATATAAGTTTAATCACTTTCAAAGAGTAATCCTTCAAATATTGAACATTTAATGGCATCATATATAGATCAGACAAGATCTAAAAAATCGTTCGATGATACATTTCGAAATTTTAATTATAAATTAATGTTTGTGCAATATGTAAATTAAACAAACCCATTCCTGTATTGTTACATGAAATCTACTACTACCTTTCGTGTACATAATTTATATTAATTTATATAGAGACATGTGTAAATATTTACCTTGTTCCATTTAATTTCGATTCTTGGTCTACTTTCAACTCTTGGATTGTTTGAGCAGAAAATGTTGCGTGTATTTATTTCGATTGTTAAGTAATCGTTTGAAGTAATTTCATTAATAAAAGAAATGTATAGTAAATAATGATAATAAAAATATTTTAATAAATTTTTAAAAAAAAATTTTTTTTTTAATTTTCAAAATTTCAATAACAAGTAATTTTACTATTAACTTTACTATTAGCATTATTTTTCATGAAAAATGAAAAGAAGATGCACAAATTTTTTTTTTTTTAGTCATTACGAAACGTTCGCAATTCAAAAGGTTGAGAAACGCTGGTTTAAGTACATTTAACGCCGAATCGTCTCCATTTTTACTTTGTCGAGCATTGCGTGGCTGCACGCTTTTCCTTTTAACCAGTCGAAATGATTCAACCGGATGACCGGTTCAGGAGATTCGCTATGGCAGTGCATTCAGGCGGCCGTAAACGTTGTACTTGGCCAACACCCTCAAGGTAAGATCGATTCCTCGCCTTCTGCATCCGGTTCCGGGCCAGCTTAACGCTGCTTTGTATTTTTATCTAAAATTTAACTCCGTGAATTTCTTTTTCGCATACATCAAAATTATTCAATTAAAATGAAAAAGATTGTACTAAGATGAATAATGAAATGAGAAGAGAGAAGAGTTTTGATAAAATTGTCTTGAATATTGAAAAAATATACATTTAAATTATAATATTTTGAAATAAAGTTTGAACAAAATTTGAGGATTAAATTATGAAATGCTGTTTGGATCGCAAAAGGATTGGATGATGTTATAATTAATATTGAATATAGTTATGTAGTTTAATAAATTTACAAGAATAAATATATGTACACAATTTAAAAACGAGATTATTCACATCCAATGATATTAAAAAATAAAATTCCTAAATGGAATCAACAAATATTTAAAGTGAAGCGTATTTCGTTCATTATCGATAAATAATAAAATTCGAGATTCAAAAAGAAAGTTTAAAGTTTCAGAAATTGTACAACCTACTTGTTTAAATTAAGTTTGTCACATAAATTCAATGAAATGATAAAACATTTTGGAGTGGATCTCGTTCACATGTTGATTAGTTATTTAATCAACAAGCGAGAGCTTATTTAGAAGAAATAATTAGACGAGTTTTGAAAGGCGAGAAAGTGTGAAATTCTTCTTATTGCTTCTTATTGGTTATAGAATTATAGCTAGAATTCCCATCAAGTCTGCGAACACGTTATAACTGGAAAACCGGGATTATCTAATATTGATTTGACCCAATATCCTGCCACAATAGTAGTATTAAAAGATGACACTTACCTCGTATTTCTCGTGCTTTTATTTAAAAGGTTTTAAAGGATAATTGAAAATTTATAACTCGTAATTCAACGTATACAATGAAACTTTTATTCATCTTAATTGTATCAATACAATTACCATTATTAGTAATTACAATAAGATAGAATAAAATAAAAAATATTTTTTTCTCCCCATAATTTATTTAAATCTTTATCTGAATATTTTATTTAAAATTAAACTATCAAAGTGGTAATATGATTGACATTTAAATAAACGAAGAATAATTTAATTTTAATTCAAGTAATTATCGAATTATTTTTTTTTCACGTTTATATTAAAACTATCTTTTCAATGGATGTTTATTTTTAAAAAAAATAGTCGAATTTCTTTTACAAAAGAAATCAATCACCGTTAATATTAATATTTTCAATAGTACCTTTGCGGGGATATTGCTGGAAATATTCCAAGTTTCGACGATAAAGGGAAAAGAATGACTACAAGAGTATAATTTTGAGAGAAGAATCTTCTGTTCTTTCGTATCGTATGACAGTATCTAAGGGAAATTGCTTTTCCTTTTTGTGTCAAGTATTCAACCACACTGACGAATAGATGAATGTGTTTAATCGCGAGAAATGATCATTTGACGTTTCGTGTATTTATATAATGGATGGAAAACATTTGAATTAAAAATGTTGAATAATTAAATTTATAATAAATTCATTTTACGAGAATAAATAAACAAAACGTGATTTAAAAAATATTTTTAAAAAAAATATCTCCGCATATAATAAAATTAAGAATAATATTTTAGCAATTAAATCGTATTTTTTTTTCTTTTTTATAAAAAAAATTGAATTTGTATTTCGAATATTTTAATTAGAAAAATTAGATATTTTTACTTAGTGAAGAATATTTTTAGAAATATTTAAATGTAAAGCGAGAAAATAATCCGTTTCATTTCTTAATAAATATTTATAAAGTTATTTAAATTTTTAAATAAAATTAGCAAGACCATGGTCGTTCGTTTTAGAAATCAAATAATATTTCTAGTCACATAATTACGTGTATTTGTAGCTTCAAGGAACGACGATTGTTGCATTATAATCGCATCAAATGCATAAGCTGTTCAAGAATTTTCATAACGAGATAACTGTTGCCATTTTATTTACCTGAGCTCTTTTGAACATAAACATTTATGCATGAAAATTGGAAATCTAATAAAAGAGAGAAGAGACATCTTTGTTTCAATTTGAAATGCATGTAAAGTTGCATTCAGATATTATTTTGCTTTGTAATAAAAATTTTATTAAATACATTTTAAACAGAAAAGAGAAATTCAATAGAAAATTATTTAAAAATAAAAAAATAAAATAAAATTAATCAAATTAAAAATTTTAATAAAAATTTTTAAATTTTCAAAACAATTTAAATCTTCTTTTTTTGTAATGAAAAAATTACAAAATCAAACTCTCGTAATTTATTTTTTGCAAATTTTTAAAATATAAATTCATTCTCTTTTTTTTAGACTAAGTGAATATAAATATACATGAATAAGTACTTATTTCGTGCTATTAACCTCTCGAAAAATAAAGATCTTAATTGTAAAATGATTTAAATATAATATAAGATTTTTTATTTAAAAGAATTTTATCCAATGTATATTTAAAATATTGTATTTATATTAGAAATTTTTATTGTAAATATAAAAAAATATATATTTTTACTCATGTATATATATTTATATATGTTCGAATAAATGGAAAAAAAGGCAAACATTCTTGAATTTTACGTATATGAATAAATTTACACAAACGAAAAACCATTCAACTGCAGAGAGAAATAAAAATTTTTCATTCTTTTTTTATTTTTTATTTTTTTTTTCTCAAACAGCAGATTAAAAGTCGCAAATTGTTTGAAGTCAAAAAACGAATAAATTTTCTATTTTAACTAGATGCTGTAGGTATTAAAGATCTTGCCTTATGCATGTTCTACTCTTTTACACTCTCAACAAACCTTTCTAAACGCATTTTATGTAAAATTATTATTCAATAAAAATGAGACTTAAACTTTTTGTTCTCATAATATACACACATATATATAAACATTATACTGAAACAAAAAATTTAATTCTTTAATAAAGAAAAGAAAAAAGTTTTATACACTACTTTTATCTTTTTCAGTAAATATTCATAATTCTTTTATTAAGTTTTCTAATTACTTTTATTAAATACTATCATTTTTATAATTTTTTAATTTCAAAAATATTCAATGTCATTTAAAATATTTTGCAAACTCTTTTTTTAAAACTTATGCAAAATTTCCAATGAATAAATATATATAATTCTTTTTTTTTAAATCTAAAATTATCTTTCAAATTCAAAAATAATTCCCATTAAATCTCAATGCATGATATTGAAAAATTATTTTCTCTATATATATATCTTCTATATATATTTATCATATATTCTTTTCACTAATGAAAATTATAAAAAACTTTATGAAATCGCAAACACAGAAGTACTATTATTATATATGTAAAAATCATTGTATTCTAATTAAAAATTCAGTTTTTAAATTCGTCAAAAAATCTTCAGCACGCAGTCATCTCATTTCATATCGCAAATCCCTCGACCGTACTCGAGTCACATGACCTAAAAAAAGCATATGCGAATATCACGAAAAATGGCGCGTTTCACTTTGTTGATATATCAACTTTCGATATCAGACCTACCTTAGTAAAGAAATAATACACAACTACTAGAATTTCTCATCAAGAAAATGGCTTGGCCATTCTAAACGATGATCAGCTACTAATCAAAGAGTTTGCAAGGCCACCACATTCTGAACGATGGTAAGAGGATATGAGTAATTGATTACGCTATTTCACCTAGTATTTAACATGTGGTATTTAGATAATTAAATCAGACAATTTTGATTTTTTTTAAAAAAAAATGCTGGAAAAATGTGAAAATGATGTGTTAAATTTATTAAAAATCTAAACGATAAAGTGTTTCTAGAATTTTTACGAAAGTTTTAAAGATTTTAATCGATATATTAATAACTTCTAAAGAAATTTATAATTTTAATAATTTGAAAGGGGTATTCTTATTCATTTAATTTCCAAAATAATAAATAATATATTATCAAAAAGTTAAAAACAGTAATTTTAAATAAAAATGAATATTTATACTTAAAAAAAAAAAGAAATTGAGGTTATAAATGAAAAAAAAATTCGTCGAATTAAATATCATTGAAGAGATCATAAAAAGTGTTAATATTTATGATATATAGTATATTCTAAATGCATGATTCATCTTGATATGATCGAGTTTATGGACACATATTTTTTCTGAAAATTTATTCGTTTCGATGATTATAATAAAAATATTTATAGTAAAGTAATATAGTAAAGTAATTAGAAAAATATTTAAAAAATTAATAAAAACAATTCTTATTTTATTTTCTATAAATATTTTATAACATATTATAAATTTTTGTATTATATTATATTAAATTACTAACTATTTTGATCTAATTTGAAAATATGAAAAGAACAAAATTATAAACAGGGTTATAAAAAAAAATCTCTCGTGATTTGCTACAGAGTTAACAATTTATTACATAATAGCATGATAAATATCTAAAAAGATACAATTTGAGTCGTATAATTTTGTATAATATACATCGAAATGTTTGAGCAATCGTGTATAATACAATAAACGATTAATAAATGTCAACGCTTGATTCGAATCTTATACTATATAATTCCAGTCTGAAAAATTGAAATAAATATTCCTACGATTTTTACAACTACGATTTTTAATATTATTTATTAAAATTAATATATAATTGCGATGAAATAAAAAATTTCAAAATGAAATGAAATTTTTCAAAAAAATTTTTCAAAAATAATTAAAAATTGTGTTACAATTTTCATATAAATATAAATATAAAATTTTAATTATAACTCGTATAAAATTAGACAAAAATATAGACTGGAATCAAGTTGTACAATTTTACGAATCATTTGAACGCGTATTTCATGAATAAACAATAAAGAAATTCTACATAAATGGTCGATACATTATGTTTATATTATGTCTAAGCGTGCAACATGCATCAAAATTTCATCTGTAACATTTATATAAACATATATGCGAGGTCTTTAATTAAAAACGCAGTTTATTATTATTATTATTTAATTTTTTCTTTGAAAAGAAGAAATGATAAATTATGATTTTTCATGAAACACACTATTTTTGATACTTTTATGAAGAACATATGAAATAATAATCAATTATTATATTATATATTTTAAATAAAATTACTATATATTTATTATTATTATATATTTTAAATAAAATTTTAAATAAAATTATACAAAATTGCAAATAAAAATAAATTATAGGAAAATAAATTTTTTTTCAATAGTTAGAAACAGACAATATTAAATAATAAAATAAAAAAGAAATTAATGTTTTTATTTAAAAAGACAAATAAATAATAGAAAATTGCTACGTTTTTAATTAATTTTTCCTTATACAATTACAATATTTTTTGTTTTTTTTTTCTCTTGTATTACGATTAAAATGGAATCAAGTTTAAACAAAAGATCAGTAATTTCTTTTCTGTTGGAAATATCACGAGTAAAAAGATGAAGTATATTTTTGAAAATCGTGAAAATATGATATGTACTCTATATAGAAAAGCAGATACTCTGAAATCTGCGTTCAATTACATCGAAATAAAACGATATACACATGTATATAATATTTAATTCTAATTGACCAAAGTACTTTGGCACGTTTCAAATGTGTTCCAGACCATTTTTCTCTTCACTTATCTTCTATTATTCTAAAAAACGAGTTTTAACGACTATTAGACTACTTATTTTAAAATCAAAGTCACATGTATATATTTTAAAAGATAAAATTTCATTATTAAACTCATAATTATGATAAAAAGATAAAATTTTTTATAAAAAAAATATTTAAGATCTATTGAATTAATATTTTATTCTAAAATAAAAAATATTAAAATATATATTTATCTTTTATATGAATAAAAAAAAATATTTTTTCTTTTATAAATGGAATGATTGATTCGAAATACAATTATGCATCTATGATAAGATAATTCGTCATCATTGACATTTTGATGATGTTTCAATTATATAAAAAAATTCACAGATCGATATACTGACATCATTGTGACCTATATATAATTAAATTAAACTTATTTTTATATTATAGCACGCTATATAACAATAAAATAAAATAAAAAATAAACACGTGACTATGATTGATATTACTACATATACATATATTATATGCATCGATATAGTTTCGATATTGACAGATCTAATTGCTTAGATAAAGGCTAGAGGTCAATCTAGAAGTTAATTTATATTTTCAGTTAATACTCTGTGCCTTTAATTGAAACCGGATACACGATTGATTAACTGAAATATAAATAAACCCTGATAAACGTGCGAGTCACTGAGTATCACAAATATTCTTTTTTTCTTTCTGAACTATTAGTATTGACTTAGAGGAGTTTCTCGTAAATTACGTTTAAATAGATAATCGACTTGCATTAAGTTTGAAGAGAATTACTATTTTATTATGTGAACAATTAATAATTTTATGGTCATGAAACTCAGTTACTCCATTCAAGAAAATGCCATGCAAACACTTACAGATCTTCCTGTTTTGTGAAACATGGAATAAGAGAGAAATAAAAAAAAAGGCAGATGCAAAATAAATATTTGAAATATATTCATAATGTTAACTTGAAAATGTAATCGCTAACATAAATCTGTAATCAATTTGTACAAATTAGAAATTATGAAAAAGAAATTATTAAAACATTTTCTTGAAATGCACGTAATTGACCAATCAAGATGTATGAAAGTATGCTATTTATATATTACTAAATAACAGACTTTTCTCTTTAACTCCAACATAGCTCACTGAATGCACATCTGTGTCTTAAGGCAATTTTAATTTTTCATACCCTAATATATTCAACAATTGGCTTTGAACCTTCCTATCTTTATCCTTTTGTGTCATAAAATATGCTCGCAATTTTTCCTACTCTATACATATTATATACATACAATAAAATTTATATATTAAAAACAAAAATTTATAAATCATAACAATGTTATATGTAAGTCATTCTTTAAAACACTAATTTCAGCAGAAAATTTTTGTTGTTATAGTTGTTATAAGAAATAGTTTTCAATTATATATATTGTGAATGTAGGAATAGTCAAGATTGTTACAGAAGAAATAGTTAACTATAGAATAATTATAATGAATATAGTTATATATTATATTTTAGATAAAAAGTATAACTTTGTTACAATTAAATATTAGAAATTTAGAAATTTACTTATATTTTCTGTTTTATAAGAACATATTATCATGATCATTTTGATTTATTTGATTATTGATAAAATTTGATCATAATAACATATAAGAAAAATTAAAATTCTTTATCAATTACATAAATTTTAATAAGAATTGTACATGTCTTAAAAGATTGTCTTAAAAAATTGTTTTTTAAAAGATAATAATAAAAATTTAAATAAATGTAAATTTGTTTTTAAACATACTGTCACTCAATATATATTATAAATATGTTATTTTACTGTATGTTAATAGATATAAATAAAATTTAACACTGTAATTATAAATTCTACATGGATAAAAAATTAAGAACATTTTTTAATTTTGATTTTTCAAATATTATAATAATTATTATTTATAATAATATTATTTAATTATTATTAATATTAACTTATTATTTATAATATTATTTAATTATTTAAACTTTAAATTTCTATAATTCTATATATTTAAATCAAATTTAATATAAGTGTGTCTAATCATATAATTAACACATCTTATATAAAAATGAAAGTGATATTTTCAAATCTTACTTATTTTTCATGGATATACAAGCACATAGATTGGCCCCCAATAATACACTTACAGAGAAAGTTAAATAAATTATTTGTCTGCAATATCTATTGATCCCATACTATTTATAAATTAAACAATAAAATTGAGTAATAAATCATTATAATAATAAATCATAATTATAATATTTTCTAATTGATTATATTAGATATATATAAAGATATTAAAATATAAAAAAAATTTTAATATATTTTACATAAAATAGTCTTTCATAAATGTTTATGATCAGACACAAATAGTATTTGGAAGATATACTAATATTGAGTATTTTTATATTACAAAAAATTTTATATATAAAAATTGCAATTATATTTTTTTAGTATTATTAAATTTATATATATGTTTGTTAAACAAATATTTTTTTATAATTATCATTATATGAAGCAAATAAAATGATTATATTTATTATAAATATTTCTAATAATTATATGATAATATTGATAATTATCAACATATTTATAATAATATATCAGATATTGAATTTTTTAGATAATATAATATGCAACATTTTAACATAACATTCTTTTGATGTTATTTTAATAACTTTTGATTTAAAACATTAATAATAATTTTATAACAAAAAATTATAAATTAAATATAATTTAAAAAATACATTTAAATATAAATAAAAAATTTTAATCTTATTTTAATTGTAGATTTTTATTTTGTCCTACTATTTTATTGCGTAATAAATTAAAATGTCCATGCACTTGAGATAATTGTGCTTTAAGGGAATCTGAAAGTTGCTTTTGTAATTGTTGAACCTCCAATATTTCTTGCCGAAGGTTCTGATAATCTTTTGTGACTTGATGAACAGACCGTAATAGACGAAGCACAGAAATCTGTTAAAAGCATAAAAAAGAATAAAAATAAAAATAGCAATTTAAATTTTAAATTTGATACCCTTTAAGCAAATAAGTTGAATTATAATTTTTTCTAACTAAATTTTTTTCTATTAATTTAACAATTAATATTTAAAGAAAAATATATTATAATTTTTTGTTAACTATGAATTTAATGAACAATTAACAAAAAGTATATAATTCATATTTTCTTATAAACAAAACATACCTCACTACCAGGATCTTCAAATTCTTTTTCAAAAGCATCAATTTGCCATGCAATCATGTCTAGTTTTCCATCAGCTTTTTGCACCTATAACATTCAATAATTTATAAAATATTAATTATTATTACTTATATATTAAAATAGCATTTAGCATTTTTCATTCGCTTGAATTCGATACAAATTTAATAGTTATTGAAAAACATAAATAACATTCAAAATGAACAATCCGAAAATGAATAAAAATTAGTAAAAATACTTACACTTTGTTCAAGATGAACAATAGCAGATTCCATGTTATCTATTATTTGTAACAGATTATTTTAAACGGAGAAGACGAAACTCACAAACCGTTCGTGCGAAGTCGTTGGTTAACTTTCTTACACTAGAATCGATATGCTCTCACTGGCATATTTGAAAAGCGGAGAACGACAGTTATAGTTTATATTTAAATATTTTATCGCTTGGGGGCAGCACTTACTATGTAATTATTTGAAATTACGTACTGTTTTATCAATTGTTACATTAACTTTTGAAAAATGTAAGAAATATTTTGAATAAATTTTAATCATATATAAAATACATTTTAAATAATATAATTATATTTATATTAAATTGCATTGCAAAATAACTAATTGAAATAGTGATTTTAAATTATCGTATATATTTTTTTAATTATAAAAAGTTATTTTTATTAAACAAGAACTAAAAATAAATTTTTATTTCGTTATTTTTTAATATTTTTTTAAATATCAAAAAAAATATTATTGTGCATATTACTTAAAATTTCTTTTTCATTTTATCAGATTTTTACTCATAATTTATTTTATACTCATGTTAATATAGCAAAGTATATTATTTTTTAAAGATTATTATTAAAGATATAATAATAATATAAAATATAATATTTGTATTTTTTACATTACAAATATTATAGTTATATAAAATATAATAGTTTTGATAAAAAAAATAATAAGTTATTCAATTGACATTCTCCATTTTCTGTTTGATCATGCGCTACGAATAAGATAACAAAAAAAATAATAAAAACAAAAATAGAAGAAAAATTACAAAACTATCGCCATCTTCATTCTGTAAATGAAACATAGCAACAAAAAGATAGAAATAAGAATTGACCGTCAATGCCATTTAAATATCAATAATATTTCTTCAAAAACAGAATAAGGAAGTATAAGAATTAAAGATCAGCACCATCTCTTGAATATCAAAAAATATTTCTTTAAAAGTATTCAAGAGATGGAATTTTTAATTCTTCATCTATTTTTAATATGATACTTTTTTGATACTTAATAAATAAACTTTTACTTTATTTCTATTTTTCTATTATTATTCTCTCTCCATGTATATTTGTTTCATTTATGGCATTTTGGAAATAACACTGATTTTTTAATTTTTACTATCTTTTTGTTCTCTCATTATTTAAACTTTTTATTTATATTTGTTTCATATAATATTATAGAAATATTTTTTATTATAAGAAATAAGTATAAAAAAGTAAATATAAATATTTAAAATTAAGAAAAATATGGAACAAATTGAATTGAAATCTAACAAAATGATAAATATTTTATAAATAAAATATATAAAATTTTATAAAAGTTTTTAAAAAATAGCAAACTTTTATTGAATATTTTCGTAATATAAAATCTGGAAAAATGTCATACTTTATACATTATTATTTTTTTTTATTACTCATTAGTTCAAAAATAATATTTATAATTCAGTATAAAAATAATATTTATATGAAAAAAATAACATTTTTTTTTTGAAAAACTAATTTATTCTTAACAATTTTTGTTGTTTTTTATGTGTATTTTATTTTTAATTGTATTTAATTTATATTTAAAAATATTAAAAATTATTTTAAATTAATCTTTCAATCTTTTAATATTCTAGTAATATTCTAATAATATTCTATTTTAGTCTTTTAATATTTCAAATAAAACATAATTTAAGTTTGAAAAAATCATGATTTATCAATAAAATGTTTGAGAATCACTGATAGCAGTGATATCTACATATTCACTTACGTATAGAATGCCATCTAGTATAACATATCTTTAGATCTTACGTGTCTACGAATGTCACTTTGTCGGAAAATCTAACCAGACTTTAAAATTTAAAAAAAAAATCATTTAGTGTGTGCTGTGCTAAGAAATGGCAAGTCAGAATTACTTAAGTGATCCAAAAAATCCATTTTTCTCTCTCGAAGATGACATCGATGATGAAACGTTTCTAAAAAGTGCACCATCGAGATCTTCTACTCGTATGACTTACAATCATTATAGTAATTCTGACAACGAATTCGAACAAAAACGTCAACAATTATTTCAACGAAAAAAAGAAATAGAAGAACGTACAATACAATCAACAGAAAGATCTATTTCTTTATTAAGAGATTCTGAACAAATTGGAGCTGCTACTGCAGAGGTAACTGCAAAATTTAATATTATTTAATTATAATTATAATTAATAATTATAATAAATATTTATATTTTTATACATATATATATTTTTATAATATATGATTATTATTATTTTAAATGTCTTTCTTGAAATATATCATATAATTTTATATCTACATTTTTATATATTTGTTATATATATATTTGTTCTTATTGAAAATAAAATATCATATAACATATTTATATGATACTTATTTAGATTAGAATATATTTAAAAATTTATATATATTATTATATATATTATTTATAAATTTATATATATATAAAAAATTAAATTTTTTATATATTATATATCTTTTTATATTTTACATGCATATTTTGTATGCATTTAAATATATTTTTTTAATACATTTTTTTTTTAATGATTTTTAATTCATTAATGATTTTATTTCAGGAACTCATTAGACAGAGAGAACAATTGGAAAGAACAGAAAAAAGATTAGATGATATTAATAGTACATTAAGATTTAGTCAGAAACATATCCAAGGAATAAAAAGTGTATTTGGAAGTCTTAAAAATTATCTCAGTGGTAAATCAATGGATGCACCAATACCATCAACAATATTATCAGAATCTTCTAGTTCGGAATCTATGGCATCTCCTGCTTTATCTAATTCTTTAGAACAAGTACAGACTAATATAGTTAATACAAGTTCAGCATTAAAATTACGTGGTATAGATGATGTAGAGAGTTCAAATAATCGTTTAAGTAATAATGTGAACAAACTATTAGAAAAAAATTTAGATGAAATGAGTGGTTCATTAGCTAGATTGAAAGGTTTAGCAATAGGATTATCAGAAGAAATAGATTTACAAAATGATTTGATTGATAACATAACAGATAAAGCAGAAAAGACAGACATTATGCTTCAGAAACAAAATAAAGATCTTACTCATTTGTTGAAGAAATAAATAATAATACAAAAAAAAAAAAATAAAAAAACAGCTTAGTATATTAAATTTTATATATTTCAAAACTGTAAATGAATGCATAATAAATATTGCCTTATTTAGTCAAATTTGAAAAAATTTTATATATATTATGTATATTATAAAATTACTTTGCAAAATATAAGTTATAATTATATAAAATCTCATATGGAAAAAAAAAATTCACTTTCATATCTTTCAACTATTAGTCTTACTTTTATGTATTATGTATATGATAGAATAATTTAAGTTTAAAATTAAATATATTATATATATTTTTTCTATGTTTTCAGCAAATTAAATTACCTTTAACATTCCTGTTAAAATTATTAAACTAAAATTTTTGTAAATTCTATATTAAGATTTAAATCATCTTTTTATTATGTTTTGTATTTTATATTTTAACTAATGAACTAAATACTAAAAAAAAATACTGTGATAAAAAGTCATTGTAACGTAATAATTGATATTACGTTATTAATTGATGTTTTGTATTTAATAACAATTTAACATTGTTAATAAATTTTATTAAAATTATTGTGAAAGTGAACATTGTTATTGGAAACATTATGTAAAACATACAAATTAACAAATATATGTATATGAATTAAATAGATTGATAATAAATATTAAAAATCATGAGAAATATTTAAATTGTAGAAAATTTTAAATTTAAAAATATAATTCTAAAAACAATGTTCTATACATTTATTAGAAATTGCTTCAAATATAACTATATGATATATTTATGTTATTTATAAAATAATAATATATACAATAAAATTGCACATAAGTATAATCTTGTATTATAAATATAACAATACTTATGTATTATAAAAACTAGTAATCTAAAAGAAATTTTTTCTTAAAATAATTAATTATAATGAAAATGTACAAATATTTATACAAATTATTATTTGTGCATATCTACTTTTTATTCTTTTTATTATAAACAAATATACAGATATTGAAAATAATATAAAAAAAAAGATAGACTATATGAGTTTTCAAAAAAATTTCACTTAAGCATTAATCTCATTTTAATATTATTTTATACATAATATATTTAAATGTATGACAAATTACTTGTATAAGGAAATATTCATAATTTATAAGTAAAATATAAATTTCACTGCCAATATTATTGAGAAAATTAAGTAATGAAATGTATTATGAGATCTTATTTAAATTATATTTTAAACAAATGTTTGATATAATATTAATAATGATGTATTATTGCATATGTGTATGAATGTATAAATTTATCATATTTACATATGTGTATACTTATCATTAGTTATTTTTTCTTTCCTTTAAAATTGTTGTCTTAGTAGTTTTTCCTACGATACTAAATCTTTTATATTTTTATAAATTTTAATAAAATAAAAAAAAATTATTATATATATATATATATATATATATATATATATATATATATATATATATATAATAATACAATGAAAAAAAGGATTATTTAGATATACATTAATAAAATAATTGTTCTTCACTAAACCATTTTATGTGAGAGAAAATAAAAAAGATATATATTAAATAAATTAAAGATATATATATTAAATATTATTATGAAATATATTAAAGATATATAATAAATTCAGATTTTTTTTATTTAATTAAAAAACATAATAATAATGTGAATATATTTTTTATTTATTTATTTTTTTGCTCAAAAATAATTCTTTTACAATATTTCATTGATTTTATATTTATCATATAATTTTATTTTCATTTTATATTTTTCCATTTTTATTGGTTTGTCTGCATTAAGATTTTTCATTTTATCCAGCTGTAAATTAATTCAATAAATTTAATGGTATTATATATTATATAATTATATAAATTTCTAAAAAAATATTTAAAGACTAAAGTATTTAAAAATATGTATATATAATTATTTGTATATAATGTTCAAATTTAATTATTATACAAATTTTAAATTAATACACAATTAATAACATTTACATACGATATCATATCAATTACGTTTGCAGAAATAAAAATTAAATATTTATTAATTTATTAATTTAAAAATATTTGTCTTTATATAAATTTTTTTACTTATTACCATTTGTGTTATTAGTATTATTATTGTTGCCATTCCCGTTGTTAAACCATCGACAACCAGCTTTTCCATCATGATGATGCATGTTAGATTGTATATTTATAGAAATTACTGACGCCTATCAATGAGGAAAATTTATATTTATATAAAATAATATACTAAAAATGATTTTATTTTTTAAAAAATATGATTTTATTTAAAAAAAAAATTTGAAATTATCACAAATATCGATTTAAATGAAGTACCTTATAAATATAGCATTCAAAAATTTTTATTTATGTCACGGAATTATATAATTTAAAAATTAATAACAAAAGAAATAAGAATAAAGAATATTACTTGTAATAAAAATTATAAAATTTAAATTATTATTATAAAATAATATATCATTTCATAATGCACAACATAATGGAACACTTTTTTTTATTTCAGATAAATTATTTTAGAAACTAGATAAAAATTGCAAAATTGCAACAAGATAAATTCATTATAATTATATAATAGTTATAAAAAAATATTACGTATTTTTTATATGCATATATTTTTGTTTATAATATTAACTATTATCTAATCTTAATTATTAATGATATAGATTTATATACTGGAATTAATATATATTGATAACAAAATTAAAAAAATTATAAATAAAATAAATTTTAAAATAAATAATGACAAATTATAAAACAAAGAGATTTGAATTTGAATGTGTAATAGATAATATAGAAATGTTATTAAAATCTTACCGCAATGCAAAGTAATATAAAGAAAAATAAATGTATTTTATACAATTTCATCTTAAGATATAGAAATTGAAACAAAACTGTCACAATATGAATACTTGCATATTTATACTAGTTACATAGCATAATTATGATGTTTATCTTTCAGAAAATGTTTCCTGTAATCTTCTATAATAATCATATAATAATTATTTTTATCTTTATTTTGTGTTAATATTACTTTTCTGTAATACTTAAAAATCATTTTATTCAGTTATTGTAGAATTCAATTGCAATAAAAAATAGTGTGACCTTTGTCTGCTTTCAAATTTTATTGAATAATCTAATAAAAAAAGATGATATAAAATATTGAATGAAAAAATAACTATTAAATTATAAAAATTTGATTTATAAATAATAAATTATTTGTTTTTGTTTAACTTAATTTGCTATTTATATTATTAAATATATTTTATATATACATATTATTCTATTTATTATATATCCCAAATTAAGGGATGATTCCTTTATAACTAATATAATTAATTTATCCATAATTAATTAAATCATAAATATATAATCACAAAATATTTTCCATTGCAAATTAATAAAAAGAAACATACAATACATTTTATTTTTATTAATATTTTTTATTTTCAAAAGTAATATAATAAAAATAAATTTAATTATAAAAAAAGTGAAAAATAAATATAAAATTTACCATAATTATCAAATATTTAAAATATTTAAATAGAATAAATATATATAGAATATAATCTTCGATAAACATTCGAAAAATGCAATATATAAGTATATTGTAAATGTAATAATTAAATTAATATAATTATATATAATTGCATTTCATTTATTTAATAATTTATATTAATTTAATAAAAAAAATGTATATATAAATTGAGAAAGATTAAAAGAAAAATTGAATTGTTTTAAAAATAAAAATATAATCGATATTCGTAATAAATTATATCGATATTAAAATCGAGATATCATAACTAAAAGTCGATAATCGATACGAAAATGAAGCTTTAGAATTTCTGGTAAGTTCTATGAAATTGATTACTTTAAACGAACTGCGAGACCAGCTAGTTTCTGGAATCATCTGCCTTGAACGTGTTTTCAGTATTACGTAAAGTGTTATTGAATTACAAAAATATTATTTAAAGATTTAAAATAAGTAAGTATTCTTGCAATATGTATTATTTAATTTTATATTTGTATTTTCATTTCTTTTTGCTGAATAGATATTTATGTATATATTATTTTTCTTTAATTCCATTAACGTCATTTATTTTTATTAAGAACTATAAAGACATGGCATAGTATAAATTAATTTTTAATTTATTATTTTTTATAATACTATTTTAAAAAAATTTTCTTTTAATATATTATTGTTTACGTCATGATTTTGCAGTTTTTAAGTAGAATCAAATTTACCATTTTTAATAATATAATATATTTAATATAAAATATTAAATATAAATAGATATAATATTTATTTAATTCTTTTTTTAATTTAGAATGGCTGCAATTGATATATCTCCTAATAAGGATGGAGGTGTTATGAAAGAAATAATCAAAGAAGGTATTGGAGATGAAATTCCATCTCCTGGAAGCAATGTAACAGTCCATTATACTGGTACTTTATTGGATGGAACAAAGTTTGATTCAAGCAAAGATCGTAATGAACCATTTCAATTTGAACTTAAGAAAGGATCAGTTATCAAAGCATGGGATATAGGAGTAGCAACTATGAAAAAAGGTGAAGTTGCATTATTGACCTGTGCTCCTGAATATGCATATGGAAAAAATGGTAGTCCACCTAAAATTCCTCCAAATGCAACACTTAAATTTGAAGTAGGTTATTATTTTTAATTGCATAAAAATATTAATCTTTATTAATAATATATTTTAAATTTCATTTAATTAAAAATTCAATGTTATGAAATATATATTTTTTTATTAGATCGAAATGATTAGTTGGAAAGGAGAAGATTTAAGTCCTGAAAAGAATGGAAGTATTGAGAGGCATCAAATTATACAAGGAAAAGATTATATCACTCCACAAGAAGGAGCTTTAGTAAATGGTAAATTTAATTTTATAATATTTTCATTTTATGCTATTAAAAATTTAAATAACATATTTTGTATTTTTGTATTTTATAACATAATTTGTATTTCAAATTTATTGCTGTTTTAGTACATTTAATGGGAATGTACAATGGGAAGATATTTGAAGATAGAGATGTACAATTCAACCTCGGAGAAGGAGAAGATTGTGGTGTCATAGAGGGTATTGAAAAAGCTTTAGAAAGCTTTAAAAGTGGAGAAAAATCAAAACTTATAATTAAAAGCAAATATGCATTTAAGAATGTAGGAAAACCTGAATTTGACATTCCACCAAATGCAACTGTAGAATATATAGTAGAATTAAAAAACTTTGAAAAAGTAATTATTTTATTGTGAAAGTAATTATTTTATTATTATGTAAAATAATAAAAATTTTTTTAATTAATGTATGTTTATTTCAGGTAGAAGTTTGGTCCTTGAAGAATCATGAACAGATTGATTTAGCTAAGATGTACAAAGAGAAAGGGACAAATTATTTCAAAGCAAATAAATACAACTTAGCAATTAAAATGTATAAAAAAATTACTTCAGTTTTAGAATATGGAGAAGATTTTGAAGGAGATCTTAAAATAGAAAGAAATAATCTTATTTTATCAGCACATTTAAATTTGGCATTATGTTATTTAAAATTAGATAATAATGTTGAAGCAAAAGATTCATGTAATGAAGCTTTGAAATTAAATCCACAAAATGAAAAAGCACTTTTTAGAAGAGGACAAGCATATCTTGCATTAGCATCACCTGAAATTGCAATTAAAGATTTTCAAGAGGTTTTAAAAGTAGAACCAAAAAATACAGCAGCTGTAAAACAAATTGGAGTTTGCAATAATCTCATTAAAAAGCAATTAGCAAAAGAGAAAAAGCTATATGCAAATATGTTTGATAAATTTGCACAAGAGGATAAACAGGTTTGTGAAAAACAATAATAGTCTTATGTAATAGGATTCCAATTATTTTTTTATTACTCATTTATATGTATGATTTTAATTATTAATGTCCTTTATAATTATAATATTATAATTTATAATAAAAAAATTAAAATATAATAATGTTGATTAAATTTACATCACATATAAAATATATACTCTAAATAAATTTTTAAATTACATTGATGTGATATGTTTGACCATAAATTGTTAGTAATGTCACAGAAGGAAGAGGAGAAATTGCGAGAACAACCAGATGTGATGTGTGGGGCCTTGGGTGAATGGGGTCAGGAAGAACGACCTGGAGGTAGAGATGCAACTGCCTTTGAAAAGGAGAATCCTAATATACTTATGCTCAATGCTAATGGTACTGATGAATTTCAAAATATGTAAAATATTGATCATCCTTTATCCTGTTCCTTACACTGCCCCATTTTTAACTGCCAACAATATGAAATTTTGTTAATTATTCTAATGGGTTTCTAATGTGTTTCAAATATGTCTACATATATAAAGATGC
This sequence comes from Apis cerana, assembly GCF_029169275.1. Classification (NCBI taxonomy): domain Eukaryota; kingdom Metazoa; phylum Arthropoda; class Insecta; order Hymenoptera; family Apidae; genus Apis; species Apis cerana. The sequence goes on from NC_083852.1 coordinate 5,567,301, forward strand.
ATATTATATTGTTAATTAATATTCTGTAACATTTATGCATCCTAGTCAAAAAAAAAAATTCCCATTTTGCATAATTAAAACAAAACTTAAAAGAATAAAATTTTTTTGCTTGAAATCTTTTTCATTTTTTATGTAAGTTCAAATTATACAAACAAGAATTATAATTTAATAGATATTCATTTTGCAATTTTAATAATTATAATTGGTGTTCTATCATAAAATTATATTTAAAATTATGTATACTTAGCAATATATATTTTTCATTCCATAAAATTGTAAATGCAATATGATAAAGCTAAATAATATATAATTCTTGGACAATTATTTGTACAAATAATTACCTTATTACTTTTATTATTATTTTTATAAAAAAATTTGTAAATTATTATTATATATTAAAAATAAGGTAAGTGATATTTCATTAATATTATTATATTTGTTTAATTGATATTCAATTTATAATAAAACTTTTTCTTATTAAAAAAAATTTTATTATGTAAAAATATGTACATTTTTAAAAATTATTATTTTAGTTATATTATTTAAAATATGTCAATTCTATATTTCTTTAAATTCATTTTCACAAAACTTTAAAATTAAAAAAATTAAAACAAACACATTTTTATAAAAATTTTGTCGCTTAGTAACAATCATATTAAATCACAATAAGAAGACAATTGAGATAAATTGAAACAAGATAATCAACTGTTAATTGAACTCCATCTGTTTGATTATAATATAATTTTTTTTATTTGTAAAGCGTAGTTCACAATTGAAACATATAAATATGTTGATGAATATATTAAATAAATTTGTATAAAAATTTAAAATTCATAATAAATCTGTAAAATAATTATTAATCAACAAAATAAATATTAAATATTTGTTAAATTATTGATTATTTACACAATTTAATAAATACTATAATATATCTTGCAATCTTATTGGTGATTTTTATATATTATTTGATATATTTAACCAATGATATGTTTTAATGTGCATTACTAACACAAATTCAATGACTATTAAGAATAAGCGATCGCCGCGAAACTACAGGCTCATATAATCCTTATTCTTCGATAGAACTGAATCCAAGTTGTCTACTAAAAGTGAATGAGAAATTAATTGTCTCTTAAAATGCCTAATATTATAAATGATATTAAATTAGATTTTAAAGATGTTTTATTACGTCCAAAAAGAAGTACGTTAAAAAGTAGATCCGATGTAAGTAATATTTATATAAAGTTTATAAAAATTCATGAAAGTCTATATTTTTGTTTCATTTCTTTTTATATAAAATTTAGTTATGTTTCATACATAATCAATATAAAATTATAAAAATACATATTTTTAATAAATTTAGCTTGTAAAAAAACAATTTCTTTTTCTATATTTGTACAAAAAAAATATCGAGGGCAAAATATTATATTTTTTAATATGGATATAAAAATCTCATTTTTCTTATTTTTTAAAATTATTTTTACATTAAAAACTTCTTATTTAATTGATAACAATATAACATGTTTATAAAAAGTACATTTATAATTTACTAATTAATCACATGCATTTATATATTTCATTTCTTATAAACATTAATTAAGAAATTTTTTTATTTAATATTAATGATGAAAATATACTAAATTTTAGGTCGATTTATTTACGGAAATCACATTTCGTAATTCAAAACAAATTTACAATGGAATACCAATAATTGCTTCAAATATGGATACAGTAGGAACATTTGAAATGGCTAAAGCTTTAGCAAAGGTATGTTTTATTTTTATTTTAATTTTATTATAATAAAAATTGATATTTATAATAAAATTATATATAATTATATATATTGTATATAAAAAAATATAAATTGTAAATAAATAAATAATTCAAAGCTAAATAATTCAAGCTAAAAAATATTAATTGTCATATCAAATTATTATATTTTAGTATGGCCTCTTTACTACTATTCATAAATATTATTCAGTAGAAGAATGGACAAATTTTGCTGCTGAAAATCCTAAAGATCTTAAATATGTAGCTGCTAGTTCTGGTACAGGAAAGGAAGACTTTGAACGGTTGTCAAATGTTCTAACATCTGTACCAGAATTATCTTTTATCTGTTTAGATGTTGCTAATGGTTATTCTCAACATTTTGTTGAATATGTTAGAAAAGTAAGAGCAGAGTTTCCTAATCATACAATTATTGTAAGTAATTATATTATTATATTATAATTTTGTAGAAGAAAATATTGAATCACTATCTTTAATATTAATCTTTGATTATTTAATCTTTTTATATTTAAAAGTTAAAAATTATTACTATTGCAGGCAGGAAATGTAGTTACTGGTGAAATGGTAGAAGAATTAATATTATCTGGAGCAGATATAATAAAAGTTGGAATTGGTCCTGGATCTGTATGCACTACACGAATGAAAACTGGTGTAGGATATCCACAATTAAGTGCTGTAATTGAATGTGCAGATGCAGCTCATGGTTTAAAAGGACACATTATTTCTGTAAATAATAATATATTGTTTTTGTACATTAATTTTTTTTTAAATTGTATATAACTTTAAGAAATATATTTTGTTGTAGGATGGTGGTTGTACTTGTCCAGGTGATATAGCAAAAGCTTTTGGTGCTGGAGCAGATTTTGTAATGGCAGGTGGTATGTTTGCTGGTCATGAGGAATGTGGAGGTGATACTATAGAAAAAAATGGAAAAAAATATAAGCTTTTTTATGGCATGGCTTCAAATACAGCAATGAACAAGCATGCTGGTGTTGCTGAATATAGGTTAGTAAATAATACAAATAATAATGAGTTATATTTTGAAAAGTGAATTATATACTTTTGATTTTTTTATGTTTTCTCTTTTGAAATTTTTTAGATCATCAGAAGGCAAAACTGTGGAAGTGCCTTACAAAGGTCCAGTAGAAAGTACTGTATTGGATATATTAGGTGGTTTACGATCAGCATGCACTTATACAGGAGCTGAACGATTACGTGAACTACCACGACGTGCTACTTTTATACGTTGTACACAACAGTTAAATCCAATGTATGGTCCACCACCAGAAATCTGAAGTTATTCAAATTAATTTATTGTAGTACACATTTAGGATAATGTTATTATTGAGTCAATTAACAAATTGCTATTATTTGCTGGCAAATAATGTTTATATAAAAATTCAAAAGCTTCAACTAATGTAAGTGTACATACATTTTAATGGCAATTTTAAATTGCATTGAATTGAATGAATTTGAAAGATATAACGCTTAATAGCACAAATATGTACCTTATTTATATATATATATATATATATATATATATATATACACACACACATATATATATATATATATATATATACACACATATATTTTTTATGAATATTTCATTCTTAATTATATATTTACATACGCGTATATTATTATACGAATTCAATATATAAATAGAAATGATATCAATTACTAGAATGAAATATTCACAAATATATTTTTTAAAATGTTTCTGTAAAGTCAGCAAGATCGTGTGTTTGATACACATATATATACATAGCTTTTATTAAGTTAATTACATATGTACATATGTATAAAGTAAATTTACATACAATGCATGGATAGAGTATAAATTGTTTTAAATATATATATATGATAATACATATATTCTAAACAAAACGCTCATAAAAATATTAAAAGTTGAAATTCTTAATGAAATAATTAATTGGCAATTATTTTATGTATAATAAATAATTAAATCTTAGAACATATTTTTTATTAAAGAATTTGTTTTCCTCTCTGTCAAAAATTAATAATTTTACAAACCTGTTATAAACCAATTTGCTTTTCTTTAAAACTTAACATTTCAAATATCCATTAGTTGAATTTCTTCATCAGAAAGATTAAAAAATGATTATCTTCATTCCTGAAACATTTTCATTATTTTTATATGTTTATAATTGCAAAAATATAATGAATAAAACTTAAAAAAATTGTATACCTTGTATTAATAATTATATTCAAATCTTATATAAATTTGTTTAATCCTTTATAATTATTTAAAAATGAAATATTGTTTAATTTTACTTACTTGAATTATAAAATATACTGCCAAAACACGAGTATAAATATAAAATTTTTTTGCTGTAATATAAAATAAAAACAATGCGTTGATTTTAATTACTTAATATTGTTTGTGTAATAACATATTTGTAATGATTATTATTATTAATTACATTTAATCGTGTATTAGACGATAAACAGAAACACATCAAAATTCAATGATGTAGAAAAAAAATAGATGTATAATTGTTTATGAAATACATATATTACTTAAAATCATACCAGACCATGGCCGATTTAAGTCATAACTGCAACAAAAAGAATAAATCAAAATTTGAATTTTTATATTACCTATATGCAATTCTATAGAAAACAAAACAAAAGTCATTTTGCAATTTAATTATTAATGATATTTATATTACCTAGACATAGAAATGATTCAATAAGGCAAAATTTGTATAAAATTTTATTTTAATTATGATATTTACGTATTTCCCAAATATATTCATACATATAGGTACTCAATCATAAATAAATTATATTTAAGTATAATATAACATTAACAACAGAAACAAGTATATAAAACAAATAAAGTTCCGATCCTGAAAAATTAAATGTGTTTGATACAAATAATAAAGTAATATATATTTGTAAAATACACAAAAATGTATTACAAGTAAAAAAAATAGTTTTATTTTTTATGTATATCAATACATGTATAATAATAGACCTACTATTTATCTTTGAATGGAATTTAATACCTTTTTTATTATTGAATAGAATTTAATACCTTTTTTATCATTGCAAGTGCATATTGTAGCACATTTTAAAAATATAAATAAATCTTTGTTTGAAAATTTTTTATACATCCAATATTTTATATTCAAATTTTTATGTAATTTATAAATAAAAAAATTAAACAATAAATATGCAAACAATATTTTTCCCCTTTACATACTTATTTAAAATTTACTTATATAAAGACAAATTTTTTTCAATAAGTAAAATGTTATATATGAAGAAACAACAAAAATATAACAAAAGAATTATCAGTCATTTTTGCAAATATATCTTTCCTGATTAACATAATATATATGTATAATATGTATAATATAAAAAATATCTTAATTGTAGGTGATAATAAAATTTACAAATTCAATTTTGATAAAATTTAAATGATTTGGAGGTTTTACATATGACTAGTAAAATTTGTTGACAATTATTTACGATAATTAATACATTCGTGTGAATAACCATTTGATAAAATTAGTAAATAATATATGATTTTATAAGTTGTATATAACAAACAATAATTTGATATGCCATCCATTATTCCATTATTCTCCAGTTTAGCAGGTCCTGATTCCTTTGAATATAAACACATAGAATGCTGAATGAAAGATTTAAAATAGTAGTTCCCCTTGATGAAATTTATCGTAGAACATCCCTACAACTGGCAGCTCCAAGAATCTAAAATAGTAGTGGTATTTGACAAGAAAAAGCAAAGGAACCAAGGTAAAATTGTATTTAGTATTGTTATAATAGTGTATATGTGTACGTAGACCATCATATATATATATATATATATATCATATTCTCTTGCATACATAATAGATAAAACAATTCATAAACAATAGAAACGAATTTTAGCTGTCTTTACAGCCATTATACTTATAATTTTCCTAATCCACTAAAGATAAATGTTTCATGAATGAACCAGTGAAACATAAATAATGACATATTGAAATAAGTATCTAAATGTTTTTCTTATGAATACATTGGTAAAGATAATTTTTAGTATTTTTAACGATAAATGGGAAGCATAATATGGGTATATTGTTGCAGATTCCCCGTTCCTGTTTCTGACCTGCTGCTTCACCTGCCAGTTTGAATTTATGTTACAATCAGGTGTTATGGAACAAAAATACATACAATAGTATAAGTAGAACACAAGTAGACATCATGTTAATATCATATTATAATGTGTTAAATTTCTGGCATTTCACGTTACTTAAAATTAAAACCATGAGTATCCTACAATATGTATATCTATGTATATAAAAAACACAAAATATAGTATAAATAGAACATAGTTGGTTCTAGTGGCATTTTTCAAAAGTTTATGGATTTTGCGAAGCGATCAACTATTGTAATTTTATTGTAAACAGTATATGAAGTTACAGCAGGCATTAACCGCATCCCGATGGGAAACTATCTGAAAACTATCTGAAATAAACAAATAATTATAATAAAACACATGAAGTGTATAAATATAAATATACTTTCAAAGGTGTAAAATATATTATTTTAATATTTAAATAAAACATTAAAATATCATAGATTTATCATTTTTATAAATATTTAATTCCCTGAAAATATCAATAATTATCAGCATGGTATGATATTTCCTTCTTCTTACACCATTGATTTTTAAATATAATAAACAGTAAATATCAAGCCAATATAAATATAAGTGATTGAATACAATAACATATAAATAATTATATATACAAATAATTATATTTGGAAATATATGTGACCTGAATAAAAAAGATATATTTTGTTTAGTCATAACTTATTTTATACTTTAAATATTTATATATAAGAAGAAATATATAATATATACAATATTCATGAAATATGAATTATTGTACTTGCTTTTTTATAAAAAATATATATAATTTAAATATTTTTTATTAAACTATTTTGCTTTTCATTTGTTAAGAATTAAAAAATAATCAATCTTTTTCAATTATCAATTCTATAATTTCTTCAAATTTAAAATTAATTTAAAATTAATATTTATATCTGAATTTCATGAATATTTTTCTGGATAATTTAATAATTAGTAATTGCAAACATTTAAAATATAATTTTAATAATTATAATTTCATATAACTATATTTCATATACTTTAGATATTTTAAAATATTTAAAAATTGTTTTTATTACACTCAACTTTACATTGACTTAATATAAATGAATATTTAGAAAAAATTGTATGATATAAAAGAAATAAAAAAAATAAATAATAATAAAAACTCTTAAATCATTAATATTAAAATAATTTTAAGTAATTTAAAATAATATTAAAAAGATTTGAAAGTAAATTTTACATATAGCCTCATCATATTACTAAAATAAAATTTCAATATCATACAATTTTCTAATTCATATTTGTTTATTTATGATATGTAAAAATAAATACTTACAGCTAATATTTTTCCTGATGGAAGTTTAACTTTCTGTATTCGTTTGTGAATAAGGATAGTTCTGATAGCCCGTTGGGAAAGACGGATTTTGTTGACCAGTTTGTGGCTGTGTGGTAGAACCAGCTCCTGCTGCATAATAACCCGTAGGAGTTGAACTAGCATTTATTGTTGGATAACTACCATAAGTTTGTGGAAATGTATTAGGAGTCCCACTTGTTGGACCGGATTGACTTTGTATACTTTGTTGTATTTGTTGTTGAGCAATTTGATTGTTTTGTATTCCCAACTAACAGAAATAAAATATATTATTTTAATATTTTTTTACATTATAATCAATTGTATTAATTTTTTTTACAAATATTTTTAATTAATATACCTTGCCTGCTTTCATTTGAGCTTCTATAGCTTCTGCTTCTTTTATTTTACCAATACTTCTATAATACTCTGCCCATTGTGCACTATAATCGGCTTGACCGCCATTCTGTGTTGCTCCCGTCTGTTGTTGTTGTTGTGTTTGTTGTTGTTGTTGTTGAGTAGATCCAGCAGCATTAGGTGTTGATGTATTAGATTGATTCTGTGTATTTCCTATATATAAAATTAATTAATTTATACTTAAGTAATTTATATTTATATCAATTAAATTAAATTTAATTAATAAAATTGTTTAATTTTTATATCTTTATATAGAAAATTTTTTACCTGATTGTTGATTGTGATCTTGTTTTCCTTGTTTTGCTTGTTGTTCGATCATATCTGCTTCTCTATGCATACCTAGTGATCGATAATATTCTGCCCATTGTGCACTATAATCCGGTTGTCCCGTTTGTGGATTTACTTGAACAGGTGTTTGACTTGCAGTATCTTAAATATAATAAAATTAAATATATATATGATATATATATTTTTAATTATTATATTTATGTTATCTTAATGTAAACATACTTGTATCAGTAGACTGAGGTTGACTTGGCCAAGCTTGATAAGCTGTTCCTGCATTCCATGTTGGATTATATCCAATTGCTCCTTGTGTACCAGTAAATGAAGTATTAGCTGGAGCCTTTGATTTAATTTATATTAATGAGAAAAATTAATAAATAATAATTTCTTTATATTTTTTATATTTAAAAATTATGTAAATTTATTATATATTTATATTTACCATGCCTAATTTTTCACTAAATATTCTTTTTGCATGTTCCACTTGTTCGGGATTTCCACGAATTATGAAAATTTTCTCGTTTTCATTACTTTGATTTCTTCTATCTAATTCACAATGTGCTCCAGTTTGCTGATTTATTTGTTTAATGGTTTCACCACCTAAAATAATGAAAATAAATATTTAAATGTTTATTAAAAATATTTATATATTAAATCTTACTTATATATTTATGAATATAATTTTACCTTTTCCAATAATGATACCACATTTTGAAGATGGAACAGTAAATGTCGTTTCTATTTTATCTTGCATAGGACCTCCTTGACGTCTATCCCATCCACCATATTCATTTGGATTTCGATTATTGCTAAATCCATTGCCTCTTGGACCACTTCTTGTTCCCATATTACTTCTACCATCATCTCTTCTCTATATAAATATTTAATAATAATATTTAATAATAATAAAAAAATACAAATAAAAATAATGATTTTTATAAAATATAATATCACGAAATGATAAAAAAAAATATATTTACCATTACACTATCAATAAGTTCTTGAATACGTTGACGCACTTGTTCTACAGCTTGATGCTTTCCAGATACTATACATTTTCTATCCCCAGGACCATCTTCTCGCCCTTGTTGGAATTGAACTCTTGCTCCAGTTTCTGCTTGTATTTTTTTAATCATATCTCCTCCTTTACCAATAACAACACCTACAGCAGCTCTTGGAACAAGTACCTAAAAAATTAATAAATATAATATTTATTCATATAAATATAAAACAAATAGTTTTTAAATATTATAGAATATTATAGAATTGTATAGAAATTAGTAATATTTGTAAAAAGTATGTTATACCTCTACTCCATCAGTGGTTCCAGAACCATGATTAAAATTACTATCATTTGAGTAATTTCCACTCCTATCACTCCCTCTTGAACCTCTATGAAACATTTGCATTTCTTTTTCAGCTATTAATTCATATACTAATTGTTTGGCATATTCAACCTTTTGAGGATCACCAGTTATCCTATAAAAAAAAAGAAGAGTTTATAACTTTAATAAATTTAAAAATTTTTTGCAACAATAATGACTCAGAATTTATAATAAATTAGTTAGAAATTATAATTAATGTTACCTTAAAGGTTTTTCTTGTTCTTGAGAAGGGCCTTCTTGTATAACAACCATTTTTGCTCCAGATTTTTCTTGAAGTTGTTTTATTGTTTCTCCTCCTTTTCCAATAATTAAGCCAACTTTTGGTCCAGGAATCATTATTTCAACAAATCCTGGATGACCCATCATTCCTCCACTACTTCCACTCATATCGCCAATTCCTTCAGTTCTACTTCTTTGATTTACAATTGATAATACCAATTCTTTAGCTCGACTGAAACACACACAATTTAAATGTGCAATGTAATATTAAATAATGCTGAAGTTTGAATATAATCTATTAATATACAGTAATGTAATTTGTTTGCAACACATGATGTGATGTCTACTGTGTGCCAAGATATAAGTCATGAATGTCACATTATTTTTTGTTTGACAAAGAGTTATTTCTTAAGTGTATAATAAAATTAAATTTCATGTTAAAATGTTGTAGGCTTAATTATAAGCAGATTTAAATAAATAAAAATTCAATTTCTCTTCTTGTTGCGAATAACACGTCCCCATGCATATCCTATCCTCCTTCCTTCCTTCTTTCTCTCCATATCCTATTGAAAGCAAAAAACTATTAGTAAGTATAAAATTATTAAATTAAAAGCCACAACTTATTTATAAATTTTCAATGAGAAAATATTCTGAAGCATATGTAAAGTCAAGTACGAGCCCGCTATTCGCATCCAGGAGCTAAGTAAAGATTCTGTAAAACATTTGAGAATTTCAATATGCAAAAGCATGTAACCTACATTTAAAAAATGCATGTTAACATGAAGTGATAGCATATGGAGTATACTAAACACACGCAAACTATATTTCACCAGTACTATTTGTGCTTAAAGCACATTTTCTAACAAATACAGTTAGTGTATAGAAAGCATTATATCATATATAACAACACCACAACGTAAATTTTAAAATGAAATAGTTGATACTTTCAGGTGTTTCTAGAAAATTTTACAATGAAACTAGGTGGATAATTTGTTATTTAAGTAAATAATAATCAATCTAATCAATTTTTTATATATCAAATATAAGGAGGATAGCAGGTTTGTTTTCCTGTACATGTGTTTATAATATATATACACATATATGTAGATATCTATATATATGAACATATATAATTCTTTTACTTTCACTTTCTTTGTGTATATACATATATACACACATATATATATATATATATATACATATATATATATGTCTGCATATATATATACATAAGTATATGCACAGATGTAAAATATATATTTTGCATTATGAGTGTAATCAATAAGTGCCACTTGACATAAACCACGAAGTAATCCTTTTTTCTAGGCAAAATTTTGTAAAGTGGAAATTGCATTGCATACAAAATAGTTAAAATTAACAAAATAAGAAGGGAAAAACAAGTTACTTGACAGCTTCTCGTGAACCAGTTAATGTGCAAACACGTTCAGGTAGTCCACTTTCTGATGCCATTTGTATTTTACATCCTGTTTCACTTTGCAATCTTGTTATCTGTTCTCCACCTCTGCCAATTACTGCAAAGATAGCATTGTTAATTATAATAATTCATTCAAAAATATTATAATAATTTAATTACATGTTTAAATTAAAATAAATTAATTTTACTATTATATTCATTATCCAATATATGTTATTAATACATATAATATCAATTTATCATAGTACATATCAATTATAAAATTTATACAAAAATGAAAATATAACAATATTAAATATGAAAATGTAACATAATATTAAATTATAAATTAGAATTTATGGATTTTTATTTAAATTTAATAAATAAAAATTAAAAATATTTATATATTTTTAATTAAATTTTTAAAAAATATATATATCAATATTTACTTACTCAAACCAACCATGTTATCTGGAACTCTGATATCTTCATTACAGATACCACCTACATTTCCTATTGGTCCTGATGAAGATCCTCCTTGTCCTGATCGTCCAGTTGGATTAATTGATTCCCCTAAAGAATTACTTCCTGCTGGGCCTCGAAGTCCTATCAATGGATCTGACACTAATGATGCCATTTTTTTTGCCTCAGGTTCTAAAATCATAATCCCATATCAAAAATTTTATGTTTATTTTTTATTTATTATTATTTTAAGAAAAAATGCATATATTCTTTTTATATATAAAAAAATTATAATAATGTATTAACATGATTATTTTATGTACATCCTATTTCTAAATTAATATATCAAATTTGATAATAAATTTTCAATATATATATATATGTACATATGCATATATATAATATTACCTGATCCATCTTCAAGGGGACGTTTTAATTTAGCATCCTGATTATTTTGAGCACCAGCTGGGTTAATCTTTGCTGCTATCTAAACATAATCACATTGAAATTATTGATAGCTTATTATTATTATAAATTTAAATAATTAAACAAATTATAAAAGAAAATTATTAATTACAAAATAATTATTTAAATTTGATTTAATTATTAAAATAATCATATAAATGTGTAAATTGTAGTAAATGTGAATAACATAATTTAAAAAAAAAATAAAGCACTATAGATTAAAATTTATTAAAATTATGTAAATATATGTATTATAATATTTTATATATATATATATATACATATATATATATATTAAAATAGAGTTTATTTCTTGTATTTTTTAAGTACATAGAACAAATATTAAAATAAAATATTATTCAAAAGAAATGTAGTTATTAATATATTTACATTTAATTAGATATTTTTATTTGTTGATGATTAAAGTCGACGTATGGTTTAACAAAAGTGTAAAGTGTTATGTGGCCTACTTATAAAAATATCATTTAATCATAACCTATACCACACATTGATTTAGCATATTTACTTACTTGTTTTGCACGTTGCAAAGCTGCCGCAAATGCGGAGCTTTGACTAAAATTTTGAGGCGGAGCAACCGCTGAATAGTCACTCATGATGGAACATGAAGCAGGAATACGAATAAAACTACTCCAATATTCCTTTTAGCAAACTGCTATTAATAACCAATACTGTTTATTTAACTCTAATATACAATGTTTAAATTATATTTCACATAAAATACAAATATTTTAACAACCTGCTTTGAAAATACACAATTGTTCAAAGCAAAACTTTATGAGTGAAAGAACTGTGCTTTCACAGAAAGAACAATACAGCGCAAGCGTCGGTCATAGAATATAAAATTTTGAAGATTGGTAATTATTTCAAAATTGAATAATATTTCAAATACATATATATACATATATATACATGCTAAATAAGTGTAGAAAAGCAATTTTTTTCTATAAAATTAAAATTTAAATTAATTTATTTATATATGTTTAAAATATATAACGAATATTATATAATATTTTGTAGTTATATGTATGTATTAAAATTATGTTATGTTAAAAAAAAATTAAAATTAATTTATATCTATTATGTTTATTTTTTTATTTTTTAAAAAACATAAAAAAAATAAATTTAAATTTAACAAACCTAAAAGAAATATCTATTTTAACTAAAATAGAAAAAATAAATGTGTTACTTTTTGAATACGTATTTATATATTTCTACCTCATAAATTCTTAATTCTATGCATAAGTATATTTCTATGTATACTTATGAACTAAAAATACATATATGACTAATATATAATGCTTTTAAACATATAAATATATAAATTCAAAATAGTATTTCAAATTTAATTATTAAATGCTTATATAAAAATGAAAATGAAATAATTCCTTATAATATAAATATATATATATATATATATATATATATATCGTGAACTTTTATAAAAAAATTACTAATCATATAAATAGGATTGCAAATAGAAAAATAATTTTTAAAAATATATTTATTAATAAAACAAAATATAAATATACTTTTTTTATTAATAATTTTTTTATATAACTATCAATTAAAAGATAAATCAATTAATTATATTTATATATTCATGATATACATAATCATATATAATAAATTTTTATTGTGAAAATATTATAATATATTAGTATTTTCTGGAAACTATAATATATTTTTATGACATTCAACATATGAGAGTTAAAATTTCTAATTCATTTTATTTTTAAAAGATAATAATTTTTTAAATGATTTTTCAAAATTTATTTTTAAAAAATAATATATTATACTTATTAATATATTATATTAATATATTTAAATTATTGTTTTTTTTTATTTTGGATTTGAAATATTATGTAAGTATATATGTGTAAACAGTGACAAAAATTTACATCATTGTTCACATATATATATTTTTATAGTTTTGTTGTTATATGAACTTATATTGGATGATAAGATATGGCAAGTCAAAGAATCACTTTAAATAATAATTAATGTGAATTTTAAATGTTTTTTGATTAAAATATTATATATTTTATGAAAAAATTTATATAATAATGGAAATATCACGTTTACAACCTTGTATTCAATTACAACTTTCAAAAGAAGAATTAGAAAGTATTATTGATAAGGCTAAAGATTGGGCACTTATGCATGGTATTAATAAATATATTAAATTTATTATTTATCATTATTAAAAATGTATAATAATAATTTGAAATTTATTTATCAGGTATAAGTATGCGATCAAAAGTATCTTTTAATAAAAATCAAGTGCAAGTTTTACCATTTACTTTATTACCATCAAGCTTTCCTAGAAAAAATTTTGAGAAAGCTAAAAATATTCAAATATTATTGAATGAATTGATTCATAAAGTGGCACATAATAATGATTTTCTAACAGAGAGCTTAAAAAGGTATAAGATTAATCAGATATTTATTTACATATATATATATATATGTATGTATATATACATATAATAGAAAATTTTTATATATTTTATAGTACAATCGATGCAGATCCATTTACAGCAAAATTATTTAGTATATATGAAACTGTATATAAAGAAGGATTTAGTCAAGTAAAATATTAATATAATTAATATATATAATGATATTCTAATTAATATGTAACATAAATTTTAAAATATTTTTTTCTTATAGACTTTAAGTCTTGGATTATTTCGATCAGATTATATGTTACATGAAAATCAGATTAAACAAGTTGAATTAAATACTATTGCAAGCAGTTTTGGAGGAATAGTTACTATTACTTCTCAATATCACAAGTAAATTTTTATAAAAGTATTTTTTTATAAAATATAAAATTTATAATTTAATTAAAATATTTATTTAAACATGGTGTAATATTTTTTTAGATTTATTTTATCAGAATTAGGACATATAGACAAAATAAAAAATGTAAGTATTATATAGTAATATAATAAATATTTTTTCTTATTTATTAAACCTTTTTATCTTATTCATTTGTCATTTATATTTAGATTCCAGAAAATAACCCAATTAATGGACTTTGTAAAGGCTTAATACATGCGTGGAAATTATATGGTAATAAAAAGTAAGTATAATATAATGAAATGAATGTTAATTATATATAATTTATATATAATTTATATTACAATTATATAACTATATTTATATTACAATTATATAACTATATATTAATATAATAATAATGCACATATATAATATATTTTATTATAGGGCTGTAATTTTATTTATTGTTGAAAATATTACTTATAATATTTGTGACCAAAGGTTTCATGAATTTGAAATTTCTAAAATTAATCCTTATATTAAAATAATCAGGAGAAGTTTGAAAGATTTAGTATCTGAAGCAAAATTAGGATCAAATAAACAATTAATAGTGTATGTAATCATATAAAATACTATAAAAATATAAATATAAATTTTATTTTTAATTTTATATATTATTTTAAATTTGATATATTACTTAAAAATATATAGAAGATATTATATACAAATATATATACAAGGTATAGAAGGTATTATATAAATTGATTACTTTAAATATTAAGAAATAATTATTATTTATCATATATTTTTTTACTTTTTTTTATATTTTTTAAGTATATTTCTTATATTTAAATAAAAGATCATTACTAACATCTTTTAGTGGAAATTTAGAAGTTTCTGTAGTTTATTTTCGTTCGGGTTATGAAGTTGAAGCTTATCCTACTGAACGAGAATGGCAAGTTAGATTATTAATAGAACGTTCTCAAGCAATAAAATGTCCATCAATCCATTATCATCTCGCTGGTACTAAGAAGGTAAATATTTAACTATCTTTTATTGAATGTTATAAAGAATATAAATTTTTTCTAGGTACAACAATCTTTGGCTTATCCTAATGCACTCAATATATTTTTAAAAGATAATAATAAAATAAAACAAATACAAGAAGTATATGCTGGACTTTATTCTTTAGAATTTGTAAGTGTTGAAAAATATAAATAGTAATATAAATATAAATGTATAATATTTAAAAATATTTTTATATTATATTGATATATATTCTAAATACAGAATAATGAAGCAGAAGAAATAATTAATAATGCTATATCAAATCCAAAAAAATATGTATTAAAACCACAAAGAGAAGGAGGTGGAAACAATATTTATAATGAAGATATAAAGTTGCATTTCGAATCTATGAAAAATTCA
Organism: Apis cerana; assembly: GCF_029169275.1. NCBI lineage: Eukaryota > Metazoa > Arthropoda > Insecta > Hymenoptera > Apidae > Apis > Apis cerana. Next base: position 5,583,470 of record NC_083852.1, read on the forward strand.
AAAGAAAGAACAGCTTGGATATTAATGGATCGTTTTTATCCTCCTGTACAAAATAATTATATTGTACGTGTTCATAATGAGCCTTTTGAAGATAATCAATTACACTTTTCTGATGTTGTATCAGAACTTGGTATTTATGGAATTATTATTGGGTAAATAATAAAATATCTCTGTAAGAAAATTTTTATATATTGAATTATGATTTTATATAATTATGATTTTTTTCAGAAATCATAATAGTATCATACATAATGAAGAAGTAGGACATGTTCTGAGAACAAAACCATCGAATGAAAATGAAGGTGGAATAGCAGCTGGAATTGGTGCTATTGATAGTCCATATCTCATTGATTAATATAAAAAAATATTTATATTTTAATTATAAAAGTACAAAAAACTTATTTTAAATTTATATTTTTATCGAAAATAATTTTAATAAAGAATGTTGAATAATGACTTTTATAATAATTTAATCCTAAAAATAAAAATTAAACAAAAAACATTGCGATACAATTTTAGATATTGATTATTTAATTTTTATTTACATATAAAAAAAAAGTGTATAAATTTTTTTTAATTAAGTCGCGATTCATATTATTAAATATTTATATAAATAACTATATACAGTTAGATTTTGGTTCTATTAATTTAATAATTGAATTAATATATAATTATTATAATAAACTAATATCTTGTTTATTCGCAGACTCTTCAGATTCATTATCCGATCGATCGGATAAATTAAGTATTTTTGTCATTTGTTTTTCATTCTTTTGTGTTATATTTTCATTTTGATTCTAAATAAGAAATACAAATTAATAGATATAATCATTATAAGTGAATATAATGTAAATATTTTACCTTTTGTATATCTATTATTGGATTAACGTATTCATGTTCTCCAGGTGGTAACCCCGAGATACAATTAAAGGTGGGTGTAATTTCATTTCTCTGATCATACGATGGATTTTGAAAATGAATACTGCAAGTGAAATAAGAAATTTATATTTTTATATAAAAATTTCAAAAAAATATTTATTTATCTATTAATTTACCTGAGATTATTTTTCTTTGATAATTTTGGTTTGATTTTCTGGTAATAAAAATAGGCTGACCCAATTATTATGCATGCTAATACTGTTATTATTATACCAATTAATGTTCCGTTTTGATGTCGAATATTTTCGTTCTTGTAAGTAACTAAGCTTGAATTGAATATAAGTTTTGTATTTATATTTTCTAAACAAGTATTTTTAGAATCTTTTGGATATCCATTAGGACAAATACAAGCAGGACCATTATTTCCCGAAACACACATGTAATTACATTTATATTTCTCACAAACATTTTTTCCTGTTTCAAAAGATAAAGATTTTAATTTATTATTAAAAAATGAAATTTAATGAAATAAAATTATCTTAAATAATTATTCAATTTACCTATAGGTTGCCTGATTGTATGTAAAATAATAAAATGCTTGTTGATATTTGAAGTACCAATAGGAATTGTTGTACATAATTTGTCACCATATAATTTACATTTTCTTATTATACCAGTTCCACCCATCAACCAATATAAAGAGTCCTCATATATATTAATACTCATAGCTTGATGTATCTAGAAATATCAAAGAAACAAAGATGTATATATGTATATATATGTATATATTTTCTTCAAATAAATTATTATTTAATAACTTACACCTGTATTTAAAACTACAGCACGATTAGAACCGTCTAAATTCGAAGATTCAATATTTTTAAAATGTGTATCTGACCAATATAATTTAGATCGTGCATAATCAATAGTTAATGCGAGTACAAGACCAAGATCAAGATATACAATTGCTGTTGCATTATTGCCCATTGTATTGGATCGATATATTTTCGACATAGGTCTATCATAAAATGCCCAAGAAGTTTGACTCCAAAATAGCCATCTAGATTGAATTTTTTTATTATATATAGAAGAAGAAAAAATGTTACAAATGCTATAGATGCCAAATGTTTAAAAAATGCATTCAGAGATTGTAGGGATTATATATGTATACAAATATGATTAAATATGATAAAATTTGAAAAATTATTTATGATCAAATAACATTATTTTTAATTAACATACCCTTTTTTTGGTTCGACAGCGATAGAGATTACATGATTTTTTCCTGCGATCGACACTATTTTAGCACATTTCTTTTGTTCTAAATTGCATACCTAAATTATAAGTAATTAGAATTAGAAAATCTTTTCTAATAAAATACATATTAAACAAATTAACATAAATTATAAATATATATCCAATACCTGAATACTGCTGGAATAGTCATTATCATTAAAGTATACGTTATCGGTAATCCAATCAACAGCTAAAGCTTCCGGTCTGCCAAGACCGGTAACACTCTTTCGTTCTTTAGTTTTCACATGTATTTTATTTATCATACCTAGCATTTCTGTAGAAAACAATAAAACAAATTGTAAAAATGATCAAATTTTACATAGTATGTAAAAATTTGAATCAGAGAAACAAAAAATTAAAAGTTTTATTAATGGATAAGTGTATGAAAAAGAAAGAGAGAGAGAATGTTTCGAATACTTTAAATTTAAAAAAAATATAGAAAAATAGATAGAGAAAAATTTAATTTTGTAATATTAATAAATATATTTGTAATATTTAAAAAATATATAAATAAATTTTAACAAAAAGAAATATTTAAGAAGAAATTCTGTATAAATTTTAAATTTAACGTTACCATTACTCCAGTAAATAGTGTTTTCTCTTGTGTTCACATCAATACCATTTATTTCGAAATCTATTTCTTTGTAAATAAGTTCGATCGAATTTAAGTTTGATGATAATTTCCTAATATGAGTATCAGAAACAGTAATTATTTCCATTTGTGATCCTATAATAATTTACGATAAAGATTAATCTATATCAAATGCTTTAGTATATTTATTTAATAAAAAAATATAAATTATATGTAAGGATATTTTTTATAATAAAAGAATTATAAAAGTAAAATAAAACCTAAGAAATAAAATATTTTTTTACCTGCTACTTTGCATGAAGTTTTATCACTTCGAATAACGTATCCCTCGTAACATGAACAAATAAAAGATCCATTAGTATTGTAACAAATTTGTGAACAAACATTTTTTTTACATTCATCGATATCTTCACAAGTTTTTAAATCACTGCTCAAATAATATCCGTTTCTGCAAGTACAAACAGGACCAGTGGGTGTCTTGTGGCACATATTTGTACAGGGATTGTTCTTGGTACAAGAAATTTCTGTAAAAATGTTTTAAATGTGGATATATAATAATAAAATGAATGAATTAATTAAAAAATTTTTTAATTTTAATATCTTTCATATTTTTATCAAAATTATAAGAAAAAAAATATTTTCAGAAAAATATTATTTCGATTTTTCATATAATTAATTTTAATTAAATTACGAATTTATATAATCATAAATATAATAATTTACTTTTTAATAGTAATTTATAATTAATTTTTAAAAAATTCTTTAAAAAATTGTTATTATACATACCACAGTCTCCAAATTCGTCACTCTGATCTAAACAATCTATTTTTCCATCGCACACTTTGTTAAAGGGAAGACAGTTTCCATTGGAACATTTGAATTCTTTGCAATTAGAAGTCATGCTGATACTGTTCATCTTCCAATTACTACCATCACAATTTCTTTCATCTGATCCATCGCCACAATCATCGATTCTGTCGCATACCCAGCTTTTCTCAATGCATTTCTTATTTTCGCAAACGTATTCTCCTTTATTACATCGGGCGCAATCATGTTCATCATCGTTTTTTGGACAATTTTTAATTCCATCACACCTATAAAATGATATTAATAAAATGAATAATTTAGTATTTGTTAAAAATTCAACTGAGATTTTTTATTAAACAAATAAATAAATTATGTTCATAATTTATTTATTTATTTTTTTATTATCTTTATCTTCTATTTATTTTTATTTATTTTTTGAATTAATAATTCTTAAGGATAACAGTAGCTTGCCGTTATAATTTATAATGTATCTTTTTTACAATTCATGCGTGATTTTTCACTGTCTGATTATTCACAATTTTTCTATTATCGACTGCATTATCGAATTTTATACTTTTTTATTTCTATAATTATAGCGATAAATTGTTATAATTATTTGTCTGTATTGGATTAACATTTTATAACATTTTATAACATTGGATAACAAAAAAAAATTATTTTTGATAACTAATTAATGTCTCAATATTGTGATCAATTGAGCACTTGTATATTAAATAATGCGTATCATTACTTGAATCTTAAAAATTACCTAAATCGTTTGGGAACACATAGATCCGAGTCGAAACATTTATATTCATTCGCAGTACAATTGATGTAATTATTTCTATTTTTATCGTTGCAATATTTTTCATCACTATCATCTTCACATTCACTAATTCCATTGCATTTTAGAATTAAATCAATGCAACGACCGTTGAAACAAGTAAACATTTCGGATGAACACTTCTTTCTTTGGCATGTTTCACTCTCATCGGAACCATCTGGGCAGTCAACCTTTGATCACATAATTATTATATTTTAATATAATAATATTTTAAAACAATACTTTATAAATTTTATACTTTGATATAGAATTAATATAAATATTGTCAATTTATTTCTATGTTATATTGAAAATTAATTCACTTATTTCAAATATTTGTAATTTTTTAATAAAGAATTTTTGAGAATATAATATATTTGTATATGTGATATTTTATTTGATTTTTATTTGTAAAATATATTAAGTTTGTTTTATTTCTAAAAAATTGGAATATTTTATAAAATATCTCTCATTTTTTATATTTATCTCTTTGTATTAAATAAATAAACTATATAAAAATTTTAAATAAATAATTTTGAAAAGTTAAACACTAATTACTAAAAGTTAAACTAATATATATTCGAATTACTAAAATTTAAAAATTTAAAAGAGAAATTGATCATTTTAACTTTTAAATGATTTATATATATTTTTCTATTCTATACTTTTAATATTCAATAATTTCATAGCTTTATAGGCTCATAGATCTATTATAAAAAAAATTTATGATTCGAAAACATTGCATAAAGTTTAATATTAGAATTCAAATGTTATCAAAAAAATATTTAATAAAAAATATCTAAAAAGGTTACTAGAAATTCTAGACTTACCTCGCCATCACATTTCCACGTTTTAGGTATACAAGTCCCGATTTCACACGCGAAGCTATCATTGTCGCACTTGTGTTTGTTACAATTGAGTTCGTCAGAAAGATCGGTGCAGTCATTATAACCGTTACACACGAGATATTTCGATATGCAAGCTCCCTCGTGACATTGAAATTCATCTGAAAGATATTACAGTCATCATGAATGATTGTAGACCAGATAATATCATATATGCCTTTATTCAAGCTACATATGATATCGAATATCGTTTTTCGATGTTTCAATATAATAGTTTTATTCGCTTCGATCATGCGAGCTTGATATTTTTTATAGCGGTTAAATAAATTGTGCGTAAGAAAATCAAGTGAAAACCTTAATAAACTCTTAATAAAATAGTTAATAAGTTGAAAATTTTTTCTTTTTCATCTCTATCTTCGAAAATCGAATTTCATAAAAAAATCGAAGTAATACAAAGAAATAAAGAGAAAATTTTTCGATATTTCAATCGATTAATTCAATCTTTGTTCGACTTTTTAAAAAATCGTATAATATCGATCAATATAACTTAATATGCTACGATTAATCTAATTCGTGTGTTACGATTGTTCAAGCAAACAACAACACGATGGTTTTAAAGAATGTTAATTTATTGATTCAGATAAATATACGAGCTATTTAATGATTTCATTTGATAATATCTCGATTTGTTCTACATTGTCGTTATTTATATACACAGTATATAATTTATCGCTTTTATAATTTGTTCGCTAAATATTCAAACAGTTTTGTTATTGTAAATAATGAACACGTTGTAAATAATATTTAGTAAATGTTTGGATTTACTGGAATCGCATTCCTTTTTAACGCAGCCTTCCTCATCCGAACGATCCGAACAGTCATAGTGGGAATTGCAGTAATTCGACTTGCTTATACATTCGCCGTTTTTACATCGAAATTGATCTTGGTGTTTGCAAGTGGACCAGTGAAAATCTTCGCAAAAACTACTTGATTCGTCTTCTCCGCTAGGACAATCTATGGTTCCATCACATCTGAAATTGTTGCAAAATTTTTGAGGTTATGATATATCTAAATATTTAATGGAACTATATAATCTTTTCTTTTTTAATTTCAAATTCATTCTATAGTTCGAAATAAAAATAAGAAAATATTAAGTATAAATTAATAATGGATTATTAATTAAAAGTAGCAAGTGATTAGTTTATATGTAATAAAATTTATTGGCAATCACATTATAATGTTGTACCTTTGATAGGATTTTATGCATTTATCGTGTTCTCCGCATTTTATTTCTCCAGTATTACACGCAGTTTGAGAATTACATTTTCGATTATCTATATTCAACATCATATCAGGTGGACAAGCGCAAATCTGAAAATTTTTGAGAATCGTAAACATAAAAATAATCAAATATTGTTATTAATCGAAATAATTTTAAACTTACGTATGAAGAAGGATTATTAGATAACAGGCACACGTGAGAACAGTTTCCGTTATTTTTACGACAAAGATGTTCCTTTACATATGTTTTGTGCATACCTATTAATTGCATTTTGTCCAAATTTTCAGGCGTTTCTGAAGAATAAAAGTTATTTTGATTTTCTCTATTTTCTTATTTTTTTCATTATATAATAAATTGGATTATAACTAATTATTAAATATTTGAATATATTATTAATAAAATATACAAATTTGATCAAACAGTAATTTTTATGAAAAATTGTTTGTCAAAAATGATCATATATATTTTTATTGAATTTTTGTTAATAGAATGATTGTTTATTAACCATAAACTATAGTTAATGAATTCTTTAATTTTATTTTATTAATTAATAATTTTCAAAATTATTTTATTAATTTTAATTTTATTTATTTTTTCTATCTTTTTTTTTTAGTTATTTAAATAAAAACTATTAAATATTTTACTCGTTTTATCACTTACGTAATGTAATACGCTTTTGATATTGCTTTGTGATGATTTTGCTAGTCCAGTACAACTGATTCGATTTGTATTGCGTCCAAAATAAATAATTACCAAGAACAGCGAGACTCACAGGTTCTGATAAACCAGTACGCAAGATATACGTTTCGAAACCTGAAGAAATTATTATTAATATTATCATTTAATATCATTTTTAATATTATCTTTGAATAATAATAATAATATTCATGGAAAAAAAGTATTTTTTTGTTTAAAAAATTTTAAAAACAAGTTAATTATATAAATCACGAACTTTTTCTTATCTAAATTAATTTTATCAATTTTATTTCATTTTACGATTGATAGAAAAAGTTATTCAAATATTTTAGAATTAATTTAATATTTATGTAGTTTTATTTTTGCGGATTTATCTCATCACAAAAATGCAGACCTGGAATGGTGGTGCTACCGATACGACCGGAACCTTGATCACTCCAAAATAATTGTTTGAAATCTCCATCATAGGATAAGGATATCTTTGGTCCAATTAATACAGTTTTATTTCCTACGATTGTGACTTTCGGTCCAAGCCCATTCATATTCATCAAGTCTATATGGTATAATCCATCGCTTCGAAATACGACCATCATGATACTAGAACATGATTATATAATGATATTTTATAATAAATTCCATTCTTTTACAAAAATAAATTAATTTAATAATATTTTGATAAAAAAGATTTATTATTAAATCTTATAGATTTATTAAAGATAAAAATTGTACAACTTTTGCGCGATATTGATGTTAAATAGATATAAATTTTTAGCTTGAATAATAATTACCCTTCTTCAGGTACAAGCGCGATGTCGTAAGGTTCATCTTTGAAATAGAAAATAGTTTTCTCTTTGCTATTCAGACTATGGACCTCGATAGTTTTATGCTTTATATCCGACAAATATACATTATTTCCAATGTAATCGAAATCCATTCCTCCTAGTATTTCGTTTTCGATAGTTATTATGCTCTTCACTTCACCAGTATGTGTATTCAAATGGAAAATGGTATCTGTCAGTTGATCACTGGCTAGTAAACCACCTGTATCGATTTTTGTTTTATAATGTTACAAAAAAGAAAGCACAATTATAATATCATATTATAAAATTATAAGTCACTTTTAAATATTATATTTAATGAAATGATTATATTTAAAGTAAAAAAAGAAATTTATAAAATAATAGAAACGACGATAAATAATTATAGATATGATAAATAATAAACATTATTATGATTAAAAATTTATCAAAATATTATGATTTGTTTATTGATACGAGTAAGATATTCGTTAATGATCAATTATTAAAATCTTACCAGTAAGAGGATTATAAGCAATTGCAGTAACGCGTTTCAGCATGACACTTGTCGCCATTTTTGGTTTTCCTAATAATTCATGATAATAATCTATAAACGTGTTTCCTGCCGCGATAATCAAGTGCATCTTCTTTTTTATCACTGAAAATTATTTCATTTTTATAAATCAAGTTTTACTTGATTTTTTTCATGTAAATGATATATAATGGTACAACTTACCATGACATGTGTGGTTGTCGTAATTCAATCTTTTGTCCAATGAACATGCGCAAGTGTAACCATTTTGTGAATTCAATAAACATAATTGGGAACAAGGTTTCGAATTGCACGGATTCGGTATCTAATTAAATTAGAAAATTAATATTTCATTAATATTTCTTATTCTGTAAATAAAATGAATAAAATTACGAATAAAATTACTTTTGGTTTCAAAACGGAATGGTATATGTGTATGCCATAAACAGTATTATTTGTATTCACTAAAGTTTGCCAATCTTTTCCAGTGAATTTATCGCAAGATTGTATAGTATTAGATATCCAGTCGCTCCAATACAACTTATTTTCGAATACAGCTAATGAAAATGGTTTTTTTGCTATTCCTTTCAATACAATCTAAGGAAATAATAATAAAATATGAGAATAAAAATTTAATTGTGTAACTATCATTTTTAAAATAACTATTATGAATCAAATTGAATCGTTCATTAATTTTATTTAATGTTTTATTTATGCATTTCCAATTGTTTAAAAAAATAAGATGTACCCTTCGATCTGTACCATCCAATTGTATCGATTCGATCACTTTTTGTTTAGTATCTATCCAGTACAATCTATTGTTCGGATAATCAATAGATAAACTATTTGGCCATTCTAAGTTTTGATTGACTAATAGGGTGATATTTTTACCATCCATTCCTGCCATTAATATGCTTGAATTCATGCCCCATTCGGTCCAATAAAATATACTTGAAACAAACAATTATATTATTTATTATACACTTAAATATTTCATATCATATTTTTCTTAATGTACTTAAAAAAGATGAAGATGTCTTCGAATTTCTTAAGAAAGTATTTACCCTTTGGATGGTAACAAAGCAAGGCCTCTTGGTTTATCTCTTCTTTCTTTGATTATGACAGTACAATAAGAACCATCATTGTTGCAAACACCAATATGCATATAACCACTGTCCGTGAAATAAACATTATCTGTTACCCAATCTATTGCTATATTATCAGGACTATTCAAACCTTAAAAATACATATAAAAAAATGAAAATAATAATTTGCATTTAAATTTCACACAATATATATATATATATTAAATGTATAAATATAGAAGTCATGTTTCTGCACTAATCTTGTGTAAATCTAATCTTGTATAAATTTAATATAATTTAACCTGTTGTAACAATAACTTCTCGCTGTGAACCATCTTCCAAACTTTTAATTATTGCTTCGTTTCCATTCTCTATATCGGACCAATATATATAATTTGCATCCAAAGAAACAGCGACGGCATGTTGCAAATTTCGAGATATCGGGAAATATATTTGAGAATCAAGATAGTAGCCATGGATTTCTGATTTAATTGAAAATACCATAGTAGCTTCGCCACCTGTGGATAAAATACATGAAAATTTATATAACAAATAAAGCAATTGTATTTTTTTAAAATAAATTTTTAGAAACTTTTTAAAAATGATTTTTTTATGGAAATAAAAAATCTATGATAAATTAAAATTAAATTTTTGTAATTATTCACCATCAGCTTTACAAGTTTTCTTGTCATCCTGCATAACGTAACCAGGTTGACAGAAACATGTGTAAGATCCATCATTATTGATACATTCTTGATCACAAATTCCGTAATTATCGCATTCATTTATATCTGTAATATTCATATAATTTTCATATATAATTTTATTTCTTTATCTTTTTGCAAATCCAAATTAGATCCGAATATTTATACATACATATTTAACCGAATCAATTTTCAACTTTTACCTGTGCAAGTTTGATTATTCATTAATTTATAACCAGATCGACACGAACACTGAGCACCTTTAGGCGTTTTCCTGCAATTGTGTTGACATTTTGCTGTCAATTTGCACGATGCATCGGCTACAATTTAAAGTTGATTTTGAAATTTATTCGCAAATTATAAATATAAAAATTACCATCATTGATTGATTGATAGAAATAATATTTTTTATTATTATTATTTACCCTTTTTGCACAAATCCAGATCTTCATCCGAATTATCACCACAATCATTTTTCTCGTTGCAAGTTGCATTCAAAAAAATACATCTTTGATTCTTGCATAAATATCTATCGTGCTCATTATTGCATTTCTCGATAGATACTATATTGTTCTCTATGGAATATTAAATTGTAATAGGAAAATTAAAACTTGTTAAATATAAATAAACGTTCAAAAAATTGATATACATAAAAATTTATCTCATTATATCTTATCGTTCAAAAAAATTGATACACAAAAAATTTACCACATTTTTCTTCATCACTTTTATCAGGACAGTCTGGTACACCGTCACAAACCCATTCGTTTCTTATGCAATGGCTATCTTTGCACCGGAAATTATTGTTGCATTTTAGCTGTGATAATAGAAAAAAATATCAATCAGATGAATATTTATATTAAGAAAAAAATACCACTATCCTACAATTTTCTAATAATAATCTAAATCGATCGTAAAATGATGAAATATCGATGACTGAATGAAAATTATTTATTAATCGTGATCTTAGCATCTCTTCAATTCGTAAATTCGTAAAAAAATTTCGAATTATTTTATTCACAATTATTCGAATATTTAAACGATATTAATTAATATCTATCTCTTCAGTATATTTTTATTCATTTTTGAACTATTAATAGAAGAATTGTCCTTTCAAATAAATTCAATATCGTCGAAGAAAGATCTTACTTCTTTCACACAACCAATGTATTCGTCGCTTCCGTCGTAACAATCGGGTTTCGCGTCGCAAAACTTCTCTTCCGGTATGCAAGAATGATCGGCACATTGGAACTCATCGGTGGTGCAGCGGATCATTTGAAAATTTGTCTGGAATCGAATTTTAATTACAGAATAAGTCCAGATGTATATTGGATGAAATGGAAATATTGTATTTTTATCAAACTAAAAAAGGAAAAAAAAGAAATAATTTCATCTAAAAATTAAACATTACATCCATTTCTTTAAGAATTAAAAGTCAAATTAATTAAATACAATATCTATTTTGACTTTTTAATAATAAATAATAAATTGGAAAATTTTGTAAATCAAAAAAAAAAATATAAAAATAAAAATAAGTTACTAAAAATAAAATATAAATATAAATTATCGCTTATTACTACTATTATAATCATTATTAGAATAAAAATTTATAAATTGGATTTGTTGTGTTAATTCCATCCTACAAACAATTTAAAACATATTTAAATTGATAATTGATATATTACTTCGACGCCATTGCAATCCATTTCGTCGGAATTGTCACCGCATTCGTTTTCTCCATCGCAGCGGAAGAGAGATGATATACATTTTCCGTTCTTGCAATGGAAAAAATCCGGCGGGTCGCAGCGTATAACTTGCATTTATGAAAGAAAGAAAAAAGAAGAAATTAAATTATAATGCCACCAATTTACTTGTTATTTTTATTTTTAAAAAGAATTCGTTTAAAAAGAAACAAAAAAGAAAAATTCGCATTTAACTTTTTTAAGAAATATTTAAATTTGAGAGATATCGATATGCATCAATTTTAATTCGAGATATATTTTTATATAACCGACTTTACCTGTGGTATCGATGCTCGAGCAATAGAAGTTGATCAAAAGGAAGAACACGAATAAATTGCGAGACATAATCTGAAATAATTTTTTTCTCGAATAAGACCACATTTTAAAATATCGAATTTGAATCAATCTTTTTTTTTTTTTTTGAAATTTTCTATCCATAAATCAATAATATTTGAATACGAGAATTATTAATACCTTGTTGATACATTTTATCAATCTTGAAATTTAATAAATTAAAATTCTTATCAAGCTATATATTCTCTATTGATACGAAAAATTATTATTAATAAAATCTGTGTTTAATCGTGATTATTTTTAAATAATACGATTTTGTTAAACCATTTTAATGGAAGATTGATAGAATAATGGCAAATTTTTTTTTATTGCCAATATAAAAAAATTGGCAGATTAAAAGTTTCAATAATGCTGATAAAGAGATATAGTAGAATACAAGAGTTAAATATCAATCGCTCGTCAAGGGTGATACAGTGTCATTTTTCGTTACAAAATCATTTGAACAGCATTGGTATCATTTTTTTTCTGTAGTTTCTTTATATGAAATCTTGAAGATCACGCATAAACTAATAATAAGCAGAAAAATGAAACACGTATATTTAATCTTTCGATATTCTAACAATAAATATAAATACTCTGAATAGAGATAATTTATTAATAATTGTATTTTCTATTTTCTTGTAATTTTTATTCCTTTGAAAATATAAATGGAACAAAATTACAACGTTAAATTTATAACCTTCGAACGAATTTTTTTTCTAATAAAGTATCGATTCGATATACTCACAAAAATTCTTCACAATATATGTGAAGAAACGAGATAGAAATTAATATCTCTATTTAAATTGTCCTAACGGAGTTTCTACAAGTTGTATCAAAATCCACGAGTCCTTACCACTACGACTGTTATACAAACACTAGAGGACGTTACACAGAGCTAACTAAAATTATATAGTGGTTGAGATACCACTACATATATTCACATTGTTATGAATGCTTCATCATTAATACAAATTTCTTAATTTCAGATTGTTTTAAACGAGATTAAATTTTAAATGTAAAATGTACTTTTACATACGTTTGATGTTGTAAAGTTGCTATAAGAAAATAATTGCGTTAAAATTAAGAGTAAAAAATTAAATGTCTGAGTAAAAAAATTTTTTTAAATTTTGTATATAAAACGTATATACGTATGAGTAATTTTGAGAAATGAATTTGTTCGTGTAAAATGTAATTAATTAACATAAATTTCGCACGATACAAGAATTCCCTGTTAAGATATGTCATAAGAAACGTACACAAACCGTTTCGACTGTTTGTACGTTATTCTTGAGTTCAAATTTACTCGACCTTTAAACTAGCTGAACTTAAAGATACTACTTTTATACTTCTTAATAATAATTGATAATTATTATAAAATTAATAACAATTAATTTCCAAGACTTAATTCTGATATTTTATAAAAAAAAAAAAGAAATGCTCCATATTCTTAACATATTTAAATTTATTTTTCAAATTACTCGTGATTTCTCACCATACAAAATAAAATTATTAATTCCGTTTTATTGATCGTAATTTTATAAAAAAAAAAAAAATAAAAACATATTCTTATGCTTAAAATAAATAATTCTATTAAAAAACGATTCATTATCGTTCGATAATTCCCTTATCATTTTTCCTTTCCTATTATGAATGGGAAAAGAAATCGCCATTAATGGTGATAGAAGATACGCATTTTTTCGCGTTAGCTATGGGTGAATCTTTCGACATTACAGTACTGATGGCACAGAAGGTAACAAATGCCTGTCGAACGTGTGACAGTGGTTTGCTCCATCGCTGTTGCAACGGCCAACACTTTATCGTATTTCGTTCTTTTTTTAGCTGTGGCCCTTTCATCGTCGCGAAAATATGCCTCGTTGTTTGATCAAATCGATGACAAGGTATAGGAAGACCGATAATTCTTCCGAAGGTAAGACAGAATTCTCTTGTGCACAGTATAGCTACAGTATACTCAGGGACGACAGTGAAATTTTGGCGTGGTTATGGAAAAAAAAGTACAACTCGTAAAGTTGTTGGAGTAAATGAATCTCGTTTTTACGACGAATCTTACTTATCCTTTCCAGTCACGATACCTTTTAATCATAATTAAGCGATTTGAAAATATGATGCGTATAATTCGTTCGAAAAAGAAAGAAAAAAAAATGAAATGATTTTCTCTCCTAATTAGTAGAGGCAGAATTACCATGGACTCCGCCATCGTCGGTCGACGCGAAGAGAAAACATCAGATTAAAGACAATTCCACGAAATGCAATAATATATGGACCTCCTCGAGATTACCAATTGTAACTCGTTACACCTTCAATAAAGAGAACAACATATTTTGGAACAAGGAGTTGAATATAGCAGACGTGGAATTGGGCTCGAGAAATTTTTCCGAAATTGAAAATACGATACCGTCGACCACTCCAAATGTTTCTGTGAATACCAATCAGACAATGGTGGACACGAATAATGAACAAAAGGTGGAAAAAGTGCAAATACCATTGCCCTCGAACGCGAAAAAAGTAGAGTATCCGGTAAACGTGAGTAATAACGAGATCAAGGTGGCTGTGAATTTAAATAGGATGTTCGATGGGACTGAGAATCAGACGACCTCGCAGACTTTGTATATTGCTACGAATAAGAAACAGATTGATTCCCAGAATCAATATTTAGGAGGGAATATGAAAACTACGGGGGTGGAGAATCCCCAGAATTGGAAGAGAAATAAAACTATGCATTATTGTCCTTATTGTCGCAAGAGTTTCGATCGTCCATGGGTTTTGAAGGGTCATCTGCGTCTTCACACGGGTGAACGACCTTTTGAATGTCCGGTCTGCCATAAATCCTTTGCCGATCGGTATATTTCTTCTTTTAGTTTTATATTTTTTTTATATATTACATATACGAGTTATGAATAATAACAAAATTTTTTTGAATTTTATGAATGAATATATGATCAAAATTTTTTATTAAAACATTTGGAAAACAAAAAATGACAATTAAATATCGTAATCGGATGATTGCTATATATATTGTATAATATATTAACATGTTATACATACCTATTTTATTTATTTTCTTTAGCAAATTATAAAGTTAATTTTACTGAGTTAATTTTACGATGTTTGAATTAATTAGGGTACGAGACTATGGTGTAACGTACATATTTTGTAGATCAAATTTACGTGCGCATCAAAGGACTCGAAATCACCATCAATGGCAATGGCGATGCGGGGAATGTTTCAAAGCATTCTCGCAAAGACGATATTTGGAACGACATTGCCCCGAAGCTTGTAGAAAATATCGAATATCTCAAAGGAGGGAACAGAATTGTAGTTAGAAGGCAAATTTTATTTCTTTAGTATAAACATATTTTTATATTGAAATATCTAATGTAATATATTAAATGTATTTCGTTAATTAACACTGTAAAATTTGAATTCGAAATATCACTGTATTGTTATTCTAATATACATATATATATGTGCACATGTAGTACTATAAAATCGTATAAAATTATATTATAAAATCACTTTCTCACCTTTTTTTTCATACTGTTGATTTCATATTAAAATTTGTTGTGTTCTAATTACTAAAATTATTGATTTGATATAAATTCATTGTTCTTTTCCATAAATAATAATGGTTCGATTATAATATCGAAAGAAATATTTGAATCATGAAAAGGATAAAACACTGATATAAATTCGAATAGTTTCATATAATATTTTTGTTCACTAGCTATATTTTATATAAAATTAATAAATATTAATTATTCTAGAATTTTTACTTTTTAATGTAATAGAATTATTGAAACAGTTAACATAATAGTAAATACGTTAATGTACATTCGAATATATTCGGAATATTTTGAAAATATGCCTTAAATCTTACGCAATTAAGTGTAGTTATCGATAGAGTGCGCGCAATAATGTAACGGTTTCTGATCTGAGTGTTTTTAATCTTTCATGGCGCATGTCGTGTACGTTCAACGAAGAATAATTATCGCTCGCATTTGACGCAGTGCGTTAGTCTCATATTACAAACGGAAAAGAACGTAATATAGTGCCGCGTATTACGCGATACGCTTTCCGAGCAAGTAATCCGTGTTAGTGCTCCGTAAAAAAGAACGCGGCGGTTAAGCACTGCAAAGAAAACTTGACATTGGAACGGCCATTTTGGCGTGTTGTTTCCTAATCGAGTGCTCAGCTCAGCATCGATATCCATCCATTTCAAGGTAAGTTTCTTAGTAGTTGTAGACATTTTGTTAAACGAATGATCTCATATTTAAGAAAATTTCATTTTTCGTTCAATCGTGTACGTTTATTCAAAGAAATTTTGAACTTATGCTATAGAAAGGAAAATTGACTTTACACAGATGGTTTTATTCTGTACTCTGTTTTTCATCCAGTTCACAAGTATGTCTGACGATAGTACCGCGATGTCTCAACATCGATTAAACCAATTTTATTAATATAGCAAAAACATATCCTATAAACAATATGTGATTAATATTAATAAAAAAAAATTTTTTTTTTTACTGATTTGTACATATAAATGTAATAATCAAAAATATTATCAATATCTTAGGCGGTAGAATTTCCAAATAAGCGAATTGCCCTCATTTTTATTGATATATTATATTTGATAATTTTTGTTTTATTTATTTTATAAATAATAATATTTTTTATTTTAATTTTTGTCTCTGTTTAAAAGTTATATAAAGATTATGAAATATATTGCAATCAGTATATATTGTTGCAATCTATATTAATTGTTTTTTTTTTAATTCAAGTATTATATTTATAATTTTTAAGAATTTCTTTTTAAAAATATTGCATTTTAATTCATGAATTTATTTTCATATTAATTTTATTATATATTATATTCTAATGTATATATATCTATATGATATAAAATCAATATAAATATATTATAATATATTCTTCCAAATTTGAAGTTTTTCTGAACAATATCAGTAACCAATATCAAACTGTTAAAATTTCTTATAAGGTTCAAGTACATAAAAACTGCTATTCTTCAAATGAGTATACCTGTGATGTTTACATCCTATTGTGATCTTTTCAGCAGGTCACTTATACTGATATTGTCTTTTGTTCTATAGAAATATAACTGTTTGATTTCAATCCATCCAATATTTCCAAATTTGAATAATTTCTTTTATTATTTAATGTAATGATTATTTAATATTTTTAAACAATTAATTTATTTCAATTGCATAAAAATTATAATATTTTTAAATTATAAAAAAATATATAAATTTAATTAATTTAAATATATCTGAGTATATACATCTGATTTATAAAGAAAAATATATTTTCAGGAAATAGATAATATTTCATCATTTTCAAAATGATGACAGAAACACATATAAATTCCAATCATGTCCTAAATTCTGGTTTGAATACTAAATCAGAAATCGACAAAATGGACGATGTGGGTTGGAAAGCTAAATTAAAAATTCCACCAAAGGACAAACGAATTAAAACTAGTGTAAGTTACATATTATGATTTCTACTTTATTTTATTTTTGATTAAAAATTGGTTCAATTATTTGACATATTAATAATTTAAATATAACATGATATATATATATATCATGTATATATCATATTATATTTATATTATTAATAAAAGCTTTTATAAACCCTTAGGATGTTACTGATACTCGTGGCAATGAATTTGAGGAATTTTGCCTAAAACGAGAATTATTAATGGGCATCTTTGAAAAAGGCTGGGAAAAGCCTTCCCCAATTCAAGAAGCCAGTATTCCCATTGCATTATCTGGTAAAGATATCTTGGCCCGTGCAAAAAATGGAACTGGTAAAACTGGGGCCTATTCAATTCCAGTGCTAGAACAGGTTTGTATGTTATTAATTTTTCTAGTATCATTAATTCTATTATTAAAATTGAAATTATATTATATGAATACTTACATTGATAAATATTATTTTATTATACTAATGTATTGCTATTAATAATATGTTATTAGGTTGATCCACGAAAAGATGTGATTCAGGCACTAGTACTTGTACCTACTAGAGAGTTAGCTCTTCAAACATCACAAATCTGCATTGAACTGGCAAAACATATGGAAATAAAAGTAATGGTAACTACTGGAGGAACAGACTTACGGGATGATATTATGAGGATTTACCAGTCAGGTTTGTATTGGATGTATCTTTATATAAAAACTAATTATAACAATTGAATTTTAAAAATAGTTTACTCATGATGTAATTTGTTTTTAGTGCAAGTAATAATAGCAACCCCAGGAAGAATTCTCGATCTTATGGATAAGAATGTTGCAAATATGGATCATTGTAAAACTCTAGTTTTGGATGAAGCAGATAAACTTCTGTCACAAGATTTTAAAGGAATGTTAGATCATGTCATTTCGAGGTATAACTATAAAAAATAATTATATAAATTAATACTTTTTAATTTTGTGCATATTTATAGTATTTTAATTCTTAATTGTTATATATTTAGATTACCACACGAACGTCAGATACTGCTGTATTCAGCCACATTTCCCCTGACAGTGAAACAATTCATGGAAAAACATTTAAGAGATCCATATGAGATTAATTTAATGGAAGAACTCACATTGAAAGGTGTAACACAATATTATGCCTTTGTACAAGAACGACAAAAAGTTCATTGTCTTAACACACTGTTTTCCAAGGTAAATTATTATTTTCTTTTTAAATATATATAATCTATATAATATGCAAATTTTAGTTAAATAGTATTTTTATCAAATGTTTTTATTTAATTTATTTTTTTTTATTCTTCAAGTTACAAATAACACAAAGTATAATATTCTGCAATTCAACACAACGTGTTGAGTTACTTGCAAAGAAAATAACAGATCTTGGATATTGCTGTTATTACATACACGCGAAAATGGCGCAGGCACACCGAAATCGCGTGTTTCATGATTTCCGAGCAGGACTTTGCAGAAACTTGGTAAATATGATATTTTATCAAAATTTGATTACGATATTTTATTTTTAACTTATAAAAAATTAAAGACACGTATATTAATTATATATGTATTATTTATAGGTGAGCAGTGATCTGTTTACTCGTGGTATTGATGTTCAAGCCGTGAACGTCGTAATCAATTTTGACTTTCCAAAAATGGCAGAGACATACCTTCATCGTATCGGCCGATCAGGACGATTCGGTCACTTAGGTATAGCAATTAACCTAATCACATACGAGGACCGTTTTAACTTACATCGTATCGAACAAGAACTTGGAACAGAAATTAAACCTATTCCAAAGGTAATAGATCCAAGTTTGTATGTAGCAAGACCAGAAGACAATAATAGCATGGAAGAGGGTAACGTGTCTAAGTAGTTTCGATACATCGTCACGATGTTTTACATGCGCTCAAAGAGTTTAAAGTGTTAAATGGTGATTGTGTGACTCGTACATGTAAGGCATACATTGCTATGCTTTGAACTCACAGAGTGAAACGTTATCTCAGTTTGAAAAGTATTGTCTGGGGTGTTTAACAGTGTATAAAGACAAAACAGTGCTATGAACATTTAGATAAAAAAAAAAAAAGTGGTCTATATAGAAAAAAATTGAAAATTTCAATCAACATCATAGTAAAACAGCGAAAATATGAATTACTTGTAAATAAGGCATACTGAGTATGAAACAATGAACTCAGTGAATGAAGTGATGCGAATGCCGGTGCGAGTCATTCTTTGTACATAAATACATATAAATGTACATAATCTAAAGTGCGCGCCAGAGTCAAGCCATTATCAAGAGCACAACATGTAAACAATTAACATAATAATCATTACATTTTACCACAAACTGTAAATATTACATGTGAGTATCTATCATTTTAATAGTAAATTTTTATACAATGGCTTCATACTTCCAAGATTTTTTGTTCTTTAAAAAAAAAAAAAAAAAAATGTGATGGGATGTGTGATTTAGAAAGAAACAGCATAATGAGAATAAACTTGTAGTTGAATGCTGTTTATATCTGAATACCATAAATTAATCCATATGCCCATTACTTTTGCATCACCATATTTTACATATAAATTCTCCTTAAATACGATATAATACGATCACAAATTCTAAATATTGTATCGATCTTAATGTTTGATCATGGCTTGATTTTGCTACCTGTCAATGCTGTCATACAACTCTGAAATTCAAATCACTTTTCAAAAAAAGGCAAGATTATCTTTTCTTTCTGTAAAGTGGTAATAGAAACTTTTTTTAACTTAATCCGATTTTTTTACGAAATTGTGATTGAGCGTCAGAGGTTGTAAAATTGACTAGTTTTATATAATTATTTTTTATAAATAACTGGCTGGTGGCATTTATCGAAGTTAGGGATTCAATGTATGATGTCTATTGAATATTTATGTGTCTATTGTAATTCAAAATCGTTCCACCAATTAATGTATGAGTAATGAAATTATCTAGCAAAGATTCTTTGTTACATTTAAGACACATTTTAGGTAAAAATCTATGAATATAAGCAAAAAAAATGTACATAATATAGCATAATAATAATATATCATTTTCTGCAACAGATAAAAATAACTGCCAAAATATAATAGAACATCATCATGGAATCCCTTTTTATTCTTGGTTGTTCTCTTTGATATCTATGTACACATTAATCGTATAAGAAGCAAAAAAAAAAAAAATATAGAAGCATGTAAAAAATCATTTTCCGTAAAATAAATTTGTATTGTTAATATTCTCCTATGAACAAAAAGAAGTGTACCACCAGCCAAGACGACCTAGGTTTATGGAACGAAATGTGTATACATTAATAGGCAATAGTAGAATATTTCATATTTGAAGCAAAAAATTTCAATGAGAGATATTAATGAGAAGAAAAAGATGATGGTAAAACGGTTTGGAATGCTTTTAAACTTATAATATCAGTTTTGGCGGATATTTTGCTTTAACGATAAGGAAACAAGAGAGATGTCTTATGACTTATGATTAAGGACTTGACTGCAAGGACAGAAAGATTTATAAAGATTTAAAGTATTTGAAATTTCTCTTCAATATAAGTGTGGAACTAAAAAAACATAATTTTGAATATTCATTTGGTAACACAACAATACATGTTTTTATACGCGTAAATCTACAAGAAACAACAAATTAAATTTAAATTTTGAATCGATAGTATAGTTCCATAGTAAACAATATCATTTATAAAAATTATTCAATTATTATAGAATTATGCATATTACTTAAAAACTTTGACTTTTAATTTATTTCGTATAGATGACATATTTAAATATAATCATAATAAAACACTGAATATATCTGATACAAGGGTTCTACGTACTGACTTGTATGCATATCAAAATGATAAAACGTGAAATTTTTTCTCATCCTTCATTTTTATTACCCGCCAAGCATGTTTTTAGTATATACGAAGTAACGTGGTGGGTTTTGCACAAAAACATTTTATATAATTCTATTCTATTTAAAAAAAGAAAAAGAAAAAAAAAGAACAAATGATATGCTGTGAAAAAAAAAAATTATTAATTATCTGACGTATTAAAGTTCCTCTCTTGTGTCCGTTATCCGAGCATTAATGCTGTGATTTAGTATTATGGTATTAAACGCATTTAAAACCGTTTTTCCGTGCTGACACAAATTATAATTTGATACGTACGACGTTTCAATATTGGAAACATGCCTGTAAAAGCGCGTACCAACGTGCAACAGCATTGTCAATCGATTTACACTTTTTTGCCAGTTTGAGAAACGAATGTGATTTGAGAAACTCGTTAATTGTAAAGGAAATCTCGAAAACAATCGATTATATAGGCGCGCATCGTATCGTTGCAAGTATCGAATGTTATGATGCTTGGAACGATAGGAAAAAAGCCTCGATGGAATAGAAAATCAATGTGCAAAACATTCTTTACTACGTTGGGATATAAATTCCAAAGTGGGGAGAAAAAAAAATAGTTAACAAAAATTGGCGGTGATTTATCGAGATAATTACGTAAGCGTTGTATTTATAACAGTTTAGAGAGAAACACTTGCATAGTGTTTTTTCATTGTGGCTCTATCTTTTTACCGATTATACGTTTTTTTTTCCTCCCCCCCCTTTTTTTTCTTCATATGCGACGTTACTCGTATTGTAAACGAAAAGAACGAAAATAGAAAAACCATTAATTGGATCACGAATTTCGTACGATAAAATCGCATATGAATTCCGTTCTAATGTAATATTGTAATCTTTTTTGTTTCTGTCTTTTTTATTGTCTTTTTCTCTCTCTCTCTTTCTCTTTCTCTCTATTTTTCCTCTTTTTCTCTCTTTCTTTCTTTCTCTCCCTTCTATCTTTTTCTTTATTTCTTCCTCTTTTTCTCTATCTATCGCTTTCTCTCTCTCTCTCTTTCTCTCTTTTTCTCTTCCTGTCTTCCTCTCTCTTTTTCTCTTCCTCTCTTCCTCTCTTTCTCTCTTATATTTTATTATTTTTTTCATACGGGAACATGTAATTCAATAAGTCGAACAGTATTTCAAACACGTCAGTTTTGAAAATCAGAAGAATACTCTCCTACATATTCACCACAAAATTTTACTTTTGTGTTATATATGTTTGTTCGATCACGGTTTTTTTTTTTTTTTTTTTCGTAAAGTTGTACAGACTAGGAAAGCATTCATATTCTTGGTCTTACTGAATTATAATTTAAAGCACCATTAGATCCGATACTGGAATCTATATTTTGTGAGATATATTTTAAATCAATCTTTAAGGGAGTCAAGAATGTATTAATATAAGGGAAGAAAAGCGGGGAAAAAAAATGTTCTTAAAAAACGTACTATATGAAATTGTGCCTAATAATTTTACGTGTATTTTGATTACTCGATAATAACATTATTACATACGCGCGTATTTGTTTAACAATTTTTTTTTTATTTTTTCGCAAGTATATCAAACATACGATACGAAGACGAAATATGTTGTAAGATAATGCAAAATCGTGATTAAACACGCGAATTAATCGGAGCGATCGATTATAATGTTTATCTTGACTCTTTTGAAAGACTGATATTCGTGTGAAATAAAGGTAATAAATCTCAAGTAGCAGTTGGGTGATAAAAAAAAAAAGAAAAAAAATTGCTAAATGCAATGCTATGCGTATAGACTGAAGGAATGGAAAATATATATATTTGTTTTGTTCTATAGTTAAAACTGAGTAATGAGTAATTTTAACATTAACGTTACGTCATAATACACGTTGTACATGAAATTCGAATCTTCGAAAACCGTAGGATATACATGTACCACGTATACACGTACATGTATCTTTCTTTGGAACGTGCGAGGATCGATTGTACAAAACGATCATAGTAACTTTGTTCTTTACCATCTTGCGGGTATTCCCTCATGTCTGACGCATAGATGTAGTGTATCCAAGTTGAAGTTCCTATGCCTCATCTTGGAGAAGGAAATACCATTGATGTGAAAAACAATTTGCGAGGGGCACGATGTAAAAGTGCTATGATGGGAAAGCGATGCGTAACATCTGGATTCGGGAAATATATATTAGAGAAACCCTTTTGACCATCCTGAAAGGGTTTTTAATCATTTTTAAATATGTACGATTCGTTTCGTATTTAATGAAGGGAATAATGAAAATCGTTAACCTTCGTTCAATTACATTCAATGCATTGGTTTCGATTCGAACGAGCTGCTGGACGCTATAAAATAAAAAAAAAAAAAAGAAAAAACATACATACATTTCAGCAATAGAGGAAGAACATTATTTGATCTCGAGTAAACATCAGAAAAATATTTTGTAGTTTCACGCGGCTCGTTTTATAACGTTGGAATAACATCTCCAACGATCCGTGCAGAAATTATTAAAAACAAGAAAGGATGAAAGATAAAAAAAAAAAAAAAGAAAAAGAAAAAAAAAGATAGTAAGAAAAATTCAGAAAAACACAAAAAGTACCGTCGATATTCTATTTGACAATTATCGTAACTTATTTCCAAAAATCTTGTTTTTACTTCTTTATAAATAGTATCTGAACGTTAAAGTAATACTCGACGACGGTACGTAGAAACGCATATTTTTCAAAATTACACACTATTTTTTTCGTATTTGTGAACAATTCGAGAAATATTTTGTGACGCGTTTAAATTGGTTTATCCTTTGACAAAAAAAAAAAAAAAATGAAAAAGAAAAAGAAAAGAAAAAAAAAAAATTCGAAATAAGAATTCTCTTTGTAAATGCAACTGGAACAATATCATACATTTGTTTTACAATGTTTTATATAGGAATACGTACACTTTCTAAGATCTTATGATTTTACAAAAGCAATAAATGGCATGCATTATAAAACAAATGTATGATATTGTTCCAGTTGCATAAATTAAAAGACTAAAAGAAAAAAAATCACAAAAAAAAAAAAAAGAAAAATTATAAGAAAAAATCGTATGATCTCTGCATGATCGTATGTGTTGGTCGAATGTTTTTTGTATCTGAAATTTTTAAGCATTTCTGTAACTTGAAAATCCTCCTCCCTCTCTCTGTTATGTTGTTATGTACGTTCGATGATATGCAAATTATGCGAAAGCAAAATCAAAGAAAAAGCAAAAAGGAGAAATTATTCCAGGAACGTAAATTGTTTATTTCTCAATTGTAAAGATAGATTTTGTGTCTGAATTATGAAAAGAACCTTTTTTATTTGTTTTTTATTTCTCCAAAGCACAGATTCGATTTGATGAAAAAGAAAAAAAGAAATAATAAAATTAAAACGCATGTCAATTTGTTTTCAAAAGGAACAAAATAGCAAAGAAAATTTGGTCCTTAATAAAATTTCCGGTTCAATATACTATGTATGTTTCTTTTCAATTTATCCTGTTTTTAAAGAAATCCATCATTGATGATTTACTATATATATATATATCTTTCTAAATAATTTACATATTTTTTTCATTATTATAAATATCTGATTTTTTATTTTAAAAATTAAATTTCACTATCGAATTGATCATTTTTATTTATTTCAGTTTATATATTTTCTAAAAAATTTAAAAGTATCATAAGTAATCTCTTAAATTAATCATAAAATTAAGAAAATAAATCCTTTTTTGATTTTGGCAGATCAAACACGTTCAAACATGTATAAACATCATAAATACAAACAAGTATTTTATACGAATACAAAATGAATAATTAAAAGATGAAGACATGTCGAACTCGAGTGATAATTTATTCGTCAAATTCAAAAATAGCTTAAATGAAAAGCTATAAAGATCACGATTGATCGTAGCCGTTTTATGTTTATTTTTGAAATTAATTTTTTTAAAAGATTCAGATAAATGATATTTCATCCCTCGGTAAATTTTGAATGTTTAATTTAAATATATTTGAAACTAGAGTTCAAAAAAGCAGTAAACGATAAAATTTATAATTTAAAAAAATTGTGAACAAAATTTTAATAGAAAAAGTTATTCACATGTTTTTATATCTCGTTTTTTGCATTTGTAGTATTTTTTCACCGAGTCTTTTATTTTAATAATGCTTATCATTTTACGTGTCCCTCGATCGAACGGTCATGGTCGAACGAAATAGACGACGGAAATATAATTTCTGGTTAGAAACGACAAATATTGGCACAGTCGTACAAATACGATCCCAATTTGTAATTACATTCATCTATCCATATAGTATAATCGCGAATTTCAGTTACAGATCGACGCGACAATAAACGAGGGTACACAACCGTTTGATTTACCAATTATTCTTTAAGCTATATATATATGTCACTTCGACTAAGAATTCTTCTCGTCACGTACGCCAGTAACATATGTGAGATATTACAATATAGCACGATACAGGTGTTGCACAGAACTACCTACTAATCATCTGAAACACTGGATCAATATAATAGTCGAAATCAATTCAAAAATTTATCATCTAATTTATTATTATTCTCAACTAATTTACCGACGAATGATAAAACGATCGATTCTTGTACAGAATTTTCAATTAGCATATTTTCTTGATTCCATGAATATTCTATGAATATTTTATGAATTTCGTAAAATATATAAATTTTTTTCATATCTCATATATTTTACTCAAAATGACAAGTAATGTTATAACAAAGTTAATAATTATCTGCGATAAACTTTCACTCTTCGATCGTATTTATACGATCCAGCCACGCGTCGTAAATCTACGAAACAATCGCGTTAACGCGCATAGTACACGTGTGTCGTGGTATACGGGGAAAGGGGTCGCTTGAAAAATGCGGTGAGCCAGCCAAATCCTGATAGAGCCAGCAGTGATTCGACGAACTCCCTCGGCAGAAATCCAACCATTTAAACGTCCTTCGTCTCGATGTTCTTTCTTTTGTTTCCCAGTTTCGATCCGTTTCAGAGTAGTCTCCGTGGGGAATCGAGAGAAAGATGAGAGACGAAAGCACAATTTGGGATAAGAATTATACTACCGGCTTGTTGGCGCACTCTGAACGAGCGCTATTGATTTTAAGTAATCGCTTAAATAGCGTCAGTGGCCTGTGCAACGGTCTGCCATCGAGTAAACGATATAGACAAGCGTAACCCACGTTCGTCGAAACCGTTCGTTTTTGACACCATCGAGTTTCATCTTATCGTTAATCTTTCCACTTTTTTCTTTGCTCTCTACTTTCTCTCTCTCGCTATCTATATCCTGACCGATTTGTCGACACTGTAAATCGATATCTAGACGGATCTCGAGAAGAAGTCTCTAGGTGATATATAGACTCATAGTATAAGGATCGAAAAATACATAGTTAAATTCTGGATATATTGGATGAGCATTGATCGAACATCTTTATAGAAGGATTCTTTGAAGTTTCGCGTCCATTAAGAGTGCATTACGCGAGAACGTATGAACGCGAAGACACGTGCACTTGTCGCCTCGGACGATCAATTAACCTTAAAAGGTCCTTTAGGGAAAATTCGTCGACGTATACGTATGTATATACGTGCATGTATGTATATACGGTACGTAATGGGTGGCAGCGTCCTTCGTCATTCTCCATCGTAATGTCACTTTTACTTCTCGTTGTAGGCAGATTTAGCATCCTCCCCCTGTCCTCAATCTCTCCGACTTCTTCGAGCGGACCTAACGTTTTCTCCACGGAAGGAATACTTTCATTTTCCGTATAATTTGCACGAGAGATGACAGAAAAGGAAAGAGATCCTATAGATCCCATGGTGAAGATACGACGATAGTACCGAGACGAGGATAGGAGAGTATACAAATTTCTCGAGAATGTAAACGCTAAGAATCACGTGGACGGAAGGAGAAAAAGAAAGAAAAAAAAGGATGGAAGGAGATAAAGAGGAATGATTTTTCTAGGGCTACGTATGATCGTAGCTGGAAAACGACACCGAGGAGAGAGACAACGTCTGTGGCGGTTGATGGTAGCCGATAGACGATACCGTAACCACTGTTGCCGGTCTTTTCTCTTTCTCTGCCGCTCCCTCTGCATCATTCTCTACTCTTCTCCCTCCTGGCAAACCAGCCGTAATCTGGCAGTGCATTTAACCACTTTGTGAAATAGCCGTATATCTCGCCACTGTGACGTAGCATTCGATACGTCGAAAAGGATGGTCGGTGGGTTGAAGGTAGTGCGAGGGGGAAAAAGAGAGAAAGGAAGAAGAAAGAGAGAGGTACGAGTTGAGTGGGAGGTGAGGTCAGGAGACTCGGTAGGAAAACGTGGAATAGATTGGGGAAAGAGGAGCCACGGCGCGGCGCGGCAGTCAGGAGTAGCTAGTGGCTAGTAGGTTGTGCGCGCGCTCATACACCCTGTGTACCCTATTTAGAGGAGGTGGAAGGCGCCAAGGTGGGGGTCTCGATGGTGGGGGAATAGAAACGATCCCTACTACGCACTATAGTCGGTTCTAGCCGGTTGGGAGAGCGCGCACAAGAGTTGTGTCTGTAAGGGAGTGGCAGGGGGGGTTCCAGCGGTGACTGGATAGAAGGGATGGAGGGACTGGGTGGAGGGGGGTCGAAGCGGAGCGGATTCAGGCGAGGGGGTGAAGGATGCTGGTGGATGAGACTGGAGGAGAGGAAAGGCGCCGTAAGGGGTGCTCGGAATCACGGTGGTAGTGTGTACACCTTGTGTATATAGTCTAGCCAGAGTGGAAGAAGGGTGCGCCCTACTTCGCGTCGGCGTTTTCCCTCCTGGCAGTGTGCAACGACGTGCCGAAAGAAGGACAGAGAGAAAGCGAGCAGAGGCTATCTCTTCGGTTCGGTGCCGGGCTTTTCATAGTCTCTCATTTCACGACGAGCGTCCGTGGTATCGGTTCGAGTGTTTTGCGCGTTTCGATGAATATCGGGAGTGAAAAAAAGTAGGGAAAAAGGGGGAAAAAAAGGAAAAAGAAAAAAGGAAGGAAGAAAGAAGGAAAAAGAAAGAGAGAAGCGACTGCGAAAACAGATATCGGGGGATACGAGCGAGGGAAGATCGCCTGGCACGGACAACGCCTCGGATACAAAGTAGTGCGAGTACGAGAGCGAGAGAGAGAGCTCTCCTGTCTGTTTCGCGAGGATATTCCGGTGGTTCGCGTGATACGCGATACATGGAAGGTGGTGGTGCGAAGTACCGTATCGTCGAGAGTGTTATTACCATTATTGGTTTTGATCGCGGTGGTGAATCGTAGAGGTAGTTCTCGTCAGCCTCACGGGAAGTGCACGTTGATCGACGCGTTTACGTAAGAACGACGGACGCTCGTGGTGTATGCTTACTCGTACGTGCTCATATGTATCTCAATGTGCGCGCGCGCGTGTGACAAGTACCGACAAATACGGGAAGAGCAGCCAGGAAAGGAGACGGTTTTGGTCAATTGCTGAAAATAATTCGGCAATTAATATCGACCATCGTGGATTTTTCGCGGATCAGAGAGAAAGAGATTATTGTCGCCAAAACGATCGTCGTCCCGACGAATCAAGAGGATTCACGAATGGACGAGCCGAGACCGTTTAATCCCGACCCTCTCGTTTGCATAATTAGCCGTGCTGTACTGCAACAGCCACACGGAGAGAAGGGTTCCTATAAACTTTGGCATAAGGGCTGAAGTGATGATCATTGTTATTCGACGGTAGGAATCGAACGTATCGCTGAGAGAAAACGGAAAAGGGATAATCGGGGGGGGGATAAACCTGTGTTGTCACCACGAGATATACTCGAAACGAAAAGCGGACAAAAAAATGGACGTAAGCTCGTCCACGAAGAATATTCTCGGACGAGCGAAAATGTATCTCGCTTACTGATGCGTCTGGCGAGGCCAGCGTCCTCGAAGAAGATAATCGGGGAGGATAGCGCGTGTCGTGACAAGGACCAGCATTCGACAATAATAATAAACGCGTTCGTCATGAAAATCTTGATATTCTTTCTTTACGTGACAACGTTGCTGGGCATTGTGACCAGCGACAAGTGCGCCGTCGAGTGTTCTTGCAAGTGGAAGAGCGGGAAGCGCACGGTCGAGTGTGTAAATCGTGCCCTGACTAGCATACCGGAGTGGGTCGATCCGGAGACGCAAGTGCTGGACACGAGCGGCAACGACATTCGGACTCTACCGAGCAACATCTTCGTACGTGTACGTTTGACGAATCTACAGCGTCTCTACCTACGCGAGTGCCGTATCGACCGAATCGATAGCGAGGCACTGGCGGGCCTTACGAATCTGGTTGAACTCGATTTAAGCCACAATCTCTTAACCGTAGTCCCTACTGCCAGTTTCTTGGACACGCCGTTCCTCAGGGACCTTGTACTCTCCTATAATCCCCTGAAGAGGGTTCACTCGCACGCGTTCAAGAGTACACCGAATTTGGTCAAGTTAGATTTGTCTCACACGCAACTGGTTGAAATCGAGGCGAAAGGATTTCGTGGCTTGGAGTTGCTGGAAAGTTTAAAGTTAAACAACAATCAGTTATCGACCCTTCATCCGGGCACCTTCGAGCCATTGAATAAACTCACCAGTATAGAACTACATGACAATCCGTGGATTTGTGATTGTCATTTACGCGAAATGAAAATGTGGCTGGTCAAGCACAATTTACCTACCCTCCAAGCACCACTTTGTCGTGGGCCGAAACAGTTAATGAATAGAACTTTTACCGATTTGGGTATCGACGATTTCGCTTGTCGGCCAATCCTCTTGATAGCCAGCCGCTACGCCGAGGCGACGATAGGCGAAAATGCCAGTATTGTGTGTAGAGTTAGCGCGATACCACCTGCAAAAGTGAAGTGGTATTGGAATGGACGATTGTTGACCAACCATTCAGCGTTCAGCAGTTACCAGAAGATCTTGATCTTTGAAGACGGCCAGTTCCGGAAAAGAAGCACTTTGGTTTTGACAAACGCCCAGGAAGCGGATTCCAGCGAATTCTATTGTGTAGCGGAGAATCGTGCCGGCACCGTCGAGGCGAATTTCACTCTTCACGTATCTTTGAGAACTGCCGGTATGTCTACCCTCGGCTCCGGTCACATAGCCGGTATATCCGCCGCCTTGGTAGTGTTAATTCTCTTCATCCTCCTCGTCATTCTCGTGTTGTTCGTTCGTTTTCGAAGAATGCCACTGAAGGACGTGAAATCAGCTGTACCCGCAGAAGGTGTATCGGGCGATAGTACGGGTGGAAATAACGAGAACCCTTCGTCAGCGACGTCCACCACTCGTAGAAAACACGAGGAGATCGAGACGACGTCGTTCGGGGTGGAATCGAAGCCACCGCCGGTGTCCTTAACCCTTAGCTACGTTCAAAGACCTCAGGCAGCGGTGTTGCAAACGGAGAACGAGTATGGTTCGATTGGCCGTTTCGATGATCAGAGCCAACAGCCATCTGTGATGGTTGCGCCGGGTGCTTGTTTCTCATCTACCACGTCGCTAATGCCGATCGACAATCCCGATCTTATCAGGGACACGCGACGTGGCTCGGCAGAAGATATCACTCCGTACGGTGGGGCGGACTATAGTCGTATGGAAGTGGTGGACGATGCAAAGATCCTTTACTCGAGTTGTATGTGGGAGGCGAGGGATACGTGCAGAACAACGGTTCCGGTGAGCACGTACCCTTCGAAGGAAGCCCTGGCTGTAGTCGCGCCTATGGTCGAGCAATTCCCGCCTGGCGCGAAGCAAATAAGAGTATGGCAGAAAGGGGTTCCGGTTTTACCGCCTGTGTCAGCGTTAAAACGTGTCCTCGGATCAACGCGTAGCTCCCCCGACGAGGGTTATCAAGAAGGGACTGGAACTGATGTCTAGGTACCGCTGCTTCATTACTGTGACGCCCGGCACCGTTACCTGGAGCTTCGTAGACGCCACCAGGACGACACTGACTGCTGAGAGAGACGTCCTGTCCAGTGCCGGACGAGCGGTAGTGAAATGAAACAAAAAAATTCATGATTTATTTAATTATTGAACTCCGTCGCGATGGACACGGACGTCGACCTGTCACGTGAATTGCGTATACATATGATATATATACACATACCACTCGTACATACGTATATATAGAACGAGAGAGTGATCGATGAAACGGTTTCAGATGTATTCCGTGGATATACATATGTGTATAGAAAGGGTGGGGAGGTACGAAAATGGGAAGTCGTTCCGTCGACCCAGTGGAAACGTACGTCCACTTGTCGTGAGATTTACGTATAGTGGTCGATAAAATAGTTAAAGGTGTCGTCGTGACTAATGCACGGAACACATAAAACGAAGAATCTGTCGAGGATTCGATCGATAAAATCACCATCTGCCAGTTCTCTCGAGAAATAACGCCGCTCTCGACGATCCGAGGACTTCGTTTCCAAACGTTTCGCGTTTTGTGTGTTCGACGTGTAGTACGAAGGATAATAATACACGGAACGATCGGTTCGATCTGGTAAAAAATATCGTTTCGATAGTCTTGCAGCACAATGTTGACGGGTAATATAATTTCTATTAGAACGATTTAAGATACGCGATGAGAAAGCAAAGAAAAAAGAAATTATGAAAAATGAAATAAAGAAGAATAAGAATAAGAGTACGGTATAAACTTACCGTTTCTTAAAGTAATGAATACGAGAAGACTGCAGTGCATGTTCCGAAGAATGTGTAGATAGACTGACGTGAGAGAATTTCTATTACCGTGTGTGTTTGGCTACCGTGTATATACTACGCACGTGGATTTTCTAGTCAATTTCGAAGATGTAATTAGAGGTTAGGTGATTTGGATATGGTGCGAGCACGATGACAATACGAAATCGAGAATACGGCTGACGTGCTGTTACGTATCATGTATCATCACAGTGACGATGTCCAGAAAATTAATTCGAGTCTTCGTCGCGCACCTAACGATTCGACGATCAGATCATTTTTAATTTAATATTAACGGTACGTACGAATTAAGAACATATTACGTTTTGTCGTTTGAAATAAGATTGAGTATCGAATCGATCGATTTGATTCGGAATAACGAACGGAAACGCGACATACGAGAGAGTCGATATTGTCAGATCGGATAGTTATTGATGTTCGTGTTCGAGGACGAAAATTCACGGAAACGATAGAGCGTGAAATATGACGTCGGGTACACCTCTGGATCGGTCGTTGCAATTCTCTTGACGATAAATTAATTTATTTTGTCGCGTGTTAGAAACCGTTTAAAATATATTCGTGTAACGACATTGTCTCTTTCGATATCGATTTATCGAGTTCTTAAAAACATTAATATGTCGATGGTAATATCGTGCATACATCGATATATCGAAATTGTTGATGCTTCAACATTACATATCGTCTATCACATATCGAATATATTGTTTGTTGGACAATTTAATCAATCAAAGATTAATTAAGATTTAAACAAAAAAAAAAAAGAAGAAAAAAATAGTAAGAAAAAAATCACAATTACCAGAATGTATCCGTCGTCGTTCGATCTCTGTCTGTTTTTTTTTGTATTACTCGGAGCCAATAGAATCAATTACATAAGACTGTATAGTAAGCATAGGAAGCCCGTAAGCCAATTGCAAGCGAATATAAACTATTGCTCAAACACTGAAACGAGGAGCTTGCGATTGGTTGACCGGCTCATGCCTCGCGTTAGTGTCTTACGTAAGTGAGTCTGTGTGTGTTGATCTAGGCACTTTGGCGGTAAGCGGTAAGCCAAAACGCCAATTGCGAATATCGGTCAGTTATCAACCTGTGTCTGTGTTATGTCCTGTGTGTCGCGTGTGTATGAATTGGCCCAAGTAGTTCATACATGCTTGAGAGCCTTGTGCCTGAATATACGTATGAACATATGTGATAATATGATCATGTGTACATGTGAATATATGAGTGTATGAGTGTAACAGTGTATACGTGTGCTCGCGTGCGACGGAGAGATCGAGGGTGAGATAGTGTATTGCGATACAGTGCTTGTAATTGCTACCGATTGGTTTATCGCATATCGTTCAGATCGGCTGCTTTTCTCTGTTCAATGATTCTGGAATCGTTCAACATATCCGTGATGAGGTAAAAAAAAACAAAGTAAAAAAAAAAATCGAGGAAAAAAATACCATGTCAAATACACCGGTTCTATCGAATCACATATTTTACGTGGATCGATAATACGTGGTACAGGCTGGAGAACACGACAGAACACGTTTCTAGTGGTCATTTTATTCGTCGACGAACGAGCCCACGGGTTTATTGGTTGTTTCCCGACCGGTATCTCGGCCAAATCACGGTAATCGCGGTGAAAACACGTGACAACCGAGGCACGAGAACGCGTTCAATGAAATTCATTAGGATGATTTTTTTTTATTCCAATCGAATTTAACTTTATTCGCTACAATTCGTAACGAAAATAATACGCGTAGAATATT
Organism: Apis cerana; assembly: GCF_029169275.1. Taxonomy (NCBI): domain Eukaryota; kingdom Metazoa; phylum Arthropoda; class Insecta; order Hymenoptera; family Apidae; genus Apis; species Apis cerana. The sequence continues at coordinate 5,617,776 of NC_083852.1, forward strand.
TATCTCGAATGAAATTTAAAACTAGAGAATTTATGTTGCATAGTTTTCCATAACACGAAAGTTACTATCACAACACAATTAGTTATCTTTTTTCTTGAAAAATAATGTCTAGAATAATTTACGCATATATCAAGTGAATTAGAAGCTATGTTTAATACAGAAATTTTATATTCGGTTTTTCTGAGATATGCTGCAAAAATATTGTTCCTTAATTATTTCCTATTCGTGTTCTATAATATCGTTTGAGATGTTAAATATTGATTTATCCTTTGTTTGATTTATTATAAATAAATAATGATTTATACGATATTATATAATGCTATTTAGCTATGGCATATAGAAATGTTAATTATTTTATCGTTTAGAAAATTTTTGCGATGGAATCACGTTCTTGCGACATTTAAAGACTTATTTATCTATGCATCGAAAATATGAAGTATGAAAGAATGATATTTATTGAAGATTGTTTTCTTTTTTTCATTTTTTTTCACTAATGTAAAACGCGATTTTTCAATTTCTGGATATAAATCTGGATATAAATCAAAATAATCTTTGCTTTTATATTTTATTAAATAAGTAATTAAATATTTTTCTCGATATATTAATATGATAATTAAAATTAAAATTTATTATTACAATTATAAATGAAAAAGTTTGTTCATAAAATAATGAATTATAATGAACAATCAAATTATTCACTCTCACAAGCTTTTTAATCCTATCATACGGTTTAATAATTTGCTAGAAAATATTCGTATATCATCCAAATACGTATTACGATATATCGTACCGTATTAATGAAATCATATAGTAACACATACGTTTTATTCTTAATTGTATATCAATATAGCTATTATATTATTAGTATTTTATAATTTTATTAATTTTAATGTTTTTCCTATTCTAACAATCTATTATTAACGCGATCGAATATCGAAGGTAATTATTTATAAAGTAATAAAACGTAACCCAACAACGATAAATATAATAAATAATTAAATCAGATTTGACATAAAATAGATTGATTAATAAAAAAAAGATCGAGTTATGATGCATATTTTAAAACATAAATCTCACGCGAAATGAAAATGACACGGTTCATTAATGCCTTAATGATAATGACGTCATGAATTTTGAAAAGTCGAAGCGCGCTCGACTTTTCGTCATACTACATCCGGTGTAAATATGTGTGGTACATATTTCGACCCACATGACGAATAAAAAACCATTTGTCGTCATTCTTTTTCATATATATTATACCAACGGTATCAATAGGAATTTTTTTTTCTTTTTTGCATGGAATTATGCTTTGACTATAATCTGCACTAGTTACGAATGAAAAAATATAAAGAAAAATTAAAAACAATAGGATTGCATATAAAACAGACTTTCTCGGAAAAATACAAATCAAAATTTTCTTTCTTTTTCTGCATGTATATATTTTTTTTCATTTTTTTTTTTTTTTTTTTTTAGATACTAAAAATCTCAAACACAATAGCGTGCGGTCACAGTGGAAGGTTAATGAACATTTACAATATAACTCTCTTGATGTTACTGCCTACGATATTGCGATCCATATCATTTGAGCACCACAAAAGCTTACAAGCTGGCATGTCTAACAATGAGTCGTAGCGGAAAGATATCGTGAACAATTACTCGAAGCTTTATATTCCCTGAGGGGATTAAGGGAGATATTGCCTCTTCATAAGACGGTGTTGTTTTGAAATACGTTGTTTTAATTTTATAATCGACAGGAATATCTGTGTTCGCACATTTTAAAGATCAATGTATCGGTAAAATATCATTCAATATTATGTTCCTAGTTGCACATATATGTATAAAAACAGCACTGCCATCTACATAATCTATATAATATTATTCAATATTATATCTCGAAATTAATATTTAAAAGAGATATCAAATAGTAAAAGATATGAAATATATTTTTTACAAATTTGACACATTGATTTTTTAAAATTGACATCTAAAGACATTTATTATATCGTTTTTATATTTTTTATTCGATTTGAGTATATTAATTATAATCGTGGAGTATAATTATTAAATAATTAAAGTTGTGGAATTTTTGTTTAGACCAATTTCGATTCTTTTATGATTTTTTAAGGGAAAGGAACAATTTTTTTATGAGAAATTTTTGTAAAGAGGTTTTTAGATTAGCCATGTTCCGCGTGTATCACGCATTTCTTTCTTTTGCTGTTTGTTCATTGATATAAATATTTTATCCTGACCTTAAAATTATCTGATATATCATTTTTTTTATTATATTTTAAATTAATTTAAAATATAAATTAGCGAATGTATTATTATTAACTAAAAAATTGAAGTTACAGAATATTTTATTTCTTGATATTCATCACACATATACAATTTATTTAATCTTGGAATATTGGGAAAAATTAAAATATTTATCAATTAAATGAAATTACAATGTGATTCATATTTAAAACATGGTATTAAAAGTTAAAATATCAGATAATTATAATATCATTAAATTGAATTTCTTTTTATTCGCAACATAAGTAGTTCATTGAGCAAAGTAGTTTATTCTTTAATATCATAATAATATTCACGCCTTGTTTAAGAGAAATTGAAACAATATCTTTCTTGGGACATAATAAAAAGTAAATCTTAATATTATATATGAGAAAACCATATTTCTTTCCACTTCCAAGAGTTATCATCGCAGCTTTCAATGACACCTTTTTATGATAAATGTATTTAAATATACTTTTATTTAAATATAATATAATATAAGTTGAAAATAAAATTATTTTCAATTACAGAAAATCTTTAGCATTAATAAATAACATTTTAATGCAAATATTATTTTTAAAAATTTATTTTTAAAAAAAAAAATTTCATTATTAATTTCACTAATATACTTATAAATTATAAGCACAAATGTTTATATATATTTATAAAAAATCTTTTTTTATTATTGCAATATATAATCAATTATTTATTATCAATTTTTATTTCATTAAAATAAAACAGTTATTATAATTCGTATTCACGTTACATTCTATTTTAAAGTAGTTCGTCCTAAGAAAGATGCGTCATGACTGACTCAATTTTGATATCGACTACTTGATTTGCGTTTAAATGTCTTCTTCGTTTATCGAGCAAATATTTAACCATAATCCAATCCGTTAATGTAATTTCACGTGGGCAAGTTCCTAGTTCTTTCTTATAAATTTGCAACGACCACACAAAGAGTACATTAACCTTTTATTGTATTAATTCAAGCGCATTGAAAATTGATTGCAAATCGCATAATTTCGTTTACTTCGGTACAATACTTGTTTTTATTTTCTCAACACGAAACAATTCGTCTTTTGATCTATATTTTTAAATGCAATAATATTACGATGTATATAAATTTGTAGAAAAGCATATCAAATTGTTTTATATTGATATTGACCCAAAAAGTTTGAACAAATTGTTACTGTTCAATTTCGTAGAAACTCGATTTCGTTGTCTCTTATTTCAATTTCGTTTTCCCCTTTTTTACATGCACATGACGCCGAGAAAATGCATTTAAGCATTTAAATAATACTTTTTCCATTGTATTAAATATTAATATAATAGTTATATGTAGTTTTTCATGAATAATATATTTGGAAATTAATTATATTTGGATATTAATAGCCTAAATATTTTATATACAAATATGTAATTAACGAGGAATTTATAATTACATTAAATAAGTAAAATAAATAATGCGTATATTTTTTAATGAATATGAATTTTACAAAATTATTAATGATAAAATTATTCAGACAATATTTAAATTAAAAGGTAAATACTGATTTCATATTACAATAAACCATTGAAAAATATTTTATCGTGTATTTCTTAGAATCGATTACTATCCCTATTTACTTTTTTATAAAAAATATTTTATACTTTATTTAAACAAATTATTTCAAATTATTTATATTTTATTATCTTATATCTATATCTTCAGAACAAATATTCAATGAGTTTTCATTTAATACTTCATATTACATAACAATCATATTACTTAATATATATTATATATAATTATTTTGATATCTAAATCCTTAGTGAATAGAGAAAACTGTTGCATACATATATTCATAAAGGCAGATTTTTACAAGATATTATATGTACATAAATAAATTTCAAAATAGAGACCAAACTGGCATTGAAATAGCAATACAAAATAATTAGACAAAATAATTAAGCAAATTTTCATATATCAAATAATTTGCAATACCGACTTATCTTGCTGTCTTTTTTTTGAATTTTATTCATCTCTTCCTTCGAGCAAGATTTAATTCAGGCGTAAATTCAATAAATTTAATTAGCAAGCGTTTCGTGTCTCGGCTGATATTGCAAGTTCATATCGTTAGATTGCTCGTATATGATATATTGTTAATATGTCCGTAATCCGTTCTCACGAATAAACATTGCAATATTAAAAATCACGCAAAAATATTGTTTATGTCATGCTATTAACACACTGCAATTAAAAAAATAATACAATATAAAAAACATATATAATACAAATGATATTTTTCCTGAAAATATTTTCAAGAATTAAACAATAATAATCATTAAAATTATAAAAAGCATCTAAAATTATAATTAAGCATCTTTAGATTTATTCCATTATGAAGTATAGTATAACAGTATAGGTTATATTTCTCCAGACCATACCACGTGACATAAGGAGAGAATCGAAATTAAAATCGAAGAACATTCACACAATTTAATGTTTTCGAGCTATCGAAAAATAAATAGTCCATCTAAAGTTCAAGAATTTGCAGAGTTTCTTTCTACTTTTTGCTTCTTTCTTTTATTAAAAAAATTTGACGTCTAGATTTTTATTATATGGAGGAATAAATAATTTTATCGATAGCTTGATTTTCGTTGCTAATATTTTCTTAAAAAGAAATTTTTTCATTTTGATCGTATAATCTTTCATATTATGACGTTTATTCATAAGTTATGTTATTTGATAACAAAATTTTCTACATAATTATATGATTTATACATACATATGTATTTGAAATTAATAGTACCTATATATTTAAATTATTTAAAAGAAATTATATTTTTTATTAAAAAAATTTTTATCATATCAGCTCGAAAACGCGTTAGCTACTTTTTATATAACAATTGTTAACAATATATACATAGACATATAATTTCTAGTATTATTCTGTTCGAATATTTCTAATACATTGAAAAATGAGAAATTATTATAATATGGATTTCGTGTGTGTATATGCGTGAATGTTAGTATATGTGATTTTTATTGCATATTGAACGAAACAAGAAAAAAATAAAGTTATTTTTTGGTGTTCCATAAATTTTGCATATGAATGTATTATATAAAATGAATTGTGTGGATATATATAGATGGATATATAGAGAGGAAAACGATAAAGAATACATCGGTAACATTGCCGCTATGAAAGTAACGTATGACCGTAACGTATGATAATACTGTCACGCACACTTAACGATTCTAGGAGTATTCTTAATACGTTTCGAAGCTATTTGTTAAATACTTTTGATAAGCGAGTTAAATTAATTCTATCAAGCTTTGTTTTTCTGTTTGATTTCATGCAAGTCATCAAACACGCATATGTACTGCCATCTCGAGAGTATTTATATAACTCTCCTATGTAATTTTTCATATTTTTCATTCGTGAAATTTATTTGTAAATATTAGTAACTATTCAAGTGTTCAATTTATGATCGTTAGTGAAAATTATTAATATTGATTTAAAATATAAAAATGCAATATCGTAATTTCATTCCGTTTGTAATGCATTGATTTCTGAAAAAGAATTATCGTATGCAAATGAATATTATTTACATATGTTTTGGTCGACTAAATCGATTTTTAATGTGATATACAATTTTCATATAGTTATTTTACTAAGACAATAAGAAGCGTGAATAATTGTGTAACGTTTTTATTTAATTCCATATTAAAACTATCCACTTTATTCTTATCGTTTATCGATTGTCTTGTGAAAAAGTAAGGTTAAGCTTCTCGTTACTAATACGTACTGCCTAATAATTTCAACGAACATCTTGAACGCGTGATTTATAAAGAATTGTCTATTATACTGCCATATGATGTTCTTGTTATAATATATCTTTAAAATCTGTAAAAATTAGAGATTTTATTTTTCGAACATTGAAAAGGAAAAATCTCACCTCGCGAAATTTCGTGACTGATGTCTTGCATTTTATTTCTAAAATTTAATTCATCCTTGATTTTTTTTTGGAATTACCAGTAGTTCAAATTGATGCATATCAGACATGACATGCATATCGAATATATCATTCGTGGGTTAAAAAAAAGCAGTTCAAAGGATAATTCCCTTGATAATTTTGGAAGCCCAATTTATAAAAATGGAATAAAAGTATTATAAAACAAATAAAGTGTGTAAAGCATATGTGTGTCTGTTTTGTTGTGCGTGTATTTGTGTATGTGTGTATATTCGCGCGCGAGCACCTCGTAACAGGGACACGGAATATCCTAGTTTGTAAATGTTTCAAGTGAACTCAGACAAGAAAAGCCGTGAGAAGAAGAGTGTGTGAGTGAGAGAAAAAATGAGAGCGAAGAGAGAAAAATAAAGAGTGGAAAAACCAGTTTTAAGGGATGTTAACGATGTACAAATGTGTAATTTAGTGTCGCAAGAGAAATCCGTCTACGGCGCGGTAACATGATAGCAGAAAATACTAAACAGAACAAACAAAAAAAATATTACTTTTATTTTATGAGAGAGAAACAAGAAGAACGCGCATACAGGTGAACCTTTAGAGAACCTAGGCGTACCTATATTTCCATGATTACACATTTTTTGAACGTATATATGAATAAATAGAAAAGAGAGATTACGTACCATGAGCGAAAGAAAGAGACGTGAAGAAGGTGAAGACCCTCTCACACACTCACACGTAAATCATGTGCTATGACCGACAGTTGTCGAAATAAAATTCTTTTCGATCAAAAAGATCTTCTCGTGTATATTTTATTTACCTAGATTTTTATATGAGTGTTTATTTTTATTTTTTTCGTTGTGCAAATTGAATATTGAAAATGCTTATTATATTAATTGAATATATCAGTGAATAACTAAATTATTTAATATATATGCATTCATTAAAATTAAAAATTAAAAACATTTTTTTAAATTAGAATTTGAATCATAACATGAATAATAATTATGAATAACAATTGTGAAATAATTAATTAATTAAATAATTAATCTCTTTTTATTTTCATTATTCATACAACTATATTTTACATATAGATATGAACAAAGTATTTGTTTTATTATAGACATTTTAATAAATCACGAATCTCTATGTTTTATATTTATTATAATATTTAAAAATTTTTTTTGTTTTAAGTAATTCATATTTATTATTGTCAAATATATTCATAATCGTGACAGTATCGATATACATAGAAAAATTTTCATTTAACAACAATAGAAAAACAATATTTTACAATTTAATTTAATATATATTTATTATTCATTTAAAGCGAAGTTGAATAAAAAATCAAAAAAAATATGGAACAACAATGAATATGTTAAAATTTTAATAAATTTTAATAAAATTAATTTAATTTTCAAAAAAACTTAAAAAATATTTTAAAATTTATTAATTTATTAAAAAATATTTTAAGAACAAGTGTATTATAAATAAGAAATAATATTTATAATATCAATTTTTTAAATTACAATAACAAAGAATTTAATAATAAAAAGTAAAGAATTCAATAACTAACGTGAATGTTTGACAGAGAGATTTCGATATTTTACGAGAATGATAATCGAGAGAATCGAACCGTACATTTTGCTATCTTCACAAAGTTGATCCGCATAAATTCATATATATGTATCTAGGTGGCGCGGAGAAAAGTAATGTGTTTTTAAAACGTAGATTTATAATGAAGAAACATTTTTCATTATTATAAGCGATATTTTATCAGTGAGAGAAGAATCGTTTGATGTCAGATCGATCAGTGACATTGTGTGTAAGTGAGAAATTACGATGAATCTTGAAAGTCTCGGGGCAGATAGCTGAATAAAAATCTAATTTTCAGGTATCTGTCGACATGTCTTGTATCACTAACATATGAACTGCGTGCGCCTCTATTCTTCGCAGTTAAACGTTCGTTCCTTTCAAATATAATAGGTATGTTTGAATTTTTTACTTAAACGATTAATTATTATAAATTATAAATTATAAATTATATTATTTGAATAAAAATTTATAATTTTTATTTCTATAAAATTCAAAACAAGTTTAAAAATTTCCATTGATTGTAGATAAATTTCTTTTCATTTAATATGTATATTTTTTTGAAATAGGAAATTCACGCTTTAATACGATTAAAATTTAAATGTTCACTATTTGAGAGAAACTCTTTAGTAAAGCTTCATAATTATTTTAGTTCTCGTTTCTACGAAACTCTCAGAGTTTCAAAAATTTTTGTTGTTTCTTAGTAAGTTCATTTTTTTTTCTTTTTTTTTTTTTTTCATTTTCGAGGCTGATATTACTGGAAGGAAACGTTCAGAGTTTTCTTTAACTTTTTCAACTTCTTTCTTCTAAGTTAATATTACGTGTGATTTTGTCCACAACATAAGTGAACAGAAATTCACAAAGAATAAAGCTAGAAAATTGTAATATTGCTCAAAGAATAAAATATAAGATTATTTTTATTTTTTTTTTTTTAAATATAAATTTTATTTTCTCGAAACAAAGGAAGATGAAACAAAATATGTATTGAAACATTACATATTTTTATATTATATATTATTACTATATTTGTTGATGTAAAATAAATATTGTGGATAACTGTAAAGTTATAATATTACAAATTAAGAACGTTGTAACGACGAAGAAGAATAAAGTTTGATATATTACGTATTTTAAAAAAAAGATGATGTAAAGTAAGAAGCAAACTACCGAAAAGAAAAGAGAAATGTAACTTGAACGAAACAAAAATGCACATTGACATTTTTATTATTAAAGTAAGTGAAAAAATTCTGTTTGTTTTACTGTAATACTAGTTCAACAAAATTTCATGTAGTACTATAATTCTTTATCGAATAATATAAATATCTTTTTTTTTTTTTTTTTTTTTAGAAAACAATAATAACTTAAAATAACTTAAAAATTATAATTATTATTTTAAATCTGATAGTTGATAATCATCATTTTTTTAATAATCAAAAAAATGTTTGAAATATAAATACAATCCAAATCTATTTTTCATACGAATAATTTCGATTCAAAATAGCTTGAATTTTACTGTACAATTTTCCATTCTATAATAAACATCAATATTTATATCATATAACATATCAGATTTAACTTTTCTCAACGATAACCATGGATAGATTTTTACATTTTCATATCTATGTGAGGACATTTTTATGTCACATCTAACTGTTCTTCGATATCAACTATGTTTCTCAAAGCAATGAAATCAAAAATATATATAAAAGGAAAAATATTTCTTTCAATATTCTTTGATCATATAATGGAAAATCTATACATACATTAAGAACACTTGAGTATGATGCAAAAATATTAGATTAAACTCGACAAAGGAAACAATATACAATATTTTCACTGTATATTATTATTTTGATATGTGAAAAATGTTATGCTTGATTCAGATTATGATTTAACAATCAAATTTTGAATAAAAAATGAAACTTACTGTTACAATAAACTTGTAAAATATTTAAAAATTAAAAGCATAAATACAAATGATAAAAATAAGTATCAAAATAAAGCAATAAGATCATATATGAATATAATATAATTTTCTAGAGCCAGTTTTTCGCTGAAATTAATATCTCTCGGTCATCAACGTGAATTTTCCACGGAGAAGTCATCGTCGTGATAGAAACATCTGATCGGAACCCTGTTGAAATTGGTGAAAGAGGTGGTGCGGCGAGGAGGGAGGGGTGAGTTCCAAAATTTCATAATAGACAATCGCATTATCACGACAATATCGAATGATTGGTATCATTCTATTTACTCGGTTATGATTCTATTTTTTAGGAAAACGAAACGAAAAAAAAAAAAGAAAAAGAGAAAATACCAAGAGAAAGAAAGGAAAGAACAAAAAAGAAATTAATAATATCTGAGCGAAGTTTTCAATTTTTTATCTTCGAAATGTTAGATTTACCAAGATGGACGTGACCTGAAGTATAATATTATTCAAATATACAGTTTAATCATAGTCCAAAATTATGGATTCGCATCAATTGTTTTCGAGCAAAATATTTCACATCCGATCGTTTAGATTTACGTGTGTGTAGATAGAATGATAAGTTGAATCGATTCTATATTATTAATCGAGGACACTAATTCTAACCGTACACGAAAGTATTTTCCACGAAAATGCTTGTTTTGTTACTATAATGATTCGAAATGTCCAAAGTTAAATTGCGATAATTTTTTACGTTATTATTTTTCCTCTTTTTTTTTAATTTTCTCAGTTCCTTTTCTTCTTTTTTTTTTCTCTCTCAATTCTTTAATACATATTTTTCTTTCATTACAATTTCTCTAACACATAGACTGTTTAATTTGGTATCGTTAAAGAACTTTTTATTGGTCATTTGCCACTTGTGAAGTTCTCCTTCTATTATTAATTACTTAAACTTTATTAGTCAAGTTTTGATCGTTCAAACTTAGTTTAATGAATGTAGATTTTATAGAATTTACACATGAAATTGTTAAGGCAGATACACGAGGAAAGGTTTTACATTATATTTTAAATACTTGAAATTTTTAACAGTGTATGTCCATTGGTTTTGATAGGTTGTTTTCTAGATAGAACACATTCAATTGATTAGATTGGAATGAAAGTATCACATTGATTGCTTTGCATATTAAAAATTCTTTTTCATTACAGATTGCAATTGAGAGAAAGTTTGATATTATTGATTTTACATCAAATTTATAGCTATGCATGTTTGAATCTAGTGTTTGGAATTTTTTTCTTTTTTTATTTGTATAAAAATATTCTTTTATCAATATAATAGTATCAAATAAATCTCTAACTCATTTTAGAGAGATATATTCTGACATATAGTGTGAAAATTTATAGCAAGTTTTTTTATATAATTTATAACATAGTAATAATTATATATAAATATAGGAAAAAAGTAATTTTAAAAAATCATTTTTCTTACAAATCTTATTTTGAAATATAGATATGTTACCAGATATGGAGATACTATTAATAATTAATATGCATTTAAGATTGATAATTATATTTTTACTCAGCTATAACTTGATCTATATCTTACACTATAATTATGTCTTAACTATTATTAATGTAACTATATATTAACTATATCTTACTCTATATCTGCTTTTTTTAAAATATTTTTTTTTTTTTGAGGTTCTGTCAGAAAGCTACTCAGAAATAAAGAAGTAATTTCAAGAAAGTATGAGATAATGGCTAAATTGAAAAATGGAAAGCTGTACAAATACAGGAACTTGAGTTAATTAACCGTCTCAAAATAAAGCACAGATTTCGCTTTTAATATTTTTTAAAAATAATTTTCTTAAAAGTCTGGTAAGAATAACAATTATTATTAATTATATTTTTACTTTTGCATTACTCTTCTATATCTGTTACTTCTCTTGTAACACTTTGTTCGTGTCTCCTGTTAAAAAAGACTAGGATAAGAAAGTACAATTTCAAAGAGAAAGTGCAAAGTAATGGGTAAATTGAGAAATGGAAAAACGCGCAAATACAGAGGCTTTAAGTTAAATAACTGCAAGAAACTTGTTCAATGTTATACGTTTAGAAGAAGAAAGAGGGGAACAATAACTGTTTCGAAGGAAGGAAAGAAAGAGGTCTGAAAAAAGAAATGCGAAGCAAGGAAGAAAGTGGTGTAAAACAAACTGTGAACATATTGTCTAAAGGAGCTCGCTATTCGCAGAAGAAAGAGCTATTGTGCGCATAGTGAAGAAGAAAATTCTCATACAGACGGCTGCTAATGCAACGTCAAAGATTCGACCGAGTGCGGGAAAACGATTTGAAAAAAATCTTTCGAAATGGTAAAAAATTGAAATCGTCGAAACTGTTGGCGCTGTCCGTTGTTTGCGAGAGAAACTGAATTCACCGGCTGGAATCGGTTGGTCAGAGATAAAAAACAAAAAAAAAACGCGAAGAGGAAGAAACCGAAAAGAGGGGAACGAATGGAAGAAGAAACGAACAGAGAAAGACTGTCGGAGAAAAAACATATTCATTTCCGTGTAATGTTTCCAGTTTTAACCAAGTGGAGCGCAATATCTGGCGACAGAAGAAAATTTAATAGCGTTTTTATTTTATCTCGCGAAGGGCGTGGAAATCAGGGACAAGTTTCTTGCTGAAAGAAAATTTCAACTCATAATTAAGCGCAGCGAAAGTTTCATTAAGCCGGTGAAGATTTATGACGGCAAATGATGTCGGTAATTTACCCATCGCGGGAAAAATCATAAATTAACACACGCGTGCATGTATGGACAGTTTGAAGGATAATCTCAGATCGAGTCTGGATATTTGACTCTTCACTGTTAATTTCGCCTGTCCCATTGGGGTAATCGTTTAAAATTCTCGGTTAATGGACGGATGTAACCGTGCGAGAACGTCTGGAAACTCTGTCCCAATTTCTATGACGTTAACTTAGGAGAACGTTTATGGGGTTATACTCGAGCGTAAATCGGGAAAAATTTAGGTTCCACGGAGGGCTGGTTTAATTAAATATTTAAGGAATGAATGGGGCTGGGGCAAAAATGAATTTAAATTCTTAGAAACTGAGATGTATTAAAACTTGAAACTAGTTTCGAATAGTTAGAACTAGTTTCGACTAGTTTTGATTAGTTAATGACTCTTTAAAAATAATTTTGTCTAGACTAAAATTAATTTGAACTAGTTAATATATAGTTCCAACTAGATAAAATTAATTTTGAATTAATACTGTATTTCATTAAACATTTTAGAAAAGAATGAGCAAAAATGAGTTATATTCTAATTGTGTTGTTAAACAAAAAATTTAACGTTATTTAATTCAATTTTTCGATATAACTTTATTTAACTTTAAATTAAATTGAAAAATTCAATTAAATAAATTTGACAATCTCAACTCTCGAAAAGTTTTGAACAATCTGAAAATTGAAACATGTTTGAAGTCATCTCTTAAATAAGAAATGCTCTACTTCTATTAGCATGCGTATATGTTATCATGTTAGGTCACACTACGTTGCGAATTACTCTCCCGGTAACATTCACTTCGATGTCTCGCGACATCAATAAGTGTAACAAGGTAACTACACATCCTCCAGACATTTCTCTAACTTGCGACGATTAAATTATTCCCTAAGCGCGTGTATCTCCCCCCGATATTCCAACTATTATTATTCATTTGGCTCTAGAGTATAAAGAAGAAAGTAAATCTCGGTTCGTTTCATCATCGAGAGAAATGTCGACGAGAAAAAAAAACAAAGGCCCGTTTAAAGCCTTCCAAATCCTCGGTCGGTTTCTGCGCTCACGTTTTCGCGGTTATATCTTCGATCCAATCGTGAGTCGACTAAGCTGAAACACGACTTGACCGTCACGACTTGGTCGTCTTTTTCTCTCCCCTCAAGGCTTGTCCTTCTTCCATTTTTTTTTTTCTATTTTTTTTTTTCGCAGCCGACCTTCCAATCTCTTTCAACCGCGATGCCCTTGCCTCCGTTAATGAAGTAGGCGCGAATAGACTTCCTACTCTTTCCCCTCTCTGTCTGCTTGTTCTCTCAACACCACTCTCTTCTCTTTCTTCTATTCTTTCCCTCACATCTCCGCTATTTTTTCCATTTCGATCGTCTCGCATTCAGTCTGTTTCCCTCGGGGTTGGCTCGCAATCGACACTAATTCCTGTCTCGTATGACGTCGATGGATTCGAGTATGTTCGTGTTTGAACGAAATCACTTATATTTACGCACACATACTGGTCTCGTATCTTTCGACTATATCCGACGTAACGTTTGGACATGTGGTCAGTGTTCGGAATTGATCGGAACAGATCGGCACCGATCGTGGCCACTCGTAATCGTCATATATCGGAAACGTACATACAGCCTTTTAATATTCGTGGAGATATTTTTAGGGAATTTAGAGGAATCTAGAGTTAAAACAAACACTAGAGTTGATATATAAAAAACGATTGAGGTTTATTTATTAAGTCATGAACAGTTTTAAGGTCGTGTTAAAATGATATTGAAGAATAGTGGAGAATAGCTCGTGGTCATATAACGAATTCGAGGTTATATTCGGACACTACTAAACATACGCTACATATACACGCACACGGATAGATGGTACGGATGAAGATGCAGGTAAATATGACCGTGTATGCAAGTAGACGTTCGCGCATACACTTGAGACCAACGTAAATATCCGTTACACATATATGGATAGAGAACAAACAGATATAGAGTTGGTGGAGTTAGGGGGGGTGTATCCATGGATGCGACGCATCATTTTTCAGTTGGAAAATGCGAATTCAGCCGCGGCCTGAAAATTCACATCGAGGCCTCATAATGCATCCGACTGCTATCACCGACGAGCTGACAACTATTCCGATTCCACTCCTTCTTTCTCTTCCTCTTTATTCTTCTCTTGCGTTCGCTGATTCTTCTTTTTTTTTTTTCATCGTCTAGCCAATCTTGCCTCCTGCGTGTTCCTATCCTCGTTTCCACGATTCCTTGCTACGATTGGGAAAGTACTTAGAGATATAGGGAGCGTGTTTAAAAATTGATGCCCTATAGTTGCTTTCGATTGCAGTAATCAAACGATGCCGCAAGTTTAAATGAAGGTAACTCGATTTTCTTCCTGTGCTGCGTAATCAACGGCGGTATGGTGCAATTGTAATTATGTTTTTATATTTGTTTGCGTTATAAAAGGAAAATCTTTTAATCTTTTTGTAGTGATAACAATGAATTGAAAGTTTTGTTTAAAACAAATTTTTGTTAAGTTTTTAATTAGTTTATAATATCAAATATATAAATTAATTTAATATGAAACTAAACTTTATAAAATAATTAATATTATTTAGTACTATTTTTTAAAAAATTTAAGACTAAATAGCTTTAAGAAGGATATGAGGGATTGATATAATTAAATTTAAATATATTAGATTATTTAATGTTTCATATAATATTATATTATATATTATACTTAAACCGTGTAATTCTACGTCTTTGATATTTATTAAGGAATTATATAAATTCCAGCTTCTTGTTCTCATTATACGTTGTATGTTTGTGACTTAAAGTTATACAAGGTATAATAGTTTGAAAATATATGGCTGTTACTGTTGGTCATTGGCTTATAGTGTCGTTCTTTATTCAATAATTATTCGTGCAGCTTCGCGTGTTGGAAAAACTAAGGACTATATTTTTAGTACAAACCATATTTATCGATTTTTGCCGTTGCAAACATCGTACCCCGGATTCGAGATACAAGATGTTCGACGATTGCAACTTTATTAATAAAACAGTAAAATTAAACGGTTTCTCGTTTGGACGTGGCACTAGTTTCGAAATCGAAATCTAATCCTGTTATTGACAAAAACCGTATTTAATATAGAGCTTCTTTCGTGAAAAAAAGAAAACCTATTCTGGGCAATAAAATTTCAATGCATTATGCCAGGTATCTTAAAATTCATAGAAATAGAATTTTAAGTTTTTTAATAGATTCATGTTAAATTTTTCATATGCAAAATACCAAGAGATATTATTTGCATAATTCATACTTTTTTTTGGAATGAGTGTAATAAAAAGTATTTTAAAATTTTAATAAATAATAAGTAGAATTTTTTCGTTTAAGTTGGAATTGGATATACATATATATACATATATTAAAATTGAGAAATAGTTCACGAACTTTTAGCTTTAAACGAACAAATTTTATTCATTTTTTACATTTTATGTATTCTCATATAATAAAGAAAAAAATTTTATGTAAAAAAATTGATCAAGTTAAATACATTAATATTCAGTGTGGAATTGATTATTGCGTATACATATTCTTATAATATTATTATTATTGGATCAATCTTTTTAACATATTAAACCATTGTATCCAATTTGATTCTAATATTTGTATACAATATTCATAAACGTAAACATCAAATTTATTAATTTTCTTAATATCCAAATATTTTTCCAATCTTAATTAAAATTTAAATTATTTAATTTATTACTTTTTTCTAAAAGAAACTATACATGTATTACACGTGCAAATTTATTTTTTCATTAACTGCAACAAGTGTTTGATACATTATAAAATAATCGATATTTAACACATGAAAGATATAGCTTAATAAAAACCATGCAAAGCAATGAAATGATATTAATGCAAACACATAAATGAATTCATCGAGAATTATTTCCCAACAGTAGATGATATTTTTATCGTCGGTCGGTTTCGGTTTATGCTTCGTCTTATTCCAATGCAGCGGAAGGTAAAATGTTGACATGTCCCCGCCATGTGGACAAAGATATCTCATTCATATCTGGTAACAGGCGATTGTTTCTACGAATGGACTATCCATTCTTTTCCGTTGCGATAACTCGGCGGCGTTGCGTCGAATTTGTTTCGCTCAATTACCCGTGGCTGTGCTCCCTTGACGCTGTGCCAACCTTTCTGTTTTAATTTCGTCGCGGTGTGCCGCGCTTCTCCGACAGGGAGCTTCTCTCTTTATGAAACATTGCGCGCGTGTGTGTAGTCTGTCTCCATGAAAAAAAAAATTAATCCTTCGGGACCTTATTATTTTTGATTCCAACGAGCAAAGCAACTTGTATCGCTGCTTTTGTCATTGTGTTTAGCTAACTCATGTTTTTATGATTAGACCGAGCCGGTATAATTTTTTGAAATTGACATTCCAACTATTGGTATTGAGGTTAGTTCTACTACTGCGTTTGTTACTGCGTTGTCGAGTTGTTGTTATATCATCGTTTATTTTAAATCAAGTTTCTGTAATTTCGAAAGTAAGTGAAATTGACTTTCAATTATTGATATTAAGGATAAGGTTATGTTTCGACTGATTACCGCGTTTATAGAGTTGTCGAGTTTTTGTTGCATCATCGTTTGTTTTAGATCAAGTTTCTGCGATTTCAAGAGCGAGTGAAATTTTTTGAAATTGATGTTCCAACTCTTGATATTAGGATTAGAGTACTAGTGTTTTGTGATTTTTTGAAATTGATGTTTCAGCTTTTGGTATTAAGGTTAGGATATCGTGGTTGTAGAATTGTTTGTTGAGTTGTTTTCATTTCTTGGTATTAGAGTATATATTGAGACTATAGAATTATTATCATCGTCATTTTACCTCAAATTTTTATGATTTTAAGTATCCACAATTTTTTTTAAATTAATGTTCTTGTTTTTGATATTTAGATTAGAACATCTATGATTATGGAACTATTATGAAATTGATTGAGATGATTTTGCAAATTCGTATCTTCTAAATAAAATTGTAGAAATGAAAAGGGATGATTGTGATTCTATTTTAGGTGAAAAATATAAATATACAAATTATTTCTAAGATATATTTTGATTCAAAGTTTTTTTTACTATACTTAAGTTCTTGTAAAAATAAGTAAAAGATGTGTTTAAAATTGTGTTGTATGTTTCCTCAAATTAAAAATTTTGTCAGTAATCTAAGTCATTAAGCTAATCTCTTTAATCTCTTTTTAGATATTTATTAGTTGTTATAAAGAAAAGTAAAATTAATAACTTAATAACTTAATCAACATAATTTTAAAATTAATCTTTTTGATGTGAAATCTATTGCTATATAAAACAGTTCAATATTGTAACTAGGTCTCCTTACAACACGTTGAATGTAGACAGTAGAATTGATTTGAATTTCTTTTTACTCAACTCAACTTCTCTTTTATTTAAAGACTTTAGTCTACTAATCAAGAGTTAGGTCCTTTAGAAAATTCATGCTATTCAATATAAAGACTAGAAGAATTGTATTAAAATAGAAGAAAGAGAATATCGAGTTTCCTTTGCAAATGTAAAAAAGAAATAGAATTTGGTAATTTTCAATTCAATGATTTCAATAATTACGTTTCATTTTCTTTTCTTTTAACTTTCTTTTTATATTAAAAATTATTCTTTAAAGAATATTCAAGATTTTGTTCATCATATTTATAGAAAAAAGAAATAAAAATTTCTTATTTAATTTCTATTTAAATTTTGCATGAAATTCGTTCTAACGTATTTTGAATTAAAATTTTATTGCACAATATCTTTTTAAACCGTTAATATGAGAAATTACAATTCATTCAAATATCCAGAAACGATCGTGATGTTTAATTAAAATATCATATCCCTTTCTACAAGAAACAAAAAATTAAATCTATAAAAAAGATAAGTGAATGACGTTATCAAAATTAGAAACGTTATTAACCCGAATAATTACTAAAAATTTACTTTCAACAATTTCTTTGGATTCATTCGTAGAAAGGGTAGGTTCGATAAACGGTGATAGAAACGAGAATCCTCCAACGAAGCGGAAACGAAGTTGCCGGTAATTGTACGAAACGTAGCGAGCGATTCTCACGCAACAATTATCGTGTATTTCTCTCGTGTGCATCGAGTTTTCACCAAGCGGATCACGGTCAATTCGCTTCCATATTTCTTTCGCACGCCTGTAGCGGAAGATCGTGCCATTCTATTTTATTACGCCTGTTAATGGCCTTCTCGAGCGATACTGCAAACATCGGAATAAGCGAAACAAGGTAATTAAGAAACTTTCCGCTAAATTTCCTTGTCGTGCCACTAAGAATATCGAAAGTCGTTGAGAATGAATGTTACCGCTTGAATAAATAAAACGTATCAATAAATAAAAAAGTAAAGTAACGTTTTAAATTCGAAATGAGAGGATGTATTGGATAGAATAAATCGAGAGGGTAAAATGTTGAATTTCTTAAATGTATTATTATATATTAAATTTATATGTTTAAATTTAGGTTTTTTTTAAAGATAAATTACGATGTTGATACGATAGTTTGATTAGATTAGATTTGAGAAAAATAGAATCAATTATTTAAATTAGATTCAAATTATAATTAAGAGATTTTCAATTTTTTATAGATACGTATTACTGAAATCAAAATTCAAAAATTCAGTAAAAGTTAGTATCTTGTAGATATATAGAAATTTAAACTATATAGTGTTTTTAATTTTTAGTACATTTAAAATATAATTTATATTGAAAATAATTGCTGTACACTAAAAAAGTAGTTTTATGCAATTTTATCAAATATAATATTTTTTCGTTTACGAAATTACAATAACCTAACTTTAAATCTTAGAAGAAACTTATTTTTTTGTATTTTAATAATATATCTTTCTCTACAAAAAAAAGACTTTAAAACTTCATTCGAATTCATTCTTCCCATAAAAAGCTTCTTTTTCTTGCACTTTCGTCATTGTAACGATATCTGAACAACACATCATCCTCAAACGATTCGAGGCCCCTTGAACATCTCTGACGATGAGGCGCCATCGAGAGCCATTCTGCGCGCGAGTTCAATTTACGAATTGCTTTCCTTTTTCAGTCACGTGTCGTCCACTTCGCGGTTCAACATGCGGAAACGAAATTCGTATTGATTAATCTCTTCGAAACGGTCCGTAAAAAGCTGTTCTTATCGTAGTCGTTTCATCAAGATAACGATCAATTCCGTATCCACGACCTCCAAGTAAATGTTCTATAAAAATAAATTTTATATCGTGATTTAATTTAATTCGATTTTGCGAGAAAAAGAATGTACAGTCACGTTTATAATGCTTATTATACTAACGATAAATGAATGTTATAATTGGTATAATATTATATTGATATTAATCAATTTAATGTTTTAATACAGTGACGCAATATGTGCGTCATAGAAATTTTATATTCTATTCTATAGCGTATACGTTTGCGTAATGAATTAAAAAAAAAAATATTAGAATGTTATAAATACTTTAAAATTGCATAAGATGATAAAGATTTAGAATAAAATAAATAATTATGAAAATTTTATCAAAATTTAGAATCTTATAACTATGATATTAAACATAGTCAAGTTTTTAGGTTATGTTTGAAACTAGTAAGTTTTAGTTATAGATGATAATATATATTTACTTATATTTTAAATTCTTAGATATAGATACCTATACATATCATTGATATTATAAAATTAGAGAAATTACTCGAGAAATTATTTTAAAAAAAGAATATTGTACCTATTTTGAAAATTGAAAATTTTTTTAAATAAGTTTCTCATTTACATTTCTCTTTTAACGCGTCGAACGCGTAAGAATGGCATAGTGGAACGAGTTTTTATAACTTTCATACGCAAGATGGCTTCCTTATGGATTCTGTTTACGGAGTTGTTCGAACCGTTTAAAAGTTTACCGTTCACGAGACGACATTCTTGCTTGCGTTACGTCGATGCGTCTGCTCGTATAGCAGCATGGGAAGCTCGCTGTGATTGAGGGATCATTGGGGAGGTTATCTGGATGTTCTCAGAAGAGTTCTCTTCTCTTCCAACTTGTTTTACGGGATTTAAAAGATGAGAGGTGACTTTTTTCGTGCTTCCTGGATTTTCCTGCTCATCATGATTTTGAATAATATGGAATATCATTGGATTTATCGTTTCACATATGCAATGAGATATGTGAAATTTAATAATTAATATTTTAAAATATATATTAAGAAAGATGTAAGATGCTTTTGAAATCGGATGTATATGTTAGAATGCAAAGATACATTTGAGAGTAAAATTTTGTTATTTTTGAGAATATTTTTTGTAAATGGAAATTTCAAAGAGAATTTTTATTCTCAATGCAACGTTGCGAAAAATAATTCTTAAAAGTAATTTTTCAGTAGATTTATTCTCAGATATATTTATATTCTTAAAACAATAAAAAAAATTTAAATATATCCCGAAATTTAGTATTTTATGTATCTATGTATCTATGCTTCATTATTAGATAAATCAAAAGATTTTGTTCTATATTTCACGTACACAATAACCTTTTCGGTACGAATGTCGACTTTAGTCGACAAACACCGAATACACACGACCGATCGTTTCAGTGCGCAGTATACTGTGGCAAGCATCGCGTCGCGTCGCGTCGTATCGAAGAGGTTAAGATTAATTAACTAATTTGAAATTGCGAGAAATAATTTTTAATTATTTAATATAATAAAATATTAATTGTAAAAAAAGTATACTTTATTAGAAGAAACAAATATTTCATTAAAAACATAAAAATATATTACGTTCTCTCAATTTTTCACGCATCAAAGTTTTCGTTTGAAAGTATTGTATTACTTCTACTTACATTTTCAGTTCCATTACGGTTACAAAAACTTCGAATTCTTTTTCCTTCTTTTCATCATTTTTTCGCGATATGGACAAGGATGTTCATATTGTCGCCAATTTCTAAAATAAATATATATGTATCGCGATCTAGAGGAATGGTCGAAGAACGTCGAAACGAAATTACGATTTCACGTGTGACGATGAAACTATTTTATTTCTTCTCTGCGAGACTACGTAGCCAGTGAATTTGCTGACATTCGACGGTCGTAAAGTTTTTACACGAAACAGCGTAAATTTAGCGGAGAGAAAGAATATTTTTGAGAATATTATACATGAATTGAATTATACATCGAATAAAATTAAATATTGTGCGTATAATTGATTTCAATACGACAACAAAATAGAGGTACAGTAAAATTCGATATAAATCGAGTGGAAATATTTTTCAAATTAATTTATTATTCATTCTAAATTTTTTATCATTTTCATTTTTCTTCTTTTTTTTCATTTTTTAATATTAGAAATATTAGAAAATAATTTTTTTAATATTTTTTCTTAATAATTTTTATTACGAACTTCGATATTGTGTCTCACAAATAATAATACATGAAAATATAATCGAAAATATAAAATAAAATTTTTTTCACTTGAGATTTTAAATACAAGAGAAAATTAGTTATTTTTTTATTTTAGATACAATACATCTTAGATTTATTTTCGTATCCGTATCTATCGATAATTAATGCAAATTAAATGAAAAAAATTTTATTCTATTATTTTTTTTCAGCATAGCACTTTGTATCACTTTGTATCAGCATCTTTAGCATACTCTGTGTACAAAACAATTTTAGAAATTTTTTTGCGAATTCCCGTATTTTTACAAATATTCCTCTACGAATTTTATTTAATATGTATGATTGTCAGAATTTTTTAAAATTCGAAAGCAACTTGCAATAGATTTTACTCTCAAATGGACATGTAAAAATTTTTTACGCGTGGAACCGTTAAAAAAATAACAAAATATTAAATTTTCAACAACGTAAAAAGTTATCAGAAGCATCGAAGAAATTATTCTCTATTTTATAAGCAAATTAATCTATAGCTTATTATAATTTCATTTCGCGATTTGTTCAAATTGTTAAAATATTTTGTTAGATAAGAGAGAGGAGATTAACGCAGGATACGCAAATCAAGAAAAGAATCACGCGCCAAGACTCTTTCCAATTTACGCGGATTCGTTCGACGGCTTTAATGCAATCATACTTTCGAACGTGCAAGTTTAACTTCTTGCGAAGTTAATTTTCTCCGGTTGCACGTCGTTGATTCCGGGAAGAATCGAATAAATGTACAAGATGAATGCGGAAAGAGGGGACTTAGGCGGACAAGTGTGGAATTTTTATTCGTTTCTGTATTTATTTTATCGATTTTCTTCATTGATTAAAAGCTACTTGTATTTTTTTTTTTAAATAGAACATAAAATAGCGATTTATTGAAATTCCTTGCGAATTGATATTTGTTTTGATTATTTAATGAATTATTAAAAAAAATTGAAATAAAATAGTTTTTAGAGTATTGTTATAATAGTTATTTTTATTTTCGATTATTAATACGATATATATATTTTTTATAATAAAAGTCATCGATTCTTCTTTATCTTTATGATATATATATATATATATATATATATATATATATATATGTGGAAGTCGAATAAACGAAAGTGATTTATAGTCCATAGTGATAGTCCATAAAAAAATATTAAATATTTATTAATATTTTACACTTGTTGCTACAGATTTCTAATATTTTCTATTTTTTTAATTTTCTTCAGATCTCACGATTTATTTTTATATATATCAAAATAAAATTTATACTTATTTTATATTATAGAGATATAAGCTCAGTTAAAATTCGAATAATCAAATATTATTTAAAATTTCACATAGCATCAGCACAAGTGAATTAATTGATGAAGAATTATATTTTGAATAATATATATATATATATATATAGCAATCTATTTGAAACTCATTTTAAAGGCACGAAATTTTTACAATCCTGAATTCTTTTTTTTTCAGAGATTTTTCTACATCGTGTAACAAATAAAAAAATAAAAATACTTTTTTTTCCCATCTAAAGATACTGAACAATTTTTTCACGACTGAATACACAATAGACTCGAAGATTAAACTCTTTCCAAAACTTGCTGCACGATTTTATTTTATTTTTCTATCAAATTCTTAAATTTTTAAATATTAGAATTAGATGACAAAAATTCAAAAAATTAAATTAAAGTCCATGAAAAATTCATATAAATAGAATTCCACTATATTTATCGAATGATCAAATTTCTGAGATGCGATATTTCAATACGAGTGATCGAATCTGAAATCGACAAGATTCTGTAAATTTCGAGAAAAGAAAATTTACAGAGATTACGAATATAGGAAAGAATTCGTGACACTTGCAGATGTCATCCGCGTGGTCCAGTCACGAAGATGATAAGTGGGCGCGAGGAGGGAAGAATGAAAAATTTCATTTTAAAGTGCGCCAGGACCAAGCCATTCCTGTAAATTAAACTTTAATCAAAAATTCCCTTGAGCGTTCACTCCAACGTGTTACGATTCTGTGGTGAATCGTGCTTTCTCTCAACCTGCCGCGAATCGTCACGGAAAAAACTATCCTCTTGCAACTTACGAAACAACGTTATTAAATGAAATTTTGTTTACTTTTCGTAATAAGAATGGTTCGCAATTAATTTGTCTGTGCAGTCTTTGTTATTTGAAACATTTTAGAGAGAATTTTATGCGATTTGGACTTTTTATTTAATTTTTATTTGAAACTTAAAACATTTTTTTAAAGATATTTCAAGATACTTTCAAATTTTGGATGATTTATTTTTATTAATAATTAATATTGTTATTTTTATTTGAAAATCTTAATGAAATATTTTTTAATAATTATAATTGAAGAAAATATGAAGAAGAAATATAATTCAATTTTCAATCTTTAATTTTCTAATTTCCAAAAATTTATGAAAATCCAAATAAATTTATCGAGATTTTCTACAAATTTTTTTAAAATTAAACATTCGAAATATATTCAAAACATTTATAATAGTAAACTAAAATCAATATTGAAGAATTTTATTAAATATTTTTCAATATTAAAATAATTTTATAGAAAAAGAAAAGATTTCACAAGAAAATTATTGCAAAATATATTTAATTGCGTAGGATTCAAGTTATTCTTTGGGTCTCTAACAAAGGTTTGGAAAATATTTATTACATTATATATTCGCTCTCATTTTAATTTGTACGTAATTAATTACAGAAAAATTGCGTTATAAATTAAATTTTATCATATAATTTATCTTTAACAGATAATTGAAAAATATTGAATTAATCGGGAGCAATATTCAACTACAAAATTGATTTAATTTTCCATTTTAGAAAAATATAAACCTGTTGATACACACATTTGAAGAATAAATAAAAATACGATTAATATCTGTGACATAAATGTTAATATCTCAAATCAGCATGTTTTAATACAATGTTAATATAATGTTCTCTTAATTTTAAAAGCTATTATTCGATTTCATTTCACGATTGCGGGTATAAAAACATTTACAATTATCAGAAACCACGTATAATAATAAAAAAAAAAAACATTTAACGTTTATTACTTTGACCTAAATAAATGCGAATGTTCCTCGATTATACTTGAATCTAGCTAAATCGTTTTCATTTAGCGTTGAAATTTATCAACGGCAATATTAATCCCGCCATCGTTTCAAAATATTTATATCGATGTTGCTATTTATTTGATACTTTAGCCATGTTAAAGCAATCATAATAATCATTTTAGTTAATATTTGCGTATAATATATTACGCCACTTGCTTACGAGAAGCATATAAATATTTATGTTGCTATATTCGTAATAATTAATATCAATATTTTTTTAGAAAATATATTAAAAATATATAATTAGAAAAAAAAGAAAAATGAAAGTATAATTTCTTTTTCAAGTATTTGTAAAAAAAAAAAAAAAAGAAGGAACAAATCGGTATGTAAAAATAATTTAAAATAAATTGAAATAATCGAAATTCTTTTCTTCGAATTTTACCCAAGGTATTTGTATTTTCTTTTGAATTTTTCTCTTTGCTTTTTCTATTCGTTCTGTATTTTATTAATAATAATATCGTCGTCGGATTCTGACAAATTTTTATCGAATAAAATAGAATCACTATTGTCAATAGCGTGTCAAGTTGGTCCTTTACCAGTCAAAATTGAATCAATATTATTGTCGAATGCAGCTATCAATCTGTATTTCGTCAATTTCTAAGCGAATGAATTTCGATATTGACGATTAGTCGCATTAAATGTCATCGATAATTCTAAAAAATCTTGTCGATGAATCTTGTATCGATAAAGCGAAAATGAAAAAATAAATTTAACTTAAGAACTGAAAAATCGAAAATTATCGATATACAATAAAGATAATTAATTAATTTAATTTTTTTTTTTGTAGTACGAATCGAAATAGCGCACGAGGTAGCAACGATCGATTGTTGCAAATTAACGTATTAGAAATTGATGATTATTTTAAGGATTATTTAAATTATTATTTTTTGCAACGATATAATTGAATTTTTATTCTAACATAAGTTATTTCATAATTAGGTTAATAGTAGTAGTGTTAATATATAATAAAGTTTGAATCGTTGAAATAATTATTTATATTTTTTTTTGATTGGTTTCTTATTGCGTTTCAAATATTAGAAACGTACATTGAAGTTCGGGATAGATCGGAAGAATTCGGACGGCATCGGACGTAATCACAATTCTTTCGTATTATTCCGGATTTCTAGACTCAATTCGGCTCAAAGGTAAAGCGGATAGTCCGATTTCGGCTTGGTTCGATGAAAGTCGGATGCGATCGGTTCTATGGCCCGAGATTCGACTATTGAAGGTACATAATACGTTTCATTTCATTTTATAAGACGTAGTTAAAGTTTTCTCGAGTCCGAAAAATATTCAAGCATCGTTAAATGAAGGTTAAGGGGTATTTTCACTTTCAACAATCCAATTTTACAAACAAGAGAAACAAATTATTTTAATAACTCGTTTGAAGACCTCTACAAACTTGAAGAATTTCAAATAAAATCTTTGAAGTACTGAAGTTCTCTTCGTAAGAGGTTAGTTTTTATGTTTTCATCATATCGATATCATTACTATTATTATTATAAATTGCTCTTATATATATTATATTTGATTTCATATTATTATTTCTATTATGCTATTTTACGAGAAATTAATAATATATTATTAGTGATGTGAAAATTTTATTCTCTAAAAATAAACGCCATGTCTGAAATGTTTGGTTGAATAATTTGTTAATATTAAGGTTAGAGTTGAATTTCAAGCATATTTTGGCTGTAAACTCGAATATGTTGACAATGAATATCATAAAATATATATATAAGTATAATAATAATTTCAAGATTAAATATCGTAAAATATATGTAGATTAAATTAGGTTAATGTATACGTTTAGATTATTGTATAGGTTTAGGTTATTTAGCTTAGAAAAAAGATAATTGTTCAGACTCAATTTCGTGAATAAGAAATATTCGTGGATGATATTTCATTTAACAAGTTTAATGGAGTTTAAATTGAGAACAATACGATTGCAAATGTGCTCTGTGTGGATTACATATATATGCTTCGATATCGAATATTACTTAATGCACTCTGGGAGGTTTAAGTAATAGTACTAATTGAAAACCTTTCTATTATTTATATTGATGCTCTGTAGTGACTCTGATCGATATGTTCTGTAAAGTAGAACACCTGTTGAATTTTCGTAACAATAAATGTATTTTCCTTTAAGAAATATAATCAAAAATAGGAATAGATTCATAAATTAATCAATTAAAATTGAACATCATTTATATAAAAATATATAAATTCTTTATAATTTACTTTTTAATTTTTGATAAAAATTTTTAAATTTTTAGAATTTTAAAATTAAAATAATTACTAAACAATACATATTTATCATATTTAAATTGAAATAAAA
Source organism: Apis cerana (assembly GCF_029169275.1). Classification (NCBI taxonomy): domain Eukaryota; kingdom Metazoa; phylum Arthropoda; class Insecta; order Hymenoptera; family Apidae; genus Apis; species Apis cerana. The sequence continues at coordinate 5,645,258 of NC_083852.1, forward strand.
TATTTTTGCATATTATATACTAATTTTATAGAATATACTAAATATTTAAAATAAATATTTAATAAAAATAAAATTTGATTCTTTGTTTAGTTATTAAAAATATAACTGTATTCCAACATCTTTTCTATTCATTTTTTTTAATTTTCAATCGCGTATTTCTATTTTTAATAGTAAAGCAAATATTTTTGTATTAGAAAAATTTATATATGAGCAAACGAACATTAGTTTTGTCGATAATTCATATTGTTTGTAATGTAAATTTTCCAAAAGATTATATTTATTTCGAATGTAGTAGAATATCAATTTACTTCCATAAGATAATAAATTATCGCAAATTGTAATTAGCATCTCAAGCGTTTCATCATCGGTTAGAATTCATAAATTGAGAGATATTCCGGTCTTCATAAATTTTAATTATATATAGAATTGCATGTTTTTAATAATTCATTATCTTATTTTGTTTATCATAATAAAATAGTGTAATAATTGTATAATAAGCGTTCAATTATTCAATCGTGAATAATAATTACATTTAGATTAAAAACTATTATCGTTTATTGATTTCATTTCTATAGAGACATAATTGACAATTTGTTCTTTTTTGGTATATTACGCGTGCGTATATATTTCTTTATTTAATTTTTTTTAATTTTTAATTTTTGCATAAATAACTTTATAAAATATTTAATATCATCTGCAATACGTATTTTTAACTACAATAAATATATTTATTGATTTGCTCATAATAAGCAATTGTAAGCATGCGATAAGCTATGCGCTTTGCGATGGTCTTTCGTTGATAACTTTTTGACAAAATCGAAACGAAAACTTTCGCAAAGGAAAAAATTATTCAGCAATCACCATTTAAATCACCATTTAATCTCATCGTATACATTTTTCCGATTTCAAATCTGATCAATCAGAATACAGATTCTTTGAACAAGTAATTTTTTTCTGTGATCAGAATTCGAGGCATTATTTTCGTAACTAATCATTTTAAACTTCGCGACCGACTTTCTCTTTTGCGATCCTGTACTAGTAATTCGCCCAGCGAAAAGAATCGAAATACACGGTGTATAAGCGAAAAGGGCAGCGCGGCAAACTCTGGAGACCCTTCCTTCCCCCGGATAGAAGCGTTACGTTAGGTTAATGCAGACGTATGAATTACTGTCACGTAGCGGTAAGGTTTTCTGAACGGGATGCGTAATTTGTACCGGTGGTGGTTGCAACGTCGTGAGATGAATAAATCATCCGGCACTTATCGTGGCTAAACTTTTCGAACGTACGAGATCCGCAGCTTGCGGTTCTCGTGTGTGCACCTTGTGTCGGTTTCTTCTTTTTTGTTTCTTAGAGAAAAAGGGCGTGGGAGGGGGAAGGATCCAAACCGTCGAAAACGATTTATACCTGTCAGAAGGAACCATTGCGGATTCTGTTGTTCTGAATTATTGTTTGTTTGACATTCTGATCTTCTTGGGCCGAGAACTTTTTCCCTTACCTTTCCTTTTTTTCTTTTTTTATTTTCATCGCTCGATTCAGCATGGGATGAAAAGGGAGGAGAAATAAAAAAAAAAGAAAAATCCGAGGAATGAATATTTATCAGTCTTTGGCCGGGATTAGCCGTGGTAATTCGTACGTGTCTCTGCTCTTTTGTTGGATTACATAAATTTGAGAAAAGTACTACTCTACCTGCAGAGATTTCTACGATGCTTTTTTTTTCACTCGAGATTATTGTGCCTGATACTTCGGGATAATTCTTTTCATTTATGCAACTTTTTTTTTTTATCTCGAGTATATAACTTTTACAGGAAACTTTACACGAGAATTAGGACCGCTTATAATACTACTTTTGCAAAAATTATGCGCCGTTAGATCCTTTTAAAATCGTAATTATTGTATAAATTCCATTCGTCTAACGCATTTTAATAATATTATAATATTTTACTTCGGATTCCAAATTTTTCAATCAAATTTTTCCAAGTATCGAATCAAATCGCAACCATCTCCAGTCCCAAAACTTCTTCAAGTTTTTCATGAAAATCTTTCGTCCTCTCTCTTCATAATCGAAAAATATCTATCAGCTAAACTATCCATCTTCAGGAAAATTCCCTTTCAAACTTTCGCCGAGTTCTTTTCCCGATCCTCGTTGTTCCGATTTCCAAGCATTAGTTGATCAATTCCACGATTAATAATGGTAAAAGCTGTTTCCGGACGAAACCGCGTAAAGAGCCGCGGATTCGACGATGGGAATAAACCGCGATTCTCGTGTACGTTTTCATTTCACGAAAAGAAGGAAGTTTTTGCCCGCTGTAAAACAAGTTCCAGTTCTTTCCACGGAGTTATACCCTGTTTTAAGAGGGAAGTCCGTGAAAGCGACTCGGTGGCCCCTCCCTATCATTCCTTCCTTTCCAATTTGTACAACCCCGTTCGGATGGATTGTTTTGTGTAATTAAATCGGTCATGGTCTGGTGATTTTTCCATCAGAAACAGTAATTCCACGTTTGATGTAGATGACGAGTAAAACTTAAGGGTAATTGAATTATGAGAAACAATTTGCAGGCGGAAGTTTTGGATTTCTCAATTTCGAGGGTGTTAATGTAATAATTGTGAAAGGCACAGATGTTGTATTATTCGAGAGGGGAAGTTTGGAATTATTAATGAAAAAAAGTTAGAGATTAGAATATTTTCGAATATAAATAGAACAGATATTAAATTGATATATTGTATTCAAAATGAATTATTTTTTAAGCCGATTATTTTTATCGAGAATTTTATCTTTTTTTTTTTTTTTTTGTTTTTTCTTCTGTTCATAAATTTGGAATGATAAATTCCATGTCGTAAAATAATTTTTATAGAAACGGAATCATTCAATTTATAATTATCGACTGACGAGGATCAATATTACTTAGTAATAAATTATGGAATGACAAATAATAGCTACGTGACAGTTTTTGTGATATAAATTTACAACTTTTTTTTTTTAATACTTGGATAGTGACAGGGTAAATAAGTTTCCGTTTATAAGCTATTCTCATAATTTTCTTCTTAAAATGAAAGAAGAGAAGTTTTGCGATAAAATTTTCTGCTTTCACATTAAACGCTCGTTTCTTATGTGAGTCATGTTTGAGAATAATGATTCGATTATATAATTCCAATCGAATTGTTAATATGATAATTGCGCTAAATGGACAAGGATTTACGTGCATTTTATTTTCGTAAAATATTTTTTGCTTGTTTTATTAATATTAGAAAAATATGTATTATTAGATCAGATATATAGAAATAATAGTTTGTATTTTAATTTAGATTAATAATACATTGTTAAAGAATGAGGAATTCTTTAAATCTTCATAATATCATTAAAAATTTATTTAATAATGAAATATTAATTCATAAGTAATTCTGAATTCTCATAATTTTTGAAAGGCTGAATGATTTAATGAAAAAATTTAGGGAAATGAATTATATTAATTTTTGAAAATCTAAAATATTTGGACTAGATTTGAATAAAAATTTAATAAATTTTTAAATTAAAATACATACAGAAAAAAATATAAAAAAATTAAACAAGCAATGTCTTAGATAATAAATCTAATGACTGTTTGAACAATTAAAGCAACAAGAAACCACGAAGGCCAAGCACACCTAAATTCCTCATAGAATGTGGTCTTCCTTCAATCCCTTTTCATTCGATTCCTGTTAATCATCTTTAAGTTCAAAGCGTCCGATTCGATTCAAACCTAGAAACCACTTTCCTAACTTTAAAGCTTGTTGATATGAACGTTGTATAGTATCATGAATCAGAGCTGATCCTTACGTAATATCTTCTACTCAATTTCACATTCCTATTGCCGAGGACATCCAGATATCAATGTGTTAATTAGCTTCTTTATGAATTAATACATTATTTAAATAAAATTATTAACTGAAATTATTACTATAAATTTGTAAAGTATATGAATGACTTAGAATCTATAATATTATCTATAATATTCATAATTCATAAATTTTAGTCAGATTTCGATCTCAATATAATTTATTATTAATTATAGAGAAAAGCATTTGTGTGTTTTGAATAATGCTTTTAGTAAAAATAAAGAATGTTAGGTTTGGTTCTATTTGAAATAATATTAAAAAAGTATAATTTATAGAATTATATTGTTTCTGATTATAATAATCAGAAGATTTTTTATATATGCAATTTAACTTCTTAACTTTTTAAATTAGATTGCACTTTAATTGCATAATAATTATATTTATTATTTTAACATTATGAATGCATGCATGAAAAAGACTACACGAGTTACAAAATTCGTTTCTATATCTTGCAACATAATGAATTAGAAAAGATGCAAGTAATATTCACCTTTTCTTTCATCACTCGTATAATTCTATTCATATACTTCTACTCTATAATATTAGCAAAACATTGAACTTAAAAAAAATTCCTAATTATTAATATATACATAAATAAAAGTTCTTAATTCTTTCAAATTTTATATTCCTAACGACAATCTTTCCATTCTTATCTCCTTCTATTCAAAAATTGCGAAGAATTACGAAGAGTCGCGAATAATCACGAAGGTTCACGAAGGATCGCGAAGAATAACGAAGGATTACGAAGTGTTGCGAAGTATCACGAAGAATCGCGAAGTGTCGCGAAGGATCGTGAAGAATTGTAAAGAATCGTAATTTCTCCATCTTTGTTCCGAATTATTGTTAGTTTACGAGCGTCCTGGCGATTTGGCCAAGTCTTTGTCGAGTGTTACTCTTCGCTCACTTGAACTTCGTTCGATGAGAAAGTGAAACGGGAGTGTGGGAAATGTCGACAGCACGTGGCGTGCGATACCCCATGACACGCGTAAATCACGCCACCAGGGGAGTTTCGCAACTTGGACTGTCTTGCGAAGCTCGAAATCACCGATATAGGGTGAACCCTGAAGGGGCGAGAGCCCGATGGGGGTTGAGTCAAGTTGTACACCCGTGCACGAGCATCGATACGTGGCAACGGGATGTGATAGGCGAAGGAAAGAAGGAAAGAGAAAAAAAGAGAAAGAAAGAAAGAAAAAAGAAGAGTCGTGTGGAACACACGTGTGACCCATTCGTTTCGAAATGTTACCCCTCTGCCGACAGGAGGCCCTTCCACCACCTCTAGGGGGCTAAAGGGAGGAAAAAAGAAATGTTGGAGGGTAGTCACGCTTTAGGGACATTTTTCAGGACCCGGTTGTCGGCCACTGTGTCCCCGCTATACTCGTCTCTTCGTCACTTTTTTTCTCTTTTCATCTCGTGGCATCGTATGATGGACCTCATGTTTATGTTAAGTATCGATTCTTTTGATTCTCTTCTTTTATATTTCTTCTTTTGTTTTTTTATATGTGTTTTTATTTCAATTGAAATTTAATAATTTTTGTATAGTTTCAATTATAAGGCTTATATAATTTTGTAATTTAATTAGATATGTTAGGTACTGATTGTAGTATATAATAGCATAGGATGTTAATATATTCATGAGATAATACCGTAATATAGTTATAAACAGTTTAACTTTGTATTAGACGAAGTGAGATGATTTTATGACAGAGATAAACTTATCTCTTCATTTAATGCAAATATAAATTACTTATAACTTAATAAATAATCGAGATTTGTACGTTTATCTTACAGTTAATCCTTCAAAAATATCCACGAATATATTAATATTTTATACATAATAAATATTTTATTAATTAAAATTTATCTAAGACGGAAGGAGGAAAATCAAACATTTTTCTCCTAAAAACAAAAAAAAAAAAGAGAGGAAGAAAAAAATAAGAGTACTATACGATCAAATAGTCTCGTCGATATCGCGTTCCGGGATTTTTCGCTCTTTGTTCCGAGCTGGAACATTTGTCAACCGAATCGCGCAACCGAGTCCAGCCGAACTCGCCCGACACAATTGCGTGGATCTTGTACACGAAGCAGATTCGATATTTTTACACTGTACTACGGATCGTCCAGAGATTTCGCGACCATGTACCATCTATTTATCACATATCTCGATACTCCCTGATAATTTATTGGATATCAATAGCAGCCTACATTCCGCCATTCGATGATCTGTGGTTCAGAGACGGTTGGTGGCCACCTTAATCATATCCACCGTGCAAAAAGCATCTATTTACCGTGGCCGTGGCTTATCGTAAACCGTGAGTCGATGGGTGTGAGCCGTGGGATAGTAGGCCAATATCATTCTCTAGGGAAATATTTCGTAGTTGGTGGAATGGTACGCTTAAACGTGTTTACATGCACACCGAGTATCTTCTCTTTCCTTTTCCTTCCTCTTGTGTATTTTCTTTTTCTTTCTCTCCTGTTCTCGTTTCTTTCGTTTTCTCCCTCTCCGGATAGTCCTTTAAAGGGTTCTTTTTACGGCCACGTAATTTTTCTCCGACAAAATTTCCCTTGATGGGATGAGGGTGTAGCTATATAGGGTGTTTCGATTAAGCTGTGGTATTTTAAATAGGTTTCGATAGTTTGATAATACTGTTTTTTTTAAGTTTTTAGTTAGAAAGTTTAGAAATTAGAGTCTTCCATTAATATTAATTTTCATTTTATTAAATTTTTTATTAGATTTTTATTTTTTATTATATTCATTCGTCATTAAAAAATACACGATGCCATTTAAAAAGACTAACTTTTCATGAATTTATAATATAGAAATTTATAACAGATTAGAAGAAAGTCTTTTTGCTATTATCAAAATCGATAATAACACATCTCTTACTTTTAAGGATTTATATGAAAGTAAATATTTTTTTTCCCGAAAAATTATTGCAAAATCATTTCAATATATGAAATACCTGTGCGGATGAAGTAAAAGGAAACCAGTCCTCTTTGGAGTGGAGGCCGAGATATTTATCGAATCAAACTTTTCCTCCAGGATTTTTACGATTCCCGCTCACGGGGAAATTGATTCTCCGCGTGTGTTTACGACGTCGTCGATGCGGACGAAAGAATTTCTTATTTCCGTCGGATGAGATATGTTTCTTCTCTCTTTCCGTGCATTTAAATAGACCGATATCGTTTCTTAAACATCGAAATTGACGCATGGAGAATAAAGAGGAAATTATTGCGCGATTAACGAAACTGATCGAATGATTTGGAATTCATTAATTATCTCGTTTTGTAAATTTGTCTCTATCATTTCATCCATATTTTGCATATATTTTTGATGAAATGAACGTGGCAGGAATTTTTGAGCAAAATTGAATAAATAATTTAAGGATACAGAAATTTAAATCTTTTTTTTTTATCTTTATTTCAAGATTCCCCACTTTTCCGCGAAGTTTGTTAATTCTGAAACGTTTTATTTAAATTTACTTCATCGAGGACTTTGTTTTCAGCATCTCTTCTCAACTTTTCCCTCTTAATTACGATTTAATTAGCTAATTGGTTAATTTTGAAAATAAGTTTAATAATAGGTAAGAAGTGATTAATTACTTTTAAGATAACGTGACTGGAGAAAGGAATTCTCTTTGTCGGTGAGATCGTTTCATTCTCCTTCTGGATGCTTTTTATCTTCAGTAGTAAAAAAAGTTTAATTAATTGTACTGTTCTTATTAGCTCTTTCTATTTGAACATATTAAACGACAAATTAATACAACATGTGCCACCGGATTACAGTTTTTATTTCACGAAATACGATACGACGTAACTCTTATTATTAAAATATAAATTTTAAAAAATTTTCGTCAGCATATTAAAGGAATATTTAATCAGATTAATTTATGCGAAGTATCCTGTTCTAAAGATTAAATATAAATAAAATTATAAATTTTTTATTAAAGGAATTTTTAAAAAATTAGTTTTTAAAATATTTATTGAAATGAATAAAATAAATATTTTAATATCTTAATAAATTTTGCATTTCTTTCAAAATTATTTTTTAAATTTAAAATATTGGAAAATATTTAAGAAATAGATATTAACTGATAGATTGATTAATCATGGAATTAAAAAAAAAAATACCTTCAATAACAATATATACATCTGATAAAAGTTGTTTACATTTCAGAAGAAAATATGAAAATTCATGGGTGGTGGGAGATTTAGATTTGGTTAAGATTCTACCTAGATATGGTAAAATTTTTATGCTCTAATCTTTGAAGCTTTTGTATGGTTATTTTCGACACACGAGATCTCGCGTTATCATGTACCAGAATATTTTTGGGTTTTCCATTTATTCATCAACGAGGATTGCTTCTTTATTTCACATACAGTGCATCTACTTTTCTTCCTTCTTCTTTTCCTTCTTTTTATACAAATTTCTCTATCCTCTTCTATGATCCAATCATTATTACTTAATTATTAATTTTTAATCCATATCCATGTTTCATTTATTTCATTTTTTTTTATTTATCTTTAATTTTTCTAATATGATTCAAAGAATAAAGCTATATGTAAAAAAATCATACGAATCGGGGCAGCAATCGAAATTCCATCTTCCACAAAATTCGAGAATTTTAATACCACGAGGATGTAATTAATTTTTCAGAAACCAATTTTCAATCGAAACATTGAAAAATAAAATTTGATTTGCGCCCAAGTGGATTCAAGTCCATTATGGAATATTAACATTATCACTTCTATTCCCCTGTTCAAACATTCTCTTTTTTTATCGAGTCTAAAAATCCCTGAATCAATACTGTTAATAGAAATATTTAACGAAACAAATCTTCCTTCTGTCAAGACTCCTCGTATAATTGATTCGTTTCTCTTTTTTTTTTTTTTTATCACTCAGTGTAATAATATCGATCGATGGAAATGTTCCTCGCGTGGTATAAATGAAATTTTCATATGTCGTATCCGGATTCATGGACGAGATGAAATAACCTTCCACGCTCGGGTCAAAATTCGTCAGTGATCGTGTCGAGTGGATTTTTAATTAAAATACTCGATCATTCGAAACGTGTCGCGCTTAAAAACCTCTTTCTATTTTTCATTCGCTCGAATTTATGTTTGTTCTATTTATTCTCTTTACCATTTCGTTAATTTTTCCTCTTCGTCTTTCGTCGGTTGGATAGGAGGGAAGGTTTTTCGAAAAAAAAGAGAAAAAAACAAAATAAACGCAATTAAAATTATCATTATCCCTCCTCTCCTCCGTTCAATTCTCAATTTTATATCCGTGGAATATATATTTTTTTTTTTTTCGATCGAGGAGAGAGAGGAAATAGTTCGATTCAGAAAAATTCTAATTGGAATTTTTGCCACTTGAATGTATGACGTTTATTAACGAATACGTGATGAGCATGCTGGAAAAACATATTTATATTTTATGCGGATTGTGTGCTTAATTAAACTGACAGCATTATCAAAAAGTGATTATGCGTCTTTAGAAATTTGGCTCGAATCCAAAAATATTTACTTTCCAAATTTCCCTCGTCAGATATAAAATTGTGTAAAATTTTGAAATGAAAAATTTCATTTTAATAATAATAATTCATTGTAAATATATACAATATAATAAAATCTCTGATGTCGCAGAAAATTGTACAGAACACACAGAGCGATAAATGTCGTTGTTTAGATACCATGATGTTTTGTAGTTGGTTCCTAGAAATTCGAGCGTACGCAAACCGACAACACGCGATTTCACACCGATTCGAGCAGACTTACGCGATTACGATTACGACCACCGATAAGCCCTCCCTTCTGTTCCCTTTCTCCAGCTGTTACAATCGATTGTACATCGGTTGTTTACGCCAGTATTGGCTACATTGGCTGGTACGCTGATAGCAAGATCGTTCTTGGTTTAAGTGAACGAGACGGTCGCCTAGGGCGAGAAAATTTAGGGGGTTACCCTAATTTCGGATAGCTCTTCTGGGAACAATGTTTCTATTTTTTCGTGGATACTCAATCTCTTAAACTCTCCTCCATTTCGAGAGATCAAACTTTTGGGCGGGCGATAGCTGTGCAAGTTTATGTGGATTGTCATTATAGGACCATTTGGTTTGAATTATTTCGTAAGGATTATTTATAGAATATTTAGGGATATTTATTCACTTATATGTTCGTTTTGCTTGTAAAAATTTTATGTTTTTACCGTCGAAATATTCATTTGATTTTTCGATTTTATATATTTTATAGGAATAGTGATTCTATTTTTGAAGGTAATGCAGATATAAGTTATGTGATATTGCCGAACTTCATTCATTTCGGTGCTTTTATAAGTCAGTTTCACGGTATATTAATTAATTCACCTGTTGACAATGATTGACTGAATCCACTTAAACTGTTAGTGATTGACTTGTATTACTTGTGTGATTAATAGTTGACTTATATTACTTGTCTAACTAATTGCTGATCTGTCACTATTTTTTTGATTATGATTATTCTATTTATTGCATCATGATTAACTTATATTTTCCTATGATTAATTTATATAACGGTCTAATCAATCATTGATCTGTATTACTTTTCTCTCTATGATTATACTGTTTATCTCTATTTGGTTTGCTAAAGATTGACCTATACTACTTGTATAACTGATGATTGACTTATCTTACTTGTTTATATTACTTATTCATAATATTCATTTTATTCATTTCTCTATGATTGATTTATATCCTAATTTAATAATCACTGATTTTCATTATGATTTTTTTTATGATTATTTTATTACCTTATTATTTACCTCAATATGACTGACTTATACTACCGAGTTATCATTCATTTATATTATCTATCTGATTATCACATCTATTCTATTTGTTTCATTATGATTGATTTATACTACTGATATATCACTAATTTATACTATATTTGTCTTATTCTATTTATCTAATCTTACTCAAAATAGCTATAGTAAATTCGCTCTTTACATAATCGTCATTTGGCAATACAGTTATTCGATATTTCGAATAATAAATTATCAAACTTATCGTAGTAACTTTATTCTTAATTCAATTATTTAAAATTTTACCCATCTCTAATAAGTTATCATACGGATAAATAGAATAAGATGTCATTGAATAAGTAACGAGTCAAGCGAGTGGAATGATCCACCTATAACCGGGCAAATAAAACGAAACGTTCATATCCTGACAAATATTCTCTTTCTCACAAATAATCTCAAACTTAAACGATCCTACACAAATTTCTCGAGAGTCTCTCAAAGTGTATCATTGTGTTCAACAAAGCAATGATTTCGCCTAGAGCATCGAAACGTCTAGGTCCTTCCAACAAAGTTTCTCGCGCAAGCTGCAATAACGTGTGATTATCGTGTCACGCTCGACTTGGCCGAGCAAAAATACGCTATTCAGCAACTTTTTGTCCTCGTATAGATATAGAGTGTAGCTCCCTCTACCACTTCTCTCCCCTCCTTCCTACGTTTAGAGAAACGGTTGAGGCACACGTGTGCTGTTATTGTCTCTAACGTGCTCGCCGATTGGAGACTATCTGAAGAAAGTTTTGATGGGTAGTAGTTGAACAGGATTATGGTATTTTTCGCATGGTAACTTTTCAATCTTTTTAATTTTGGAAATAATAAAATCGAGAATTCGCAAATTGATTCGTGAAGTTTAATAAAATTTAAAAGATGATTATTTCAACGTTCAAAATATCTTTTTTCTAAAATTCTCATAGTTTTATTTTTCTAGAATAGCGATCTCGAATTGGATCATATTTTCAATGATATTTTATCATTTTATTTTGTAAAATGTTCTAACGTCAGAGTTCCATTTTCTTGGAACATTATTCTATTTTTTTCAAAATATCTATAACTTGAGAAGTATTTGAAAAATAAACGATTTCTGATTCTGAACGATTCTGAAAAAATTAATTTTATTTTAAATGAAGAATAATCAATGTATTTTAAATCATTTAAGATATTATAATTCTAAGAATAATTTGTAATATAATATCAATCAATATAAAATAAAAACTAGACTATATATTTCTTAAATCACTTGTGCGAATAATGAAAAATTTGAGGTAACATAATATTACAAAAAAAAATATTACAAATCGATAATTCTATTAATAATAATCGAAATAATAATAGAACAAGTTCTTCTCAATTACATACAAATCACTGAATGCTAAATAAATTAAATAATATCGAATATGTTAAATAATAATGAATGAAAAAAAAATTTAGAAATCCAATCGATCACGAATTTCTGCATTTAATCTCGTCAATCACTTTCGTATCGTTGTATAAAGTATTGTAACAAAACGAGTATAACAAAACGAGAAAAAGTGTAATGTACAGTTTAATCACGGACTAGCATGACATGAATACGTACATAAATTAAATAAATTAATCGAATGTTCGGCCTGGATTGCCAATTAAGGGTTAATTAAGTTGCCGAGTTCATAGATTTTATGATACGTCTCCATTGTGTTATTTAACGAGATGTATAATTTCGAAGAAAATATACGGGAACAATTTGTAATAACCGTGATCTGAATTTATGGCGACGATGGAGATTTTTATTTCCAGTTATCGAAGATGTCTCTTTTTTTATCATGAAAATGGCGAGATATAAATGTATCAATTATACAAGTATAAGAGTATCTATGAATATTAGAACATTGGAGTTTCCTCATTAAGTTTATAAAAAACTATTTATTAAGATATAATGAATTTGCAGAGAGAAGACTATAGCTTTGTAATTACGATAGAAATTATATGCACGTCATATATACTATAAACAAACTATGTAATACTATTAACGATTGATAACTCTTCATAAATTTGAAAGCTAAAGTCAAAAAGATAGGTGTCAAAAATAAGAAAAAATATCGAGAGAATTATTATTTTAAATTCGAATCAATAAGTTTCATTCGATTTTAAAATAAAGAAAGCTGAAATTTTACAACGCGTATGAACTCATCACTACGCTTCACATTATACCTTGTATCGATTCAACTAAGAGAAACATTTTACCGTGGCAAGATGTCTTCACCCAACGTCGTCCATAAAGTAGATAAAAACGCGGAGGCAGCGATCCGTTGGTAAAAGCCTCGCTCCTCGATGATGGCAAACATACTCGATGTTTAAAAAGAAGAAAAAGGAAAGAAAGAGAAAGAGAGAGAGACTTCGTACTTTTGTGAAACACGTATGGGAGTGTGGATCGAGGAAGACGAAGAAAGAGAGATCTTTGGAAAGAAACAATTCGTTTTAAACGTCGACCGGATAAAATTTACGGTAGTTAATGTAATAATCCCTCCTAAGTGAGAGTTTGATATAGTCTCGCAGTTTTAAAACAAGGAATTGTATAAAGATATATAAGGTGTTCCTTTTAAACGAGAACAGTTGGATATAAGGAGAAATGTTTTGATAAATGTTGTTTTCTTATCTTAATTAATAATTAATAATTAATAATTAATTAATAGCCTAAATAGAATTAGGAACAAAATGAATTTCTCAAGATAATTTTTCAATTGTGATAGCTATTTCAGAATTCTATCGTATAATTTTGAATCATTGATTCCATATAAAAAAGAATTTTTCCACGTTCCTGAATATTTTTGATCTCGTTTTATTCTACTCTTGTTCATTGTATTCATCGAAAAATCTCAATATCTGCCATTGAAGAGAAATTCTTTTCGATTTTTCATTCAATATATTAATCGATTCTCCATAAAATACGATATTTTACTCGAACGATATTTAATTTATTTATTTCTTCGTTACAATCTTTGTTAAAACATTTTTTTTCTCTTTTCGACTTTTGAACCCCACCATTGTTTTACTGTTTAAAGATTTAAACACGCTGCACAAAAATTTTTTCCGTGCCCGACTTATCCTCAGTCGAGCAGAATAATCTTCTTAGTCCGATATCGTTTCGCATTTTTACCCCCGTCACGGGGGTGGGCGTGTAAGGTTGGAAAAAGATGGGGAGGGAGAAAACAAAAAGAAAGAGAAAGGAAGGAACAATGGCGGGGAAGGAAAAACGCAGTGGCCTTCTAAACAAAGGAAAAAATAGAGGGGGATAGGGAGAACGGGAGAAAGGAATGTAAGTAAAAATAGAATAGGAAGAAAAGAAGGAAAAGCTGGCCGTTGGGACCAGAACGCGTTCCCATTGTGTATATGCGCACGGATGCATATTATCGTTGGCCCCAATAGCCTCGCGTGGTGTTCGATCTGAACGAAAATATGTATGCGTGTAAGAGAAAATGACGAGAGATTGATACTTTACGAGTATTTATTACCGTATCGATCGCGAATGGATTTTTGATTGGTTCGTTAGAATTTTTTTAATATCGCGTCTCGAGTTTGATTGATCGTCTTGATTTGACACCATTTTTAATATTTGGCGGATGGCACTTACATAGTACTTCGAGTAGATTTTGTTTTTCTTAGAGCGGAATGATGTTTGTTTTTAATGTAGTCAATGGTCTTATTGCATTTGGTATTTCTTTAAGCAAGTTTTGATTTTTTTAAGGAGAATTTGATCAGTGACTCTTGTTTTTATTATTATTGTATTCGTTAATCCTAGTAGATTTTGATTTTTTGGGACAGAAATTGCATCGAAGTGATAGAGAGGATCCATCATATTTCTTTCAGATTAAAATCTGACATAATAGATTGGCCATTTTGACTAAAAATTTATATACAGATAATGGAGGTTGATAGCGATGCATTGACAAAGATTGATATGGTGCGGCATCCAATAGTTAATAATTTTCCAAGAACATCGCGTCAATAAGATAAAATTTGGTTAATTATTTTTAAGATAAAAATTATTAGAATTGTCTTAATTATTAAAAAAAAATCTCTTTGAGATCTCAAAAAATTTATTCATCAAATTCAAATTCCAATTTTATTCTTATCGCTTCAAAATCTCTATACCAAAACTATATCTAATTAATATTGAATTTAGATTTCATATAAACACATTTCAATAAAAAATTACCAATTCCAAAAAAAAAAGCAAAATCACATTTCATTATATTTCTGACCTACAATTTACATTTTTCAGGCAAAGCATGGAAGAGACGCGGTTCTCCTGTTCACTTCCATATAAAATCCTTCTATATACGCGTACACGGAACAGTGACCAGCTTGGCAGTGCTTGGACCGATCGATTTTTCAGTATTTCCGCGTGTATCGATACCCTCTCGTCCGCGGTTCCCTTTTTTTCCCCCCTCCTCTTTCATTCTCTTTCCTCCGCCATCCTCCAAGTCATACCACTCTTCCTCTCCAACCTTGCTAAATGGATTATCATCGTTGGGGATTTCGAGCATCGGCCTTTGACGTAACGAGAACGACGAGTGCGAGAAACGGTGGCGCGAGTTCGAAGGCAAGGCGCGCATGTCGATGCTCAAGGCAGCCAATGGACTGGTTGAAATATTAAACGGGAGCAAAGACCCTGTTCTCGTGCACCACGTAGCCATGGTTCAATTTCTACGCCGGCGGCGGCCTAGGTGTGGGGAGAGGGGTTGAATGAAAATAGACGACGACACAGGGTGAAACGAGGTGGGTGGCGGTTGGGATAGAGACGATGGGAGAGTCGAGAGTTAGGATTTCGACGACACTACCAGCGACATCTACATTTCGCGACTGGCTGCAAGGACGCAAAAAGAAGAGGGACGCCTCCCCACCAATCGACCGCGCATGCGCGATTTGTGAAATCTCGGTCCGCATTCGAAGTATAATATGAGGAAATTTGCCACTTACTGTGTATAGAATGGTTCCAAATCGGTGATATTCTTGAATTTTGGTAAAGATATTTTGAATATTCTTTTTTTTTTTTAAATACGTATTGTATTTAATTTTTTTTTTATTTTATCTTTTTTAGTTTGGAAAATTAACGTAATGCATAGGTTACGTGACAAATATTTCTGCTTTGGAGTAATGCATAGGTAAGTATAATATGATAGTTAAAATTTTTAGATGATATGTGATATACATTTTTTTATTAAAGAATTTTTAATAACGTTTGATTCTTTTTATCTTTAATCTTGTTATATATTATTTTATAATTTTTTTTACTTATCTGTTATTTATCTTCTGATGAATTCGAAAATAAATATTTTTTTTGTATAATAATGCAAAGAAAATCGTAGGAGTATACGTACAATATAAATATACACGTGAATTGAACGTGACCTTAAAAACTTATAAAATGTCATCACGTAAAGGTCAAGTGATTAAAGTTAAAACTTTTAGTATCCATGGAATAAAAATCTTGCAACAAAACGTGTTATAATTAATTGATATATAAGGAAACGTATAGCGATTTCTAAAAAAAGAAAATGTAATCTTTAAATATTTAAAATATCTTCATTTCTAAAAAATACACTCCATGAAAAAAAGCAAATAAACGTCTGCACGAAAAGCATCGCCTCCAATGCACCATTTGAAACCATTTTACTTCGTTCTCCTCATACCAAATGCACGAACATGCAAATTCTCTTTTTAAGTACGGACGTGGAATTTTTTATTTTTAATTTCAGACTGCAATCCGGAAGTTAAACTCTGAAGTAAATACCGACCTCAATCTTATATCTTACATTTAAAATATAAATTTTCATAAGTAATTGGTGCCTCTGATATAGGGGATTTAATTTCATCTAAAAAAATTTCATCTTTTATCTTCCAACATTTTTATCGCGTTTTTAATTCCGAAACATCCTTCCATTCAAAATATCAACTTTCACGAGTAACCAAATTCACATCTCTCGCGCAACAATTTCGCCCAAGGAAATTTTATTTTTCATCTTCTACTACATTTTTTTTTTTTGTTTTCACATAGATCATCCTACACATCACGTAACTGACGTCTCGTAAAACATCTACTCATTTCAAATATCAACTTTTTCCAACAAAATTTTTTATTCTCTTGTATTTTAAACCCATACAATTATCCCACTCGCTACTGAATGATACACTCTGTGCATCTCTTTTCATCGCGACGATTAACTGTGAAGGGATATTGTGCGTGAGTCGTTAAGAAAATTCGATGAGGAGAATTAGCAGCATTGTAGAATAACGACAGGTGTTTGTTTCCGGGCTCAGACACGATTGAATAAGCGAAGTGATGACGAGGTGTACGGAGTGGACGATTTAAGGGGGCTTGTTTTGGGGGATGATTATGCGGTCTCGAGGAAGTTTAGCTGAGTGGAAGGGGATGTTTAATAGAGTTGCAGTGTCAGTTTTATTAATGCGATGAAACGTGTCGTTAAAAGTATCCGGGGGATTATTGTTGCCTTGGAGGGTTCCGCTAATATTATTTAGATAGATTATTATTTACACGAGATTGTGAAAATATTATTTTTTATTAATTAAGTTATATTAGATTAATGAAGAACGAGTCGAGCTTTTCCCGTGATCTTTCGTACATTTAATTTGTGAAATTGTGATCACGTTGCAATATAAATTTTTTAAATTTGAATAAATCTACATGAAGTAAATAAAATTATCTTTGTATTCTTCATAAGTTTTTCTTCGTATTCAATCCAATTTTCAACTGGCTAATACAATTTTCACGTTAAATAAAATTCAAAATTCGCCAACCTCGTCCATTTTTCCACTTCGATCTCGCCGGGATCTTATCCTGCCAACGATGCATGCAATGCAATTAGAAATTAACCCGAACCATCCTAGGATATTCAATAATACGATATATCAATACGCGTGATTGGCAATTGCGGTTTGCTCGAAACACCTGTGTAAGATAGACCGACCACGATATATGTGGATTAATGCCTCCCCCAACCATGGATAGATACGCGGAAAATTGCTTCTCGTGCAACAAGAAACCGCTAAATGCGCCCGAACGTCACCAAGAATAGAGTTTCGAATATCGGTGCACGAGATGTTATCCAAACTTGAAACCGAAACTATCCCGGAGCATAGATGGGCAAAATTTTAAATAGTTGAAGTTGTTGCTAAGTTGGTAAAGTTACTTGGATAATTTATTATTATACACGTGGATGAATTAATGAAGAAATGGATAGCATTCTGATAAGTAATTAGGTATAGTATTACTTTATTCGAAATTTTTTTAACTTGATTTTTTACAGTATGATGGATTATTGAATAATTCTTTCATAATAATTATACGATTTTCTTCGGGTATGTTTTTTTTCGCATCAGGTAATTAAAATTTGAAAATAATAATTGGAAATAATTACAAATTGATTGCATTCCCTCGAAGTGATGTATTTTATTCAATTGATAAAATAATTAAAATGTTATATGTAATTGATCTAACTTATGATAATACGAAGAACGAAAATAATGGAATTTTGGAAGGTTGATTTCATTGATAAGAAAAATGAATCTTCTTATCTATATTGCAATGCATAAAACGGAATTATTGCTGGATTTTGTAGCACAATTTATTCGCGTATAAAGAAGGATTCACGAAAACTTAAGTAGTTTCTTTAAAAGTTCTGTGACCCGTTTCGAAAACTACTCGTGAAAATAAATTGAAATCGATATCTTTCGGGTATGAAGTTCTATTTTCGAGGATATAACTGTGTATTTTTAAATTCGATATTTTTTTTTCTCCCTCTCTTTTTTCCCTTTTCAATTTATTCGTTATCCGATTGGTGAAGAGAGATTGAAGCAAACTTTAAATCCAGTGTTCATCTATTTTCACTCCACCTCCCCTTTTTTTGGATTCGCGCTTCGAGCTTTTTCCGTATTTTACGATTTGTCTTTCTTTATTTCGATGGTTATACTTCTGAGAAGATATTCTCAAAATCTCATTGTCAAATTTTCAAATATTCTCCCGTAACGCATCAAACTAAATTTACAATAAAGAGAAGAAAAATTCAATTTTTTGAAAGGATCATAATACTTCAGTCAAACTTTCTACTTTATCGATCTTCTATTTCTTCAATCTAATAATAAAATTCATCTGAAATTTCAGATCATATTTCTAAGGTATTAAAAACGACGTAAAAAAAATTTCTTTTCTCATAGGGAATAAATAATAGCACGTGATAAACATTTAAAACGATTTCACCTAAATTAAATGATACTATTTTATCTTTCATTTTTCTTTCTTCTTTTTAATATTATTTTTATTCGTTATACACAAATATCCATGCGTTTCACAGAGTAAATCGAGTTGGCTATTTCGATGGTTACGCCTTTGTGCGATTGAAAATCAAAGGAAGTAATTGACACTGTGGCGAAAGTGGTATTTGTTGAAAAACCGCGAATTTTGGAAACATGTAAAAAAGGATAAATCGAATCGTGTATCGGGTAACTTTGTGGAAAAATTTTTTGATCGATGGCTGTCGTCGAAAGGAAAGTAGATTAAAATTAGACCGATTTAAATTTCGCGCTTAACTTGGCGGATTTTGGCGAAAGAGAAATCGAATGTAAAAAAAGTAATACAAAAAATAGTAAAAAATGATACAAAAAAATAGAAAAAAGGTAAAATTAGAGAGAAAATTGTTTAAAAAATTTTATCAAAAAGTACAAATACTTGCATACATCAAAAATAGAAGATTAGCTTAAAATGTCCTATAATAATTTATTTCCCTATTATATATTCTATAAAAATGAAATAATAGATACGATAAAAAATAACGTCAATTATATTTCACAATTTAGTTTAAACAATTATTTATTAAATTAATCAAAACAATATTCTTCCATTTCATTTATAATTTTTCGCAATTGTCTCTTTCTCTCGCTTACCGCTAGTTTCCTTAAAATGTCCCTATACAATTTCTCACTAGAGAACCAGAAACTCGAACGTTCGAAACTTTGATCGGTAATTTACGAACGCGGAACATCGTTAGCGCCTCCCCCTCCACTTTCCTCGAATCAACTTCTGCGTTCACCAGCCGCGCATAATTCATTCGCGTGTTTGACGTATGTAATAATAGAAACAATGGGACAACGGGGCATGGTAACGCGACAGCAATAACTCATCCGCTGTCCCTGCGCGCATAACTCCTCGGCTTGGCTATCTTTTGAGACACACCGTCGTTGCGCGTTGTTGATTAATCAAACCGAATAATCTGGTCGAGTTGAATTCAAATAATACACAAACCCCCCTCCTTCTCCTTCTATCGCATTCGACTACGCCGGTGTAAACATTAATAATCAACGATAGCGAGATGGGAATAGGTTGGTTGTACGTGTAATGAATTTGATCGTGATCGAGGAGAAAGTAATTTGGATACATTATTTTTCAACGAGTGAAAATTACTTATATTTTGTTTCATCACATGTTTATTTTTATAAGTTTTACGAAGAAGAAAAATTAGAGTGTTGGCCAATTTTTCTTAGAGAATGAACGAAAGATGAGAGTAGTTACTCTGGCAAAATTTAATTTTTTTTTTAAATTTATCTTGGTAAATGATCATATATGCATAAAAATTGAACTGTAATGAGTCTTTTTTAAATAAATTTATTCAATATTGATCTTAGTTTAAATATTTTAGATACACCAACAATGGTTTAAAGCTATATATACTAATAATTACATATCTAAGTATCATAGTGGTGTAAGCCCAATCGATAGTCAATATAATTTTACGTCATTGATATAATTTATTCACTTATTAAATACAATTTAATCGACATAATATAAAAAGAAAAAAAGCACCAAAACCAAAAAATATAAAAATATGTAAAATGTACAAATTGAAAAAAAAGATATCCTTTTTTAAATTTCTTAAAATACGTCATATATCTTACACCACTACGATTCTCAGTTCGACGTAGGCTCAATTTCGTGTCGGGTGCGATAATAGTATATAATTTGTGGAACGTGCACGAAGAATTCTTCACGGTTAGAAAAAAGGAACGTTTGATGCAAGAATATCGTGAATCCATAAACGCGTCTGCGCGTAATAAGTCGATGCAATTTGTACGTTCTTTATTGGATGCATTTGTATTTGGTTAATTACATTGTTACATAGCGTCGGCCATTACTTCGACGTGGTAGAGTTAATAGGACGATAATATACTTTTCGTAACTTGCTTCGCCGCCATTCGGTCTGCGCCTGAAACACGCATCAATGAATTTCTCTCTCTCTCTCTCTCTCTCTCTCTCTCTCTCTCTCTCTCTCTCTCTCTCTCTTTTTCTCGATCCAAGTATTTTCTATTCAAACGAATTTTCAACGTTTCGATTTTTCTCACGCGAGTCAATCATCATCGGTTTAGTTTTGTTTCAATTTATTTCAATTTTTTTTTGGATTAAGTTTTTTTTTAATAAAAAATAATAAATATAGAAAGAAAAATTTAATTTTTATTCGAAGAGAAATTTGATTTAATGAAGTACTATATCGTAACATGTTGAAATAAATTTCTTCTTACAGGAAATTGATAAATTTTTTTCATGTTTTCTTTAACATGGTGTTTCTTTTAATCAAACATTTTAGAAGTGAATCGATTAATAGGTTTAGATATAGTAATTTAATTCTTTAAGAAATATTATTTTCAATATTAAAAGTGATGAAAATTGCTTCATGGAAAATTTCAAATAATAATTTTGCAAAATGTTAAAAAAGATTTCTATATTATTATCCAAGTGAAATACTGAGAACTTTAAAGTTTTTATAATAATTGGCCGATATAGATATACTGTTTGATAAGTAGTTTGATTAATTTTTTTCCAGAATCTTCTTGGTAAAAATAAAACTTTCCAAGAAGCCGTTTCATATCTTGAAAGTAAACGAGAGAAGACTAATACTGCTTGCCAATATTCCTTATTACTCAATTATATTTAGAAACATTTCCCTCAACTTTTTCCAACATTGCACATCGACTATCTCGTTTCATTCTAGCTTACATTTTGTTTACAAATCTAACCAACATTTACTATAAATCCAACAAACTCAGCATTTTTAAAAAATTCGATTATTGAATATTTATATAAAAATATTTTCGTATTCAAATTACAATTAATTGTATTCTCAACTAGTCCACACCATTTACTTAATTCAAAATAATCATATAAAGTACAAATCTAATCTGAAATAATAACTTTTCTCCAAGAAAAGAAAAAATTCAAATATCACATCCTCGGTATCATTATTCTCCAACTATCTATCTACCATCAAAAATAAAATAAAATCCGTGATCTCGGATGTTCTCCGCCATTAGTGACCTCTCTCTCACCGTGCACGACCGCCATAGTTGTTGTCTGGCGCGAGCAGAAAAGTTTCCAGACACTTTTAACACCCTCGGGCGGAATATACTTCAAGTTCACGCGACGTATATAACCCCGCGAATTTCCGCGAGTTCGCCCTAATTAACAAGATGAAAATCGCTTTCGTACCTTCAGGTCGCGGTTAGATACCAGCTTTTGATCATTTTTAATCCAATTTTCAGAGCCACGGTCTCGCCTCGCTTATTATCGCACCGTGAGATCTTATTTTTCCTCCCCCACCTTCCCCCCATCCCCCCAAATATTCGTTTCTTTGGATGAATTCCATTTTAAACTTTTACCCCTCCCCCCTTCTTTCTCCTCCTGGTCGAGGTTTTGAATAGCGAGTTAAGGTGTTAACATGACCGGTGGATGGGCATCATACGTCTTATCCGTGTGATATATTCTATCTATTAACCGTCACATTGTTAAAAATGAAAGGCAGCGAGCTAGGTCCCTGTAATTGCGGAGGAGAATCCTATTGTGGGGATCGTGGAGGATGATGAGAGATAGGGGATGAAGGAGGAGTCTTGAGAAGAGGCGTCCCGTGGACTTATGGCAGTTGTATTAGTTGGATTAGGTTTCTGCAGAGGGCAGAGGTGAGTATTGTGAATGAGAGGAATAATGGAAACATAAGTGAGAAAGAATGATAAAATGCATAAGTTGTGTTAGTTATTTCAGTGAATATAAATGATACAGCTGCAAATACTATAATACTTGAAAATACAGAAGATATAGTATTTTTTTTCCTATTATTTTTCCTATTATTATTATAGGTTAGATGAAATAATAATAATTTAAAGCTAAAAGTCGATATATTAATTTATTATTATATTTTTGATAAGGAAAAATGTGAAATATATTTCTAATTTTCATCAGGAATAAATTGACACGAAATAAAGAATTGAAATTTTGCAGTCATCGTTGTTTTCAACTTGAGATATTCCTCTAAATTCTATTTTTTTTATACTTATTTAAAAAGTAATTGACATATAATCTCTTAAAAGAGATTTTATATAACCACTTTAAAGTTATAAAATCTCGTAACGAACTTTTATTTGTTATTGAAAATAATTTTTATGTAATATTAAATACTGAATCGAGAACACTGATTACGGTTTTTTTTAACCCACTACCAGTTCTTAACAAAAAAAAAAAAAAAATTAATCGATACTGTAATCTGAAAGAATTTATAATCACTTTGGAGCTTTAATTGTAAAGCTTTAATAGATATAAAAGATTTTTCTTTTTCCTTTTTCTTTTTACAAAAGTTTATATAAACTCAGAAAGCAATAATAGCAATAAAAATCATTCGTGTGATGGAAAAATATTCGAACAGAAGAATATAATTAAAAGAACATTTTCGAGTAACTATATAAAAATATTATTAAACTACTTTCAAGTAATGAAACCGTGAATTTTTCATTTAATTAACAATGAATATCTAGAAGAAGAATAGAGTTCCATTTTATCGTATGAATTTTTAACATTACTTCCTTTAAGATAAATTTGAATTTCGTAACAAAATCATATTGAAATTTTAACGCGAGAAAGTCCGTCAAAGCAGATATATGCTTACCTGTTTCTAATATTTTTATGAGAAGAGGAAAAACTGGAAGAAAGACTTCAAGCAAAAAATTTAAAAAATTCTTTTAATTCTTAAAAACAATTAATTCAATTATTTAAAAGAATTTTTTTTCTTTACGTCTTACCTCAGGCCTTAACAGCTTGTTGATGCAATTGATTTTACTGCACAGAATCTCCAATTCCAAACGTTCCTTGCAAAGCTGTCGAAACACACAAATAGAGAAAGTGAGGTTAGGTCGCGTAACTTCATCGGAAGGGGAGAGAAATTTATTCGAGAATAGTACCAACCATTTTCTTCGTCTTCTCTTGAAACACGTCGGTCTGCTGGAGCTGGAAATCAGAAAGCAATTTACCATTTACCGTAACTATATTGTTTCACCGCGTTGTTTCTCGTACTATTCCAACTTATCCGAAGGCAAAACAACGGAATGCACTTTCCACATGGGGCGCATCGACTGGAAAACAAACTTACGTGCTTATGAATACAATTGTAGATCGGTCTGATGTCCGCCACGCTCTTTTTCCGGGGAATTTTCTGCAAATTAAACTTATTTATTAACCTTCCCTCCCCACTGTGTATCTCTGATTTTTCTTAAAAAATTGCCCATGAAAAATACCTTATTTGTTTCCTTTTGAAGCTCTTGAAAATCCTTCTCATTCGAATTGGTCGCTTTTTCATTCTGAGGATTGAAGTGCATGCAAGAATTAAAGAGTAAGTATTTTTTTTTTAAAGAATATTATTAAGATTAACAGATTTAAATTTATTTAAAAATATCTCAAGAAAGGGAATGACGAGATATTTTTATCAACGATAATAAATTTATTAATTTCGAAAGATGATTATAATTATTATTACTTTATTTATTAACAAATTTTTAAGAAAGAAAGAAATTGCACGAAATTCTTTTCTCAAGAATTGTTACTTAATCTAATCTAACCAAGCATAACCTTAAACTTTCATCGTTCCGTGAAACGCACGCGATAACTCTTGTATACACAAAACGTTGAAAGGAATAAAAAAAAAAAAAAAAAGGAACGAAGAGGTACTTGTAAATGAATTAAGATTTCATTTCGTGACAACGTATCTGTATATACAGCCACTTCGTGATTTAATGCTTCGTTACTCTACAATTGTCCCGTTTAATTCGTGGCCGATTTATTCGTCTGGATGAACGAAAGGCAGACAGATCGATAACAGTGGAGAAAAGTATCGTCGACAAGGTGTCTCGCAATTACGATTGTTCGATTTGCATTCTTTTTTCTTTTTCTTTCCTTCTCTTCTCTTTTCCTTTTCTTTTAACTTTTTACTTCTTTAAGAGTTTTGATTAGCGGAAAGATCGAAAGTTTCTATCGATGTTGAAACGGTGAAAAAGGTTAATTTGATCAAACACGAAGTTGCCAACACATCGGATTCGACATTATTTAGCTCGCTTTCCATCGGATTTCGGAATGTTCTTCACTTTTAAAGTAACGACTTTTCTCTTTTTCTTTTCGAGAAATGATCGATTCCTGTCTCTTTAGTTTTCAAAGATGAGCAAGTATTTTTTAAATATTTTATTCGTTGAACTTGTTATCGATTGGTATTATTAAATGTTTATTGTTTTTAGATTGAAAGTAAAAGTGACATTTAATAATTTATAATTTACTGAAAATGCACAACTTTGAAAGGTTTGACACTTTTGCTCTATCAGGAATTAATTTATTTTGCTTAATAAAATGTTGATGATTTTTCCTCCTCGTAATTACATCTTTCATTTATATCTTTGAATTAAAAAATCCAGAAAGAAATATTACGACTAATTATTAATTATTCGATATTACAATTTTTTTTTTAATATAAATCGAAAATATAAATTCACGAAACTATAAATTAATTCTCTTGCAAAATATTAAACGAACGATAATTTATTCATGCGAAATTTGAATATGATTTTTATGTTAAAAAAATTATTTCTAAAAATATATTTTACTATCGAAAAAAGATAATAATATAAATTGTTCGCAAGAAGGAATCTTCGTCGTAAAAATGAGTGCGACTCACCATGTATGAATAGAGGAGGAGAATCAAGATCATGAGTCCAGTTATAAACGTAATGGTCCCGCAGAACGGACCCAAATCAAGCATATTCCTTAACTTAGCGTCCGTCAACAGATATTGGTATAACTAGAATAAAAAAAAGAAAAGAAAAAAAAATCAGACATTCAAAATAAAAAGATTTTACATCTTCTTTTTATCCCTTGGCATACCAAGATGAAGATATTATTAACATTTATGAAAAAAGAATTTTTTTT
This sequence comes from Apis cerana, assembly GCF_029169275.1. Taxonomy (NCBI): domain Eukaryota; kingdom Metazoa; phylum Arthropoda; class Insecta; order Hymenoptera; family Apidae; genus Apis; species Apis cerana. The sequence continues at coordinate 5,671,237 of NC_083852.1, forward strand.
TTGAGAATATATTTTTAACAAAACACGAATTTTAATATAGTTCGATTTATTTCATATAAATTGTGAAAATATAAAAATTATTTGATTACTTCCTTCGATTTATCAAGAAATTTCAATTTGTTCAGTTTGTTTTTTAAATTATTTTTTAAAATTAAAGCGAATTTTTAAAAAATGAAATTTCTTAACTAAATAGAATAGTTTTTGTATTTTTACAATTTATGAGATGAATCGATTGAAGTATATCGCGTATAAATTCATGTGGCTCCATCTTTATAGTGAAATTCCTTTTAAATTGAATAATACAATCATCGATAAGACGTATCATTATTATTTAATATTACAATCAAGAATTTTCAAGAAATATATTTTTAATAAATATCCATTAATAAAATTTCATTATTAATTTTCTAACGTTCCTAAAAATAAAAAATTTATCTTCTAAGTGACACCCATATATAACAATATACAACTTAACCTAACCTAATAATAATTAAAAACTTATTGCTAATAACAATCTTAAAAAAATACTTGATAAACATTACTTAATAAACAAATTTTTCTCTAATTTTTCCTTTCAAATATATATTCGCAAAATATTATTGGATATCGAGGGTCTGTGAATGACCTCATCTTGGTATGCTAAAGGTTAAAAAGAGGATTTTCTACGGACCAGCCATCGTGGCCCAAAATGATAGGTTTTGTAATATCTGTGGATCCTTGCGATTTCCATGACATCGAGTTTTCGTCCCGCGAAGCTGATAATTCGTCGCTATTGTCACGAGCATCACGTGAATTTGGACGGGCCACGAGAATCGAAAAAACTGACAGTTTTTGGAGGATCGTTTGACATAAAATGATCGATGCGCCCTCTTCAATTTCTCTCCTTGCTGTTCATCTCGTCTTCGATAGACGATTTGTACACAGGATGTCGCGATTTTTCATTGAATTTTTCTATTCGTCCTAGCATCTTAACATTATGCATTTTTACGAGAAGAAAAAGTTGAAAATTTTAATTTCGAGATGTATTCGTTATATTGGAATTTGCAATTAATTGAAAGGTAGGAATAGCAGTAAATACCTACGATACAAATTGATACGGCATATTCAAACAACGACGTTAACTAGAGATCCATGTCAAGAAGCGAATCCTTCGTAATGATATTGTTTTTTAGCAATTGGCTTTCATGTACTTATTTCATATATACGTTTTTATCCTCAATTTTCCATTTTTTTTCATTCCTTTTCTTCATTTGCGATGTTTTTTTTTTGCAACGATCGAGAAATATTTATTTATATTTTCGATCATAATCCGATCATAATCGACGAGATAAAAGAGGTTAGATTAGGTTATTCATTTTTTTTTACCCTAATTTATATTCCTCTTGTATATTTATATCACTTTATATTCCTTTGTAATGATAAAGAAATGCTTATTTATTTTTTCATTGGAATTTTTCACGAGTTCGATATTCGATGAAATATGGAAAGAGGTTAGGTCAATCATTAATCGTTTTTTATTTTTCTATTTTTACTTCTCTCGTATATTTTCGTTTATTTATTCAACAATTTGGTCAATGAGAAAAAGAATTAATTATTCCTTATTTCTCTCTTTTTTAATCCTCTCACTTCTCACTATATCTCGTTTCTTCGAAATAATTTATATGTACATATAGGAATATTTAAAATTCAAATTTTGAATTATTCATTCATAGAAATTATTTAATTTAATATTCTTAAAGAAATTTTTTTTAAAGAAAAAATTTGTAATTCGATGAAAGGAAAAATTAGGTTAGGTTAGATCATCTCGGTTTTTATGGATAATTATATTCCGTGAAATTTAATAATAATTTAATAATTTGATTGCGTTTTCTTTTCTTGTTGTTTCTTTTAATAAGTTTGAACGGTTTGGATTATTTCCGTGTGAGGAAATGGGGGATTACAGTGGTGAATATTGTTTCGCTCTTGCTTCTTTGCGCGTATTGAAAAAAGTTAAATGACGCTTTGAATTTGTATTATTTAATTAAAATTTCGTGTTTATCTTATTTGTATAATTATTTCAATATTTCGATATTATATCGGTGTCAAAGAGTAATAATATTTGTCCTGTTATTACTGTTATTAAATAAGAATGAAAATTTGTAAATTTAATAATTATTTAATCATCTATTCTTTTTTTTTTTGAAAGTCAGTTTTGAATATATGTTTTATCTTTTCAAGTCTTAACGTACTTTTTATTTCTTATGATTAAATATTATATCGATTATTTAATATTAATTTTACTTTTTTTATTTTTACTTCAAATGCTATTATCAATTAAAAATTTATGTACCAATGAATAGAAAAAGAATTACGATCCGATTTTCTTCTTTCGAATCATCTTCGTCAGATAGGTGAATTAATAATTAATTCGTCAGATCAAGATTCTCTTCTTTCTTTTTTTTTTTTCGTATATTCCATTAATTATTAAAATTTTCGATATAGTGAAACTAAAATTATCCATTTACAGCTACAATTAGATTCAAATTTTTTACCTCTTAAATTTCTTTTTCCATATTCTCGACCGAGTTATGAAACGAATTATAAAATATTAATATTATTAACAATTAAAATTTTCGATATAAATTGCCCAATCATAACCAAACTAAGATTCCAATTTTCCCACATAACGATTTTTTCCGTATAATTTTTATCAAATATAACGAAACCAAAATTATCGTATCACGATAATTAAAATTTTCGAAATTTCGATGAAAAAAATGGAATCGTCAAAATTATCGATCAAAGAAATTTTCTTTCCTCATATTCTCGATTTCGATAAGCCTCTTGAAAAATTGTTCGAATCGTTTGGAATCACAGTCGGAATTAAGGAGCAGATTTCCCTCTTTCCAATCACTTTCGATTGAGGTCGCGTAGAATGTTGTATTAACCCCCATCTTAACCACGTCGGAAATAGAATTTCATGACTATTTGTTGGCGTCGTCCGGACGTCCGGACATGGTAGAGTCAGGATATCGGCCGTACGGTATACACCGCATCCGTGTAAAAGACGTCTCTGTAAATTGTGGCGTAAATTGAAAATGTTTCGAAGATCGGAGAAAGGGCGAAGCTTTTCAAGTACGAAGAAACGCTTCACAGTTAGCTGGAAGAATTTCACCGAGTTTTCCAAAGAGGATACACAACCAATGCTGAATCTCGCCTTTTGTCTAGAATGTCTTCCATCTTATCCATAATGTCCAAATGTACGAATGGGAAGGATATGTTTGACGAGAGAGATTTATCCAATTTAATTAATCGTTATAAATAATCAATATTCAGTGAAACGTGTAACGATTCAGGAAAGTATGTCCTTTTGCAAGAAAATTCTTCCAAAGATTGAAAATAAAAATTCAAAAACACTTTTGCATGTTAGAATATAGAGTTATTTTAATTTCTTGCACTGTTTTTTTTTTTTTACTGAAAAAAGAATTTTCAAATTTCTTTCTAGAGAAGAAGTAATTGTTGTCATTTGATAGCACAAAAAGATTATATATTTAAGATTATTTTTAAAGATGTGAAGATATGATATGATCGTTGAATGGAAAGAGTTTTTTAAAAATTTTATTCAAGGAAATCGTATAATGGATTATGTATATTATACTCGAGTTTATTTAGATTTCACGAAATTTTCAAATAATGTTTCGAATTATTTAATATAAAACGTAAACGTTTATCGATATAAAAAAAAATCAACCTGTCAGAGTGACATTCGAGAGAAGTTTTGACCAATGAGAAAGAGAGGTTAAATATTTTCGCGACACGTGAAAACGATAGCACGCCGGAAACAGGATTTCACGGTTGTTCGCGATTGGAATGGCGATGTCGGAAGTCCGGCTCGTCGGACGAAATTCAAAACACATTCGAAACGTCATAAATAAAAAGCTATCGAGGTTAGTATGGAAGCAAAAAAAAAAAAAAAAAAGAGAGAAAGAAAAAAAAAGGGGGAAAAAATATTTCTGAATACTTTCGTTATATTATTCCATACAATAGTCATACAATCTCTCCTTAACAACAATTCGTTTCTCAACAATTGTGAGATAAAATTCAATAGAATTTAAACATCGAACAAATTTTGAACAAATATTTCTTTCTTTTCTTGAAACTTTATTTTTCTTGAGAACGAAAAATAAAATATTTCTTGAAAATCAATACAAATAAATCTTTAATTATACTTCATATCTTTTTAACTATGATAAATTGCTAAACATTTGATCATTTAAAATTATTTTCTCACGTTAATTCGCCAAAACAAAATCTCTCCAAGGTCTGCATGGATAATTACGATAATTTAATTTCCTCGCTCGAACATATTTACGGTCGAAAACTTGCTTACTTGTTTCTCACCATGCAACTGTGTAATAAGTGAAACGCTGGCAACACTGTTTTTTTGAAATACGCGAGTCTACGTGTCTCTATGCGTTGCTTTATTACTGAAGGGACTTACAAGCATTACTTATGATAACCTCGTAATATATAATATGCTCCAGCTGTGCACCAAATAAACCACGTGGAAGATGCCTCTCTCTTCTTTTCCTTATTCTTTTTTTTCTTTCTTTCTTTCATTTATGTCTCACGCGTATGTTCCCCCTTAATTACGACCGTTAACTAATTCCTTTTAAAATAAATATGTTAAACGCACCAAGATTATTGTTAATCGCGGGTCCTGTGTAACGAGAACGTCTTTTGTTTCTTTGGTTGAATTTAGTTGCTTCCGTAGATGTAATGTGCTCGGCAAAAAGGAACGAAATATGAAATTTTCGCATAATACGTATTTTGCATTGTTAACTTTATGTTTTCATATATTATTACATTTTAATGAAATTGTATAAAATTTTAATTCTAATATAATTATCTTTAGGAATTTTTAGCATAATAATTGTTTTTTTCGCATTGTTCGTTGCTTCGTTATTTTTATCATGTTACAATTAAATTATTATTTTAATTTTATTAACACGTAATTTGGGAAACGTATTATCACGAATATTTAGTAAAATAATATAACAATTGTTTGATATAACAACTCTAATTTTTTTTTTGCATTGTTAGCTTTATATTTTTTCACAATATCATATTTTATTTCTAACGCACAGTTACACGGCAAAATTGTAAATTTTTGTATGAAATTTGTTTTTAACGAAATATTTAAACATTTAGAAATTTTTATACATGGAAATTTCGATATAAGGATGGAATTATATGCGTGTTTTTAACATCGCTAAATTTATCGTGTAATTTGGTTAATAATCGATTCTAATTCCGCGCGGAAATATCACAAATAAAATATGGATATTTCAATTAAGTCATCTCATAAAGAGATGAATATATTTAAATGAACAAAATAGCTCTATCCTCGTCCATACCACCATCTTGCATCGTCCAATGCAAATTTCAATTAACCTCATAATAAATGAACCTCAATCTTTTGAAATTTTTATATTTTCTGTTTATTTTCATAGAATCGATTATTTTCATAGAATCGAATCGATCTAAATCTACTTTACGAATATTAACACTCCACATTAACGTGTAATAATTTACATCAAATAACCTATATAACCAAAGCTACTTTATTTTAATAATCATTTATTTCGCACTATCGATTTTTCTCTAACTCCAACTTCAAACCATTCCATCACAATAGGATATTTGGAAATCTCTATCGTTTAAAACAAGCAGAAAAGTTGTTATACGAAAATCTCGTTCGAGATCTATTTTATCAAATTATTTATTTTCACGTTAAATGAAGCGAGGCGACGACAGAGTTCGCTAGTCTCGCTCCATTTCCATCTTCAATTGCTCATAACTCGATAAATAAACTCGATCGAAATTTTTGCACTTTCCTCTTTATCTTCGCCTCGATATTTAATTATCAATTTTCTTCTCCATAATCCCAACCATCAAACCATTTTCACAATTTAGAATATTAATATATATCCTTGAAGAATCGATCCTAAAGATCGAGACAAAAATATTTAAACGAAAATTATTTTCGCTTTCAGAATATTAACGTATAATAATTCACATCGAATAACATATAATCTAAAATATACTTTCTCTTTAATGATCAACTTATTTCTATAACTATACAATATATGTAACCCTATCTATATAACATACACATCCAAAAGAACCGAAAATTGAAGAATCCAAAATTTTGAAAATTAATCCATCGACCACGAGGTATTATATATATATAACGAAAATTATTCGCATTCGAAGGAACTTGGCATTCGTACGGAGGAGGAGGGACAGGTTTTTCGCGACGAGCGGGAAACGAGATTTCGCGGTCGCTCGGCGTCGAGATGGCAATGCCAGAAGCGTCGAGCGGTCCGTCAAAATTCCGAATATTCACGTCGCCTAGGTGTAGGGCCCTCCTGGCGCATACCGGTGTGCGGCTCGAGTACGGCTCGCGCAAAAAATATGTGTAATTAAAACTCGACGCTCCGGGGGATGCTCCGCGTACAGGCGTGCGGGTGAAGGGGAGGAGAAGGAGAGGCGTAAAGGGGTGGAAAGCGATAGAGAGACGTCCAGACGACACAGGCGTAAAGGTTAGGAGGACGGAATAATCAGGGGCTCGAGAAGAGGCGAATGTGACGATTTCGAGACCTCTTTCTCCCTCTTTCTCTTTCTTTCGGGGGTGAGTAGTTGCTGCAACAACAACCGTTTTCAGGGATTGGTTTTTGGGAAATGTTGAAACGTATTTTTTTATTTTTTGGAAATCTTGAAAACGATATTTCAAATTATTTAACACGCGTGCATTGAAGTATCGGTGTGGAAATTTGAAATATCGAAACGTAAGAATTAGTGGCCGATGTATTTTGGAAATAATATCGGAAAGAAAGAATTCTTTGGAGATATCGAAATGTTGTTACAAAATTTTCGAGTATTTTCAGTTTCATCCGAATATTTCCTACCTCGTTCTCTGAAAAGTGTTATTAAAAAAAGAAATTTATTTATTGCTCCGTTTATTTACCGCTCTTGAAAAGTTCCAAATATCCAATCAAAATCTTTCCAATATTTGATTAGAGCTCCACGAGACGTCCTAAAGATCTTTAAAATTTCACGTGCACGTTTATTAACATTCCCAAGATCATCAAGATCATCACATTCAGTGATCACAGATCACAATTAAAAAAAGAACCCCAGCGTGTCGTAACATCCCACGATCGAAATTCACGTGCAGACAGTTATCCAAGATGTGCGACAAGCGTCTGTGCGCGTGCGAGAGGAAGGTCCATCCAGGCTTCATGAACCCCTTCGACGATCGGGTGAAAGCCCTCGACGAGGCGTACGAAAATTACAGCAAGGTGGAGAGCCGCTCGTTGCTGAAAAAATACTTGACCAGAGACGTGTTCAACATGCTCAAATCGCGTTTGACGAACACCGAATCCTCTTTGATGGACGTGATACAATCGGGCCTGAAGAACCTGGACTCGAACGTCGGTGTATACGCCCCTGACCAGCACGCTTACAGCGTGTTCGCGCCACTGTTCAACCCCGTGATCGAAGAGTATCACAGCGGGTTCACGCCGGAGGACGTGCACCCCCCGCTGAACTGGGGCGACCCTGACAAGTTGGGCAACCTCGATCCCGAGGGAGAGTTCATCATCTCGACGAGGATCCGTTGCGCGAGGTCGGTCAACGGATATCCGCTGAATCCAACGATGACCAAGTCCCACTATCAGGAGTTGGAGGCGAAGGTATGTGTAAGATTTCTCTGATTTCTTCCCTGTTTGAGTTAATAAGCCAGGTGTTAACGATTTGATAGATTTTTTAGATAGATAGGATTTTTTTATATAAGTCTTTAATTGGATATTTAATTGCTTGATAATTAATTTATTTTTCTATAGTAGGGTAGCCTAATGCTAGTTTTTTATAATTTCTATTAGATTTAATTATGATTATTAATGATTAATTCTAAATTTCACTTTAAATCAAAATATATTTGATTGTAATTTAATTTATTAATGTTAATTTTATTAGAACAAATTAATTTATAAATCAAGTTTAACTATAAGTTTAAGTTTTTGAAAGATTTGATAGATAGTGTGTTATTGTAGTATGTTATTGGAATTTGGAAGGAAAGAAAATGTGGATAAAATAAAAATAATGGTGAGTGGAGGAGAATTAATGATTTGTGCTAATTTTAAAGGATTTGTGTTTTTGTATGATTTTGTGTAAGTATTTGTATAAGTTTTTAAAGACTTATTAGAGTTTTGAAGCAAAGAGGTTTATAAATCTTATGGAAATAATAATGAGTGGAAAATTAATGTATAATTTTGTGATGAGTAAAAGCGGACTAGTATTTGTACAAATTTAAAAAAATTATCATATTTTTATGATGGTAGAGCTATATTATTATTAATTTGAAGGCAAAAGTACGAGAAAGAATAATCTTCTCTCTATTTGAATTAATAAAAGACATAATATATTAAAATTTATTAAAATTTAAAATGTGTAAATAGAAAATTATTTGTATAAATTTTAAAAGAGTTTTGTATTTTTTTGACAGTGGAAATATATTAGAATTTAGAGACAAAGAGTAGAGCACGAATATCTACTTACTTGTAATGAATTTCATAATTAAAATTATTTTTCATAGAAATCTTTAAGCCTTTCGAATTCCACAAATTTAAAAATATCCACAAAAAAAAAACAACGAGTACACGATAAAGAAGACAGGAAGAAACAAGATCGATATCTTTACACAGAATTGTGTTTCGCGTCAGTGATGTTAAATGAAGGCGCACAAACGTGCACGTAGCTAATTGATTCCTGCTAGCTCGAAAATCCTCCTCCGTTAAGGCATATAATTGCTTTTTCTAATCGCGTTTTATCCGCTTTGTTTGTCCACTGAACAGAAGCGAACTATATAAATTTCCCAAGCAAAACCAAAGCCTCTGCGAATGTCCTTTCTAATCTGTGTACTACTTTTAATCTCTTTCTTTTATCTCCTCCTCTTCTCTCCCTTTTTATATCTTTTTTCCACTCGTGTTTCTCCTCTAATTCCTCCTTTTTTTTTCTTTTTCCAGGTGCAACAAATCTTGAACGCGTTGGAGGGCGAACTGAAGGGGAATTATTACAGTTTGATCAAGATGGACAAGATAACCCAACAACGACTGATAGACGATCATTTCCTGTTCAAAGAGGGCGATCGATTTTTAGAGGCGGCCAATGCCAATAGGTTCTGGCCAGTCGGTGAGTAATGATCACGTTCACCTCTAGCTACCTGCTCCTAACTTTTTTTTCCCAACTTGGCACAGATCAACCTCTAAAACTGTTCGAAATTTATCGTCCCATCCATTGTTCAACTCGGTATCCACTTTAGGACAGCGATTTTTAATCCTTTTTATCTCACGATGAGTGTAAAGTAATTAACAGATTGCGAATTTTTATGCAAAAAATTGAGATTTTTTATAAGGGCAATTGGTGAAAATTTAGGTAGGAATTGGTAATTGATATTTTTTTATGAATATAATCTATTTTTAAATCTTTAATCGCAAGGCTTTGATCGATCATTTTAAATAAAACGTTATTAACAACGTTTTGAACATCAATTATCATAAATTCAATATTTCACAGCTTCGAAACAAATCTAGGTAACATTAATAAAACATTTTAATAATTTTTTAATAAAGAGGAAGGAAGGTAATCTCTGTCTAACCTATGTCAAGATCGCAGCTGATTCCCTTAAATCGTATTAATTACCATCTTTCTTTCACTTTTTTAATAACTATCTTTTAAAATAACTATTTTTTCTAACTATTTTCATCTATTCACGATATAAAAATGATACGTAAAATTATTCAGAACAATAATTATTTATCACATAATTATTCCTTACGCATGAATAAATGTTGAATAAATTGGGTATCGATCTTAAATTAAAAATCGTTGTTCTAAGATCTTACGTCACTCACATCGAATATTTATAGTAATGACTAATGCAATGTCGAGAAACGATTCGACGATGGCCTCAGAATTCTCGAGACGCAGATTAATGAGTCTCGATGGAGTTGCAAGTTTTAATTTTATTCTGCCACACCAGCTGGCGCCCTCCGCGTGTCAGTAATTAGATCGTAAGTTGAGGTGAATTTCATTCTTCCTGGGAATATTTTCTTGGGATTGTTGAGATATTTTTTTTAATTTTTTTTTAGTTTTCGTTGAATTCAGTGTTATTGAGATTCTAGTGAGAGAAAGGCACGTATCGTATAAATTTACAATATTACTTTGTATTAATTTTTCCATAATATATCCTACTTTCCTGAATATTATTCTGAATATTTTTAAAAATTATTATAAAATAAAATAAAAATAAGGATATTTTTTTACAATTTATTTTTATTTTTTTATTTTAACAATTCGTTGATGTAAAAATTTTAAAAAAGATCCGAAACTAACCAACTTGATTTGATTTAGAAGTTTTAGTTAAGTTATAATGAAAAATGATTTTTTATGAATAATTATCATGAGAAACGGTAAATACTATCGATACTATTATTATAGTATCAATTTTATTCTCTGTATTACATTTCGAAACTCGTTCGAGACACGTACTACGTTATTTCGAATCTATTTGTTGATTTATCGATTGACACGAGACGAGAGATCGTTGTGTATATACCTTACGAATACAATTTGCGAAACTGTGTGCAGATACTTCAAGAAACAAGTCATGAGACCGCAGTATCTCGAGGAAGAAATTTTGAGGTTAACACGATAATCCAACTAAAAATTTATGAGAATGGAATTTATTTGATTATATTATTTGATTAACACATCGAAAATCTTTAATCTTTCAACGAACTTTCTTTAATTAAATGATAAAAGAAGAAGGAAATCGTGCATTGTTCGAATAATTTCTTTTCGTTTAATCCCATATACTGTATACTTCTCTATACTATAAATTAATATCACGAGTTGATATCGATGATTTAATATCTTTCTTCTTGATTCAAATTACTAAATATTATATTCTGGAATGTGATTGAATTTGTTGTGATAATCTTACACTTTCATTTACAGATTAAATATATTGTTGCAAATAAGAATTATTCGAATTACTAATAATATTTCTTTTCATAGTTTTTAAAAATTAATAAATCGACCATAATAAAAAATTAACATTATTTTTCCTTAGCAAAATTAATTCTAAAATATTTTACGAGTTAAATACATTTTGTATAAACATTAAATATTTTATTTTTGCTAGATTTTTAAAATGAAGTGTGTAATACATGTTTAAATACATTCTTTTTCTTTTTTTACTTGATTCGAGTCTCGAGAGACACCGCTGTAATAGTCCGAGTGATTTTCGCGCGGGAAATTCAAACGTGTCGTTCGATTTAAGGATCACTGTGGTTGGCGTAAAACATTCAATTACAATTGGCGTAAGTTCCTTCAGCTCGTTTGAAAACATTAATCCGTGGATAAAGCCAAATGCTCGAAATTGGGCTTGGTTCAAGTTTAAACGAAGATTAAACCGAAAGTTTCGTGGATTAGGCGGAGTACCGAAGTGTGGTGTACCGAGTTAACAAAATGGCGAGTTGACGGGTGTCACGACAGGTCCACTTGTTTGTTGATTTTCATCGTTGATTCTCTTGCCCGTGAAATGAAAATAATTCGATACATTTCATTGGATTTTCAATCAATCATCCTGAGAGTCGTAAAAATGAACCGTTTCCAGAAATAAATAGAGAAAGAATGAGATCTGATTTGAAAATAAAATAAAATAAAAAATATATTATCATATAGCAAAGTTGTATTATCTGTGATCCTGAGCATGATATCGAAGCATGTTGTTATGTTAAATAAAAATGTCGTTATTTGTTATTCGTAGATAGAACGAAATAATGAAAGATTTGAAAGTAAACAAGAATTGGAATTATATAAGCAAAATTATTATATTATAAAGAAAATTGAGGGAAAAATTAAATCTAATTAAAATGAAAAATAACGAAATTATTTATCCACGATTTTGTGTTTCATGATAAAATATATATTATAATTTACATTCTCAGAAAGAATGAAAAAATTAAATGTAATTAAAATAAAATGAAAAACATTTATTTGCGATAATTTTTTAAAACTATCTATATGACGAGGGAAAATTTGTTTAAACGAAATTCCTATTCGATGAATTTTGAATTCTACAGAGGAATACGTTTTGAGATGTATCGTTATTTTTACTTCCGTTTGCTTTAATAAAATCTTGCATCGAGGGAAAATTGTTGCGGAAATGAAAATTTCTCGATAATTCTTTGTATTTGAGGTATATTCACACAAATGCAAATACAAATGCAAATTACGTACATTGGGATCTCCACGTAAATTTTGCATCGTTTACTTTTACGGGAATTTTGGTTTTGATAATCAAAAAAAATTTACTGACATTATCGAAACATTATTGTTAAATCATGTTTTTTTCCATTTTTTCCTTTTCTCTTTCGAATCAACTATAATAACTACCCATTAGAGGATAATTAATTATAATAATTGAAATAACGTGATAAATTTCGATATATATATATATATATATAAACTTAATTTCTTGAAAAATTATAATTTTCCATATCCTTTATCTCTTCATTTTAAATTTAGACATTCCCAGTTTAATTAAAAATTCCAATACCTCGAAATTCTCTAACAACCTTCTCACTGCTATTATCAGCTGTAATTCGAAGTTTCAGAAGTTCCATGAAAATTCAAAATCGGCATAATCTGTGCAATGGAACGTATTATTTAAATTCCTTTTTTCCTCTTCGAGACCCCTCCAATAATGAATAAAACTTGCCTTCTATAGCACTTTTACGATAGATAAAAAAAAAAAAAGAAAAATATCACATTCAATTTTCAGAAACTAATTTCACAGAGAACTATCTTCTACCTAATTAATAATCCAAATAATCAAAGATAAATTTCTCCAAATTTATTAGGAGAATAATCACAATTTCAAAAATATTTTTTTATTTTTTTTACACGATTACAATCCAATAAAGGATCGAAGACAAATTTCTTATTGGAGAATGATCAGCCGCGAGAATCAATTCCACAGAAAATTTACTTTGTATCTAAAAGCAAATTTTTAATTCTCCCCTTCCATCGCTGCTCGGTCGGTAAAAAGTAACTCTTCGAGCGAGAGGATTCAAAGATATTCGCTCTCGAATCGAAAGCGATCCGGCCACCCCTTGCGGGTTGCCAGAAAGCCGACTAAGGGTCCCGTGATTAAGTGAATTTGCATTAGCGATTTTCATCGCGATGGCCTTGGCAAATCTCTTTACCGTCGAGATTAAACGGCTCAAAAGGGTTAAGGGACATTAAAGGGACTGGGGCGCGTGTACAGGGGGCGGAGGGGTGAATCAGCTATTCGAAAGCGGGAGGTTTTCTCGTCCTCCCCTTATCGCGTGATGTATATACTTCGCCTACATTACTTATTGCGGCCACTTGTCCTTCGTAATCACGAGGTTTATTATAAACTTGTTGACGCGATGATGCATTATTAAACGAGGTTTTTGGTAATAAAGTGTTCCAAAGTGAAGTTGGTGGGTGAAAAAAAAATTTTGAGATCGATCGATATTTCTTTATCGGTTGAGTATTTTGGGGAAACAGATCCGTAAGTACTTTGTTAGATATTTTCCCAACGCTAGTGAAATATTGGTTAATTTTCACTTGTTCGATTCCCCTTACGAATCGTCGTTAATTTAAATCTAACTTCGATAAATTTGAAAAATGAAGTAATCGAAGAAGAATTTTTTAAATTTTGATTATCGTGCAAATTTTTATCGAAAAGATAAAATAGAATAATGGAAGAAGCGTCGTTTCTAGAAATTTTGTGGAAATTCTCTTCTCCTTTTTTTCCCTTCCCCTTCATTGGCATCGTAACTACTCGCTTTTATTTCTTTGAACCGGACTGATAACAGATTGCCTTTGCAAGTGACCACGTTGCTCGTTATTTACGAACGTTGCAGCTTCGATCAAATTATTTCCCCCCCTCCTCCTCTCTGCCCCCTTTCGAACAGTGTTTCAGTCGAAGAATCGTATTACAATTGTACACGCGTGTTTTGTTTCATATTACTAAGGATTCTTTTGATCGAAGGTTGTACGTATTGTGAAAAGCGAATAAATCGTTGCTTTCTGTTTCTAAATAAATCTCACCTTATGAAAATATATTTCATCGTATAAAATTGTTACTGAGATCCAACTTAATAAATACCTTTAATACGTGTATTGTATTTTTAGGTTAGCTCAGTTTCGATAATTTAATTGTATTAATTATTCGAAAAATTCTTGTTTGATTTTCTTTGATAAAAGTGGAATTGACTTTCAATAGATTGTTATGTATATTTTTGTTCTAAGTTTTTAATTTATTCTTTGCCATCAAAGGAGATTTTGTTTTCAAGACTATATAATAAGTATAGAAAGATGATTTAGCTTAGAATTACATGAAATCTCAAATGTAACAGAGTTCTTTGTAGTTAGGAATATGTAGAGATCATGTATGAAGATGAAATTTGTTTTTCTTCGTGGAATCTGTGTTATTCTAATATTGATATTAGAAGGTTCTTAATATCAAATCAGAGATTTGTATAAATGAAAATTATTGTAGAATTGAGAATAAAGAAAAAGATTAAGAGAGAAGAGAAATCAACATTTTCAACACGTACGAGAGCGAAAGTTATATTTATAAAATTCGATACGTTTCCCCCATGATACGAGCATAAACTTATTATTTATACGAAAAATGTCACAAGTTAAATTTGGATTGCAACATCCTTGAAATTGTTACATTACAAATTCATCGATATCACTGAATTTACATCAGAAAGCTAATAATAATGTAAATAAATATTAAAAATTTTCCTAATCTAACCTCTCAAACATCTTTCAATTTTTTGAAAATATTTGTATAAAAGAAATTTGACATTTAAAAAGAGTATTGAAAATGAAATTAAGTTTAAAATTTATTCTAAACATATTAA